>NW_013566994.1:600000-1200000 GCF_000721755.1 Aureobasidium subglaciale EXF-2481
AGGCCGGTGCTGAATCCAAAGTTTTTTGCGAAGCTACTGTATATGGTGGGGTAAGAGACACTGAGCATGCCGTTGGTTGCGATACCTTGGAACCAGCCAAATGTCTCGCCGAATGTGGGACTAGGTGAGGCACCACCAACGTGAAATCCACCAACAACGGCACCAAGAGCAGATATGCCCAGGGCGGCACCAGCCATTCCAGCAGCAACATAGGTGACTGCTTGCACGTTCATCGACTTGCCGTTGCTGACAGTCGACTGTACACAAGCAAGATCTTGAGTAAGGTCGTCATCGGCGAACAGTTCGAGCTTAGCAACTCCGTCCAAGTCTGGTACACTGAAGGCGATCGATGGGATTTGGCTGGTGTACTCGGCTGGGATAGTCTGATTGCCTGAAGCAGCGAAGCTGCCAGCCGGGACTTTGCGGAATAATGTCAGCCTTTGTAATACAAAAAATGGCGGGAACATGATCACATACCAGGGCACAGTTGCTCAACATAGGTATCTGAGGCGCAAGGATTGAATGCTTTCTCGTAGACGGTTCTTCCGTATGCAGTGACGACAACCTTGGCCTGGACGTTTTGCGACTGGGAACTGCTTCCAGCGACATTGAAGACAACCTGATTTGTCGATCGGTCGTATTGGATATCCAAGGCTTCAACCTTAATTGTGGGGTTGGTCGAACAAAGAGTGTATCCTTGAGTAGACAGAATGTCACCACCCAACACTCTAACCGGCAGAGTGATGAGTAGCACAAGTGGCAGAGTCCACGAGACGCTCGAAGACCACATGGTCGATGTGTGTAGAAGGCGAGGCCTCTATGTGTGATATAAAACTTCCAGACTTTTTTTAAGCTTTCAGGGGTTCGAGGTTGGGGTAGTACGAGTTGCGATTAAGCTGGAAATGGTCGAGATTTTCCAGTAGAGAATTTTGGTAGATAGTTGTAGCGAATGTGAAGTGAAGTCAGAGACAACACAGATGGACAATCCGAGAAGTGTTTTGAGCCAGTCGACAAGCAAAGCCGTTCGTGTTGTGTGTCGGCGGCGTAATAAGGGGCTGCGGCCAGTTGAAACGTGCTAAACGCGGGAGAAAGACGTTGTGGGTGTTTTGGAAAAAGACACGAGAAGGAAGGTGGAGAAGTTTGGCGCCGAGTGTGCAAAAGAGAGAAACGAGACAGCAAAACGTTCGAGCGCAATGGACAAAATAAAATCAAGGAGCAATAGAAAACTGCATGTGTGCAGATGCAGAAGGCGAGCGAATGAGGTGAGGTGAAGAGTCTCCAAGTCCAAGTCGGAAGTCCAGGGTGCTTTGCTAGTGCACGCCGCACCTACCTACTTGCATGCGTGCACGGTACTCGGAGTAGCATCGAGGCCTGAACATCGACCGACCCGACTGTTTCTCGACACTCTTGGACTGTCTTACGTGGATCGGCGCCTGCCTTCATTCCATGCTCATCACACTGCTGTGCCTGGTTGTCATGTGGCGGTCACCATTTCACACTGTGCCTATGTTTACACCTACAAACGGTCTTGTTGCGATACAGGTTCACAACGACCGCTGCGCCTTGAAGCCGCAACTGCCACCTTGCACGGTCTGAGCGTCTGTTGATACGAGCAGATGTCTGCTGCTTCCGATTAACCAATAGCCTGTCATGGATATAGACGCCCATTCGCTACCACGGTCTCAATCCTTCCGCCAGGCCTCGTCACCTATCTGTCTAAACACCATTTGTACAGCCATCATGCCTCAACCGACCTTTGACGGTAAGTGTCCTGACACATGGCAATCTTGTTTAGTAGCTACGCAATCATTATCCGCTTTGTATTGGCCGATCATTAGCTGTTTCTAAAAATGACACAAGCAAGCATCTTTATTTTCTTCTGGTGGGATTGCTTGTTTACCTGTCAGTAAAGTAGTCGGCCTTCTTCCCACTGTGATCCTGAGAACCATCGAATTTGTGTAGTTTTTCTGGCGAAAGGGAAGTGGCCGATCATACGTGCACAGGACCTCATCAGCGATATACTTGATTGCAGGATCATCGATCTCACGCAGAGTATGCTTGATATGGAGATCTTTCTTCGGTCGCGGCTGATGTCTGTATATGCATGCTGACTGCTTGAGTCGCTTGACAGCCTTCGGCACCAGAACTTTGACCACTATTGATATATGGATGTTCTCAGGTGCTAACGTTCGTCACTTCGACTCTCCTTCCTGATGATGCAGAGCAACGACGAGCTGTAGAAAGGCACAGTGATTTAATAATTCGATAGAAGCCGTACAGAGAGCCCATAAGATAACGTACCCCACTGACATTGTTCCGATCTCCGAGAGATGTTGTGCCTTGCGACGGCTCCAAGACAGGGGTCAGCACACGAGGAGGCCATAACATGCTCCTTCTAACCCTAACCCTCCCTTCTATACTGCTTCGCAGTTTATTGTATCGAGCCAAGGTCCCAAAGCCTTGTTGTGTAAATGAGTCTTGTATTTTTGTATTCTTGGCTTCTAGCACAAGCGCTATAGCCTTTCGAGAAATGTTCATCCGCTATGTGTAAGTAATCTATCCGAGATAACCAGCCTGCCTCTCTAAGGGCTGAGGTCTTTTCATGTACTCCCGCTCCCAAAACCAAGGTATCGTATTTACAGAATGCTCCAGAAAATAGTGGCAGCAACGAGACCACTCCATCCAGCGAACTTAGCAACAGTGCTGGCAGAACCGTGAGGAACGGCACCAGTAGATGCCTTGTTGAGGTACATGGCACCGATGTCGGTGAGCTTACCCTTCTCGGTCAAGAAAGCTGCATTAGGTCCAACCTGAGCATTCTTGTTAGTATGTAATAGATCAGGATGAGGAAAATGGCGCTACTTACGTTAGAGACAGACGAGCGGAAAGCACCAAAGTAAGAGTACTTCTGCATGTACGGGATGCGATCGAGATACTCGAAACTCTGGTTGGCAAAGGTCTGACTGTCCTCGAGGGAGCAGTCGGCGCACGCGAATTCGGTAACCCAGATAGCACTGATGTTCTCGTAGGTTGAATTGAGCTGGCCCAAATGGCTGGCCAATCCTTCGAAGTTGCCGTACCAATGAGCCGGAATGAAATCGACCTCACAAGAGGTAGTGTTGGAAGCAGTGTCAGAACTGTTGACAAGAGCAGCACACTCTGTGAAGAAGTTCTGCAGCCAGTTGAATCCGGTAGTAGCACCAGTGACTGCAGGAGCACCAAGCTTAATGCCAAAGTCGCGCTTCAAAGGCTCCATCTGCTTCTTCCAGACCTGAGCAGCAGTGGCAGCACTAACGCAAGAGCCTCCGTATCCACCAGTACAGCCATCAGGTTCATTAAACCCAAGGACGTAGGTGATGTTTTGTCCCTCCGAAACCAGGTTGCTAACTGTGTTGTAGAAGGTCATGTCGTTCGCCGGGTCTTCCGGTGCTCCCCACAGCATAGGTACGAAGTTGAGCTTGTTTTTGTAGTCAGGTGTAGGGACAGCGGCATAATTATAGTACCAAGTCCTGGATCAGTCAGTGTGTTGTCCACCACATATTCCGCATTGATGAATCTCTCACAGGTCGGTGTTGTTTGTCCAGATGGCGTCATCTGAAGTTGTCTCGGTGGAAACCACGCAGAGACCACGCTTGCTGGACGCGGTGGCTGCCACGAGAGGTGCGGCCACAAGGAGTGCCGAAGTAGTGTAACGCATGGCGATGTGAGTTATAGATTATGGGTGATAATGGGTACTCGCGGTCCGGGGGTATCGTAAGGGTATGTAGGATCCGGTTTTCAACAGCGGTGAATGCGTCAGAGGCGGTTTAATATATGCGAGCGATTGAATGAGTGACTCGAGGAAAGCTGGCACAATCGGGCTTCCGTAGCATATGTCGATGTTCAAGAAGAATGAAAAGAGTGAAAGAGCGAAAGACGCAGGGGAGAGGGAGGAGAAAAATGTCCACAAACCTCAGACAATACTTTTCTTCAGCTATCCAGGAGCGTTGGCGAGCCCATACTAGAGCGCATCTGGGCTGCGTGAGAGAGTCAAAAACGGATAGACTCTCAACGTTATCAAGCTCGTCCACTCCCGGATCTGCAGCCACCCGTTGATACGGCTATTCTGAGACTAGAAAGACTTGGCTTTCTCAAATTGTTCTGATCGTGCTAACGAAGAAGGAAACGAGTCAAGAACGCCGCGGCATCCCGTCATCTTCTCGCCCATAAATCATCTGCAAGGCAAAGCTGATGGTTCGGCGCCAATGCTTGTCTTTATTGAGCGTACAACAGATTGTGCGTTCAGTCCGCATGCCCGGTCAGCCGCAGTTGCAGGTCCCCCTCGCGTCCGCATCATCGCTTGAACTTTGGCACGGCATTCGGCATTTCCGCTCGACTTCCGTCAATAAAGATGGGCTTATGCAGGTCCTCTTCACGAACCTACTACGCAAGCCACTTTCTGGCGGGATATAAGGATGGCTGGCAGAGGCGGCAAGTAAGCTCATGGATGTTTCAAGGATCACGTAGCGTCGTCCTGTGTAAAGTCTGCTTTTTGGCTGTAGCGGACTCTGGATGGTGCGGGATTTTTCTCAAGTCGATTTTGCTGCCTGTAGCACCCTGCTGTTAGATTTAATCCTCTAGCATTCGGCATCAAGGAGCGATGTCTATCAACATAGCTTGTGTGATCAATGCGATATGTCCAAGGAATTTGCAAGTCGTTTTTGGGAGATGCTCGCTGGTTGGGGCTGAATGCTTTCGAGTTTGACCTGAATTGTCAGGAGCTAGACCCGTACGTCACTTACAAACTACTCCAGGTGGACAATTGTGTCGCTGTTCCAACAACAATCGAGAAAATTCTGAGACCAGACCTCCCTATATCTGAACCCAAGGCCTTACATTGCTTGAACGGATGGGAGATGATTTAAGCCTCTGTTACAGGTATGATATAATCTCTGTGTCCTTCAGTACTAAACAGAACGACTACAGCATCTGAGTCCAGTGGAAATAAGCCTTGCTTATGAAGTTTCCTCAGAGCTGCCAGAGGAGCTGCTCCACACGGACCTGCGTTGACGCCGTGGTCGTTAAGATAGACAACACTTTGGTGTGAGTCGATATCATTGACAATTACCGAAGCATAGACACCTGACTTGAGCGATGGCCAGCAATTGGTCGAGACCGTGCCGCAGTTCATACCTATATATCGGTGAGCAGAATCCAATATCAGTCAGTCGAAGTTCTTACCGTCCATGATGGTTGTACTCGTTTCGACCGAAACGATTTCTCCTACATGGAGACTTTCTAAAAGGCAGGGCGCTGCTTCTGACTCGACCGTGACGACATTGGTCGCCGAGTTGTCACCTGCGTAATGGGTCACAACCGATTGAGCCCAAGAACCGACACCAACAGAGGCGATACAAAGCGATGGTCGCTTCCCGCAAGCTTCTTGAAGTTGACGATCTACCTCTACATGCATGGTAGCATAACCGTCGACGACCCACTAGACGTGTCAATGCCGATTCGTGCAAGACAGGATCTTGATCATCAACTCTTACCTTTGGCACTTGAGAATACCCTTCCCAGCTAGTATCCATCACTAGAGTGGCGTCTGAGCCTTGTGTTTCATTGATAGCAGCAGCAATACTGTCATCGTAGCTACCGTTAACCACATTGACGGTGGCACCCTCACTACGTAGTTTGGCTCTGGTTGCCTCGTCCATAGTCTTGGGCACGAATATCGTAGCATTAATACCCAAATACTTCGCAGTACGCGACACGGCCCTTCCCCAGTTGCCATCGGTGCAAGTGACTAGACTGATACCAGCCTTTTGAGCAGCACGTCCAGCTTCTCCAAGCGATACAGACGATGGGAGACCAGTCTTCTCGCAAACGGCCTTGAACACTCCCCAGGACGCGCCGAGTATCTTGAACGATGGGAGACCGAAACGGAGACTTTCATCCTTGACGAAGACGTAACCGATGCCTAATTCGGCAGCTAGCTCTGGGAGCTCTATTAATGGTGTAGTCATAGATTCCGGAAACGCGTGGTGTAATGCGATGAGATCAGGATCAATCTGTGCGCTTCTAGGAAGCGTGTTTAGCAAGCCCGGATTGACAAAGATGTCGGGTCTTTCGAAAATCTCATCGTATCCGAGGTGCTTGACGTTGAAGTTGCCAGTGCTCGGCATGTCTAATGGTTGTGTTTTTGACTCAATTGTTGTATGACGTTGGAGAGTCAAAAGAGCGTATCCGTTACGCTGAGAGGCAGTGCTCTTGGCTGGCACGAAGACTCCTTCGCAAGAGCCAAAGTTTGTCACACAATCATGTGCCTTGCAAGGAGAGCCACTCCCCAGTAATGCAACTACTTAAACACTCAATTACTCTTCCACTTAGAAGTGAACGTGTGTTGTATGAGAATCTGCAAGTTTCGCAGACACAAAGCTAGCGTACTAACGCGATCGTGGAAGAGCGGATTGATGTTTTCATGTCGTGCGGAGAAGACACCGACGTGATCAAGTTTCTCTCCACATTTCGAAAGTCAGTTTGACCGCCGATTAGGTCAGGTGGATGTCATGATCACATGAACGTGCAAACAGAAGGGCTCATTCGTGTGCCTGGTCGGCGATTTTATCAGTTGCAAGGTTGAATCGAACGAGACGGGAAGGGCCATGCCGTATCAGAGCCTGTTTCAGCTGTGATCAGCTTCTCTTAAAGCCACATCGTATGCAACGGGTCGTCTGTGGAGTCGAGAGCCGCGATTTGAGAGAGGCTCCCAGAGTGGCTATAGAGCGAATCAATCCGCGATCCTGGGCCGTGATGTTTTTGTTTACGCAGTAGAGCCCACAAGTATCGATGTCTGGTGAAGAATAAGGCCGGGTGTTTCTCTGGTCTTCAAGTAAAGATGTGTGCAGGGATCAGTTGGCTAGACTGCGGATCATACAAAGCACGAAGTAGACCCCCTATCGATAGGTACGGGGAAGAGTGCATCAGCCAGGGCCAGGGGAAAGAAAGCAACAGCGCTGGTCGGGCATACATCATAAGCATCCACTTCTTTTGTCCTTTGTCCTCTCCGTCCTGTCACCATCGTCAGCCAATCCTTCAATAAACAGACAATGCTCGTCCAATAATCTGTTCTCTGTCACTCGGTACCTTTCACGCAGTCTCTGAAGCGAGAAGGCTTATGGTTGCTCGTCCTCCACACGTGCTCACACACTGTCGTCACGCGGCGACATAAACACACTCCCTTCCACACACAACAGCCACGTCCGACCATGGATTCGGAAAGCTCGCAGGCGGGCTCCACACGGCGAAGAGGCTCATCGCTGGTGCAACAGATGATTAACGAAGAGCGCATCGGCATCCGGAGAGCCAGTCCAAGAAGAATGCCTTCCGACATTCCCGAGGCCGCCCACGCCGAGTCACCACATGGCTACGAGGAAGAGGAGACCAACCCTGTTTCGTCAGGCTCTGACTGGGAGATGGACGACATTCGATCCGACGACGGCTTGGAAGACGATGAAGAGACGGGCTTGACGGTCCAGGATCGCCAGAAGAGAACGAAACGGAAGAGGCGGAATACAATGGCAGACGAGAGGATTGTGCCAGAAAGCGAGGTTAGCAAGGAAGAAGAACGTCTGGCCTCTGCAAGCTTCATGCGCGACGCTATCATAAACTGCATACTGATAGGACTGTGGTACACCTTCTCAATATCCATTTCTGTCGTAAGTTGGTCTACACCCTTCAAACACAAGCTCATGCTGACCTATGTCTAGTACAACAAGTGGATGTTCTCAAAAGGCAACCTCGACTTCCATTTCCCTCTTTTCACCACCTGCGTACACATGCTTGTCCAATTCCTCCTTTCATCACTCGTCCTGTTCTTCATCCCCAATTTACGACCCAAACACAAACCTGCCGACTATACGCCAATCTCACAGTCAGGAGACGGAGAGATGGTTGATGCACCTCGAAAACCGCTCATGACTGGCTGGTTCTACCTGACCCGCATAGGACCTTGCGGCGCAGCTACTGGCCTCGATATTGGTCTCGGAAACATGTCACTCAAGTTCATATCCTTGACTTTCTACACAATGTGCAAGTCGTCCGTGCTGGGCTTCGTACTGGTCTTCGCCCTGCTCTTTCGACTGGAGCAACCATCATTGAAAGTTGGAGCTATTATCCTTACTATGATGGCCGGTGTAGTCATGATGGTGGCGGGAGAAACAGCTTTTAGCGTCCTCGGATTTATACTGGTCATGAGTGCAGCATTCTTCTCAGGCTTCCGCTGGAGTTTGACACAGATTCTGCTTCTTCGCAGCCCGGCGACAAGCAACCCCTTTTCATCAATTTTCTTTCTTGCGCCAGTCATGTTTGCGGCATTGCTTATCATTGCATTACCAGTTGAGGGACCAATAGAACTCGTTGGAGGTCTGCACGACTTGGCAGAGTCCAAAGGTGTTGGCGGGTCTGTTGCGATTATCCTTTTCCCCGGAGTGCTCGCCTTCTTGATGACAGCGTCAGAATTTGCTCTCCTCAAGCGCACCAGTGCAGTAACGCTGAGCGTATGTGGCATTTTCAAAGAGGTGTTGACCATCTCGGCCGCCGGACTCATTTTCCACGATAAACTTACGACCATCAACATCTCTGGTCTGGTGGTAACAATTGCCAGTATCGCAGCTTATAACGTCATGAAGATGCGAACCATGAGAGACGACTCAAAAAGAGATGCGCATGAGCAGATGGCAGCAGAAGAGTCAAGACGCTCAATCGAAGACACTAGTGGCAAGGCTAGCAAGGAGCATAGCAGGAAGGCGAGCACTGCAGGAGGATTGATCAGAAACAGTATCAGTCTCAACATTGCGCCCCTGCTCGAGCAAAACAGCAAAGACCGAGCGAGTCCAGTCAAGAGACCGGAGGACCTCGATTAGCATATTTTCATTGGATATAGCGGCCGTACAGGCGTATAGATCTGTCTCATCTGTTCAAAGTCGAAGCTGTATCAGATCTGTCTCATCTGTTCAAAGCCGAAGCTGTATCAGATCGTATTGTACGAGTGTAAACCAGAAGTGAAGTGAACAGTCACAATAATAGTCACAAAGAGAACAAAGCATGATGGAATTCTCGAGACGCCAAGATGTCGCGCGTCGGCCGCCGGTTGCGTCTTTAATAAACCATCACTTGCCCTTCGCTTTTCTGCAAGTGAACAAGCTGTAAAAGACCAATTTATTGTTACACGATTCGCTTGAAAGAAGTCAGCTGTTTGCCCTGGTCAGATTCATCACCGAAAAGCGAAAGCCACCACCGAGAGCCCCTTAACGTCACACAACGCATCTTGTTGCCACGCACATCGCCATCGTCGCGGAAAGAGAACGGACACAGTCAACATGTCGGTCGAGGTAGCGACAGGAACACCATTGGCCGAAGCCCTCCACAATGCCGTACAACCCAAGCTCGCCGAAGTTGGATGGAGCACTGGTGCCGCCGACGACTCAGCGCTCGCCGAGTACATTATCCTCATGCTCGTCAACGGCAAGACTCAGAACCAGATCGCATCCGAACTCTCCAACGACCTGCTTGGCCTCGGACCGGATGACCCAAGCGCCAACGATTTTGCGACATGGTTGTTCGATCAAGTCAACACCCTGAACGGACAGCTCAATGGCGGACAAGATGCGCAGATGGGTTCGACGCAGTCTGCAGATGTCACAACTGCCTCGCAAGACCAGCCGGGCCAGGACCAGACTATGGGTGATGAGGGCGACTCACTACCTCAAGGCGCAATGTATGTTCGCCCATGCCAAATTCGCAACGTTGATGTACTGACTATACCTAGCCCTACCGGACCCAAGTCAATGCGCAACGGCAACGGCAAGCAACAGACAACACGAGACCGTCGCATGCTAGGACAGATGAACAAGGCTCTAGACCGCACAAACGACGCTGCGCTACACAGGATAAGAGGTGGTGGAGGTGTCGGTAGAATCAACACGCACAACAATCGGGAGCCACCGAAGGGCCCTCGCAACATGGCCAACCGCATGCAGAACATGAGCCAGATGAACTCGCCCATGACTCAGAACGCCATCATGGGAGCCAACCCGCAACAGCAGATGCAGCTATTCAAGATGTTGGAAGAGCAGTCGCGTATGATGGCACAGATTCTGGGTCCTGGACAGCAAATGCCCAACGCCCCTGCCATCAACCCTGCATTCTTCAACGGTCAGCAAGGTCAACAAGGCAAATCTCTGTTCGATCGCATCGAGAAGCCCAGGAAGAACAGCAACTTCAAGAACAACCAACGGCCCAACGCAGGAGCAGATGCCATGGACACAGATGGTGCTGAGAATGCCGATTCCGAGCAGAAGGAACCCTCGACCGTCCCCTGCCGCTTCCAACTCTCTTGCACCAACCCTTCATGTCACTTCGGCCATCAGTCTCCTGCTGCGCCACCTGGCATTGCGCTTGACCTTACAGATACCTGCCCCTTTGGCGCTGCTTGCATGAACAAGAAATGTGTCGGCTCTCACCCCTCTCCGGCGCAAAAACGTGCCCATCTCTCGACTCAAGTGGACTGCAAATTCTTCCCAAACTGCACCAACCCGAACTGCCCCTTCAAACATCCCACTACACCACCCTGCAAGAACGGCGCCGACTGTCCCGAACGCGACTCTGGCTGCCAGTACTCGCACAGCGACATCATGTGTCGCTACACTCCCTGCTTGAACCCTAGTATGTATCCACCATATCGAATTCGACTTCTCAAATGTCGTACTAACAGCTATTTCCCAGACTGCCCCTACCGCCACACCGATGGTCAAAAACGCAGTGCAAACTGGACGAACCCCAATGCCAAACATGTCAGCACCCGCACATTCGTCACAGACGCAGATGGCGATGAAGAGTTGATCATACCCGGTCAGAGCAGTGGAGAGACACAACAGGAAGGACAAGCAGCACAACAGCAGGACCAGACCCAACAGGCCGATGCAGATGTCACTGCTTAGAAAGCTGATGGCCATTGGCCTACTCCTTCACCCTAGTCGAGCGATGACGAGATGATTATGGATTGGGAATTTTTGGATTAGCCCGGAAAGAGATGGCGAAAGGCACGCAAAGGCCGTATGAAGAGAGACGTTTCTTCGGGTGTCGTAATATGGCGGCTGAACACTCGCTCTTCGGAAGCAGATGGTCACGATGGCATTAAGAAGACGGGCAATGGTAGAGGAGAAAACTCGGTGGTATTTGGTTGAAATCGGCTGAAAAGGCCTTCGTTCTTTTGGTGGATGCGCGTTGTCGCATGCATCCTCTTGTCACTACAACTCCTGTTCACCTTTGTCATTCGTGTCTATAGATATGTCCGAGATGCAAGGTAGAGATATGGGGTTCCAGACGTGAAGTAGCTATGCGCCTCGTAGATGTTTATAGGGTAGAAATTCGACACCACATTCATCATCAATCTCTTCTTAGCTCAGTTGGTTTAGAGCGTCTGACTGTAATTGTTCGATTGTCATCAGAAGGTCCTTTGTTCGACTCAGAGAGAGGAGATTTTCTTTTTGCTCTTTCTTGCCCAGCCTTTTTTTCCCTACCCATCACGCGCAACAATCTCGCATCGATCTTTTGACGCAGGTGCGAGGGGTAAATCCTAGTTGTGTAAAGCCATGGGCTCCGATGAAACTTCACCGGCATGATATTACGCTACGTCAGCCACACAAGACAAACAAGAGATGACCACGTTGATTGAGAAGAACCCCAGGAAATGCAACATAGAATGGAGTTGAACGTCAATGCATCATGAAGTCTTGTGACTTCCTCGTCTGATATGGAAACCACTGAGCTGTCCGTACCACGTGGAAAAACCTAGGTGTACAGCGAGCAAGTGAGCGTATTTCGTGTTTCTTCATCATGCTCGGCTCCAATCATTTATGACAAATTTGTCTGCGGGAAGAACATCTCTTCACAGTCCCCCCAGAGCCCTTCCTCAATGTCTGTCACCTCCGTGTTTAAGGTGTGCTCACGATTCTCAAGGATGTCACCCACCTCCAGATACTTCGGGGCGCCTTGGCTACCTCGCGATGGTGAGATTCGACAGGTTGACGAAATCGACGTGCTTCAAGTTCGGTAACCTTCCTCTTATACGTGAAGCGAGAGTAGCCCATGAGGGAAATGTACTGTTGATAACATGCCATGGAAGATGTGTCTCGACCCGTGTGAGCTGCTGCAGGCATCCTGCGCAACGCAAAAGGAGTGCAGCCAAGTCGTCCGAACCACCGATGAAGTCTTTCAAGCTGCATCTGCGGATGCGGGTGGACCTGAGAAGCCGTATGACATTTTGATCTGGCGTACTCCACCGGCAACCAATGAGGCCGATACTCTGCAGATGCTGAGCGGATACCGCCAGTGACATCAGAAAGTCTGGTTTTCAGTAAAGTTGGGATCGGCTTTGTAACGCAGATGCTTCAGATTGGTGAAGACTCTCTCAGGAAGGACAGACTGGTCAGGTGAGAAAGGGGCATCGATCATCACAAGCGAGTGCAGGACGCGATCATTCTGTCCAGCAGCTTCGATCAGCTCTCCGAGGGAATACCTGGTGGCCTGTAAACCATGTTCCAGTCGCCAAGGTCTGATAATCTTTAGAGCATGAATCGAATTTGGAAAGTCACCGAAAATGCGCGCTCTCCGTCCGGTATCGAAGTTATCCCAGCGTCCGTGTGCGATGACCAAATCAACGAGTCTTGAGAAAGCCTTGAATGCAACAGCGATACTATCCAGCATGGCAACTTTCGCAGACGGCTGAGACTGGGCACCTGCAACACTTTGGTAAGCATTCCAATCTCCTTCGAGATCTTCTGCGGTGTACGGGGCATTCCCGACAGCTTGTTGATATGAGGCTTTAGCACGACGTAAGGCCCGCTCACTTCGAGCATCAGTCTGTTCCTGAGCTGCGTTGGGGGGCTCGAAATCAGCCCAGTCTGGAATATATTCTTCAGCCTCGATGTACAACGCCGACCATTGCTTGGAGATCGGACAGCTTCTGAAGCGCGATGTATCGATCACCAAAGTGGTTATGCGTTGGCTCAGGATAGGATGCTCAGCAATGTCCTTGATCTCCTGAAAGCTGTTTGGATGATTGTGCAGAAAGACGCGAGGCATGATGTGACGGCAGGCGGCGATAGAGCAGACCTTCGAGGCCAATCTGAGCAATTTGAGATCTCGAGGTGTTAGATAGCTGCAGACGCGCTGCTTGAGCTCTAGTGGTAGGCTGTCCATGTTGGTAGTAGATGTGTAGCGATTCAAATGCGTGAGTAGAGCCGTGGTCGGAGTATGCGTTCTAGCGGTGAGGATGTATCGAGATGGAAATGGTAAGGTGCCAGTTAGGAGCCAGTATGTCCAAGACCAGACACAGGCTATGCGACTGACGGGAAGTGGACGTGTTGGAGTGAACGTGTTAGTTAGGAAGGAAGTCATCGGACGGAAGTCGTCAGTGAACCAGCCAAATTAAGTGTGCGACGAGAGTGCTTCGTCACTTCCTCAACCCCAGCAGGAGTACGAAATTGAGCGATCACGCGCCTCTCTTCCTGATATCATACCAGGAAGTTCTCTGACGTTGTACAGACTTTGCTGCTTTGATTTCACTGCGAGTACAGAGGATGAGATCACTGCGGCCTGACCATAGAGCTATGGAATCTCAGGCTGCTCTAATCCAGCGAATGCCCTGATACTACCTGTGTACTGTGTCCAAAGAAGCGTGATAGCTGGTGTACAACGTGATGGGATAAATATGAATTTTCTTGCGAGTCACTTGACCGCTGCATAGGTGAGACGGGCGATCTCCTTCTCATTACCCATTGAGCCTATCCCTCTCATCAAAGTATCTGCCATTTACGAGGCCCCGATAGTCTTGCAGCACTATTCGCCATCATCACGTTGGTGGAATTGAGGAGAGAGGAGTGAGATGAAGCTTCGGGAAAAGAGCCCCATGTTCAACTTCCCCACCATCTTCAATCTTCTTGCGATCGACTCGATCTACCAGTCACTCCAGCACATCATCCAGCTAATTCCAACGAGAGATTGCCAAAGCTGAAATGGACGATTTTGAGATGGACCCAGCTATGGCTGAAGCGATGGGCTTCACCAGTTTTGGCAGCAAACGCCGCAAGCACACGGCACGCGCAGACGAGGCCGTCGTCGACGACAGCGGCAACCATATTCCTGCCAGTACAGGCGCAAACGATATCCCTCTAGGCACGAGACCAGCAGCGAGCGATGTAACGGAAAGAGCACAAGAGCAAGAGATATCAAAGGAGATACCTATGTCAACAGCCAGGACAGAAGTCGCAAGACCAGAGCACAGACGAGCTATGGAAACACTGGAAGCAATTGAAGAGGTGCAAGCAGACGACTGGACTCCTGGCTTTCCGTCGTCTCAAGAACTTGCAGCACTCAGACGAGGCATCAAGAACGCGAGGGGTGACATGGTTGTCTTCATGCCGTCCTTCATTGAGGATCCTTGGAAAGGACTCGCTTGAGCGTTCAATACTGATGCCAGCGCAATACACCCACCATAACGCTCTCACCGAATGCTCGACGAACCAATTTCGCATCAATCACTACAACTGTATCGAGACGGACTCTAACCTAAAGCGTGCCACACACCAATTGGAGATGCACCGAAAGGCATGTAGCCCTTTTCGTCTCCAGACTCGACCCCAATCCAGCGCTCGGGCAGGAATATGTTTGGATGATTCTTCCAGATTGCAGAATCGCGCTGCATGGCTTCTATGTCGGCTGAGACGTTGGTCTTTTGGCCGCGTGCATTACGGTGCTCGCGACAGATGCGTCTGGTAGGCGGATACAGACGGAGAGCTTCCTGTGCAATATGGATAGCGGCAACTGAGGCTGTACGGCATCGTACTTCCACAGACTTCTGGAGTTGATCCTTTCTTGGCTGCTTTGCAAAGTCCCACATGACCCTAGTCCAGATATCAGAGAAGCTGTGGTCGCGGGCCTTGATTTCCAAGTAGCAGCGTAGAACAACGCGCCACATGGTTTCGTAGCCTGGAAGGATCAAGTTGCAAGGGTTTGATTTGCTGTCCGTCCTGTCCCAGTCTAGGAAAACAGCTCTGACAGCATTCTTCAGTGATTTCTGCTTCTCCAAGTGCCAATGAGGGTCATCACCATCGTTGGATCCTTTGGAACGAAGCCACTGAAGGTTGACTTCGTGAGCAAGAGTGGAGATCTGCTCATCTGTAGTCTGCTCCGGATCACGATCACGCCATAGTACCTTCATCATGGTCTTCAGAGTTAAAAGCTGCACCACGCCGGACAGGTTCACAGTCTCGTCTTCGATGTCGGTGGCACGCTTTGCGGTCCTGCACGCAGTCTTCGCGAACTCGAACCATCTGACCTCTGGGACGTATAGGAGCTCCTCGACCGAATCTCTGAAATTCTTGCATGACCTCTCGTCGGATGAGGTGAAGCAACTATCGATGCAAAATGCCAAGTTCAAGCGCTGATTGGGACGAGCACGAGCTTCGAGTGGTGACAGAGTATTCTTGCATGCTGCGGGAGGTGTGCTACTCTTGATGATCTCGCGACACTCCGAGGCATTGGCCGTCTGGAAGGACGTATGTCGCCAGAAAGATGATACCATGTACTGATAGATTGCGGATATGCTCCAACGAATCTCAGACGAAAGGACTTGACCGAGCAAAAGTCCACATTCAGAGCAGGCGCTTCCGGGTAAGAAGTAGGCGAGGCTGGGGTATGACTCTGCGCAAGCAATGCTTAAACATAGGTTCAGGCAAATGAAGATGCATGGACCCAGACGACTGTCAAGTGGCTCGGTGAGCACCTTGGAAGGATCAAGATGTCGAAGAAGAGAAATCGACAAAGAAAAGACCAAGCTACAGAGGAAGACGGCCTGCATGGGTCCTATGAGTAGTTCCATTGCAGTGATGACGAAGATGATTTTATGGTCGGTGTAACCTCTACTCTATATAGTTGTCTATACCACGCTAGAGTTCATGTTGTCTTTCACAGTCCATAGGCATGGTGTAGGGTCTGCGTAGAGTCTTTGAGCTACGACATTCAGTTTGTGTCTCGCTTCTTTGTTTCTTGCAAGTCTCAAGGGTGCCAAAACACGTGTAGGTTAGGTATGGGACACTGCTGCACTCATAGTAACTTTACATCGTCAGGATGTGTCTAATGCAGACGATGGTTCTAAATGCCCATAAAGTATCGCTACAGGTCACTGAGGAGAACCAAAGGTCTAGCGAAGCAAGTGGCATGTAATTTGACTCCCGAGAGCTTAGGAAAGTTTTTGTACACCATGAAGCCTTGTCAAACAGACTGCTGAATCTTCAAGCCCGAAACGCCTTTGTATGCGACCAGAACGCCGATAGTCCCATCTTTTGCTTGGCGGTAGTCTCACTCAAACTCTTCCATGATGACCATGTCCCAGCTTTCTACGTCTATGCATACCCAAATGTCTCTTCCTCAAGATCTGTCCGTCTTGACATGTAGTACCAGGTGCGACAGGCTGAAACACTACATGACCAAAGTTGCAGATGCCAAAGGCATTGGAGCCATTGCAGATCAGTGAGCCATCAGGACTGCAAGTAGTTGAGTCGCCGTCGTCGTTATCAGCAACGATCTGTCCATTCTCACAAGCTGTGCCGGGGGCTACTGGTTGCCAAATCACTTTGCCGAAGTTGCAGAGGCCGAATTGGGTGGGTCCATTGCAGGTAAGGGCGCCATTTGTGATGCAGGATGTGATGTTACTGTAAGGAGCTGGTAATGTGCTGGGTACACTCGAAGAAGTGGGAGGGATGTATGTGGTCGAAAGCGATGTTCCGACTGCTGCAGCTGTAGTGGTGTTGACTGCTGGAGTTTTAAACGTGGATGTAGATGTCGAGGAAGCTTGAACAGTAGAAGATGTAGGATTTTGCGAGCTTGACACTACTCCAGTGCTACTCTGCGTTCCTGCAGGTGGCCTCATGACGGCACAACCACTTCCCGTAGGTAACGCCAGCGCTTGACGGTCGATTGTTGTGACGTATCTACCAGGATTGGGAATCTCAAGATTGCTGCTAAGTTGACTGCCGCATTCTGAGCTGGGGAGATTGACTCTGAACAGATCTTCGAGCTGGTCGAATTCAGTCATATCGTCGGCGCCGCCAGAGACTGTGATTGGGGCGCAGTTCATGTAGAACTCTGGCTGCCCACTCAACTTAGAGACCCAGCTCCAGGCCAGAGTAGCTTTGCCATTGGGGACTTCAGAAGGGATGGTGTAGTTCCATGGATGTGTGCCGCCACTGGCATCGTCGATAGGACAACCTCCAATCCAGCTGGCGATTGTCTTGAATGTACTTTCGGCGGTAGGTTGTCTGTCCAAAGTGACGCTGAGTTGACATGAACCTCCGCCATGGGATGCTGATCCGTCAAAGGTCATTGTTTGAGGTTCGCCAGCGACAAGTTCATTCTCTTGATCAACGATCCATGGATCGGCGCCTCCAATGCGCTTCGATTGGCAAGGGAAGTCCGACTGTTCAGATCCAGGTAGTGCGTTTTTAAGAGGATCGAGTTGAAGAGTGCTCTTGGAGTAGGGTACAGGATTGTTGAGCTTTAGGTGCGACTCGACCAGGAGCGACAGCTGCGCCAGTAGCAAGAGTTTCTGTGTTGGCAAGAGGATCATTTTTGCTGGTAGCTGAACAAATGTGTTTATGAAGGACGGGAGAAATCACAACAACAGATGAGAAGGAGCATCTTTATAAATTCCGGTCAATTGTTAGGAAGATAATTGTGTGAGAGGATGAATAGCGTAGAATGCGCCAGCCCCATTGTCAATGTTCCAATCAAGTCTGACACGCGCATGAGAGAATGTGTAGTGAAAGGGACGTGTCTTGCGAGTGTCGCGTCTCGGAATCGACCAATGGCTTCACGATTACTGCGACTAATACCTACATACTGGGATTGAACGTGTTTTCTGGAATGCGATAGCTACTTTCCAGACGCGACTTTTTTGAATCCTCGACCTGATTCGACTGAGGAGGAATGGAGTCGAACTCGAGAGACGAGAAGAAGTCGAGGCAAGATCAATCCCGCTGACGTCTGTGGCATCTCAGCCTCGAGTTGTGTCTCGTTTCGACACAGCGGAAGTGAATCTTTATGGCTGTAGAAATGCACAACTTCTCAGACAACGCTCGTGGAGAGCCATCTTGCATGACGTTCTGCCTGGGGCGTGAACAGATTGGAGCTCACCTCATCATCCATAGACGGCTTCGAGGGAGGCTGTCAAAATGCACAAACACGTTCGCTTCACGGAGCGTGTCTCGTGAAGGTTGATTTAACTACATATCGTAGTTGGTAAGATGCAAGAACAAATTGCAAGGTCGAGACTCGGTTTTGGGAAAGAAGCTGGAAAGCTCGTCATCCGTGCACCTCCGACGCTTCTGACATGTGACAGCGGCACCAAACCGCCTCCTCCTCTCACACGATTTGACGTTGGGAAGAGATGCCGGACTCAACGACAGCTGATGGCCACTCGAACCAACAGCGTGACTGCTTTTCTTAAGGCATTGATAAGGCTCTTCTTCGATGTAGCCTTTTTCTGGCACACGGTCCGTTTATTGGACGTGTTTATCGTCAATGTTCTCAACTGATTTCATACAGCGGTTATGGGCGTGGTGGACTCGGAAGAGTCAGAAAGACATTCAGCTTGAGTGTCTGAATACTGCTCGTTACTATGAAGAGTGGGAAGCTGCAGCTTTCGCATTGGATGAGCTTTACGGCAATGACTTATGGTTCGATGTTTCATTACGTGACTGTTGAGAACGATGGCTTACCATTGCTCAAACTAGGCGACAGAATCCATCGTCTAAACACTATGATTACAGACTCATTCATTCGAGATTGCAATATATCCTCGAAGCTCGGGAGGATCAGGATATCCTTGGTCTTGTGAATCTTCTTCGTTCTGGACTGGTCCGCAACCTGGGAAACATCACGGCACCTCGTCTTTTTAATCGAGCCTACGCTGGCACGAAGCTTTTGATAGAGGACTACATCACTCAGGTCGCGCTAGCCGTTGAGTACGTCACGGCATATCCTACTTCACCAATTTACGACACAAGTTTGACCAACCAAGCCAAACTCGACCTTCTCCATGACACGCGTCAAGCATTTGGTCGTAGTGTCCTCGTTCTTCAGGGAGGGTCGATCTTTGGACTTTGCCATATCGGTGTGGTAAAAGCGCTGCATCTGCGAGGCTTGTTGCCTCGAATCATCTCTGGGACAGCCACGGGTGCCCTCATGGCTGCTCTCGTCGGCGTGCACAACGAGGATGAATTGCTCAAGTTCTTGAGTGGAGAAGGCATTGACCTCTCTGCCTTTGCCACACGCTCGGCTCAGATGGCCAAAAGTAACAGTGCTGGTTCTGTACAACAAGGCTGGCTCGCGACATGGTTTAGACGTGTCAAGCGCTTCGTCACCACTGGGTATCTGTTGGATGCTTCGGTCCTGGAAGAATGTGTTCGCGCTAACGTCGGGGACCTGACCTTCATGGAAGCCTATCAACGGACTAAGCGTGTCTTGAATATCACTGTTGCCCCTATGGGTAACGGCATGCCCAACCTGCTCAACTACTTGACGGCACCAAACGTGGTACGTGCATGAGAGAAGATGACACAGCAAACATTATGCTAACCCTCGCATCAGCTCATCTGGTCCGCAGCCCTAGCCTCCAACGCCTCCGACGTCCTCTACTCCCCAGTAACCATGAAATGCAAGAACGAACTCGGCAACATCGTCCCCTGGGCCTCCTCCCACCCAACCCACCACCGCCCGTCCACACCCCTCGGCTATGCCTCCGATCGGGACTCCCCATTAACCCGAATCGCCGAGCTCTTCAACGTAAACCACTTCATCGTCTCCCAAGCCCGCCCCTACATCGCCCCGTTCCTCCGCAGCGATCTCCACAGCCCCAAACCAGGCTACAAAGGCCGTTCCTCCCTCACCACTTCCTTGATGAAGGTCATGGTCATGGAAGTCCAGCATCGTCTCCATCAACTCGACTCCCTCGGCTACTTACCAGTTCAAATCCGTCGCTTCCTTCTCGACGAGAATATCCCTGGTGCCTCATTAACTCTAGTCCCAGAAGTCAATACCACAGACTTCTTGAAATTACTAGAAAACCCGACGCGACAAAGTGTAGAGTACTGGATTCAAAAGGGAGAGAAAATGGTTTGGCCGGCTGTTGACGCATTGAAAGTCCGTTGTGCTGTAGAGGTGGAACTTGATCGTGGGTATCAGATTGTTAGAAGGAGGAAACCATTTGATGCTAATCCACTGGGCTCGGGAAATGGGATGGTGAGATTGGATAAAAAGGGGATGAAAAAGAGGAGTTCGAGTTCTGCTCTTGAGTAATTGGTTGGTTGGTTGGTAGGATTGCATATGCTATTATTTGTTCTTCATGTGGAAAGGTTCGATGAAGTGGAGCACACGCGGGTTGTGGCAGTCGTTTTCTATGTGATGTTGTGCAAGAGGCTTGTGATTCGTGCTACATCATGTGTCACAGTGGTATCCTTTTGCTTGGAACCAGGTTAAACCGAGACACTTGTACATGTGCTATCACGCTGTCATACTGTGATAGAGCGGTAAAGATGTGTTCATATACTGTCCCAGCGACCGCTCCGAAAGATTTGATGTCAAGAGGTCTATCATCATGTCGGTTTCACCCCTTGATTCAGCATTCTGGCAGCCCGAGGGACCGCATCAACGTCAAGACTCTATCCTTCTGAACAAGATCAGTCATGAGAGCCGACAAGACTGGGAGTACTGGCCACCTGTAGATACCAGCTACCCTCCACAATCGAGTCGATCCTTGTCACAAGACAGACATCCACTAGCGACCCCTGAATCCGACCACGAACCCGGGACCGATGGCTTGCAAGATTCGACCGAGACTTCCGTACGACAGAGCTGTAGATGGAGACAAATCATAAAAGACTGGTGGGCAGAGATCCTCTGGCTCGGTTTTGCAGCCTTCAACCTTGGTGTCATAATTGTTGGTCTCTACCTCTTGGACGACAAACCATTGGCAGGCTGGCGTTTCTCAATCTCTCCAAATGCCGTGGTCTCAGCTCTCATTGTTGCTACGAAGGCAGCTTTGATATACACAACAGCTTGTTGCATCGGGCAGCTAAAATGGGATCACTTTCAGCATGGTCGACAGCCGCGTTCTGTCTACGATCTGAAGACTTTTGACGAAGCCAGTAAAGGACCATTGGGAGCTTTGAAATTGGTGCTCAAATTGCGATCAATCTCAGGTATCGCTTTGTTCGGAGCTTTGGTCGTTGTCGCTGCCATTTTCATGGAGACCTTCGGACAGCAGATTTTGGTATATCCGAGCAGGAATGTTGCAGCCAATGATTCGCTGGCAATGTTTCCCGTTACGCAACATCTTGCTTCTCAAAACTCTTGGTATCTGGATTATACCATGATGAGCGATTTGCAAAAGTTGCTCTTGACAGCAATCTTTCGAGGAAGTGTGGCGCCAGATTTCGAATGCTCGACCGCAGAGTGTACTTGGATTTCTTCAGCTACCCTTGGAATCTGCTCGAAGTGTCGAGATATCACGGATGTCAGCAATGGAAGCTGCAAAGGCGACTCGAGATTGCTGGACTGCTCGTTCGTTACACCTGGAGGTATGAAGCTAGGTGGAAATGTTCAGCCTGGTGGACCAATGCCGCTGATCAATACCACGACGGTAGATGGTGTATACGATGCAACGCCCAGCTTCTACAACTTTTCGACGCTTGTAGTGGCTGAGAGCACAAATTGGACGGCCAAGTTGACAGAGTGCGAACTGTCATGGTGTGCTTGGACATATAGAAATGCGACATCGAGGGGTACGGATCTCGACCTCGGAGCTACAGGACAGTTTCCGCTCCAACTTGCAGGTACATGGGACAGGATAAACCAGACCTCGAATCTTGTGGACACTCAAAGTGTTTTAACGGCGTCTGGCGACTTTCCTGCTAATCTCAATAAGACCTTCACCATCAGTCAAGGCAAAGAGTACTTTCTGAAGTATGCCGTGCGATTGATTTTAAAAGCAGGATACCAAGGTGCAGACTTTTACACCCAGCTCACCTTAGCAACCTCGTCGCTGGACTACACAGATACAACTGCAATGTCGGGTAATCTAGCAGTATTCATGACCAATGCTCTGCGAACGCAAGATGCATGGCAATCTGTGGGTACGGCGTGGCAGTCGACCACATTCATACGAGTCCGTTGGATTTGGCTGCTACTTCCAGCAATTCTTGTACTCGCGACTGGAATTTTGCTGGTCTTGACGATCGTACAGAGCACGAGGCATGGCACCGTGCTTTGGAAGACATCGATGTTGGCGTTTCTCTTCTGTTCCACACACGCGTGGACGACGCAGACAAGTCGTGACGAGAATGCTCGATCTCTCAAGGCGATGGAAACAGTATCCAAGAAGATGGACGCGAGATTGGAAAAAGACGATCAAGGTCGATATCAGCTTGTTCAAATTTGAAGGTTCAAAGAAGGGTGGATGGATGTTGACGGGAGGCTCTTGCTCAAACGCCGACGCAAGAGAGAAAGAGTTGCCGAGGACATGTGAAAGTATGGAGGAAACGCGGGGGTAGATCGATCAACCGTCATCATCGATTATTGGAGATGCATCTGATATTTAGCCCTAGCTGATCTCCTTTGATGGTCTTGTTCCTGCCAATCCTGTATCCTGACATTACATAAACCCTCGAACCAATTCCCCATCCCCATCCACATATCAATCATGGCTCATGTGAGTAGGCGATTGACGAGCAGCCAGAGTGTCGGCTGATGCAAGTAAACACAGAAATCATTGAAGGATACCGCCAAAGACAACCCAACTCAGCTCGGCGATCATGTATCTCTCAAGGCCGAGACCCCAAACACAGAGCCCACTGAGAACGACCGTCCCAACAAGTCGGGCGCTGGCCACAAGTCATTGAAAGATCTGGCAAAGGAAAACCCCACCCAACTCGGCGACCCCGTAAGCCTCAAAGCAGAGACCAGTGACACGGAGCCCACCGAGAACGACCGCGGCGCAAGCAAAGCACACCCAGAGAAATCGGGAAAGTCAAAGTTGTAGAGTGTTATGCTGGGAAAGACGTGTAATTCATGAGGAGCGAAGAGGACGAACTAGTGCTGGGCACCACGTCTTCGCCTGCCCTTTACCCTGCCTTCATCTTCTACTTCCTCCTCTTCTTTGCCCTTTTGCAGAGGCGTACTCAGATTCCATTCGTCCATGTCGTACCAATCTTCGCCATCACTCATTTCACCCATGTGACTTTCAGTCTTGCACCAGCGCCAGACGTCTTTTCTCATGCGATCAGCTCTGAGTAGACCTTCCAGCATTTGTTCAGACTCGCGGACGACTTGTTCTTGCTTTTGACAGTAGAGTAGTAATAGGCGGCGTGTATCGTCAGCTTCGGTGGCTGGGAGACCGTAGTCACGGTCCGGTAGAGCGGAATCTGGAACGTGAAAGAAGCCGTGGATGGAGGGTATGGATGAAGGAGCGGGCGATGAAGAAGGAAAGTTGGGATCGGGGGTCGGAGAGGTGCGCGCCTGACGTCTGGTTGTCATTGCGTGTTGGGTCAAGGCTTCGGGGGAGGCATCGGGCGATGGGAGAGTGTCGAATGGATTCTGCTGTTGATCGAGAGCATCTGGTAGGGAGCCATTCTGCTGCGGGGGCTCGTGTTGTTGTTGTGTATTGTTGTCTGGTCTGTAGTGATCTATGGCAGAAGTGTCGGGAGGCATGATGGTGGACATGTTGTCGTCGACAGGCGCAGCCGAGGGATCAAGGAGCATGAGATCGTGTTCTGACTCGAGCTTGCCAATAGGAATCCAGTGGTCGTCACCACGTAACCTCAGCAGCAGCTGCTTGATGTGCCACAAGGTCTGTTTCTCGCGGTGCATAGCTTGACGAGCGTTCTCTGCCATTTCGCTGATTGGTCTCGAGAGGAAGGGTACTGAGAGCGAGGGGTGGTTGGCGAGGTGAGCGGCAGAAGTGAGGGGAGCGAGGAGTTCTTCGAGTTTTGTGTCGGCCCACGGGTTGTCGTCTCGACCAGATGTATCTGTCTCGTCTGCGTCTGCGTCTGCGTCGTCATCGTCGTCTATCAGATCACCGTCGTCGTCGAAGCGAAGCGGGTTGTCGTTGAGGATGTAGCGGTCGTAGCCAGCATAGTCGATGCGCTTCTTGTAGCTTCGACCATGGGTGGTGTCTAGGCGACCCTCACGCACATGGCGGGCATTGCGTTTGAGCTTGTTGCCGCGGTTGGTGGGCTGGGTGATGGACGTGTCCGAGTCGGAGTCGTTGTCGCGGCGGCGCATGGCCAGCTTCATGCCGCGTATCGTCTCGGCGATGATGGTCTGCTGTGCCGCCATGCTGACGAGAGTGCAGAAGGCGTGGTGAAAAGGGATGTGCGGTGTTGGCTGGTCTTGTTTGAAATTCAACAGTCGGAACTTCTTGAGCCTCCTCGATTGACTCGCTCCCCGGCTTGTTTCAAAACGCGTCATTTGCACGGGGCAGCTTGGGGAATCGCCATAGATGACATTCTGGTCGCATTCTACATATTCGCAACAACTTGACTCGCGCACTGCTGCCATGACATGATTGTGCAGACATGGAGGCCTACCCTGAAGACTATGTCTCCCACAACCTGCCCTTCATCGCCCTAGCTGGTCTTCCAACCGCCGACTTGTCCACCAACCCCTCGACTGCAAGCACCCCGACTGCTTTCCAGGCCACTGGCTTGACCATCTCCGACAAGTCTCCTCCATTGTCTGGCCCTCATGCCGACTCTATTCTGGACGAGTTCCTGCGCGCAGATGGCGCCTCTTTGTCCTGGAGTGAACAGGCTCTGGCCGACAGGTCTGGCTTGATTGGCTTCAACCTGTCGAGTGTTGGTCGGGTAGGTACGCCGCTGCGATCGACTCCTCTGCCAATCTTCCCTACTGATCCTCGTTACCCTACAGTCTTTTGTCTTCCCGCCTAGAAAGGCTGCTCCTCCGCCCATAGCTCCGTCAGACTCTCCTACAGGAAGTCCGAATCTTTCCTCGCAAATCAGCCACGACCTCCACTCGCCTTTGTCTCCGCTATCTCCTTCGTCTCCCGTGTTCCCTGATGGCCTCATGACTCCGCTATGGCTTGCAAAGCACCGCTCTCGTATCCCTGCTATCTATCTATCTTTCCTCACCCTGGATTCGGATTCTTCACATGACAACGCTCTCAAAAACCATATCAATGACACTAGGAACACCATCGCAAAGTCTGGTTTCAAGACTCGATACGCTGCCGTCCTTGTATCAGACGATGCTGCCATCTCACCTCTCGATTTCGAAGAGCGCCTCGCTGCCATCAGGAGAGCCACTTCCCTGGATCCAAAGATGTCGTGCTTCCACTTTGATGTTTCGGACTCGCAAACCGATCTGCCTTCATTTGTGTCGACTGTTCTTCGAGCATTACAACCCGTCTGCGTCGACTATTATAGAGACTTGACAAAGCATTCGCGACGGAAACGTGGTCGCGCTGCTCCTCCGCCCATCACTGCTGCTGCTAGTCGCGGCACATCACAGATCTTGACAAACAATGGTTGGAACGTACGCTATGATTTCAAATTAGCCATTTTTGCTGAATTTCGACAAGAAATGGACGTGGCTCAGAGGCATTTTGAGTCTGCCTTGGAAGAGCTGTTTGGTCCTGAAGGCAGCCTTGAAAATACGCCAAGTTGGTCTGCTCGTTGGCAAGAAGCCAGACTACTCTGCGATATTATTGCATTCCGTGTCTTGCGTTGTCAGATGTGGAGAGGTATGACATCGGGCGCCGCCGAGTCGTGGTACAACTACAAGGAGCGCATGCGAGACTTGATTGATCGTCGCGGAAAAGGCGCCGAGAACAGCTACGGTTGGGAGGCATGGGAAGCACGATGGGCAAAGATGATGGCACAGCTTATTGAAATGGCCGATCTGCCTGTATTCAAGCCTGTGGACTTGTCAGACCCTGGAGAACAGACGGCTGCGCCCGCTGTATATGCTCCTGCCGAGAAGCTATACTCGACCATGGAACGAATGATGCCCTTTCATCTTCTCCACCACCCAGGCTACTGGTGGAGGTTGGCCTGCAAACATGTCATGTCACGCAAGCGGCTAGCAGAAGCAATCCCGCAAGAGGACAGAACGCTGCCGAGTGAAACTTCCGCTACTCAATTGGCCAGCCGAACCAGAACTTATGATACGTATATGGTGCCGCAACCCCACGAGGAGGCACCGCTATCGGGCCACAGCACATACGACTACTTGTTGGATTTACAAAGTCAAACTGAGCGGGTGGAAAGTATCATGTCCAACAGAGGTCAGGCAAGAACTGTGCAGCAGGTCAAGATTGAACTTGCACGCGAATTTTACAGAGCCGAGCGATTCGACGAAGCATTCCGGACTTTGCAACCAATATGGGATAGCATGGTCTGGAGACGTGAGGGGTGGTTTGATCTGGCATTGGAAGTCCTGGA
Organism: Aureobasidium subglaciale EXF-2481; assembly: GCF_000721755.1. Classification (NCBI taxonomy): domain Eukaryota; kingdom Fungi; phylum Ascomycota; class Dothideomycetes; order Dothideales; family Saccotheciaceae; genus Aureobasidium; species Aureobasidium subglaciale. Next base: position 626,556 of record NW_013566994.1, read on the forward strand.
ACTAATTTACGACTCTGCTGGGAAGACAGGAAACTCTAAAGTTCGGGTTGAAAGTGCTTGGGAGCTTACATATCAACGTAAGTGTTCTCTCGCCTTTGTCGTCATTTTCTCTCTGACTCTCTATAGCACTGAATACACGACACTCTATCGACGTAGCGAAATGTCTGACAGCTGCTGGCAACAATGAAGACCCTGCGCATGTTCTGCTAGATACCCAATCAAGGCTATGTCCATGTAAGTGTTCGAACCACGCCACTGCTTCTTACCATGCTGACCTCCACACAGTCTCCATCACGTTCTCCTTCCTCTCTGGTGAGGGGTTTGTTGGAGATACCGCTACCTGCCAAGTCGCAGTCGTCTTCAATGGATCTGTAAAGACGGCTGGCTTGACGCTTTCGGAGCTCCGCATCCATTTCAGCACCAATATCAGGAGTCTGGTCATCAATCACTCTGACGACGACCAGCAGTCGCTGTCAACAAGCCTCAAGGTTCACGAGGAGCACGACTCTGCACACCCCATGGCTAAAGGATTGCTGAGTAGCGCAAATCTGACATTCCAGCCTGGCCAACTTCGTGTGTTCAACCTGACGATCCCGCTTCGTGATCCGGATACTTTTGGGGCTACTGGTGCTTCGCTAGTGTTGAAGACTCCTGGAGCTACACTCGAGCACGTTTTGAGCCGCCCGGCGGACATAAGTTGCTCAAACTGGTGGCTGCTATCAGACAACAAACTTTCCAGGAAGCAGATCCCTCGCACAGAGCCAAATGCAATACAAGTGCTGCCGAAGCCACCAAAGGTACAACTGCGGATAACAAATCTCAAGGAACAATATTTCATCGGCGAGAAGGTCGCGCTTGAAATCCAAATTCTCAATGAAGAAGCGGAGGACGTCAACGCGCATATACGTGCTGAAGGGCAGGATAGTGCTGATGTCAGTCTCGACCTTGCCTGGAATGACAACAAGAATACTGCAAACGATCTGGACTTGACCAATGTCCAAATTGGCAACATGTCAGCCAACGAATCGAAGTCTCATACACTTGAATTCATGGCACCTCTGGAGCTCTCGGAGTATACACTGAGATTGGAAGTCAACTATCGTTTGGCTTCGGACCCTGATGAACCAGTAGTGAAGATTTTGGAATCAGTCATACCTTTCGTCAGCCCCTTCGAAGCCAATTACGACTTTGGACCACGTCTGCATACGGGAGTATACCCGAATTATTTCAGTTTACCGGATCTCTCCGAGGACGACAGCGAGCAGCCGAAGCAAGCACGAGGCATAGCGCAAAGATGGTGCTTGACCAGCCGTGTTGTCTCGTTCTCGATGGAGCCTCTGCTTGTCGCAACCACACGACTGGTTGTCAATCGAGTCACCAGCAATGCTGTCTGCGAAGTGGAGGAGTCACTCACGCCAGAGAAGGTATCACGTACCATGACTCTGAAAGACATGATGGATGTTCCTCATGTCCTGGAGGTCCGCAAGACAACTCTTGAAGACCGACGTCCTTCTGCGTTGGAGCTGTCACTGGCAGTCACTTGGCGTAGAGAAAATGCCGGCACTGAAGACACCACTACCACTATGCTCGCAGTCCCTAGCATGACCATCCCTTCTGCAGAACCTAGAGTGCTATGCACCGCAAGTGTTCCCTCAGACACTGATGACGAGGCCATAACTGTTTCGTATATGCTAGAGAACCCGTCGATGCACTTTTTGACATTCAATCTGACCATGGAAGCAAACGACCTCTTCGCATTTAGTGGCTCAAAGCACCGAGCAGTGAGCCTGACCCCGATGAGTCGCGTCAATGTTGACTATAAACTGTTTGTATATACTGTCGAAGACAGCGCTCTGACAGAACGACACGGTCAAAAGGGACACTGGATCTGGCCTGCACTCAGAGTAGTAGATGCATATTTCCAAAAGACTCTCAGAGTTTTGGATGCCGGAGATGGCGTTCAGAGTGATGATAGAGGCGTGGGCATTTGGATACCTTTATCAAAATGAGAGTGGTGGCTGTTTCGAAAGTTGATGAATTTCAATCTCGGCATGTGATACTATTAATGTAGATGGCAAATCTTTGCGAGACGATCTAATATTCGCTCTTGCCTTCATGAGTCAAGCAATCTGGCCCCTATTTTCTAGTTCTCGTGAGGTTGTACCAGGGCCGATCTTCGCTGTCATGCCGTCTTTGTTTACGATGTCCGAGACCTGCGCTGCGGCTGGAAGCTCGAGCCCTTGGCAAGAGTTGGCGGTTCATTGAGCATGTATATCTCTCATGTGACAAGTCAGCAGGAGACATTGCGTTCTGTTAAGCATTGTTGGGAGAATTTAGTCGTTATACAAGACATGAAGAGATTGCACATAGCATTGGTTGGTGGGATCATTAGCAAGCGAGGCGTGTATATGTAAATGGTGACCTCTTGGTGTAAACGTGTTGTTTGTTCTCGTCTGCCGGCGTTGAGCTGACGTACCTATCGCTAGTATTGGACATCGCTCGTCCTTGCGCCTCCGCACCGCACTGAGTCTCCTTCCTTGCATCTTATCCCGTGTCCTGCATTTCAAAACCCGGCCGCCAACCTCGTCAACACAACTTGAAGCCTCGAATTTCGGAGCTTTTCAATTGAGTGAGCATTTCCGTCAACTTCCCCTTCCCGGTGCTCAACTGACTTGTCGTGCGACAGCGATCTTACAACATGGAGCCCTGGCAATCGTGGCTCATCGCCCTCGGCGCTGCTGCAGCTGCCTACTACTACTACGTTCAGCACGGCAAGCCTGTCGCCAACAGAACTCGTGCCGCGTCAGTCTCGGACTTCGTCGCTCCTCAGCCAAAGGCCGCTCGTCGACGAGACTCGACAAAGCCCAAGCCCAAGTCCGAGACGACAAAGGCCGCCGCCGTCACTCTCCCCGAGTTGAGTGTTCAGAGTGGTGAAGACAGCACCACCAAGGCCCCCGAGGTCTCCAAGAAGCGCAAGGCTGGCAAGAAGCAGTCGGTTGCACCAGCTCCTTCGCTCACACCAGCTCCCGCCCCCAAGCGTCAAGAGCTTGACGACGATGTCGCTGAAGAGGAAGACAACAAGGCCTGGGCCCAACAGCTCGCCAGCCTTAAGAAGGGCACCAGCCTTGCCCCTCCCAACCGCACAGACTCGCGCAACAGAACAGTGAAGCAGTCTTCCAAGAACTTCTCGTCGGCCTCGTCCAATGCTGACAACGCTGACGACGATCTCACCCCTGCCATGTCGCCACGTTTGGCTGCTGGTGACGTCTCAGACATGCTCGAGCCCACCGCTGGCGGCCCATCCGTCCTTCGCCTCACCGGCTCCAACAAGCCTACTAAGGCCAACCAGCCTCGCCAGCAGTCACAAGCCGAGGAGCAAGAGACCAAGAAGCAGAGACAAAACCGTAAGAAGGTTGAGGAGCGCAGGCTCCAGAGAGAGGCTGAAGAGAAGGAGCGTCAGACCCTCCTCGAGACCCAACGCCGTACTGCTCGTGAAGCTCGTGGAGAGCCCGCGAAGAACGGCATCCCCGTCTCCAAGGCTCCCACTAGTAGCGCATGGGCTGCTGAGGTTGCCAAGCGCGCCACTGAGTCTCCTGTAGTCTCCGAGAGCGCTCCTCTTCTCGACACTTTCGAGCAAAGTGCTACCAACGGCGCCTCCGAGGAGGACCAACTGGCGTTGGCCAAGCAGATCAGCCAGGACGACTCAGGCTGGAACACTGTACCCAAGGGTAAGAAGCAGCAGAAGAAGACCGTTCCCGTGGCCGGCTCCGAAGACTCCAACGCTAGCGACGCTGGCTCAGTCGTCAACGCACCCATCAAGAAGGTTGCCCCTCTGCCCAAGGTCACCGCACCTGCTCCCAAGGCCACAACTGCTTCGACCAACGGATTCTCGTCTCTCTATGATTCCGGATATGACGCAGGCAGCCACCCCGATGACTCTCAGTGGGCCGCTTGATCAAGCCGCCGTTAAGCAACACACGCCAAATGGCCAACTTCACTAGGCTCATCCGGATGAATGAGCGCTAGACATTTCGTGATCTCCTACAAGCACCTTTTGACGAACCCATAATGTTTGGGTGTCGAGGCAGAATGGCAAATTTGTTTTCAATTCATGTTTTCCAAGCGAAGGTATTCCCACAGGGCATGTCGAGGGGGTTTGATTCTTTCCTTACAGTCGACAAGGTCCAAGGCCGCATAAAAGAAAAACAGGAGACAAAGAGATGCGGCTTGACTGAAAAAAGGCGTACAGAGGGTTCTGCATGTTCCTATCGTTCTCTCATGTACTTTTGATGTAGACCAAAAACGAAATGCTTTTCCATATACATTGAGCTCTTGCAAAGGTGCTTGGTACGATGATGGCATTGTGGGGTGGGGTTGTGAAGCTTGGTGCGGTCTTCAAGGTGCCGAGGGGTGGATGATGAGTGCGTCACAGTCTACAGAGCACATTGGAGACACGATGGCAATCTTGTGAGCAATACAATAGGAGTCAGAGCAGTCTCTGTTCACACAGTCATCGTCAAATGCTATAAGTACAAGGGGGAAAGAATTATTGTTGGCCCTTAACGGCTTCGAGTTTACAACAAAGAGCAGATCTAAAAAAGGACACAGAGCGTTGTTCCTGCGACAAGCTTCGATTTGCTGACAAGTGGTCTATTCTTCCCCACGTCTCTAGCCTCTCTGGACCTTTCGTCAACGAGGAGACTCGCATCCGATTTCTCCTCTCCAACCCCTTACACCATTTTTTACGACGACCATGGCTCAAATTAGAGGGACGGCAGGATACCACTTGGGCTCGCAGCCTTCCTTTGGCCAGCCTGGACGAGCAGACGCCACCAATGATCCCAGTCCGCTGGATGCCATCCGTGAACAGACCAGCAAGATTGAAGACTGGCTCGACACCTTGTCGCATCCCGTCAAGCCGTGAGTTGCACCACTCCTTTTTACGACCATCTCAGGCTCTGACAGTACCACAGCTACATTCCTGCGATTGGCCGCTTCCTCATCGTCGTGACCTTCCTCGAGGATGCCCTCCGTATCATCACACAATGGAGCGACCAGCTCACCTACCTACACGACTACAGACATAGTACGTTCTCCCTATCCAGAGTCAAGCTATACAACGCGTACTAACGCGCTACAACAGTCCCCTCTGGCCTCACCCACCTGTTCCTCATCGCAAACGTCATCGCCATGAGCGTCTCCTCCTTCATGATCATCGTCCGCAAGCACAGCGAATACGCCGTCATGGGTCTTTTCGGCGTTGTCATCACCCAAGCCCTCGGCTACGGCCTCATCTTCGACCTCAACTTCTTCCTGCGTAACCTGTCGGTCATGGGAGGTCTCTTGATGGTGCTCTCCGACAGCTGGGTGCGCAAGCGCTTCGCTCCCGCCGGTCTCCCCACCCTCGACGAAAAGGATCGCAAGATGTACTTCCAGCTTGCCGGTCGCGTTTTGCTCATCTTCCTGTTTGTTGGCTTCGTCTTCGCTGGCGAGTGGAGCTTTGGAAGAGTTATTGTCATCTTGCTCGGTGCTGTTGCTTGTGTCATGGTTGTTGTTGGCTTCAAGGCAAAGTGGAGTGCCGTCATGCTTGTTGTCATCCTCAGTGTCTTCAACTTGCTCGTCAACAACTTCTGGACTGTAAGTTTGGAGTCCTCTTCCTCGATCTTGATTTTGTTTACTGACTATGTTTCTAGCTGCACCACAACCACCCTCACAAAGACTTCGCTAAGTACGATTTCTTCCAAATCCTCTCCATTGTCGGTGGTCTTCTCCTCCTGGTCAACATGGGCCCCGGCCAGTTCAGTGTCGATGAGAAGAAGAAGGTCTACTAGAGTCCTCCCAACCACAGACGGTTGACCGAAATCCTGTCTGGTCATGTGTCAGAGCATACAAGCCCGAGAATTGTCTTGTTCAAATGAAGGAACTCGTGCGTGGAGATGGAAGGAATATGACACGAGAGAGTGGAGCTAGGTCTCTGCGTAGAATGGACAATTCCAAAAATGTTATTTTTTCCCCACCACATCTCGCCTTGTATTGCTCAAAACTCCAACCTTGATCCAAGAATGTTATGCTTAGGCTTTGTCATGGTTCGATATGTGTCTTGCAGATCATACGAAGGTAGGGATGCGTTGATGAGCACCTTGACAATACTGCACTGAGCCATGTCCTTTGTCATCTGGCCAGCTGATGTTTGGGAGGCGTGATGATTGCTACCACAACCACGAGGAAGGGACGGCAGAAAGAAGGGAAGGAGCAAGGAACACAACACATGGGGGGGGGGGGGGGGGGGTAGGAGCAATCCCGTGAAACGGAGGAAGCAGCGACCGATCACATTGGAAGGAGGAAGGAGTGGCAAACGAGTCAGGAAGGCGCGACGGTGGTATATTAAGAGAGCAGCGATGTGGATTGGGAGATTTGAGATCATGCTGTCTGGGGGCATCCATTGCATTGTCTGTCATATCCTACCTTTTTCTTCTATATCCTTCGTCTCTTCGTTTGTCATGCTTCGTCTTCTAGTCGTACACGTCATCCCGTAATCATCAGGTATGCTCTTTGGAAACCCTTGATAGTCAAAGCCCCTCATCTGTTTATCATTCGTCCTCCCTCGACACGGTAGAAAAAAGCATCCTCTTCACACACCATCCCTACCCAACCAGCCCAGACTAGGCCCCCTGAACACCTTTGAACCCGCAACCTTCCAACCCCAAGTTCCCATTCCGCCCTTACCCGATGGCACAACCCACTCCCCCAATCCATGAAAATTGACTTCATCCATACTCGTCTTGTCCCACTGGGAAAAGTCCTCTAGATCCTGGACTCCCTCCTTCAAACTTCTGAGTTCAGGAAACGAAGCTTCCCAAGCTTCCACTTCGGCAATGCGAGCAGCGTCTGCGGTGGCGTAACCAGCTTCTGTGAAGAGAATGGGGTTGGAGAGGTGAGAAGAATGTAGAGAGCTGATGATATGACGGCGGAGGGAGAGGTGGATGGGTCCTTGAATTGTTATAAACGATATAGGAGGAGAGCGGTTTGCAAACATGTTTATCAAAGCTGGTATGATGGCTTTCTCGTAAACGTGCACGGATGTCTTGTAGGCAGGCACTTTTTTGGTGATGAAGTGGTTTTTGTTGGATTTGATGGGTGTGTCAAGGGAGCGTGGAGCAATGTAATTGGAATTGGCTCTGGAATTCATGCTTGAGCGAGTGAACTTTGGTAGCATGGATGGGTCTGGTTCGTAGATGTCGGGAGGAGGGTCTGAGAAGTGAAGACCCAGTTCACGTTCCACGCCTTTGCCCTTGCCCTTGAGAGGAATGACTTCTTCATAGGTGTGGAGTTGGGGCTTGATGCAGTTGTTGCGAGTGAAGATTGTGTTGCCTGTGATGTGAATGACGAGATGGGTGACTTTTTGTGACAGAGGTGCGAAGGTGGCAAGAAACAGACACCTTGTAGCCGAGTAAGAAGTCAGTAAGAAGGAACACGCGCCAGAAAATCACAAAGCATCTTACCAGCTATCGTCTTCCCAATCGCCAAAGTCCGACGAGTCAATGTTGATCTTGAGGTGTGTGGTTTTGGAAAAGTCCTCTGCGGCGCCAGTGTCGATCATGGTCATGAAATACCAGAGATCTTCCATGGATAGCTCGAGTTGCTTTTCTTCCTCATCAGAGTCTGACTGCGCGTTCGGCCCCATGTTGTTGACGCGCTTGAAGAATGGTGTTGGTAGGGGAGGTGGCGGTGGTGGCGGTGGTGAATGAGATGGCGGTATCGTTGAGCCTGAGCGGTCACTGAAGGTCGAACTTGAGCATCTCTTCTCCTTGCGCGCGTTGTGGCAAGTCTTGTAACGAGCCATTTTGAGTTGTGACTTGTGAAGTAAAGTTGGCGTGCAACCGACCTGATTGCTAGCAAATGTGATACAATGTAAGGAAGGATTTTGTTCTTGAATATTCTCCGGCGCTTTGAATTTCAGGGGACTTTGGAAGACGAATGCTTAGACCATTGCGGGTAGTCAGATAGTGTTGGCTTATCGTGCTCAGTGTTTCCTTTCGTACGCCCTCCACCAGAGAGCCATATTGGCTGCTACTATCAAATCCAACATCTTGACACCTTCGTCCTCGATTATTAGCTTCCCAAGCTTGGCCTGCTTGCCACCAAAACCTCCTCCAGCACGTTCCTGTCCAAGAGAGAGATCAATATTACCGTGTTCGTCGAGGAACTTTGCCATACCAGGGATGATAGGGCCATCAGTAAGCTCATCAGACGTCGTGTGTCTATGTATGCCTGGCCTTGATGTTATAGAGGATCGTTTTAGTCCAGAATCAGCGGACACCCCACCCTTAGAATTACCCGTCGGAAGGTTGAATCGCAGTTCGCTGACTTCGGTCACAGCACTTGACGGATTCTCTAAAACGTGCTTGCACTGCAAAACATTAGTGAACATAGTCAACCTAGCATCATGCATTTGTACACACCTTCAGGGACCTGCCAGCTGCACCAGTGGCAAACTCGCACTTTCCGCCCCAAGGACTTCGGAACGTGTAGCCTTTGCTCCTTCGATCGATCAAAGCTTTGGGTGCAGCCTGCAAGCTTTGTCGATTGAGCTGCACAGAAGGACGTTGACTTTGTTGCTCGCCTGTCCACGATGGTGTCTTACGGTGTCCGTATGAGTGATCGCCAAATCTTGATCCATCCATGTATAGCCTCCGACGGAATGTGCTATCGTGATCTGAAGCCGAAGCCGAATGTGATGGGAACGTGGTCATGTCAGTACTGCCTCTGGAGACAGGTCTTGCATGATCGAATTGAAGGAATTTGGAGTATCCAGGATTGAAAATCTCGAGGAACAGAGGGGCTCCTGCCTTTTTCGTCTTGACCGAGCCATCGCCACCTAGAACAGAAGAAACCTCGTGGACAGGTGGGTCACGAATCTTTGCCACGTTCCATTGGAAACCGGATGATGGATCTCGACGAATCAATGTTAGGGATACGCATCGTTCATCCTCTTCGGGTGTAAAATGTCCCTCGTAGGAGGATCGACTAGCACCTCCCGTAGCATAAGAGGCTCGAGTGTCCAATGAAGGCCGACCTGAAACAACATTAGGGTCCAAGAACTGATTGCTGAGCGGCCGCCTGGAGAAGGATGGTCTGCCATCAGAACGTTCATGTATTGTAAATTGGCTACTTTGACTGGGTAGACTTTTGAGAGATGGTCGCGCCGGGATGTCTGGGAGATCCAGACTTTGGCGAACTGGCTTTCGCTGAGGGACTCCAAGTTGCTGTTTAGTATCGAATGCTGTACTTCTCTGTCGTGGAGATTCGCTGCCTGGAGAGGTTGGGGGCGTCGGTAGTGGTTTTCTGCTGATGGTCGAAAGACCAGGAACATCCTGGACAGGAATCTCCTCTGGCAGTTCCACGAGGTCGTCTTCCGGAATATCGATGTGTAAAAAGTACAGAGAGCTTTGTACGTCCTCGGCACTGACTACCTTTTCTCGTGGCTTGAGAGGAGTCAAGAAAACATCTAATTGTTTGTCAGAATTGTTCATCTTATTATGATCTGCTAGACATTCTCACCCTTACTGCCCGGGACTCTGACAATATAAAGAGTCAATGGCGCATGTGGGAGCTGGGTTGGGTTTCTCGGGTACAGCGGAGGGTCAGAGGCAAGTGTGGTAAGAAGACCCAAAGACCTTGCTTCGATTGCAGCTGCCATGTTCACGACAGAGAATATACAGGTACGAGCCGTGAAATACTGAGAAACCACGACCAGGCAAAGTTGGTGTGATATCAATCTTGTAGCGATTCAGGCAGGCACTTAGCGGCAAGCGGTTGCTGTCGTAAGGATGTGGCTGAGCCAGGCGGCGAGAAGATAAAGTTAAGTTAGAAGAGTAAAAAGAGCAAACTGGCTAACCAGTCGTCCTTTGATGGGTCTCATGAAGTACTATCAGGAGAAATTTAATGGGGTGGCAGGCATCGCAGAAGGCTGGCTATGTTTACATGGTGTAGGTGCTTGCACCCGAAAATGCCGAGAGTCAGTCTCCGCTGACAGGACAACGAGCTCGCCAACCTCGATGGGGCCACGATGCTTTGCACAATCGATGCAGGTCGTATGATTAGTAGGTAGTATGGCTGCTTGGATGCATCAATCTCGACCAGGATGCAGGAGACATGGAGTGCCAATATTTGACTTGCAACGGTGATGGAGACGAGTGCACAACTGGGTAGCACAAAAGTGCTTGCATAAAAGTGGTCCATGCTTTATCATGCGGGCATCATCGACGCCTTCGAGCGTCAAGCTGTAGTAATCGTCTACATACCGTTTTCGACACCTTCTATCACACCCCAGCTCGCCTTAATCGTCGCAATCATGTCGGACCCCCGGGATATGTGGAAGAACCTACAGAAGGGCCTGGAGCAGGCTCAGAGGTCAAGGTGCGCAAACACGTCCTTCTGTCAAAGAACAGGACCATGAACAGGAACAAGAGCTGAGACGAGGCAAATTTACAGATTCGGAGGAGCCGGAGGCCCTACACCCAACCCTAGAGGCGCACTCGGTGGTATCGCCGTCATCGCCCTCGGTCTCGGAGGTGTCTACCTTTTCAACAACGCCCTCTTCAACGTCGATGGTGGTTGCCGCGCCGTCAAGTACAGCCGTGTCGGTGGTGTCAAGGGCGACATCTACCCCGAAGGAACCCACTTGAAGATTCCCTGGGTCGAGACGCCTATCGTATACGATGTCCGCGCGAAGCCTCGCAATGTTGCCTCCCTTACCGGTACCAAGGACTTGCAGATGGTCAACATTACCTGCCGTGTCCTGTCCAGACCCCGTGTCGATGCCCTTCCTCAGATCTACCGTACTCTCGGCACCGACTACGATGAGCGCGTCCTTCCCAGTATCGTCAATGAGGTCCTCAAGAGTGTTGTTGCCCAGTTCAACGCCTCCCAGTTGATCACCCAAAGAGAGAACGTCTCGAGACTCGTCCGTGACCACCTCGTCCGCCGTGCCGCCAGATTCAACATTATGCTCGATGATGTTTCATTAACAGTATGTTCTTGAAAACCTAGCTCTTGAACCGGCAGCTAACACAATCTCCAGCACCTCGCCTTCTCGCCCGAATTCACCGCCGCAGTCGAAGCCAAGCAGGTCGCACAACAAGAAGCACAGCGTGCCGCCTTCGTTGTCGACAAGGCCCGCCAGGAGAAGCAAGCCATGATCGTCCGCGCTCAGGGTGAGGCCCGTTCCGCCGAGCTGATTGGTGATGCCATCAAGAAGAGCCGCAGTTACATTGAGCTCCGCGAGTTCGAGAACGCCAGAAACGTCGCCTCCATCTTGGAGAAGAGCAACAACAAGGTCTACCTCGACACCGCAGGTCTTGGTCTCAACGTCAACGCTCTCGGCAACGACAGATCCCTCAACAAGTAGGATGTTGCTCTTTAGCATCCCTAAAACTCACAGGTCTTGTTTTTTCTCTTCTCTCTTGTTCAAAAAACCACGAAATTCCCCTCGGCATGGTTAGCGTAAGATACTCGATGGCGTTTTATGGCTGGCTGCTTCAAATGTGTATAAAATAAGAATTCGAACTACCCCCCCTTCTTCTACTCGTTTTGGGACAGTGTATTGTATATATGGCTGATCTCCAAATGAAGTACACATTTTCCCATGTCGGTCATTTCTGCAAACAGGCAGCAACTGACAGATTCTGTATTCTCCATCTACCATGCTTACATGCCACCCCTTCCTTGGGTCACGCGATCAAGGTTGAACGCAGCACTGACCAAAGCCAGGTGCGAGAACGCCTGAGGCGTATTACCCAACTGCTCTCCACTCCTCGCAATCTCCTCTGAAAACATATTCAAATGATTCGAGAAACTCAGCATGTTCTCAAAGATGTTGATCGCCTTGATCAAGTACTTTTTATCGTAAGCTCCAGCTCTTGTAAGCGCCTCCACCAACCAAAAAGTACACATGCTGAAAGCACCTTCTCTACCTCCTACTCCATCGTCGGATTTCATGGTGTTGTAGCGGTAGACCAGACCAGTAGAAGTAAGTCCTCCTTTCTCAGGTGCTAGAAGGATTTGCTCGAGAGTGTTTGTGAAGCGAGGATCATTAGGCGCTATGAAGAAAACCAACGGTGCTATCAAGACAGCAGAATCCAAGACTTCATTACTTTCGTAGCTTTGAATGAAGCATTTCATATCTTTGTTGTAGCCCTTCTCCATCACGTCGTCGTAGATGAGGTCGCGGGTTTCTAGCCATTTCATTCTGTTTGGGCAAGGGAAACAGCGTTTATCTGCCAGTCGCAAGGCACGGTCGATGGCTACCCAGAGCATTATCTTGGAGTAAGTGTAGTTCATGGGTGCGGAGCGGACTTCCCAGATCGACATGTCTGTCTCCTTCCATATACCACAGACGTAATCCGTAAGCTTTCTCACAGCGACCCAGAGGTCGTAGCTCACAGGCTTTCCATACTTGTTGTAAAGGTAGATGGAATCCATCATTTCTCCGTAAATGTCGAGTTGTTTGTGGAAGGCTGCGCCGTTGCCGATGCGGACGGGTCTACTGTTCTGGTGACCAGAGAGGTGGGAGAGTTCGATTTCGGGCAGGTCCGTACTGCCGCGGATGGAGAACATAATCGGGAGGCCGCCGTCGGGCTTGGGCGAGTCGATTAGACGAGCGCTAAGGAAATTCATGTAGGCTTCTGCCTCTTCTGTGAAGCCCATTCGGAGGAGGATATAGGTTGTAAAGGACGAATCTCTGACCCAGGAGAATCTGTTTACAAGGTTTAGTGGACAGACATTTGCGAAGCAGGCAAGACTAAATCACCTGTAATCCCAGTTTCTACCACCTCCAAAATCCTCTGGCAACGAGAAAGTAGGTGCTGCAACGATGGCTCCAGTGGGCTCGAATGTGAGCATTTTGAGGATCATCAGACTTCTGCTGACGACCTCTCTCCAGCGTCCCTTGTACTTTGACTTTGAGATCCAGTTGAACCAGTACACCGACGTATCTTGTTGGATCTGATCAAGCAGTGCTGTAGAGATTGATTTCTTATCGTCTTCTTCGAGATTCCTGAGTACGAACGAAACCGATTGACCTTCTTTGAGATTGATCGTGGCAGTCACACCATCACCGAGAGACGAACCGTCAACATGCTTCTTCGAAAAGGAAAGTTCGGGACACGAGGAGTCGTCGCCACAGTCAATCGTGGCCACTAGTTCTAAGGACAAGCTCTCAGAGCGAAAGTGTACTACTCGCTGAGCCTCGTTGTCGGCCTTCACAATCTCGGTAGTGTGGGAGTCTTGAGCATAGTTGAAAGCAGGGAACAACTCGATGTTAACGTCGGTGGCACCTCTGATACACTCAACCCTGCGGACCAACCACTTTTTGAGTTCGTTACGGGGATCGATCGTAGCGCCTCGTCCAACAGTAGGGTCTAGTTTCTCAGCCTTCAGAGGCCTGGGAAAGAAGTCGGTGAGGGTCAGGACGCCATCATCATGTAGGTATCTGGTTTGGAGGATGTTGTTGCTAGGCAGGTATTGCTGTTTGGTCGTGATCTTCAAACCCGAAGGCGGACTGATTGTGAAATGGCCACCCTTGTCCTTGTCCAACATACGACAGAATACAGATGGCGAGTCAAAGTCTGGCCTATAGAGGTGTCAACTAATCATGCTGTGCAACAAAGTCACCCTCTGCAGCATTACCAGCACATCATATCAATTCCACCATCAATTGCCTTTGATAGTCAGTGTTTGCAGCTGTGAATTGGTTCTATGAGACATACCACAAGAGCACTGGTATGCATGTTGCCTGAGATTGTGAATATAGAAGTCCGTGATCTTGGGATCAGTGTCGGTCACGAACCTATCAACCCATACTGCTCGATCTAAATCATGTGAGCAGATGTGCCCTACCGATAGCACACATGGCCAACACTCACTGGCATATAGCCTGTCCTCTGGCGAAGACCGGTAGGATCAGAAATATGTTCAGCCATTGTGTACGAAAGGATGGCAGCCAGAAGCTGTCGATATATAGCTGGTCGCGTCCCTTGCTTGCGGTGGTTGTACGTGTGGCAGTCTGGGGTAAGAGACGAACAGCGAAGGAGTTTTACCTTGTATCAGCTTACAAAGAGCAATGTCACTGGTCGTTAGTGGCATCCATGTCCTTCCGCTATCGATCACCGGCTTGGAACGTCACACGGCAATGGATTACCCGGGACGGTTGAAGATGAATTCCAGATGCGATTTATGCATTGGCGAATGTTATTGAGAGCACTATCATAGAGACATTAACTTTCGAGCGTCGGTTTACATTTGCATGACCAATCATTGCCCTCGATTTCCGCATCTCTATCACGCATAGGTATGCAAGCAGGTTTGACGAGCAGGAGCTAGGAGGCTGACATAGCTCCTAGTCCTTGCCGGCATCTTCGGAGGTCGCGACTTGACGCCAATCGCGAAAGCAGCGGGCCGAGCCGTGTCATATCGCGAACTCCAGCATCGAACAAAGTTACGTAGCAAACCATCTCGCAGGCAAAGATCAATACTTGTGACTGAGACTATCTGGATCCATTCATACAGCGCTAAGGGCACAAACACACGCCGCGTAAACCCTCAAACCGACTCGGTTCATGCCATGCCAATTGCGCCTACCGCGTCCGTGTGACCGCCGACACGTCCAACGGGGCATCTTTCGCTATGCCGTAACATACAGATCTCAGCAATTGCGCCATGCGTCGCAGAAGCCTGATCTAGACGCTGTACGACGGGCTGCTCTGAGGCGTCTCGATGAACACATCAAACCGGACGACCTGTCGGCCACACTCGAAGCACATCGTGAATCGAACCGCGCCTCGATAATCAAGAAGGTCCCCACCCGCGGGTCCGATCCTGACATGATACGACCATCCTACATAGAGCGTCTCCCATATACAAGGAAAGTTTCCCATGAGAAGGAGAAGGAGGAGCGCACGGATATGTCTACCTTGGCACAGTTCAAGAGGGTCGTTAGAGAGGCCGCCACAAAACAGGTCGACGATCTAGATACACTCGAGTTGCAGCGCATAGAAGCAGCCCTAGAATATGGCCCTTCTCTCCGAGAGCTAGAGAGACAGCGGCAGAACAACGAAGAGCTTCATCTCCGTCGAGTCGACTTTCTTCGCAAACATGAGGAGCCTTTTGAGAAACCGCCGCGATACGATATTACCGACCGCACCACCTTCTTCGCTGTGATTCGCAGATCCGCACAGCTGGTTCAAGCAGAGCAAAAGAAGTACTCCACTCTCCATTTTCTCGAGGCCTTCGCAAGTCGATCTTTGTTGGCTTATTACGGCGTCCCACAACCAATCATTCCTACACTCAAGGGCTATGCGCACCCAGAACCATGGAATCGCCGGCCACAAACAAAGACCTTCACAAATGAACATTGGGCTGACCTCGAGATACGCTTATTCGCCGAATGGATGGAACCAACACTTTCAGAAAAAGCTGCGAGGAGAAAGGTGGCACGAACATTGGTCGACCTCGTCAAGCAAACGAATCCAGCACTCATAGCTACACCATTTGGCTCGCAAGCGACCGGTCTCACAATGCCAAGCTCCGACATCGATATACGTGTTGCAGATCCGACCTACAAACAGGAACCTGACGACACGACACGCGTTACAAGGGACGCACTTGCAAAAATGACCGTGGCAGAGAGACAGGAGCTCAGGCAGGCTTCGCACCTGATACGAACGACCGCAAAGAGGAAGCACATGGTTCTTCAGCTTCGGAAGCTTCAAACCGCCTTGGCCGACCATGAGGACTTTGACAACGTTCAATTCTTGGAAGCACGCGTGCCTCTGATCAAAGCTATCCACAAGCCCACCGGGCTCAAGGTTCAAATGGTCTCTACAAGCTCCACCCACAGATCTCAAGAGGCGATTAAAAACTACCTTGCCGAGTTTCCGCATTTGAAAGCATTGTTCATGCTTCTCAAGACTGCATTGAACCTTCGCAATATGTCTGATCCCTGGAACGGTGGCTTCGGATCGTACACACTATTCATGATGTGTGTGGCAGCCTTGAGGTACGCTGCGATCAAACGAGTCCAAGGCTACGACGGACGCGGCAGAATATCAGACAATCTCATACAGATCCTGTCCTTCTGGAGTGAATTCAAGACAAATACCAAGGCCATTACCCTCGAACCCACCAAAATAGTCCCAAAGAGGGTAAAGCCGAGCCCAGAGGAAATCGAGGCTCGGAAAACAGACATGGTATGCAAAGAGCCCAACTCCCCACACGAGGCAAAAAACACAAAACTAACACTTCTCCTCCCCTTCCCAGTCCTTATGGGCACGTCTCCGTATAGCCCAACCAAACGCCTACAGACCCTACATGCTCCACCTCCAAGATCCAGCAGACCCCTACAACGACCTCGGCCGCTCCAGTCTAGCTATCAAGGATCTTCAAAAGACGTTTGCCCAACTCTTGGCCGAGTTGACTCGAGACTGGAAGGACCCGAAACGCAGAGATGACGCTGCTCCGTTGCTGAAGTCGGTGGTGGGCAGATGTGATAGGTATTTTGACGAGATGAGGATTCCAGTCGATCTTTGGGGTGAGCAGTTTGTAGAGGAGATGCAAGCCGCAGAGGCTGAGGAGGCTGAGGCTGAGCAGCTCAAGGCGGAGAGTGCTGAGGCTGAGCGCCAGAGGGCTGAGAGTGCTGTCGAAGACGGTGAGACTGAGGAGAGTACCGTCGGAGAGAGTGGTGCCGTTGGAGAGAGTGGTGCCGTTGGAGAGAGCGGTGTCGAAGAGACTAGTCCTCAAGAGAGTGCCCTTAGAATCAGTAAAGTGCCCTGGAAGCGGAGGTCATAGAGCACGAGGAAAAGGATTTCTTCCCAGATCTTCTGAGAGTCGACAAGCGCTTCTAGAAAAAGTTGCAAGAAATTCAAAATGTATACACATACCAACGACGAAGAACAAGAAGCATACAGGAAGGTGTTCGTTATCATGTTGGGGTTTCCATATGTGGTGTTTTACCAGTCTATCTGACTCTCTGAAAGTGAACCGATGCGCCATGGCACTCCATCGTTTCTGGCAGTAAAAAAGCAAGGCTAAGCCGAGTTGTGCATGCGCGTCGAAGCAATGGGTCTTCGCATTTGCCTGTGAGCGAGCGGTGGCAAGCAGACGCCCTCTTCATCGGTAGAGCAACGGCTGATTGTCACCACCGCCTCGACTCGACAACAAAACAAGCCCAAATCCATCCCCAGAATCCATTCCGTCATGAGATAATGCCCCTGCACGCTGCAAGTAAAACAGAATAACCCTTGATACACTCAATCGGCCATTGGTCGCGCCCTGTGACGGGCTTCGCTGCTAGACTTTTAGATGGCGTACTTTCTTGTCCACTCTCTGGCTGTAGCCTCGTAACGCGAGCGGTCAGTCTTGTAGACATGTGCGATCTCAGGAACGAGCGGGTCGTCAGGGTTGGGGTCGGTCAACATGGAGCAGATGGAAAGCAGGACTGCGGGGTTGCGTTAGTAACGGTCAAAAGTGTAAAAGGTTGTTGCTATCTATCGCTTTGTGGCAGATAAGACAGGCACTCGGTCGCTCACCTTTTGAGATGGTCAGAGCAGGGCTCCATTGGTCTCTCAGAATGTCCAGACAGATACTGCCGTTACTGTTGATGTTGGGGTGGTAGATGCGGGTGGTGAAGTTGACCTTGGGGGGCTTGAAGGGGTAGTCTGTGGGGAAGTGGATGGCGAGGAAGAAGACACCGCCCGAGTAAGGAGAGTCGCCCTGGAGGACTGTCAGTCATGTTGTCGCTCTGTTTGTCGTACAAGTGGCGAAGGTGTTGTTGCTTCACCACCGCCGATAGCTTGACTAGGGGATTCAAGACTTACGGGACCCATGATGGTGGCTTGCCAGTGGAACTGGAGGCAAAGGGAGTCAGAGAGAGATCTATTTGGACAGAATCGAGTGGCCACGAGGCAGGCGCTCAATTTTGAGGCGGAGTTTTCAGCGACGTACCAGGTCATCTCCGATGGGACCAGCAGAGCAGGATGAGGGAGGGTCGCTACATGTCTATTAGTGTCTGTCCGAGCGATATGGATATCTGTCGAGGCACTCGATGGACCATCATCAAGGTGGGGGAGGGGAAGGACAGAGGGGCGCCTTCACGTACCGGCCGAGATCGGTCAACTCCTTGTTAATTCTCTTAAGCGCCATATCGAGAGCGGGTTGTGTGTGGAAGGGGGAAACAGTCGATCAACGCAGAGTCCGATGTGGTTGCGTTGGTGGTTGTAGGGTGGTATGCGGAGCGAGGATGTCGTCGCAGATGTGTGAAAAGGATGACACTGGGAAGAAGACGGTTAGATTGGCCCTTAGCACCGCTTCCGATGCGTCATGCCGACTTACACCGACGCCGCTGCAACACAACAAAGACGGCCTGTTTCCTGATCCAAGTCTTTCAGCTACTTTTACTGTCGCTTCACTTGTCTTGTGATCGTTATCAACTTGAAATTCACTGCGGAGATATATCTACGGGTTTCATCAGTGTTATGTGAGTGCTTCACAGCAGACGCCCAGCCGTCACGCGCCCAGCAAATTGTCGCTCGCACTTGCCTCGCCCTTCTCGGCTTGCAGCCCAATGCACCGACTGGTTCAACTCCTCCTTCTTTCATGCGTCAAGACACACGCTCGGTGCATGCATATATACATAGGACATCCATAACACGCCACTCAAGGAAGATTACGATTCACGGCATCACGCGTTCTCTAACAGCAATCATCTCGAAACGGATGCTTCCCCCAAATAGGCTTCGTACTTTTGTACACTGATTGTTTTGTGCTCGGTTTCGGCTATCTTACACAACATGGATGGATCCTGCCTGTCAACGAAACCTGGCGCCTGACTATCCACTATTTTCATCCACTTAACAGAAAGCTTGAAGACCGGTGATTGCGCGTCCAAGAATGAGAGCTGAACCTGAATTAGCGCGGCGCTGCGGAGCTGAATATTTCTCCTGAACTTACCGTGAATATCACTTTGGCCCTCATACGTCTGGGTGACAAACAAGTTGGCCACATGTCTTCCGATGTGGTACTCGTCGCTGACGGCGTTTCCTCCGAAGACTTCCTGCAGACTGTTCAAAAATTAGTGCTCGCTCAAGTCTCGACGGTTTCCTCCGCCACTCACATTCGTGCGTTTACCAACGCTCTATCACAGTTTTGTCTCTTAATCATTGAAATCATCTCAGGCGCGGCCTTGCCTTCGTCCTTCAGGCGACCGACTTGCACTGCTGCCAGAATGCCAAAGGCCGCGTCTGTGGTTGCATCGGCAAGCTTCTTCTGCACGAGCTGGTACTTGGCGATGGGGTTGTTCTTGAACTGCTTTCTCTCCAAGGCATACTGTCTTGTTCTTGCGATGCAGTCCTCAAGAGCGCCCATGGTACCCCAAGCGATACCATAACGGGCACCATTGAGACAGCTGAAAGGTCCTCTCAAACCCTCGATCTCCGGGAACATGTTGGCTTCAGGTACGGGGCACTCATCCAACTGGATCATACCAGTGAGAGAAGCTCTCAGACCATTCTTGTGCTTGAGTGCGGGGGTCTCCAGTGTTCCTGGTGGACATTCTGATCTCTCAACCAAGAAACCACGGATCTTACCAGTCTCTTGCAGCTTGGCCCATACTAGCATGACGTCTGAGATTGGCGAGTTTGTGATCCAGGTCTTCGCTCCGCTCAGGCTGAAGTATCCCTTTTTGGTCGGGTGAGGCTTGGCCACGGTCTCCATGCTGCCAGGATCACTGCCGTGGTTCGGCTCAGTTAGACCGAAGCAACCAAGCATCTTTCCCTTTGCCAGCTGAGGAAGGAACTTATCCTTCTGCTCCTGAGAGCCGAACTCGTCGATACCACCCATGATCAACGAAGACTGGACAGACATGCCCGAACGGTATCCAGAGTCGACTCTCTCGACAGCACGGGTAATGAGTCCTGATGCGACCGAGGAGACACCAGCACATCCGTAGCCTTCAATTGTAGCACCCAGTAAACCCAGTTCTCCCATCTCTTCAAGGATCTTGCGGTCGTAGTCTTCGTTCCTGTATGCGTCTGCTCTAGTCAGTAACTGTACCAGACCATCGTCATAGTGTAGACTCACCGAGCACGCGAGGAAGCATGCGCTCTTGACAGTAAGACTCGGCAGTTTCTGAGATGGCCAACTCCTCCTCGGTGAACAAGTTGCTGGCACCTAGCGGATCCTTCCAATCGAATGCCACAGGGGTATGCACATAGCGACGAGTGACTGGGGCGGCAGAGCCTCTTGAGCCCAATTGTCTGGCTGTTTGACGGGCGACTGACTTAAACATGATGTGTGGAGGGTATGCGGAGAAGGGAAAAGTGGAGTGGAGCAGCGAGAGAGAGAGAGTAGAGAATTGACTATATAACAACACAAAGCATGCAAGAGAACGGCGGCAAAAGAGATGCGTGTTGTATCGGAAAGTCGGCTACGCCCCGCTGTATGTAGGTTTGATATGCCGAGGCTGGAAGTCGACGTCCGATATCGAGGGTCTATCATGTCACAGGGTCTCCTTCACGAGATATGCTCGCGAGATGCTAGGTAGGTCACTTGCGAATGACAAGGTGGCTCTTCCATGGTACAGGGGGCAAGTCAGGAAACAAATGCGCGATGCAATAGGTTGACAAGTAGTTGCTGTCCCAATCGGGAATTAATTGATTGCGTCACCGAGTTGCAGTTTCCCCAGACGCGAGCGCGTCAGCCTCACGCTTCTTGCTGCGACGCTTCTTTCTGCTTTCGACTGCCTGCAAAAGTCGTCCAATCGTCAATTCATAACTCGACAGCAACAGCTGATCATACAACCCTCACTGAAATAAGAAAGCTTCCAAGATGGGTATCAAACGTGAGCATAACCACCCAACATAGTCTGGCTGAACCGCAGAGCTGACATGTTAATTCTACTCAGATCTGTTCCAAGTCATCGACGAGCACTGTCCGGATGCCGTCAAGACTGGAGAAATCAAGAACCAGTTTGGTCGCAAAGTTGCCATCGATGCCTCCATGTCACTGTACTCATTCCTCATCGCCGTCCGCTCTGAGGGTCAACAATTGATGAACGAATCTGGAGAAACAACATCACATCTCATGGGAATGTTCTATCGCACGCTGCGCATGGTTGACAACGGCATCAAGCCTCTCTACGTCTTCGACGGTGCTCCACCAAAGCTCAAGTCGGGTGAACTCGCCAAACGTTTCCAGCGCAAGACCGAAGCCGAAGAGGCACACGAAGAGGCCAAAGAGACGGGTACTGCTGAGGACATGGAGAAGTTCAGTCGCCGTACTGTCCGCGTCACGAGAGAGCACAACGCTGAAGCTCAACGGCTGCTCAAGCTCATGGGCATCCCGTACATCATTGCTCCTACCGAGGCCGAAGCTCAGTGTGCTGCCCTTGCTCGCGCGGGAAAAGTCTATGCTGCTGCTAGTGAGGATATGGATACCTTGACCTTCAACGCTCCCGTGCTCCTTCGCAAACTCACATTCAGCGAGCAGCGCAAGGAACCTATCCAAGAAATTCACCTGGACAAAGTCTTGGAAGGTCTAGACATGACCATGGACCAGGTAAGATGACAGCAGCTTGGACCTGAAGGGCTTGTGCTGACCGCTTTCACAGTTCATCGACATGTGCATCTTGCTCGGCTGCGATTACGTCGATCCCGTCAAGGGCATCGGCCCAAAGGTCGCCTACACCATGATCAAGGAACACAAAAGTCTCGAGGCTGTCGTCGATATGCTCGAAAACAACAAGAAGTACACCATTCCCGAGGATTGGCCATGGGCTGAAGCCAAGATTCTCTTCAAAGAACCCGACGTTCGCTCAGCCGAAGACCCTGAATGCGACTTTGAGTGGAAAGCCCCAGATGTCGAGGGTCTTGTCAAATTCCTGGTCGAGGAAAAGGGCTTCAGCGAAGACAGAGTCAAGAGTGGAGCAGCTCGTCTCACCAAGAGTCTCAAGAGCGCACAGCAAAGCAGACTGGAGGGCTTCTTCAAGCCAGTTGCCAAAACTCCCGAAGAGCAAGCGAGCTTGAAGCGCAAGAACGAGGCCAAGCAAGAGGAGAAGAAAAAGAAGCAGAAGCAGGCAGCCAAGGAGAAGAAGGATGCTAAGGCCAAGCCCAGAGGCACCGCCTAGATATTTCATTTGAAAACGCCAAAGTGGCACTGCTGCAAGGAGAGGAGTTTTGATGGCGTTTGCTGATATGGGAATACCCGCCAGGAGGATCAAGTATGTGATTTGTTGAACGGCGTATCAAGGATCGAATGGCTCGAATGGCTAGAATGGCAACAAACATGACATATCAAGCTTTCTTAATGCTCACACGAATACCAAAAACGGCTACTGCATGTTTCCGCCATATAAATCTCCTTCGCGCCACTCTGTTCATTGTATATCAAACAACGATAGTACCACTAAGCTATAAGATCTTCTCCATGGCTTCGATCAATCCCGACTGTGATCTGATAGTGTGTAAAGTCTTCGCTTCTCCACACGTCGTGGTGAGCTTCCAAGCGCTCACAACGAGGGACGCCGAGCGAAATGAGTTTCTGATGCTATTACTTCTCCGAGTCAAATTAGTCAAAATTCTTCTTGAAGCGGTGATATACAAGAGTGGATATCTCATGGTATTTATCAAACACAATGGAAGTAGACGTATCCAAACCACAATGTTGCTGTCGACTTCGAAAGGGTTGGGTCAGGGTTGTGCTGTTAGCCAAACATCCTTGGGAGAGAAAAGTAGATATGTTAGTTGCTGCAACCTACCTCGATAGTATGAGAGCTTAGTATTCTTCGATTTGGAGCGTTAGAAATTATCTGTTCTTTATACAGAGTAGTCTAGCTTGGGTTAACCTGAAGGTAACGTCAAATAGTAAGTTAAGAATGTTGATTTTCATGGGTTGCAAGACTGTCGACACCCGTCTCTCTGGTCTCTGGTCGAGATGACAGATGGGAGCATGATCAAGTCTGACGAGCTATATTTATCGAAAGTGTATTGAGAATCAGATCGTGGAGGATACTGTCCTATACCATCTGTTCCCAGGTAGGCCACCAATCGATGTTGACCTTATCCCAATCCAAATGCACCGGAGCAGGACATCCACACTCCTCAGCTTCATTCCGCCACCACTGCCGCACCGCTGCCTTCCATGTTGTAACGTCAATTTTTTTTTTACATCCAAGTGTATTGATGTCTTCCCGATTCCGGTCTCAGATACACCACTCGGTCAAGTTGATGGACCAGTCTTCGTCGAGGTCCCAACCACTGCTAGGTTCGAGATCTGCAGTACCCAGTTGCACTTGCAGTTCGCGATCCATATTCCAGGTCATGAAGTTGTATATGCTTCTGACAAAGGCTGTGGCGGGGATAGACATCTCGGACATCATCTCCAGCATACGCGTTTCGTGGAGAGGTGAAGAGTGTGATTCGGCGCACACCCATATGAGAAGGTATGCCTGTGCGATCTCGGACCGGTCGATTACGATGTTTTCATGACTAATGTGACAGCTATTTGCTTTGGTAGTCCACAACGCCGTTGCCGTTTTTGCAAACAACAAGGCTGCGGTTGCTGTCCATGACAAAGCGCGTAGACTACACATCACAGGTGGACATGGAGCTGAAGCATATTTGAGGTATCGATAAACGGCTACTTCCTTGTGGAAGTGATGGTCTTCATCTTTTGCTGCGCAGTCACAAATATGGGTTGGGGGGGCTGGCAATCTTAGAGATGGTATCAACTAGAGCTTTGGCTGCGGACAGCAATTTGTCATGCTCGCAGACTGCTGGTACTGTAGTGGAGGCATTGTTGATGAAGAGGGATCGCATATCATGACTAGTTGCAGATAGCGCTAACAGCCCTGCGATGGTCGTCAAATTCTTGAATATGCTTAGCATCAGCTCGTTAGGGAACCTTAGCAGAGATGTCATTATCGATTCGAATCAAGCTGAGCAGTTAGGGAAGGAAGAGGAGGAAATCCATGTGGAAGGGCTGTATGCTATGCAATAAAGTGCAGAGTTGGGTGCCAACAGTTCTTGGAATGACTGTTGCGAAACACCGCCTAAGATCAGAGCTGCAGGTAATAATAGACCATGACTCAATGCTCACTCAGGTGTGCGAGTTGCCACCTTTGATTTCGTTGATCAAGCAGCGCTAACCCACGTGGGCAGAAATCTACGGTATTATTTGCAGTAGATGTTGGTAGCGGAATCAGGACGTGAGGTTGGACCCTCCATCTTGGCGGCAGGGAGGCCCCAACATCGGTTGGACCTCTTCTAATGTCGCAACTCATGGCTTTCCGTAAGGAGATGGTAAAGATACGTGTTTCGGATGTTCGTGATAGATTTCGAAGTCTATTGGCATCTATAAGGGGTTTCCCTATTCAACACGGTTATGTAAGAATCGCTAACTACTACAAGCTTCAACTGACAGACAACGCTAATCTTGACATCGACAAAGACAAGAACATACAGCGCGGAAAGTTCGAAAAGGAAGGGTATACTGAATCTACAAGTACTTCTTGGGGGCATTTGCCCTGCGTCTTTTGTAAACAATGTAGGCGCCGGCGAGCATGACTTGGAAGGCGATGACAACAAAGATGAACATGCCCATCTTTGGAGCGGCAGTGGAGATCACTGGTAAGAATGTTAGCATTGTGTAGACGATAGTAGTCATCCGGGTCAACTTACTGTGAGCGATAGTCTCGGGAAGATGCTCAGTCAGACCTCCACGAACACCCTCGATGGACTGCTGTAGGTTTGTCAGGTGCTCGCGGTAGTCTTTGCCTTCGACATCACGCTGAACAGCGAGAACAATACGCTCAATATTCTCGACGCGACGACTCAGTGGAAGGAGAGCATCACTAGTAAATTGTTGCTGGGGCTTATCACTAGAGTCACCAGCATTTGTACCAGCAACCTTGGACATCAATTCGGCATGACGGTCGTTCATCTGGCGTGACAAACGCTCGAACTCGCCGAACATGTTTGCGATCTGGTGAGTCATTCCTTGCAGACGGTTGTGTAGATCGGCAAACTGGTCCGCTTGGGCCTTGATGGTGCTCGCGTCAGCGTCAGGAAGAGCTTCAGGAGCACCAGGAAACTTGTCAAGTTTCTCAATGTGTTGACGCTTGGCCTCAACATTGGGCTCCTCACGAGCGATAGAGTTGGTGGTAGATGCAGCGAACTTGTAGACCTCGAACGAGTCTGGGTTTTCAGAGGCGGCGGCAGATACACCGAAGAAGTAGCCCGGAGGAAGGTTGACCTTTTCGCTGTGGAAGCAGGACGTGCCGTCGATATCGACGCGGAGGCCATGAGCACCATTCTCGATGCGCAACTTGCTGGGACGACCCAGATTACGGTAAGCATAGTCACAGTGACCGAAAGCCAGACTGTCGACATTGTGATGGTCCTTGAAGTTGGCAGAGCCGTCATTCAGGAAACCACGAATAGATCCGCCGCGAGAGCCATACTGGTCTACCACAAGGGCGAGACCATCGAACTTCCCGACGGTGTATATACTGCTCTGGCCAACAGCTGAGCGGCCAGTATCGACGAACCAAAAGTTCAGGTTACCACTCCCACGCTCTTGACCCGATGCACGAAACTCGGTCTCGACTACCCATTCAGGCTGAGTGATGGCATTGTCGGCAAAGATAGCTCCTCGTGTGCCACCTGGCGCTGGGGGAGTCAGAATAATGCGGTCCGAGAGTAGTTGAGGAGTGTGGTTTTCCCCCGAAAGGTGCCAACCGGGCACGGCGCGTCCATTGGGCGAGATGGGGCCCTTGTGGCCGAACGAAAGACCCTCAATAACATAAGAAGCTTGAGCCGAGGTAGCGAAGAGCAGCCATGCCAACGAGGCGGGCGACAATTGTGCGATCATGAGGCACGCGAGGTCGAGGGACGGAGGGTGCGGAGCAGAGAGACAGAGACCAAGCCAACGGTGACAACAAGGACCAGCTTGTTGACTTCCTTGAAGATGCTGACGAGGTTGGGCGAGCAGTCGAGGTAGTGCGAGATGGTTAGACCGCCTTTGTGAGTTGCGTCGAGGGCGAAGTTTTCCATGGTTGCATCTTGGGTCGCTCTGGCCAGTTCACCTCTTCCCATAACCCAAGCCGACCTACCCCAGATCGTCATCGCCCGTTTCAGCGCGGCGCCGTGCCAAGACCCCGCCCGCTGCGATATGGCGAAAAGTTCGGCGTGAAGAACATGCAGACTGGACACTCGCATCGTCCATCTTGCCACACCTGTTTCCATTTTCTGTTATTATCTCATCATGGCTGACGATCTAGAGGTAGTCTACATCATCCCATCTTTTTTTCAGCTCCAATACTCATTTCCTGCAGGCACGTCTTGAGAGTCACGCTCAGGCATTCGAGGGTCTTCTCTCGCTGATCCCCGCCAACGAATACTACTCAAAGGACAACAGCGTATGTTACCATGTCTAGTCATGCGCCTCTGCTCTCCTCTCCTGCTCACACTCTCCTCTGCAGGACCAATGGCAGCGCAAGAAGCAGACAAAAGAGCAAAAGCGCCAAGCGAAGCGCGCAAAACTTGACCCTGCAAACCAGAAATCCGCAAAGGACGTTATGGATGAGAACGAGCGCAAGAGGAAGCGAGAGCTGGGAATCGACTCGGACAACGAAGACTCTTCTGCACAGATCGATTTGCCTGCCGAGAAGGACCAACCGACCAAAAAGCAAAAGGTCGACGAAGAGGACGACGACGAGGATGATGACGACGATGCCGATGCCGATGCCAACTCGACCAGCAAAAAGACACAAGCAGACAAGAGAAAGGAGAAGCGCCGCCTAAAGAAGGAGAAGGCCGACAAGCAAAAGGCAAAGCTGGACGCTAAGAAGGCTGCCCGCAAGCAGGAACCTCAATCCGCTGCTGGCGCCGAGGAGTCTGGCGACGAGGATATGGAAGACGCTGACGATGTATCTGTCGACGAGGCAGCCGACGATGCTATGGACTTCTCTGGTCTGGTTGACAACGACGAAACCTCGACGCCCGCAAGCCCCGACCAAGCTTCTGTATTCGACAACTCCGCAAACCAATCTGCCACATCCTCCTCGTCGTCAATAGTTCCCACTTCAAATCCCACAGAAGAGGACGCACCTGCCGCCACAAAGCCCAAGAAGGCACTTGCCCTTAAGCTACCAGAGGTCAACGCCGAGGAGCTGCAAGCTCGTCTAAAGGCCCGCATTGAGGCTCTCCGTGCCCAACGTAAGGCCGATGGTCCTGCTGGCGGCCCTCGCAACAGACAGGAACTGCTCGAGTCGCGCCGCAAGAAGGAGGAAGCTCGCAAGCAGCACAAGAAGGAGTTGCGCATCAAGGCCAAAGAGGAGGAGGAGCGTCTGAACAACGAACGCCTTCGTGGCAGCGGCAGCCCCCTCGCCACCCCTGACATTTTCTCACCGCGCCCCGTAGACGAGAACAACTTCTCATTCGGCCGTGTTGCATTCGATGAGGAAGAGACCGACCCTACACTCGGTTCCATCGCTGCACACAAGAAAAAGAAGGGTCCCTCAGACATCAAGACCGCCTTGGCCGCTGCCGAGAGAAAGGCCCAAAGACTTGCTGGCATGGACGAGGATAAGCGCAAGGAGATTGAGGAGAAGGACATGTGGCTCAATGCAAAGAAGCGTGCACATGGCGAGCGCGTCAAGGACGACCAATCCCTCCTCAAGAAGACTCTGAAGCGCAAGACCGACCAAAAGACAAAGAGTGCGACACAATGGAACGAGCGCCTCGACAATGTCAAGAAGGGCAAGGAAATGAAGGACAAGAAGAGAACCGAGAACCTCGCCAAGAGAGCCGCAGAGAAGGGCTCCAAGAAGGGCGGCAAAAAGGGTAAGAGCGGTGGCGCCAAAAAGAAGGCAAGACCAGGCTTCGAAGGCAAGCACGCTTGATCTTGACATTATTCTGTTTCGTTCTTTCCCAACACATTAGCGGATCATGGTTTTTCTTACAAAAAGGGGGTGGTCCTTTCTATTCTTTCTGGGTTTGTTTGGCTTGGGGTTCTTCGGTATTTTGCAGAAAGGGTTCTGTTAACAAAAATTGCTTGATACCTCATGGGTTTTATTTATTTAGCCTTAGTTTTTTGGTGTCTACATGCCATTGTATACAACAGTTTCATCACCATCAAGGGTATTGCTCAAGAGACATGCAAGTGACTCCCGTCTCACCCAGGAGCATGCCAGGGGACTCAAAAACGGGCAGTATACGTTGACTGATGAATACATGTTTGAAATCGTCAGATTTGTGATAGAAAGCACTCGATTTATCAGCCAGCAAACACTCGATCTATAAATCAACAAGCAGTACAATCGCAACGTAATGTTCGGTCCAAAACTACTCTCTCCCCTCTCGCACTTCACCCTCCCCAAAGCTCACTCGTCCATCTCCTGCTCGCCCTCTCCAGCAAACTTCACCTCTCTCACCCTGAAACTCTTAGCAAAACACACTCGCTCCAACATTTCCAATTCCTTCCTCATACCTTCGAATCCCCACCTCTCTCTCACTTCTTCTTTTCCCTGCTCGTCGCTGTCATCGCTCTCGTCATCATCTTGTTCTTCATCATCATCATCGAACCTCACACACTGACCTAGAGCAAACACTCTGTGTTCTTGCCACAGCTTCTGTTTGGCAAGAGCGACACCATACAATTCTTGATCTTTGCAGGGTCTTCTGTGCGAAGTGTTGTGGTTGGTGGTTTTGGTGGAGATGTTATTGTTGTGGAAGGTGAGCTTTTTGGCTGTGTGAGTCGATGGAGTTGATGGGGACGAGGTAGATGTGATTCTGGGGGCCATACTTGAAGTTGCCATTGTTGAGGCTGAAAGTTGGTGAAGTCGGGGTTGAATTTGGTAGTCGTTGAAGTTGATGTTGATGTTGATGAAGGTCTCTGAAGTTGATGATGAAAGTCTTTGAGTTGATGCTTTAGACTTGAATTGCCTTTCTGATGTTGGACTTTGATGTTCGAAGCTTGATGTTGACTGTTGATGGTGATGTTCGATGTTGACAGTCTTCGTTTGATGTTCAAGACTTGATGCGCCTTTCTGATATAGGGCTTTCAGAGACAGTTGAAATCAAAAGGTGGTAGGTTGTAGATGGACTTTTTGAACTTTGCGATTGAGATAAGAAAAAGAAAAGAAAAAGATGTTTCCTAGCAGAGACAGCGTAAATTTATAGCATTAGCCAAAAGAAGAAGCCTTGCAGGATGACTCTGAGCGACGGTATGAGGGTGTTTCCTCATTGGCTACGCCATAGGCGGTCGAATATCAGTATGCAACATGCGCATTCGGCACATTAAGTTAACATGACAGTCATATTAACGCTGGGGTATGGGGTGTGGGGTGTGGGGTGGCACATTGATACTCATCTATCTGCTAGTCTTGTTTACTCAGCTATGTCGTATCGCAGTGTATTGTGTCCCTCAAAGTATATCATTTAGCATAGTAGTACTCAGCTTGGTTTGATCAAAGTCTCGACTCAGCCTGGGCCAGTTTCGCTTCCCTCGTCAACCTGATTCTCCGCTCGAATCTCGACTCCGTGACTTCGCCAGCTATGATCTCACCTTTTCCGTCTACATTTGTCACATGAGGAGGACAATCGTGTTCTCTCTGTGCAAACATCTTTCGTTCATCGTTCTCGTGTTTCTTCTTCAGCGCCTCGAATCTTTCACGAGGAAACCCCCCATCTTTCACAACAACTTTAGGCATCTTGATGCGCACTAGCTGATGTTTGGCGAAGGCTTTTGACTCGTGCGCTTGATAATTTCTCACTTTTGCTCTGAACTCTAGACTCGAAGGTTCGACAAGACACTGGTCCGATGAAAAACGTACCTCAGATGCCTGACTTCTAGCGATGCGAGCAGATATCCATTTTCTGAAAGTCGTGAACGTCGAGTCGTTCGATGAGCATCTCTCAGAATCATCGTGAGAGCCCGTGAGGTTGTCTACATTGTCAGCAACGGCAGAGTCTTTCGGTATTGAGCCCACTTGTGATGAGGGAACTGGAAGCTCTTCGTTGTAGTGATCAGTTTCTCGCTCGTGATCCAGCAGATCTGATGAAATGTGCTCCCAAAACTTGTTCAACGCTTGATGCAGAGCTTTGTGCCCAGCGGTGTGTACCCAGCACACGAAATCAG
The DNA here is from genome assembly GCF_000721755.1 of Aureobasidium subglaciale EXF-2481. Taxonomy (NCBI): domain Eukaryota; kingdom Fungi; phylum Ascomycota; class Dothideomycetes; order Dothideales; family Saccotheciaceae; genus Aureobasidium; species Aureobasidium subglaciale. The sequence continues at coordinate 656,745 of NW_013566994.1, forward strand.
AGATTGTTGCTTCTCTCAGAGTATCCTCTTCCTCGAGATCTTCGATATCTGCTCTTGTGTCTGCAAGCTCTTTGACAAGCGTTGTTTCGATTTGGCCGGCTTCGTTGATTTGCTCTTGAACGAACCAAGCAGCTTCGACCTTCTTGTTGAGTCGCTGGGCTAGTTCAAGGGAACGTGAATACTCTTTTCTGTAGTTGTCGAGCAGCTTGCAATTCTGACGCTGCTCCTGGTCCAGTCGATGTTCAAGATCTCGTGTGTGGATCAAGCTCTTATTGAGAAGTTCCTCCTTCACCATGAGTTTCTGCTCCAGTAATTCGGCTCTGTGTACCTCGCTCTCGAGAGTTGCCTGGAGTCTGGCGGAGTGATCGGGACCAGAAGACGATTGGGCACATTGCGGCTCGCGAACCTTGATATCGAAGTCCTTTGCCAGCTTAGTGACGTGATCCTTGACATTATTCAAGTATCCATCCGATGCGATCCCAAACATATTCAGAGCCTGTGTGAAGACTCTGGAGTCTTCCTCTGCGTGCTCTGCTACGAAGCGGTTGAAACTGTCCATCGTGAGGTTGTGTCGGGCATGCAACTCCGAAATGTGCTGACGTCTATATTCTCGCAAATCAAACAGATGATGGGAGAATGGCTGGTTCTCTGGAGGCGAATCATACTTGGTTATGTGGTACTTGGCATGTGTGACTCGAAGCGCTGGTATGCGCGGGATACAGTACGGAAGACCTATTCCTCAAAAGAGTCATCCTCGAAATTGAGACAACTCGCGGTAGGGAAGCTGGACCGTATCTGGTAGTTTCGCAAGCACAGTATTGAGTTTCGCCCAGAGTTGCCAGTCGATTCAGAGTGAAATGTAACATTGCCTTGTGAGAGATGTTCTAGCAGCGAGTACATGCACTTTGGATATGCCGGTTAGCGCTATATACAAGCTCAAGTTGATGCCAGCTGGCCTCTGGTTTTGCGATGACTACTCATCATGAGCATGTGAATATAGACTCGTTCAGAGCACGTCTAGTGTGGTTGGTACGCAGTTTGAGCTGAAACATAATGATCCGTTCCAAAGTTGGACCGGTAGGGTAAAAACTCATATTGACTCTGCTATTTGACCAATACCAAATTTTGTTGCAGAGAGGTGCCCTTTGGAACAGGATAGAAGACAGAAGGTACGATGTAGCTCACCAAAGCAGGAGCTGACGTCTCAAACCTCCTCAATATTTCTTTTCTCTGCCAACCGCAAAACGAACGCGCGCCCTACCCCACATGTAAGCTGCAAGCACAGTCCACCTCCGAGTCCCGCTCCAAAAATTTCTTCTCACTTTTCCCACTTCGAAGCTCGTCGGCGAAAAGAATGAAGTCAATTTCTTCGCTGCCCAAGGCAAAGGACAAAAAGAAACTTGATCCTGGCAATGGGCGGAATCGAACCGCCGTCGGGTCGGCGTTGCTGGAATTTAACCTCCACAACGACACATGCTACCACTACACCACATCACCTTAGCTTGTAAGGATTGAATCCGGTTGGCCAGATTCAGGATCTTCAATAACTCGTCTTTGGTTTGCAATATGTAACTAGCCCAGGTATGCTCATGCTTGACGATGGACAGCTTGGTCAGAAAAGTATTGATCGAACAGAACAAGGATTTAGATTAAAAAATAGTGACTATGCCACTAACATGGAAAAGATATATAATTCACCAACAGTATTACGACGCTACCACGACGGCGATCCGCCGATTCGCGCTGCGTCCTACGTCCTGCTCTAAGGGTATCTTCTCTTCAATCATTCGTGAATATCATATAGCCGCCTTTCACGCGCTCTTCCGGTTGGGTCAAAAGTCTGCCTACGACAAGTCGCTTAGGCGTTTAGGGTCTTGGTCTCGGTGTCGGTTTCAGTCCAACTGGCCTTCTCGATGATTGGTGGGGGCTTGGGAGTGCTCTTCTGGAACAGAACGTGACGCTTGAGGAAATATGGCAACCAAGTTGTCAATTCGTAGTTGAGGAAAGTCTTGGTGGGGACCGAGAAGACTTGGTCGATTTCCTCCAATGTGAGTTGCTTGGTCTCGCGGACGAAAGCAAAGATCATGAACCAGGCGATCAGATTGAGTCCGGCATAGAAGGCAAAGGCACCAGTCTGTGACATGGCTTTCACCATAGCAGGGAAGGTCAAACTGAGAATACCAGCTAGCGCGGGGTTAGCAGGTCTTTTACCACTTCAAATTTATTCTGGGCTTACCGAAGGTGTTGTTGATGCAGACGGCCCAGGCCATTCCCTGTTCACGCTGGATGGTGGGGAAGACCTCGGCAGAGTATTGGAAGGCGACTGGTCCTTCACCCAGCGAGTAGCAGATGGTGAAGAGATAGACGAAGAGGATAACGGGCCCAACTCTTGCAGACGGACCCACTGATTCGGGTTGGAGTAGAGATAAGCCTGCAGCTAGCAGGAATATACACATGAGAGGGAAGGTCTAGAAGAAGACCATTAGTGGATAACCTTGCGACACTGCATCTAAGAACTTACTATCAAACACAATGTTCTACGGCCCTTCGTATCAATCAAGAAGAGTGTCGGGATGGTGAAAACGACTTGAATGGCACCGTAGCCCAGGGACGCATAAAGAGCTTGGTCAGATGTGTAGTTGGCGTTTGTGAAGATGGTTGAACTGTAGAAGGAGATGACTGCTACGAGTTAGAATACTTCTCAAAGCTGCAGCAGAATTGTCAACTCACTGTTGATGCCGCACATCTGTTGGGCGATCATGACGGTCGAGGCACCATAGTTGGCTCTTCTGATACGAGGTACCGTGAAGCAGTCTCTCATACGTGTGAAGTAGGTCGAACCGCTAGCAACCTTGAGCTCCTCTTCGTAAATAACGTAGGAGTAATAGTAGTCTCTTGCGCCAATGATGGGATGAGCGCGTAGGGAGACCATTGACTTGAAGCCTTGGGCGACTTTACCGTGCTTCATCAGCCAACGGGGTGATTCGGGACAGAAGAAGATACCGGCCATGAGGATAAATGACGGGATAAACGCAGACCCAAGCTGAAGACGCCATGCAATTCGAGGCACATCTTTGACAATGACGTTTGCGCAGAAGCCAAGGAAGATACCTGAAAAGGGATGTTAGTACACAAATCAACAAGTCTTTTTGCGTCTTACCAATGACGACCCAGAGTTGCCAGAACATGACAAGCGCTCCACGAATACGAGCCGGAGCCATCTCGGCCGAGTAGATAGGAACCGTGGCGTTCTTCGCGCCAATACCAATGCCCATAATAAAGCGTGCTGCAAACAGGCCTTGCCATGACTGTGCGAAGCCGGAGCCGATAGGAGTTGCAGTCAAGCAGGCAGCCGTGAGGAAGATTTCACCTCTTCTGCCGAGGTATTTGTTGAGAGGATCAACGATGAAAGCACCACTGCAGTTCGTCAGTCATGCAATTAGCTCAAGCTGTTGCAATGCTTACATAAGACCAGCGGTCAAGAAGATGACAGAATTGATTAGACCAATCAACCAAGGGCGATTCTCGATATGGAATTCTTCAGGGAAAGACAAGTTGGCTCCGTTCGAACCAGTCTGATCCCACCCTTGTGTTGCAGCACCGATGGCACACAGACCGATCGAGTACCAGAGCATCTTAGGTCCGTGCCATTTGTGATCTCTTTCGTAGATAAGTGCTGCGCGCTCTTCCTCTGTAAGGTCGAGGATTGTTTCGAAACGTTCAGGGTCTCGCGCGACAAGAGCAGCTCTGCCAAAAAGAGCGGCGTCTTCAGCCATGCCATGGCTTTCGGCGAAGGTGCGAGCATCGAGAACGGTTTGTTCCTTGTTAGTACGCTTTAGTCGCGATCAGCATATGCTCCCAGGTTGAGATTGTGGAATGCAGAGTTCTCACTCTCAGAGGGTTGTCAACAATGTTGAGGGCGACAGACGCCTGGCGAGCAGGGGCTTCCTCGTGGTAGATCTGTTCCTTTTGCTCCTTTTGCTCCTTGTGCGAAGCGTAGTCGACATCGCTGAATGTTGTCTTCTCTGTCATCTTGGCTGCTTCTCCTACGAGTAGGGAAATGATCTGATGAGCCGGGAATTGCTGGGGAAGTGTCTGGAGAAAAGAGTGGAGAGGTGGGGAGAGGGGAAAGCTGCATCAATAAATACCAAAAAGTCCTCGGGCGTTAAGGATTCGTGCCGATTGTTCAACAGGAGAGCGATGATCCTTTTACCGCTTCTAGAGGTTACTAGCAAGGGTACCCGCCAAATCTCACATTTTATCAAGTCACGAGGCCTGGTACGATGGGAACCTGGGCCGCCTACCAATTTGTGGTTGCATTTCTGCATTTGAAGTGGATTCTGCCTTGGCGACCAGGGCCAAGGGTGACTGTCAACATGCCGTCAGGGCTCAAGCACACTCAAGAACCGTCGCCCAGGAGAGCTTTAGAGGGACAAGATGCCCAGAGTGGAGTTCGTTTGGTGCATGGCATGTTGCTTGACTTGACACATCTTGTCCGGCCGTATTGACTTCTCTCAAACTGCTGTATATTCTCCAGGCGCATCTGCAAATTCTTGACAGGCAAAGATACGTACCTTGCTATCGACAGCGCATAACAGCATTTCGGGCGGCGTGCGGAGAAATGTGTGGATGATGCCGTGGCGCTGTCGCGCGGGAGACAATGTGGATGCAGGGAGACGCCAAGGTCTAGCTTCCCTTGTTCAGGTTGTCTTGAATTGCGGCAAAATTGACCGGTAACCACTCAAAAGCTCGTCGATCGCATAACAGATAACAGACACATACCCAGGAGTCGGGCCGTTCGTCTCCTCGGACGTTTTAGACGGATTGTTGTATTCGTTCCGCGGCTCGTATTGCGAACCAGTGAACCAATTTTGAGCTTAGAACAGGAAAGGAGAGTAGTCCTAAAGGCTCGTCGGATCGTTGAGTTCGGCGTCTCCGCAACAGAGTTTGGAGGCCACTTCGTGCCGATCCTTAATACGCCCCATGGGCGCCTCCAGCGGGGAAGTTTGACATGTGAATAAGCAACCAGAAACACAGCTCCATGTCTTCCAGGGACTGGCTACTGCTCCAATACCTCCTCGAAGGATGAGACTAGCAAGCGACTTATGGTGACCTTGGCTCCTTGGGTCATTTGCGACATTGGGCAAAGATGATTCAATTCATGAGTAAGCCACTCAGTCGTGGCCACTCGTGGTCGTGTGCTCGGAGCTTCTATGCGGCAATCATTACTCTCCACCAATCCTCTGATGTTATCGAATTCTGCGATATGTGGTAGATGGATGGAGGCTGGTATCTGTCGCTGATCTACTCGACGAGTTACAGAGGTCTCGAGCAGCTGTTTCATGCATTGTTGGCAGTCGAGTCTCGGACCAGGGTCTTTCAGACGACGAAAGATCCATCGAATCGCGCAAGCCGCACAGACCTCTGGTTCTCGAATCGGGCCCCGTGAGTAGTTTGTAAACTAGTCCCGGAAGCTCGAATGGATCGAAAGAGTCAAGGTGCATAGTGGCCGAACCCCAAAGCCATGTTATCTCACTAAGGGACGGGGGGTTGTTCGACTTCCTGGAGACAAATGGAGCTGAAAGCATCCAGACACAGCTCTGTGTGCCCCACACATGATCGTACATTTGTTTGTCACGTCTGTAGACTCGATTGGAAGGAGTTGAAAATGCTGTTTTCATTACTTTGTGGTCATGCTATTATATCGTAGCTGATGATGGCTCTTTCTGGCCTGTCTTCAGGCTTGATTTACATAAGTCGTTGCTTATTGGCTGCTTGAGCGCCCTATTTGCTTGTCAGTATCGATGTGTGAGCTCGTAAGTATTCGATTGACTTACACTGCTGAAGCTCGGACTCGTCCAGGTGTCTGAGCTTGTTGACTTGGGCAGTCTCGCCAGTAGCGACACCCTTGGCGAACTCGACAAGGTTTCCGAGAGCACCGGCGGCTGATCTGGTGATAGCGTACTGAGCAGTCTTGGCCTTGACCTTGATGAGGATGATTCTGGGGTCTTCAGGGCCACCATCGTGCTTGCCGTCACCAAGGTCACCCAACCAAGCCTTGAGACCGGAAGAGTAGTACTTGCGAACCTTCTCGCGGTCGGTCTCGATCGAGGCAATACCGGAGATGGAAGCCCACTCGCCAGAGGGCTGGAGGAAGGCAAGGTTGATGTCGTGGTCAGACTCAAGATCGTCCGTCTTGCCGGATTCGCTGTTGGCGTGGAAGATGAGGTCGACACCATTGCCCTCCTTGGCGGCCAGGGCCATGCAACGAGAGACAAGAAGACCGCTGCTGGCGATGCGGGTGGTCATCATGCAGTACTTGGACTTGTCGACGAAGCTGATGAGATCGCCAACCTTCTCCTTGAGCTCGCTGGGCTCGTCGAGGTTCTTGGCAACGTAGGGGTCGGCGGTCTTGCTGCCGGTGTCGGTGTTGCTGAAAGACATGTTTGCGGTGGTGGTTGAGAAGGATTGGTAGTGGAATCGAAGTGTTCTGCTGGGACGAACAGAAGTGAGCAAGGGTGCTCTTCGGACAACGCGGGGTAGCTGGCGGCGAAGAGGGGCGATCAAGGACATGGTGTAGACGTGCTGGTATGACGGCAGACGAGTTGTGATGTAATTGAGAAGGTGACTTACCGTGAGAGAGTAACAGGCGAAGGATGGGAAAGGAAGAAGAGAAAGAGACGCTTGTAAAGGTAGAAAACAATGATGCACTCCTGCCCGCTCTCCACGATGACATCATTGAAACCCACACATGGCGCACCGGCATGGTGAGATCAGCTTTCGGCAGCGATCGATCACCAGCCCTTCATGAAACGACTTCTGCCTGCGCTTGTCGTCGGCTTTCAAAGAGCCTCATCTTTTGTTCATGTCATTCGTGATAATAACCTATCTACAGAAAAGGCTTGACCGCTCTTGGACGTCACTTTAATCTAGCTTACTGGCGACGAGCTTGAGGATCTCCTCAATGCCCATTTTGGCGTTCTCGGGAGCCTTTGCAATACTCTGCCAGACCTCTCCATGCTTGGGCTCGCTGAGCACGCATTTGTTGATGGTTTCTTCCTGCTTCTCTTCCGTACCGTGTTGCCTCAAGAACTTCAGATAGTATGCCCATGAGTCACCAATATCTGGATCCAGGACGATAGCCTTCTCGAACCACGTCACTGCCTTGTCCAGTCTGCGCTCACCCCAGAAGACACGCGCAGCAGTCACGTACAAGATCGGGTCGCTATCGTTCTTCTTGATCGCCTCCAGCGTTCTGGGCTTGCGCTGTGTACGGGCTTCGAGATGCCAAATTCTTTCACTCCATAGCAGCCCACTGGTGGGGCACTCCTGCAATGCCTGGGCCATCTTTTGGTTGGCTGCAGCATTGTTCCCTGCTCGTCTCTCGAGTCGTACTGACTCTGTCCAAAGCTCGGGATTTTTCGGTACCGCAAGACGTGCTCGGTCAAGAATACTGCGTGCTTTGACGATGATACCTGCCTTTTCGTCTGTGCGAGCTGCAAGTAGCCACAGCGGTACACTCTGAGGGCATGCTCTGGTTCCTGTGTTGAAGGCTTCACGTGCTTGCGCAAGCATACCTTTATTGTCGTAAATTTGTCCTTTTTGCATCCAGAGCTTTGCAGCTTTGGGATAAAGTTGCAGACCCTGGTTGACAAGATCGAGAGCAGCCTCTCTGTCACCTTGTTGTCTCTCAAAAGCAACACTCTTGATCCAGACTCTGTCAGTGCCTGCCTCTTGACGAGCTGTCTTGAGGAGCTCGCGAGCTTGGCCAACTTCTCCGTTGTCTGCTTCGAGCTTGACAGCCGCTAGCCAAATGTCTTCGTTACCAGGTTGTTGCTGGAAGGCTTTGCCTAGGACTCTGCGGGCCTCGTCTATATCTCCCGAGTTCCACCTCTCTGTAGCCAAACGCATCCAAAGAACCTCATTGGTAGGCACTGCTTCGACTGCTTTCTCCAGCAACGAAACGAGCGACTCTTTTGTGCCATGGTTGCGCTCCATGTCACCAGCGGCTAGCCATATGATGCTGCTGCTGGGGAACACTCGAATTGCATAGGCGTAGATGGAGCGCGCTGTTTGATAGCGACCTCTAACCATAGAAGACTTTGCATCGTCCATCCAGATTTTCTTTCGATCGTCGTCCTCATCCAGACCCCATCCGAGAGTGTGCTCAACAATAGCTTTGCAAGTGAGATTCGCACCCTCATCTTCACAGTTCTCAGCCACTTCGATCCAGCGTTCGCGCTCTAACATAGCTGATTCACGAGCCAGTGACTTTACAGCACGATCCATGATCTTCCCCACCATCTGCTCGGCGCCAATCTGCTCTTGAAGTCTTGCAGCAGCCACCCAGATCTCCCAAGAAGTCGGAACGGCTTTTCTTGCCTTGTTCAGGACGACCTGTGCATTCTCAGGTGACTCCAATCGAGCAAGAGCAAGCCACAAATCCACAGACAACGGAATTAGCTCCGTAGCTTTGGCGAGCAACAGTCGGGCATCGGCTGGGTCCTCTTCCAGATTAACAGCTTCTTTCCAGATGGCCACCGACTGCGGTACATGATCAAGAGCTTGCCTCAGGACTCGCTTCTTGTTGGACATGATGGTTTCCAGCTTCATGGCCTCAACCCAGAGGCGCACGGAGCGATCGTTGTATTTGAGAGCTTCTTTAGCGATGATCTTAGCGTTGTGATTCTCGTTCAGGCGCATAGATTCTAGCCAGACATCTTCGGACTTTGGGCAGAATTCGACTGCTTGAGCTAGTAGGTTCCGTGCGGCGACAATTTTACCAGCGAATTCTTCAAGACGGGCAGCGGCAATCCAACCAGGGCCATGCTTCTTGTTGGTATTAATGACGGATCTAAGCAGCTCACGCGCTCTTGCAACATCAGCGACCGGGATTTCGCTAGCCTTGACCTCGGATCTGGTCAGGGAAGTCAAGTAGCCTTTGGGATCGATATTGGTTGCGGTTCCGGAAGCGACGTCGTCTTGCGCGGCTTGATCGAGACGGACTTGCAGCACCTTGTCTCTTGCCTTTCCGATGTGAGCAAAGTTGGTCATGGCACCTTCCAGGTTATCTGCAGCAGCACTAGGTTGAGCCCCGTCATCGTTGACGGTTGTGTCGAATTGTGTCGAATCTCGTGCGCCAGCCAAGACACTGTCAGGGACAGCGTAGAACCTCTCACGCAAGTTTGCCTTTGCTCTTCGGTTCTTGCCTGTCAAGTCTCCAACTTCGGGAATGTTCTGCCAGTCTTCGTCGGTGAGGCCTCCAAGTTCTCTCTTCAGATCGGCAAATTGCTGCTGGATTTTCGGGTTGTTGCGCTCGTATTCTTCTCTTTCTTTCCGTTCGCGTTCCTCGCGTCTAGCTCTGCGTCTCTTGTCCATCTTCGCATCGACTTCTGCGTAGATCTTGTCGGCTTCATCATCCTCGCGATCGTAGTTTCCGCTGGCGAAGAGGCCGGTCTCGTTTTCAGGATCCTGGAAGCGTTCGTCATCGTCATCGTCGTCCTCCTTCTTTCCTGCAACTCCATAGGCTGTTGGCGGCGCATTTCCGAGCTGGGCGGCACGCTTTGCGAGAGCTTCTTTGATCTGTTCTTCGCTGGGACCTTCACGTGCAGGACCTTTGCGAGATGTTAGGTGTCTGGATAGAAAATGCCTAAACTGTGAGTACGTACCGAGATCTGAGCGCGTTGTGAATCCTGTCGCACCTCTACCCAGACCGGCCACATAATTTTCGGGCGCCGGCTGGCTCAGGAAGTCCTTGCGACCGGACATTGTTGAAGGATGGTCGCGCAAGGATCAAATTGTTGGTCAAGCAAGAAAGCTAGAGACATGCAATCGTGACGGAGTTTAAAGACGCTCGGACCCTTGGTGTTGGATGGAAAGATTGATCATCCAAAGAGCTCTTCAAATTTGCTTTGTGAGTCGTATGAGGCTACTTCGGAGAGCATTCAAGGGAAACGTCGAGTTGCCCGGTCTTGGTACCGATTTATCGATATGCGACATTCGTGACAATCGAGGTGAAGCAATAAAGACATGTAACTAACTATCCTCGGGCCGATTCGAGATGCAGACGGAGCTCTCAGCAGTGGAGCTTCTCCAAGCAGCAGACACCAAGGCACACTTCTTCACGCCAGATCGTGGAATTCAAGGCTCATCAACGGCATCGTTGGGAGGTCCACCATCTGATGCTTTACAAATTGCTTATCCTGAAGTAGAACTGGCCAAGAAAAGTGAATGCCCAGCTCCCAACGGTGGCCAGCTTTTAGAGTTCCAGGTGCATCGGACGGGAGGCCGACCTCGCCTCTCTTCTACATCCTTTGCAACTTCAACTCTGTCAATGTCATCATTATCGCTGGTTCTGAATTGAGGTCGAAAGCTGGGCGTATTGGATTTTGTCGCGTCTTACAACATACTGGAATAATTTGATCAATTCTCTGGTTGTCGCCTTTGTTCGCAATGGCGGCGCATGATCCGCGCGACTCTCGCGAAATCCCCGGACTGCCCTTCCAAGGTGACCAGGCATTTATGCTTCCTCCCATTCGACGCGCCCGAGTACCCGAGCGAGAGAAGCGGACCTATAGGGCTTGCCTACATTGCCGACAACGAAAAAGTCGCTGCGACTTGTAGGTTCCCCCATTGTTCCTTCCCAATCCCAGTCTGCTTGTCATGGAAAAAACAGGTGAACATCAAAGTTCAAGCCACCTAAGTGCCTGGATCATGATTTTGATATTTGACAACAAGATCCTGACTTCAATTCAGATATGGAAGCGGTGAACCAGGAAAACCACCCTGTGAGCGATGCATTCGAGAGAATCATGAATGTGTTCTCGGGCCCTCTCATCGCGGGGGTAGGAGAATTAAACGCAGCACTACAGAATCAGAGCAACCGGAAAATGGACCTTCCCGCAACGAGTCTTCGAGTGAAGACACTGGACAGTCTTCGGTTCCCCCAGTCCAACAGGAGAGCACACGTGAAGAAAGGGAAGAACCCTACCATAGACGTCTACCATCATGGCCGCAGTATACCCCAGGGTCGAGGAGTACACCAGCACCTGGCCCAGAAGCACCAACTTCTCATCCGAGTACGAAGATGACTGTTGACGAGAGCATTGTTTCGACCAATCTGCAGAATCCATCTGATGCACTTGAATTTCTGGCCAATGTGGCAGGTCGCAATGAAGGAGGAGCGGCACGGACACCTTCTGCGCATGGCTCGATGTATGCAAGGTCTCCATATCAGAGTGGCACAGAACAGCATGTGGCGACACCGTCTTCTGCTCATCCCTCACCATCCGTCATGCAGATCTCATTTCCTCCTTATCAGAAGGGTCATGTATCTTTAGGCATGATGCACGCCCTCATAGACCGGTAAGTTCTAGCTTACTAACGGTGTTCGGCTTTATACTGACATCATTCCGAAGTTACAAAATGAAGTACCACCAATTCTACTCAGTTGTGCCGCCTTTCATGCTGGAAGCAGAGAACCTCGCGGCCAATTCAGTACATGAGCCCTACCTACTCGCTGCTGTATGCACCATAGCGTCCAAAGATGAGCCATCCTGGTGGGACACCCATGAAGCTTGCTCGACTCACATGCAACAACTTATTGCTGAGTTGATGTACGGTGGTATTGCCACATTGGGAGCTGTCGAGGCGATGCTAGTGTTGGCCGAGTGGGTGCCGCGACCTCCACAGTCCATGACTGCAGTCGGTCGAGGCGAAGAAGAGCAGACCGCTTGGATGCTCTCTGGTATGGCCATCAGGATGGGCTATCTCCTAGGCATCGATCGCACAGGCTTTGTGAATGAGTCTGATCCGGACGCACCGGACTACATTCGGAAGCGACTCGCCTGGGTGGGATGCTACATGAGCGACCGTCACATCTCTGTGCGTGTTGGCAAAGCTTTCTGGAGCAGAGGTCCTGCCATGATCAAATTCTCGTCACGCGACTTCCAGGATGTCAAGTACCCAGGAAATCCCACGGACAACTTCGCGGCTCTATGCGAAGCCCATCTGGAACTAACCCAGCTGTTCAGCAACGCTCATGATGTGTTGTACTCCTCGAAGAACAGAAGTGCACAACTAAACTTCGGTGGGGAGTATGTGAAATACATTGTAAGACTTGTCCTAGATCAGAGCAAACACGATAGATACTGACTACATCAGGATGACTTCCGAGAAGCCATGAGCGCATGGTATGACAGGTGGGGAAAACTATCCTGTAAGTAATTTCTGTCCTCGCGCGACCAAATCACGACTAACACGTTCCAGGCACTTCGGTCATCAAGGCAGCTCTCATCATATCCTTCGAGTATCTTCGACTATACGTCAACGCTTTCGCATATCAAGCTACGCTGACCCGTATGGCGCAAGACTACAGCGACCAACAGAAGTCACGAGGTCCTCAACGTCAGAGTGGGCAGGTAGCATTCACCGATTTCATCGCAGCAACTCCAGATGCACGATTCATCTATGACTCAATTGACTCTGCCAAGAAGTTGTTGACTATCTCCAACACATTGCTGGATCCTACGACGGAGTTTCGATACATGCCACTGCGGTACTATCTCTACGTAATCTACTCGGCTGTCTTCTTGTACAAAGCAAGATCGACTGGAGTTTTGGGCGCAGATGGTGGAGACGTAAGGAGGACTGTGGGAGAAGCTGTTGAACGACTACAAAAGGCAAGCTCCTGTCAAAACGATGTTGGAGATCGCTACAGCAGAATGCTGCGCCTGCTATGGCGTAAGCCTCCCCCACAACCATCTGCGCCGATCTCGAATGGGAACGAACATGCATACCAAACACCATCACAGAATGCTCCGGTCGCCGCAAGGATGGAGCAACATACCCACATGAACATCGACCAAACACCGCAAGCGGCTTACAATAACGCATTCACCTTTTCATGGCTGGATCTGCACGCAGTCGGAGACTTTGCCACCAACAATAACGGGAGCATGATGGATAGTTATGAAAGCTTGGATGACGTCTCTGGAGAGCCTGCTTATGGACACTTTGACCCCAATTTTGTACAAGGACAACAACAGCAAATGGGCTGGAACGTTTTCTCGGCTCCTGGCATAATTTTCTGAGTCAGCGAAACGACACGGCCACTGCGCGATGTCTAGAACTCTAATTGTAATTCTATGTACATCGATCTATCCTATACTTTGTCTATTGTCAAGACTCTCTGGTCTTCTTCTACAGCAGTCCCAGAATACTGGAAGTGTGCAGGACAGAGAATGGCCGTCGCGATAACCGCGAAACTGCAATCTTCAGCGAACTGCTACAATACCTCCAGGATTGTGGTGCAACCAACAGGTTATCCTGAAACGTCTAAAACATGCAGCATTTCGCACAATTACACGCTCGTTTTAGCTATAAAATACTGAACCGATCACAAGTCGGGTGAAGCCTTGTATTATGCAGCTCTTGCTCTGCTTGCCTCTGCTCCTCCTGGACACGTAAATCACGAACACGGCATATCCCTATACGATGACTGCTGGTCTGGACGCCATTGACTCTGAATACACATGTCTACCTACAAGACACTCTTAGGCAGCTTCAGCCTGTTTCTCCAACAACCGCCTAAGCAGACCAACTTGAAGAGGAAATGGCTGTCCTAGCCAAGTAGCACGTTGAGTATGATCCCGAATATCATCACCAGTATTCGGATGCACCAACGCCGACAACGGACCACGATTGATAACCAACCATGGCACAAAAGCACCAAATTGAGCTGGCGTAAACAAGTTGACTTCGAACATGGCGATGGGATGAGGACCGATTGGTTTATCCCAGATTCTGTAGACGCGAAGTTCGGGGACTGGGAGGGTGGTTAGCTTAGGACAAGTGGGTTTGGAGGGGTAGGGCCGTCGTACATTCTCGTCTTATACGTTCCCAGAGTTCGGTTGCGAATTTTACTTCCGTGTCGATGTTTTGTTGGAAGTAGATGTGGACGTCGAAGCCGCCGCGTTCGTCGTTTGTGATAGGTGAGGTGAAGGAGTCGTATGCTGGACTCAGCTTCTCTGCTGGTGGGTTTACGTATGACTTGCCATCTGCGTTCTTCTCGCTGGAAAAGCATTAGTCTCTACCGATCTTCTCAAAGGATTAATTGAATTGACATACTCTGAGAGTGGAGGCAAATTCTGATATCCTTCAAGAGGAGAGGGGTATGTGTAGATCGATGGGTCTGACATGGTAGATTGCGGTGATTGGACGAAGAGAGGACTCGATCGATAATTTGATACGTTGTTTGAGGTCACAGTAGTCTCGAGCGTCAATTGTGTGAAAAGAGAGATACTTCGATGATTATACGTATATGAGTAAAAGTACAGTGCCGTTTAGCATGGCCGAAGGTGGCTTACACAAGCCCTCGGAATTGGAGCGCACTCATGCTTCGCAAGCTTTGGGCCGAATTGCGCGACCGCTTTGAAATCGCTTTGGCATCTCGTGGTTCCCCGGGGCGCACAAGAGGTCTGTGGAGATCTAAACTCTTGCTAGCACCATGACACTCGATGCGAAGATGACGCTGAACGCATTCATAATCTATTGTTGATGGTAAACGTGGAAGGAGCGAACGCGTAGTGATTTTCCAAGATTGGAGCGCGTCATCCCGAACGCCAAAATCACACGGGGCAGGCGCGTCCGAGTCGCTTCTTTGAGCCTCCTTTGTTAAAAGTCGATACAACACATGCATGCCCAACAATGTCAGAAGAGAGGATACAAACTCTTCGTGTAGAGTTGAAGACATGGGAGAAGGAATTTTCGGTCCAACACGGTGGAAAGCGGCCGAGTCGTGAGGACATCCGGAACAATGTCGAGATTGGTATGTTGGCACGAGACGTCGAACCTAAGTGTTGTACTGATGACTTGTCATAGCTGCAAAGTACAGCGAATATGACAAGCTGAAACGACCACGGGTAAAGCAGTCCGAGTCACAAGACGCTCGAGTCCCCAAGACGATCCATGCAACACCCAGAAAGAAGGCCGCCCCAGCGGCAACACCACAGAAGCCTGTCTCACATCTCTCGATAGCCACGATAGCAGCGTTACAGGACGAGGAAATAGAGCTAGAGCCCACACCGGCTGCAGTACGCATGCATCTCGGCCCCACACCACAGAAAGATGGCCACATCCTGAGTCTCTTCGACGACCTGTCGTCAACTGCTTCCAAGCCTTCGCGCGCTGCCCTTTCAACAATAGAAGCAAATGCAAACTTCACACCGAGTAAGCCGTCCCAGCTCCTCTTTGCTGACAACGAATCGCCACCTGAGAATGCCAACGACCGCACTCCTGCTTCAAGCAGCAAACGCTTCCTCCTCGATTCCTTCGTCTCGACTACACCCTTGAAGCGGAAGCGTGAGGACGAGGAGCCGGCTCATGCTACACCATCAAGTGCAAAGGGTCTCTCGACGCCCGCCTTCTTACGTAGATCATCCAATATGCTCATCATGGACACCTTGGTCGAAGAAGCCCAGAATGACCACGAGCTCAAGAGCATGAACATTGGCAGGATGCGTCAACCACCCTTCAAGAAGCGTGGCATTGTTAGAAGTCTAAGCAGCATCATCCAAGGCATGAGGAAGCAAGAAGACGACAGATTGGACGAAGAGATGGAGATGATGCGTGAGATGGATGAAGAAGATGAAGATGTACCGGCTAAGCCCGTTGTCCAAGTCGAGGATAGCCAGGTCGTTATGCCTCTTGGTCCTGACCAAGGCATCGAGAGTGAAGAGTCAGAAGAGGAAGAGAGGGATACGGGTGTCTTCAGAAAGCCATGGAAGAAGAAGGGTCTGAAGCGCCAGACGAAGCGTGTTATCAGTAAGTCCACGCAACCACGTCAACACACTACGAGCAGTGCTGACCATTCTCAGTGCGACCTGCACCAAAGCCAAAAGCTACAGCTCAACCAGAACATCCAGATGCACTATCCGAGAACGAAGGCATTGTCGCCGAGACACAGCTTCCCGAAGCTCTAGACGACATTGACTCGGGCGCAGATTCGGATGCAGCATACAGCGATACAGAAGCCAAGAGAAAGCGGCAACTTACTAAGACCACCACTGCAGATACAGAGACAGTGTCCAAGGGTGACGGAATTATCAAGAAGGCGGCGAAGAAGATCAGTGCCACTGCACACGCCAACTTCAGGAAGCTCAATATCAAGAACAAAAACTCAAAGGCCAATGGCAGAGGAAGGTTCGGAAGGAAATGATGAACAATTGTGGTGTTCTTTCGGAGTTATGCATTGCTGGAGTCACTCGCTATGGAGCGAGGATCGGTTGACAAGAATACCCTGGAATTGGTTCATGAAGCGATATGGCAGGACAAGTCGCGAGATGTCAGGAAGAACGTCAAAGGAAACGTGTGTTGCTTCGAGATGTACTGTAAGTAATCCACCCAGCGAAAAGCTATGTGTTGATCCATCATCCGATCAATACCCCCTCATTTCCATGTCCATTCACCCTGACTACCGCCACTCGGTGTGCCGAGTCGAGTGATAAACCCGGCCTGCAAGCCAACCCCAGTGTCCCTTCTCATCGTCACTGACCGCCAAACCCTCTGATCACCACTTCATCAAAAGGTCATCTGCAGACTTGACCACCATCTCCTCGTCCTCATCATCAGAACTTCCCTCGGCTTCGAGGGCCAGGTGCTTGGTCTTCTCAAGCTGGGCCATGACGAAGTTGTACTGATGCGAGATGGACTGAGGCTCTCCAACGGTAGAGCGACCGAGACGTTCAATGACGTACTGCTTTGCTTCCAGGTCCATGTTGGATTGGGTGGCTAATTCAGGGAGGGGAGAGGCTGATATCTTGATCTTAGGACTGGTCATGGAGTTGGGGAGGGAAGGATGGTTGTTGCTGGCGTAGACGATTTGAGAGTGTTCGGTGCCGCTGATGTCGACAGTGGTGGAGCTGCTGTTGAGACTGTTCTTGGAAGTGGTACTCGACCTCTTGCTGGAGCCAACACTCGAATTGCCGCTCAATCTCTTCTCACCACATTCCTTCTCATCCACGGTAGCAGTCTTGAAGTACTGGAAGATATCTCCTTCCTTGACCTTCACACCCTCTTCCTCCTCAACAATCTTGGCCTTTTTGTTCTTGCGCTTGAAGATACTAGGACTGGAAAACTTGATGGGCTTCGGGAATCTGCTTGGGCTTCCCATGACTGAGTCCGTCTTTCTGGGACTGTTTTGGAAGCTGAAAGTGCCGGTTTGTGGTGAGCGGAAAGTGAGAGATGTGCGCGGGCTTGAGCTGAGGACGGAGATGAAAGAGGTTGATGCAAAGGCGGAAGTGAAGAATGTGGAGGCGCGGGAAGGTATTCTGTCACAGGTTGAGGCGATGACTGTGAGGGTGTCGCTGTCTGAATCCGAGTCTGAATCCGAGTCTGAGACTGAGACTGAGGAAGAGATTGAGTCGCCATCGCTGTTGGAGGTAGTGTCGTCCGTCAGGGGGTGCAGGGTCTCGGCGAGGCGCTCGAGAAGAAGAGCACGTTCATCGTAGTAGGCTTTTTCGGATGACCAAGTGGGAGAATCTGGGACGGGGACGGGCTCGGTTGCAAGTTCTTCTGCAGTGTAGTACATGATTGCGTTGTATTGCGGTTGATAGTGGTGTAGATGTGCTATTGAGCTATTGTGCTTGTTGTGGAAGACAATGAGAATATTCAATACTGGAGTAGATGGGAGAGGAGATGGAGATGACTAGGGAGTGGTAGAGTTTTGTTCTCCTTGTACGAGTGTGAGAACGATAGGATGGTGAGATCACTTTTAGAGGTGCACAGTGAGAGCACCCGACTTGATGAAAGTGAATTTGATGATTTCAAACTTCACTAAAGTGAGGCTGAGCGATGGAGCTTGCAAAACGCCGTATCGTCTTCGACGTGTATCCCTCAGTATTCATGCCTCCTCACTGGTCCTTCTGAGCTTCTTCTTCGACCATATGCAGTTCTCTCTCGCGCTCACGAAGTACGCTCTCGTCTTCGACACGCTTCTTCTTGAGAGTCAGGATCTCCTCCCTTATCCTATCGGCGCTCTTCACCCGTGCAATCTTCTTCTCGAGGTGCTTGATGATCAATTGTTGTTTATGTATCCTCTCAGAGTTCTTCGCGGCCACATTCATCCAATGCTCGACGCTGGCGATCAACTCCAACTTTGCTTCTTCCAGCATCTGGACTCGATGATTGAGGTCCATCTCCTGCTTTTCGAGGTTGTCGAGAGGCTGTAGTGGTCTATCAGAACTGTGCCGCTGTACATACTTCGTGATCATGCGTTGAATGTTACTTACAACCGGGGTTCTGGTAGCCATGTCTTGGTTGAGAAAACCGTGCTGACGCTTCCGAATATCGATGCCTTGCGACGGCATGAATGTCACTTTTGTTGTGGGATCGATCGGCTCACTGGATGTGATGGTAACTGGCTCGATCGCAGCTTCCTCGAAAGACGGAAGTTGTTATTGTTACTTCCCTCGGATGTCTCAACTGCGTGCTCTTTGTCCAGATGATCTCGTATCAAAGTGCTCTGGAGAGTAGGGAAGTAGGGATAGCCCAATGCGCAACCGCGGTCCGGTTTGAGAGGCGTGGAAACACCAATGTGATTCTCCAGCGAGGTGACCTTCTCATTACACGGCTCAGTATCGAGTAAATCCTCCACAGTAGTGGCGAGCGTCACTTTCACTGCCGTAAGTGTGTTACATCATCTGTGTGATCTAGCGATTCCGTCCGTTTAGGGAAGTGTACGCCGCAAGAGTTATATCTTGCCAACGAGTTCCATACAAGTGACGATGAGGGCGATCGTGTAGAGTGTCGTGGAGGACTTTCGTTGATGAGCCTGGTGATCTCAAAGGAACATCCCCCTCAACCTTTATATAGTTGAAACAAGTGCCCTAATGAACTGAGGACGGTTTGGTTCTACGGACGAGAGGTCAGCCATACCCGAGTTTATGGTACGAAACGGAAAGGGGTTCAAATCCTATCTTCCAACTGATAGCTTCCCCGTCTAGTATCTTTTTGCTCTTTTATCAATGTACTTATTCATCTTGTAGACATTCTTTTTACACCTCTACTTGACTTCGCTGCTACCGACATGTATACGGGTTGTTGTTGTTGTTGTTGTTGTTGGTGTCATAGCGAGTGAATAACGACAGCCAGTATGCCACGTGGGTGTAAACTTGCTCGCTGAATAGAGAACCTGCGTTCAATCCATCTGTGAGGCGGCATGTTTTTGCCCCTTCCATTCTACCGGACGGACACTTGAGCGTGGCACGAAGCAAGTACCTAAGTCACGAGCAAGGCACTTAAATATTAAGGACAGTCGTAAAACGGGGCATTTTCGTTGGAAGTTGTATGAACCGATTCAGGTACGAGTAAGACTATGGAAAATCAAAAACGGTCGCCGCACGAGGAGTTATGAGCGATCATGTTGGAATTCTCGATTCAAAGATCTCGAGATGGCTCTTGTCAATCTAGCATATTGTGTTAGCTTCTGGAAAGATGATTTTCTTCAAATCGACTTACCCCTGAATTTCTTGATAGCAGGCTGACCAACTCATCAAAGAACTCCCAAGACGTCGCGCACACGACCAGCATCCATCTTACGTTCCTCCACGGTAGCATTCCACAGCTTGGTTCTGAGGTCCTTGATCTCCTCCCGAAGGCGCTGGACTTCTGTCTTGAGTTGGATATTTTCGTCGATGATCATGTTGACAACTTCGGCGCTCTGGGCGGCAGCGACTTTAGTCTCGGTAAGTGCGATGTTTTTTTCGTTGAGCAGATTGACTAGATCGTTTTGTGTTTCTGCGGCGGCTTCCATGTGTTATCTTTGATCTTGGTGCTGGTGGGCGAAATTGATGCGAGCGTAACACGATGGTTGTGAGCGCAGAGAGAGGCGAATGAAGAGCTACGTGTCTGGTTTGTTTGCTGTAATGTTTGGGTCGAAGCTACTAGATAAATCAGTTTCACTCCATCAAACAAGGCGTGAATGTGTTGTAGCAAACGCACACTTTGCGTCTCAGGATTTTCCAATCTCCTCTGACCACAGCTTTCTGTAAGCCTCTTCAAGCTCTCGCTTCAGCTCATAGTTTCCGACTCGAAGCTGCTCGTTCTGATCGAGTAACTTTTTGTTTTCGTCAACCGTCTCCTTCAATCTCTGGATCATGGCCCTGAGATTCACTGCTGGGGAAGCCCTTTGCGTGATTGCTGGACTCAAGTGGCTCTTGATATGAGGACTCATGGTTAGACGCGCGCGTTGGATTGATCTAAGGAGAAGAAAGCAGGCTCAAGTTTGGATGTCGCGGATAATTTATGGTCTAGGCTTCCTGACCGCCTTGTGTGAACAAACAAGACAGGTGAAGCGTGAAGGTGAATAATGAGTTCTTTGTTGTCATCGTTACGCTCTCAAATCAGGCTATCTTACGACCTCTGTTCAACCGCTTGCCAGGTCAACTCAGCTCGTAGAGTACATCCCTTGACAGTGCCACGACAATTCTCTCGACGTATGTACGATTGGTGGAGTTTTGGCACCCGGCATCCTCATGCATCTCTTCTACAATTTGGCTCGGCGATCATTTCAGTAATATCAAATGTGACAGGAGTCACATAAGCTAATGAAAGATAATGTTAGAAAGTACGACAGAATCCGTGATCATTCAAAAGAGTGTAGCCATGTCAGGGATCGTTTCTTGCTCGGCTTGTGATGGCTTGCGGGAGGATGAGATCGACAACGGCGGTCAATTGGACGATATGGGTTTTCCAGATGCTTCAATTGACCTAGAACCAAATGGCTTGCTTCTCGTGCGCGACGGCTACAATTATTAAAGGTCAGTGATCGTACCAAGGCGAAGAGCAAACAAACATACATTAGATCGAGCTCTCCGAGTCTTTGAGATCCTCTCCATCCTCCCCTTCATCTTCCTCGGTGTTCGATTCGTCGCTCTCTTGACTATCGATCTTCTTGAGAGCCTTGATCTTTGCCTCCAGCTTCTCAATGATGTCCATCTCCACCATACGCTTCACAAGCTCACTGTCGATCTCAACCACTTCTGTTCTTAGAACAGCGAGCTGATCATCAATCTTCTTCTTCTCGGTGAAGAGCTCAAGTTGCTCTCTGAGGTGCATGTTCTCATCCTCGAGTGTCTGATTGTACTTTTCGAGATCCTTGATTGTGGCGGTGGCGTTTATGATTGCTTGATCTCTGGCGACCTTGTTTTTGAGCACGTCGTTGGTGGTTTTGAGATTGTGGTTTTCGACTCTGAGATTTTCGTTTTTCTTTGCCAGATATTTGTTGTTGAAACTCAGTTCTCTGATGTGGTCTGCGGGCGAAACCATCTTGCGTAGCTTGGACGAGGGTGATTTAGAATTTTGGTTGTTTGCGCAGAGGCAAGGTAGAAAGCGTTCGGTGATTTTCGTAAACATCTCGAGCTTCGATAAGGATTGGAAGATTAAGCGAAGCAATGGAAGACTCCGATAATAAACCAAATAAAAGTATAGTGATAGACGAGTGAATGCCAGGCTTCATGTCGCTGATCGATTGATGTGCCTCCCGGGTTTCATCGCTCGCTGCTCTGGAACATGCCCCAAAGCCATCTCCTTCTTACTTCCTGCTCTGTATGAACATCAAGATACATTCTCTATCACCCGAGGGTGATGAAGTGTCAAGAAACATCCGTGTCCGCATGTTATCTACTATCGAGCTCGCTTTCTCGACGCCTATGCACACTCCTATCATAAGGTCAGACGCCTGTTCATCTTCTTCCGTCCTCGGTTGTATCACTTACACGAATTGGAGGTATCGTCAATGTCCGAGAACGATCGGAGAGTTCCGCCAAACTTTGCTTTCAATTCGGATATGACCTTCTTAATGGCGATCCCGCGCTCCTCGAACCTTTCGATCTTAATCCCGGATTTGAAGTGCTTTACCTTGAGCGTTCCGACTTCTTCTCTGAACGAATCTGCGATCTTCTTCTCTTGTCGTAAGGTCTCTGTCAGGTCGAGATGCGATTGGTCTTGTTGTTCGAGTTTCCTCTCAAGTATTTCCTTCTCGTTTCCGAGTTGTTCGTACTTGCGCGACAACTCAGCCTTAGTTGTATTGACCTTCTGGCACCTATAGATAGAGGGAGCCAACCGATACTCCAGATGCTCCACTTGATCTCGGAGATCTTCGCTCTCCTTCCTTCTCTTGCGAACAATGGTTGAACCGATTTGTTCCTGGAGTGTGATGAGCTCTTCGATAGTCTGTGAATCCATACTGTATGAGGACAAGTGATCTTTCTTTCGTAGATGATGATCAGATATTTCAAAGATCAGAAGACGAACGAGATAGTTTGAGAGAAGTTCATTTCCGAGAGGCAGATGGAGGAAGGCCCAAAGCATCCGCTGCTGCTGGTCGCTAGTTCCTCGTGCTTAGCGCATGTTAGGTCGAGTCGAAATCAAGTTTACCTTCTTACACTCACTCAAGAATAGTTTTACATCATCGCAATCCTCACGAAAGAGCACTTAGAGTATTCTCTTGATCAGATACTGAGACACATCATGTGATAACGGTTTCCTGCATGAGTGCCCCTGAGTATCCATTTTTCGAAAAAACAATACTCGCTCCTTCCCTGATCAACTTGACAACATTGAAGCTTCATGCGCCTTCAAAATCCTTGAATGGCCGCATACTTCCATTTGCCTCTGCTAACACACGAGGTGATGGATAGAGTCAGACTCAGCCGTGCCGCAACTCATAAATGACGCCCATTCATGTGCAGACCCCTCAGCATATCGTTCTCCTGGACCAGCTCTCCGTTTTTTTTGACCACTCTTCTATTGGATGCGACAATATTGTTGTGAGCTCTGTTCAACTCTTCATACTTGCGCTGCAGCGAGCGAAGTTCGTCAAGCTTTGTTCTGAGCTGATGATTGGTGTCCAGGAGATGTCTGTTCAACATCTCAAGTCTGCTTTCCAGCAAAGGCACCTCGTGGCCGTGTCTACGAGCTCGCTCTTGTTCTTCTTGGGAGACTACGGTGCGAAATGTGGTTTGGTGCTCCCAGCGAGGGTCAGTATGATTTCTGCCGCTGGACATGGTGGTGCGTTTGCTATGTATGTAGGTTGTTGTCGTTATGCTTTTTGGTGGTTGACGGGCAGTTGTCCTGAGGGAGACTTGGCTTTTACGAGGACTCATTGTGTAACCGTGAGAAATGTTTACTTCTTGCAATTGGAGTGGACGTATCCATGATACTGCTGTGGGAGCGAGTCCGTATCATATGTAATGGCTGCTCATGTTATTCTGCCTTTGATGAACGCAGACAGATGATAGTAGCTTGATATAAGTGGAGGTTTGACAAAGCAAACTTGGTGTAGCAAACAAATCCAACATCAGGAGGAAAGAGTATTAATCCCTGGCCTTGGAGAGGTCAGCCAATACCGTATCCTGACACTGTTACATCCGAGCCTAGCCGATGATGAGTGGCTGGGTTGAGTGCTGGAGGTCCTCATTCTCATCCTCGGTTCCTGATATGGCACAAACTCACGAGTAACGGCAATTTGTAGGCGCGTTCCAGGCCATAAGTATCTTTCGAAGGGATTGATGAGGACATGGATCATTTTTGAACGGTGCTACGTCTTCTAGAGGAGTGAATGTTACCTGGTGAATGGTAGTTGTGCACATGACTCTAGCGCGAGAGGAGAGCCCATTTCAGCCAATTCAATGGCTGGCTGTTTGGAAAACAATCTTTCTGCCGATTTGTTGTTCTCTGACGAGGAGGGAGACCGAGGGACAGCATCTTTGAGCATCACTGGGATACAACCCCGATCGAGCCTAGCTTCTCTTCCACTCTCACTACAACAATTCCACAGATTCAACCCCTTATCAAGAGATAAGTCCTGTGGCTCACAGGCGCTCGTCAAACCTCTCCAATGTCTAGCATAAATAGAATCCAGAGGTTGTGAGTTCGACTCGCAGCCTTGGTTGGTCGCAATTATGACTTTGGCTGCAAAGATGTTTCCCAATTAAGTTCTGGTTTTTCTTGCTAATGGTGTGCGTGGCTTGTTTTGCTTGTTGTAGTTGCGAGTATGCGAAGTACTTGGTGATGAATGATGCAGGCATCGAGTTGTTCCTGATAACGTTCCTCTCCAAGTTCAGGTATCGCGGCCTTGATTTGATGAAGTGGACTCGGGTCGAATCTGCCAGATCGACAGCGAGATAGTTGTTGAGACACCGGATAAGACCGACACAGTCACTACGTATAGAGCACTTGACAGGAGATGAAGGAGAGACTCCTAAAACGTGTTGTCGTTTCCCTCAAGACAAATCTGTCTTGTTGTGGTGGGAACCCTGAGTGTGATCGTAATGAATTGTTATTGAAGGATGATTATAACATAAATCCTTGACAGAAACAATGAACCGAGAACAATGGACAGCAAAGAGACAATGGCGAGCAGTTTCTCCTCCAAGCTTCTCCACCGCCTTCCCTATCACCGACGCATGCACGACGAGCTACTCTTCGCGGAGACCTAGATGGCCGTACTTTACCCAATGCACACAGTGGGAGAGTAGCTCGTGTACCTGGTTTCATATACGAGTCAGCATTTACTCCATTTCTCAGCAATGACAAAGGATATACTGACCATTAAGGCACCTCTTGTGGCGTAGGCGTCATCTTCGGAACACTTATCATTGTCGTACGATCAGGGGCCAACAACTCTGCGAAGAAAGCATTGACCTCGTCCTCCCTGGTGATGTTCGAACCAGTGGTCGCTCTGAGCGGGACAGTGTAGGTCACTGTGGCAATAGCAGGCTCTGCATCTTGCTTGACGACCCCACCGTCCGCAAGTGTGACTTCTGTCTTTTCCGACGCCGGCATTGCCATGAGCAACTTCACAACCCGTTGTTTTTCGGAAAGAGAGGTTTCCTCTCCCATGACGACGGGATTAACCGGCATCCAACAAGGAGGCACCAACGGAACGAGACACATTGCGATCCAGAACGGATACGTAAGTATCAGAGTGACCATTTTGGTGGAGAGAAGAGGTTCGTGATTTGGGCGAGAGAAGTATGATGTGTGTTTTGTGTGAGAAGATGGAGATCTTAGTTGGGTGGATCATTCTCAGATGATGGGCGGTCTATATACCCGTATGGCTGCGCCATGGCGGCTAGAAAGGTTCACAGAGTGAGGTGACCTTGGATTAGGTTCCGAAGCGGAGATTGACAACCTGTACTAAGATCTTAGATGTTCTGGTCAGACTATTTGTGCCATAATCAACGGGGTGGAGTGATCAAATTGCCGTCTTCATATCTAGGTGATAGTGGAGAAACTAAAGTCGATATGCCTCGCATCTCACATGATATCGACATGGCTAGAAGTTGCGAATCAATGAATATGTACTGGCTCATCGATCAACTACTGTGCATCACTTTGCCTCTGGTTACAATACAGCGTGGAAATCAAGAGGAAGGAGCAAAGCTTCATATCAATAGCGAATATGCACCTCACGAGATCCAAAACAAGACTGAGAGGTTGACTGAAGCTTTGAGCCTAGTCCGAGAAAGCATGTGCATATAAGAGGGTTTCTGAAAGTATATCTTTTTCGCCTTTTTGACGACGACATATCAACGCTTCTCCGCTTTCCAGTGGCTCGAGCCTGGCTCACGCCACCGATTCGTCCTGTGATTGTAGCCACTCGCTTGTTTCCTTCACCTCACAGTGGAGCACACTCGTTGGCCAATTCAGGTAGACAAAGTTACCTTTGGGGTCGGTCAGCATCTTTTGTAGCCAATTGCATCTCTGATCAGATCCACTCACAGCCTCTAATTGTGCTCTGGCAGACTCTACCTCTAGCCGACTCTTCTTGATCTGGAGCTTGCAAGCCCCGATAGTATCGGCAATGTACTGGTCCCGAAGCACCCAGAAGAGGTTGACCTTTGCTTGTTCCTCTGCCCATATTCTGATACGCTGTTCAAGACCCACATGCGCTCCCTTTTCAGCAGAAGCGTAATCGAGCTTGTAGAAGATATCAACGTTGGTCTCTATAATCTTCTCGACGAGGTCATGAATCTTGTTGTGCTGGACAAGATTCTTAGCCACCTTGGCGGCTTCGGTTCCGATGGTGAGTATCTTCTTTGCCTCACGCGACTCCAGGTCGTACTCGAAACTGGTGTAGATTTGCTCTGGGTGGAACTGAGGACGTGTCCGAGCACTAAGTGCTCTTACCATTTTTGTACAGATCTTGTTGGCCGTGAGAAGATTGTAGGTCTTAGAGTGCTCACTGGTAGTGGGGGAGGCTTGGATCGGTTCGCGCTGTGGAATGCGGTAGTGACCTGGGTGGATGGTGAGGTGTTAGGGCATGTGGGACAAAGAACAACTTAGTGACAATGTAGGGGAAGAGGACCGAGTCGCGGCGGTGGGGTATTGAAGATTGAGTAGCAAGAATTGTTTACTCGATTTACACCGCCTCGTGGATGCGGCAGTGAAGACAAGATACGGATGAGCTCAGCAGGGATCCAGAGCTGTGTTCAATAAAGGCCTCAGCACGCATGAGCCTGCTCCCAAACGCCAGAACATAGATTTAGCATGCGAAGTGACCGTGGAAGAGAAGAAGAAAGTATTTATGGTACAAGGAGCGCATATGTGCCTTTTCAGAATCGGGCTACACTATACCTCCGATGGGTGCGCAGTGTGTGTACAAGCCTTTCCATGTATCTTCTCTCGCGTCGGTCTTGATCATCGATAATTTGCTGCATCCTCCAGGAACAGAGCCCGAAACTCATTCCGCGAGCACGTGAGATGCTTCCAATGGCCGTACGTGACCCAGAAGCGGTGCGCATACCGGGAGGAGTGCAGCTCCCAAGTGGTGCAACCATTCCACATTTGACAGGCGTCGTTACTCGTTAACATCCAGGACGATGCATGTGACTCATTTCTTATCGTCCTGAGCCTTCTTCTTGCCCTGCTTCTGCTTCTTTCTCTTGCTACGGTCCCTCTTCTTCAATGCCTGCATGCCTTGCTTGCAGACATCGGCGTAACGTGTGTAGAATGCTTCCAGCTCATCAGGTTGTACAACAGTGCTGAGCTTGATCTTTTCCGACTTCTTGCGATCCTTCGTTTGCGAGTTGCCGTCTGTCGCGCGAATGAGGATGGGTAGGGGTGCTGATGGAGCTTCGAGGTCGGCAAGGGGAGAGTCGGCAGGCTTGGAGGTAGATGACCCTTGGGCGGACACTTTTGAGAGTTAGGAAATTCCAGACAGAAGATGCAGCAATATGCGTACGTCGCTTTTGTGTCAGGAAGATGCTGCCGTGACCTTTCTGTTGGCGCGTCTCGAGAAGAGAGCCGAGTTTGGTGAAGAACTGTGTCAATATTAGTTTAGGATCCTTGGGACGCCTATGCGACCGTACCTCTTCGTTGCTGAGATGTGACGACATATTTGTGGCTGTGGTGTGAAAGATGGCACGACAGCAGCACCTGTTTGAACGTCGATGCGCGCAGCGACGTTGATATGGAAGTTGCTACCGACCAGCGCGGCCTCCGTATCTACCAACAAGATATTTTCAATCTGGCAGTCGCTCTCTCTTAGTGCTACATAATCGAATACCCATCTCGAGGAATAATCCTACGTTAACAAGCGGCACGAGTACGAAAATATGAGCCTTATTACTAATCTTGATCAGTTCGATCGAGTCCAACATGACACCATGCCTTTGGACAGCTAGAATGACGGCATGGAGGATATGGTGGAGACAGGCAGGAACGGAACGTTCAATTGCGAGGGCCGGCGGCGACAAGGTCGACACTCCCGAGTTCTGGGGAAATTCACATGCTGCCAAGTTCTCTCAAAATAATTATTTATGCTTTTGCCCTCTGTGGTCTGATTAAATCTCTATATATACAACCAACATGCGACCAAACGACTCTTTCATCAAGCCGAAGCTGCCGAAGGCGCTCCTGGATCAGATTGGCGGCGATGCCACCAACAACAAGAAGAATGCGACTACCCGCAAGGAACGCCGAAAGAATGAGAGAAATCAGAAAAAGCAGAGCCATCAACAATCAAGATCCCGTCCACCGCCACAGAGACCTCAACTGCAAAGACGTCCCCAGCCTCAACCGCGACGCGACGAGGTTTTCGAAAGCGACGATGAGCCAACGCCACCTCCGAAGCCAAAGTCCAAGCCTACAAAAGCTACGGAAGATAAACCAAAGTCCATCTTGAAGACGACCAAGAAACAAGATCCTTCGAAATCGGAAGACACAGAGAGCTCTCAGCCTCGGGTTTCTAGGGCTGTCAAAGACAGATTGGCTCAAGACGATGCTGAAATTGCTGCTTTGGAGAAGAGACTCGGTATCAAATCGACGAAGAGGTCAAAGGCATTCGCAGACGACGGTCTGGATGACTTGCTAGAAGGTTTGGATGGTTCCGATGAAGAAGATGGCCCCAAGAGAAAACGTTCAGACGATGATGACTGGTTGCAACAAAAGAGACGGAAGGTTAGCCAAGCTGCTGCTTCTGCCGCTCGTGAGGAAGAGTCGTCAGATGATGAGGAAGATATCAGCGGCGACGAGGAAGACATGAGTGGCGATGAAGACGAGATCGACGGTCTCGACGATATTATGGATGGTCTGGGCGAGAGCGACGAAGACGACCTTGATCTTGATGGGCTGGGAGAGGACGATGAAGAGGAAGGAGAAGAGTCCGACGACCTGGAAGATGATGGTGACCACGACATGGACGGAGAGAAATTCGAAGACTTTGATGAGGACGACGAGGACAGCGAAGAGGAAGCTCCAGCACCAAGGGTACGCGAGAACCCATATGTTGCTCCTGTACCTGCGGGAGCTGCGCCTGTCCAAAAGTATGTCCCGCCATCATTGCGTGGCGCTCCGTCATCAGACACCGAAGCACTGGCACGTCTTCGTCGTCAGATCCAGGGTCAGCTCAATCGTTTGTCCGAAGCGAATCTTTTGTCTATTCTGCAGGCCATCGAAGAGATCTACCAGAACAACCCTCGCCAATATGTCACCACAACTCTCATTGATCTCCTACTCGGACTCATCTGCGACCGCACCACACTACAAGATACCTTCCTCATCCTTCATGCAGGTTTTATGGCTGCATTGTACAAGGTCATCGGAACAGACTTCGGTGCTCAAGTCATCGAGCGCATTGTGAACGACTTTGACAGACACTACACTGGAGGTACTACAGCTGGAAAGGAAACTTCCAACTTGATGTCATTGGTTTCTGAGCTCTACAACTTCCAACTCGTCGGCTGCAACCTGGTATTCGACTACATTCGTCTGTTTTTGACAGAGCTCAATGAAGCCAATACAGAACTGCTGTTGAAGATCATCCGCAATTCTGGACCTCAGTTGCGTTCGGACGATCCCTCAGCGTTGAAAGACATTGTCATTCTGGTGCAAAAGGAGGTTACTCGTATCGGCGAGTCAAATCTGTCGGTCAGAACGAAATTCATGATTGAGACTATCAACAACCTCAAGAACAACCGTGTCAAAACTGGTCAGGTGGCGTCTGCTATTGTGTCGGAGCATACGACAAGAATGAGAAAGACCCTAGGCACCCTCAACAACAGATCTTCCCTCAAGGCAAGCGAACCTCTTCGCATCGGACTGGCAGATATTCGTGACACTGAGAAGAAGGGCAAGTGGTGGCTTGTTGGCGCCAGTTGGTTAGACCCCGGAAAACAGACCAAGGATCAGGATCAGGACCAGGACCAGGATGCAGACGAACCCACAGTCAAGGCCTCGAAACGCGATTCGACAAAAGTCTCAGCAGACGATGGCAACGTCGATCTGATTCAGCTAGCACGCCAACAAGGCATGAATACCGACATTCGCCGCGCCATCTTCGTCACGATCATGTCAGCTACCGACTACAAGGATGCGCATCTTCGACTTCTCAAGCTAGGCTTCAAGAAGGCGCAAGAGCTCGAGATTCCTCGCGTATTGATTCACTGCGCTGGTGCTGAAGCCACGTACAATCCATACTATACACTTATCGCCAAGAAGCTTTGTAGCGAGAAGCGTATGCTCAAAGCCTTTCAATTCGGACTCTGGGACATCTTCAAGCGTCTAGGCGAGAAGCCGCTGACAGCTGACGATGAAGATGATGCGTTCGATGACGACGAGGATGAGAATATGAGTACGCGCAAGATTGTCAATCTCGCACGATTCTATGCCGATCTCATCACAGGCGGCGGTTTCCCTATTACATCGCTGAAAACACTCAATTTCGCATACTTGCAGCCGAAGACAAACACATTCACAGAGGTGCTCTTGACGCGGATTCTCATCCAAATGATGAGGTCGTCATCTAAAGGCAGCAAATGGGATCTCTCAGTCAATGAGGTGTTCTCTAAGGCTCAAGAGGTACCTAACATGGTACAAGGATTGCGCTACTTCATCGAGAAAGTGATCAGGAAAGCTGAAATCGCCACGAATAAGAAGGAACGAAAGGCAGTCAAGGAAGGTTGCGCAGCCGCAATTGAGGCATTGACGACCCATATTGCTCGTGATGATGGCAGCGAGGATATGCTGAGCGACTCTGATTAGATGCTCGTCAGTGGAACATGCTAGAATTTGAGAAGTACTGCGCATTTCTGCAGCCAAAATATGAATATACCAATTAAGCTGGGAACCTGTTCGCGCGGTTGAGCGTACTCAAATGTACTTTTCCACGCCTTTGGATGACTAAAATCACATATCTTCTGGTGATAGTCTCCACAGCATGAGATGTTTGCACACGGGCTTGTCAAGGTGTTGCATAAGCTTTCCATAGTTATGTATGGCTTGTGCACGAGACCCTGCGACGTCAGCACCGTCGTCACTTTCGTGGGGTAGTGGTTTCCCTGTCCTTCGAAGTCAACCGGAAACACGATCCAAACACTCAACATCAAACAACATGGCAGACGACGAACTAGCAACCAGAGCACCCGAAAGTGACTTGGCCGAGGATAGCGCCATCCCCGGCGACTCGGCCGTCGACCAAGGTGCAAGTCTTGGAGTATGTTCTGATCACCAACGCATGATGCGAATGCGACCAAGCTGACAACCAGGATAGAATGAACAAGCTCAAGTCCACGAAGCAGGACGTGAGAGACCCTCTATATCTATCAAAGACTCATGAATTAATAGTCATTACAGAAGCAACCTCAACCCCCCAAGTCCCCACCGGCGAAATCACCAAATTCAGCGACATCGAATGCTACATTACGAAACCCGCCGACTACCCACACGCCCCCTGCAAACTCCTCCTCTTCCTAACCGGCGGCACCGGTATCCATGCCCCAGCCAACAAACTCCAAGCCGACGCCTACGCCGAGCAAGGTTACCTCGTCATCATGCCCGACCAATTCAACAACGATCCAGCTCCCAACTCGGTTTTCTCTGCTGCAGACAACCAGTCCAGTTTCCTCGAGCAGTTGAAACTTAGAGCTGCAGAGGTGGCAAAGAGCTTTAGGTTGGATATGTGGTTGGCGAGACATACGCCTGCTTCGGTGCTGCCGAGGTTGGCCAAGGTGGTTGCTGCTGTGAGGGATGAGTTTGCGGATGCTGTCCAGGCTGGTGGTGGTGTGTATTGTGTTGGTGTCAGTGTCGGTGGCAGACATGCGTTGTTGCTCGCTAGCGAGTTGGGCGCTGATGTCTTTGAGGGTCAAAAGGAGGTCAGTGAGGAGGCGGCTGGCAAGGTTGAGGAAGGCATGATTAGAAGGGGCCCAGCCGTCAAGGCTGCCGTTATCCTTCACGGCGCTACTATTGAGCGTGAGGACTTTGTGGCTGTCAAGTCTCCCATTGCTTTGTTGTCTGTGGATGAGGATGCTCTATTTGGCGAGGAGGTACGCGAAGCTGGAGTCAAAAGTATGAAGGAGAAGGGCGTCGAGGTTACCGAATGGACCTACCCTGGTGTTCCACATGGTGAGTCGGTCTCTTTGGAATCAGCAGGAGCAGCAACTAACATCATTTGCAGGCTTCGCAGTTGTGGGCGAGTATCAAGACGAGGCCATTAAGCAGGCTCAGAAGCAGGCCTTTGAGGCCGTCCTCGAGTGGTTGAAGGCTCATTGAGCATTGGCATCATACCTTGGGGCTCGGTGTCCGATGTTTCCTGCGTTCTTCATCATCGACTTTTCTTCTTGCAGACTTAGCACTATGATACCAATGACAGTCTCTTTGCACCAGAACTCTTGAACTGGTTCCATGTGGACGTATCATTTCTCGGTGTGATTTTAGCAGTGTGGTAGAGAATCGGCGAATGTTTCGCATTACACTCCTGCCTCGGAACTACACCATCTCAACATCCCCCCTCAACACAGCCCCCTTGACAGAACTCCACCTAACACACCAAACATCCCCCCTCCTCAACTCCACAACACCCACCCCCTGCTCCCCCTGCACCTCCACATGCCCCGCGTCCCTCAATACCCTCACAAACACCGCAGCCTCTGTATCAGGTCCATCAACCATTGAAATACCTCCTGCTGTATCGTCTAATTTCTGCAGTTGTGCTGGAAAAGAAGACAGAAAAGAGGTATTGAAGTGGTGGGAGAGGAGACTGCAGCGGTGGGTTAGGTATTGGGATTCTGTGGGTGAGAGGTTGGGAGAGGGGAGGTGGTGGTGAGGGTATTTGTCTAGCTGTGAGAAATGGCCATGTTAGCATTAATTTTCTTGAGGAGGAGGAGGAGGAGGAGGAGGATGAGGGAGGTGAGAGGAAGGGGGGGAGAAGTTGATAATTACTTTTGCTATTCTCGCCCGCAAGAAAGAGCGGATTAAAAATTTGAAGCGTTCGAGTTCTGTTTGTGTGACGATGAGGTTAAAGTTTGCTGATGGATCCATTGTTCCCGTCATGTCTTCTACAGTTTCAATCTATTTTTTCCCGGAAGAGGTCTTTGATTAGTTTCTTGCTTGTCTTTTTCAATGTTGCGATTTTGTGTTTTGCTTCCGCATGACTGGATTCGAGAGCTCCGTCTCTGTTCCCCCTTCCCTGCCCTTGTGCATTCCCAAAAGTTTCTCATACTTTACATGTCTCCCAACCAGAAGAAACGAACTCAAGACAGAAATCGAGAGTCGAAGAATATTCTTACCTGCAATTTTATCCTGTCCATCACTCTCTCAACCAATTCTTCCGGCCAAGGTAATAACTCAGGCGCACATCTCTCCGCCACCCAAGCTCTCGTCAAAGCTTGTAAATCTGCTGTCCTTTGTGGTAATCTCTCTGTATTTGACACCGAGGCCAGGATATCGTCGATATTCATGATTTTTGTCGTCTAGTCTCGATTTTTCTTGGCGGTCGAGAAGTGAGTTGATTCGGCCAGGCAATTTGTGGACTGCGATTTGAGGGGGATATGGTCTTGAGTCGATGTTTGGCTGATTGGCGATGATTAAATTGTCGCTTGGTGATTTTGATGTTTCGTAAATGGCAGTGATGGTGGTGGTCTTGGGTCCTGCTTCTTTCGGTGTGGGGGTGACGCGTTTGAGCGCGTCATTTCCGCGCGGCAGCCATTCACGAAGGAGGTCTTTAAATCACTCGACCTTCAATCGTTCAATTATCGAACCCGTGCAGAATGCACCATTGTATGAGTGGATCGGTTCAGCAAATCTATGATGTTGTGAACTCTTCATATCATGACGTCCTTTTTTGTTGATCTACTAGCAAATTCCTCTCATGACAGTATTAAAAAGGTAGAAGAGAAGGATAGCAAGAGCTAGGACGCAAAGAAGCAGCTGAGCAATACAAGAGCGACATCCTCGGAGTCTCTATAACACCAGCCAACTGACACCAATCCAACCTCCTATGCCCGCGATACCAATTAACAAGACGCAAATACCCATGACGACTCCAGCGACTACTCTATCCCCAGCACCCATAAACCCAGCTCCTTGACCCGGAGAATGCGAGTTCTTGCCCAAGAAGATCCAAATCAATGTTGCTGCAAGACTGAGCACGAGGACAAGAAGTAAAGCGAGTAATATCCTCCTCACCGACCACGAAACCACAAACTCAAGCCCTTCATGCTGTTCCAATCGTCTGATCATTGAGAAGCGATTATTCACCGTTGACGTCGTCGCAGGAGAAACAGGTGTTCGCACAGCTTCCGGTGCAGCAGACGGAGGCCCAGAAGCAGGTGGCAGTGGTGTCGTTATTGCCGGTGCATCTGCCAATCTGTGCGCCCAGCTCACCCAGGCATATCTGCTTTTCCCCGCCGCTTTCGGATCGTGAAAGAACCGTAATAGCTTTTCTTCGCTGAAAGTGTCGTTGAGACCGTTGTAGGCGAGCGTACGTGGTGAGCGTGGCGTCAAGAGCCAGCCATAGCCTGAATCTGCTTGTTTACTGGCGTCACCACTTACACAGATCATGGTAAGACTTCGAGCCGAGAAGTGGCGCCACGGTCCCAGAAGATCCTTGTAGTGCCTTCGCAATTGACGAAACAATTCTGCATCATCGAAGTCTTGGAGAGCGTATTCTTTCGTTCGATCAGAGCTTCGACGTCGATTCTTCACGGCGCTAAACTCGCTATTTGCTGGAATAGTGAGAGTAGAGATTCGTAGTCGACTGTTGGGGTTGCTGCGACGGATGCCCAAGGTCACTACACTATCGTGCACACGAGGACTACGCAGCGTCGGCTCGGATGCTGAGAATTGACGGCCGAATTCTTTGCGATGGATGGCACGAAACGGGTACGGTGTTTTGATATGTGGTTGCTGCATGGTGATCTTTGATGTATCGATAGGTGGCGGCGCCATAGTAACCTTCTTAGCAGGCGCCGAGACCGAGCGATACCGGGAGTTGCGCCACTCTTGATATCGCGAGTCTCGAGTAGGTATCGGTGGCGGCGTTGGTGGAGGGTTTGAAGAACCACTGATGCCGGTCAAAGCCTGCATCGTGAGGTGATGCACTTCTTTGATCTGACGAGCCACAGCCAGATCTTGACTCTTTGGTAGTATTGGACTCTCTTCTTCCAAGACGTGTGGTGAGTTTTGGTGGAAGAGTCCGTCGACTAGCATGTTGCTTCTCCTTACTGGCCGGACAGGCGTCAACTCCTCGACCGATCCGATGTAAGAGTCTTCCTCGCTATCAAAACCGCTCTTGCATGCCTCACGCGTCAACTGCTGATATTTCTCAAAGTCTGTGGGCTCAACTGGAGAACAAGGTGATGGTGGACTAGGCACTCTTCGTTCAGGAACGCAGTTTGACTGAAACTGCTCTGTAGTACCGCCCAGGTAGTGGCCTGATCGTCTTTGTTTGGAGAGAGGTCTCTGATCATTACTTCTAGTGGCTTGAGGCAGAGAATGCGGTTCAGGAATATCGGGGAGATGTGTTTCTTCCTCTGGTGTTGGATTGTCCAAGAAGTTTCTGGCACCGAACTCTGCCTGACTGTTGATCGATTCGAGTAGGAACTCTGGACGTACGCTTCGGACCGGACTTCCTACTTCGTGCTGATGTATAACCTCCGGTGCTCTTCCAGGTGATGCTGACATACGAATCTCATGCATGGGATTCATTGTTGATATGTTGTGCGCGATGAAGCCGCCTTGATGTGATTATCCTCAATAGCTATTCGATTGTGTACATCTTGTGGTCGTACGTGAACAATCGAGCTACTGCCCAGACGGCCCGTATTGCCATATTGCCCTTGTAGGAAGGAGTGGTAAACACACCATTGTCGCGAGGAATGCGGGTAGTTGCATGCTAGAATTACCCGGTAAATTTGCCTCCACAACAGACACATCTATCGCATGCCGCAAAAAGAATGCGTGCCAAAGATACCGGAGGCTCTTGGTCGGAACTCCCTTGCATCACGACATCTTCATCTGTTCCAGCATCTGCATCTGCCTCTTTGCCATCTGTGGCCCTGAAGCTGGGCATCATAAACTCGTTGATGTACTGAGCATTACAGATTGAACAGAATTTGGCTGTACCTGGCGTTTGGATGGCAAGGTAGGAGAGTGTGCATCGAGCTAATGTTTGGTCAGTTTCTCGTCCTCGTGCAATAACAGTTTGGTCTCGGGCTCACGATATTGATGGTTATTGACACACTTTGCCCACCGAAGGCTCTCGAAGGGTATGTTGGTGTTGCATATCTCGCATCTCTCGATCTCCTCCTCTTCTAGGTTAGAAGCGTCAGCGTCTGCGTTTCCGGCTCGAACTTGGAGCCTCGCCAGTATCAAACTGTGGATCTGCATGATAGAGTTGCTTAGTAAGCTTGCGTCTGCAACAAAGTGTGGTAGACGAGATATCTCGGAGACAATCTTAAGCACGACTGTAGCATCAAGTGGCGGTGTTTTTGGAACGTCAGTCTTGACATACTTCAACAACTGTGTCACGCGGCTTTCGACACTTTCGCGATTAAACAAGATGTTTTGCCTTACTTGGCGCACAATCAGCTCGACGGGGGTGTCTTCAGTAATTTGTCCCTGGTTTGAGTTCACCAAGGGTAAATCTGCCAGATCGAGTGCTTGCATGACTTGTTCGGCAATGAAACTGTCGTCAGCAAGAGCTTCGGGACCACGCACAGAAAGACTCTGTAAACCAAAGAGCAGAGCCTCAGCGGTCAACTCTGTTGACAATCAGCGATGGTAGTAGTCAAAGATTTGGCAAAGCTTACCATAAGCATTTGATGGAGATCCAGCTAGAGCAAACTGCAAGTCATCATTACACTGGCTTGTGATGAGGTATGAAAGCTCGTCAGAACTCGTTGTGTACTCGACTCCATCGCTTGGATGGAAGCTGACGTTGACTGCGACCAAATCTCCGAATGGAGACACGGACACGCCGTATGCTCGTGACATGACGTTGCCAGCAAGACCGTACTCATCGCTGAAGCGTCTTTGCCCTCTAAGCAAGTCATGCTGCCAGTTCGTGGATCCAAGGCCCGAAGTCGGCGTGAAAGGTAAAGCAAGACTTGTAATGCGATCGGAGCCCGAGCCAAGATGATATGCCATCTGCACAGAAGTATTCTCGTTGTCGTCCTGAACGAAAGTCATGCCTATGGTTCTGTTAGAGCGGTCAGAGATAGTGTGTTGTTCATGACATACCAGCGATTTCATCCCACGGAGTATTAATGTCTTGAGCAGTAACTTGAACATCAAGAACGTGTCCTGGTTGGACTTGCAGGCAGTAGAAGGTCTTCCGGGTCGGGTAAACGAGGAATGCTTCCTTTGCACCGTTCAGCTTCGGGGCCCACTTCATGCACCCAACGGCCTGAGTATCGAGTACGTTCTCCATCAGCGGTACAACATGGCCAGCGACCACTTCAGTCAAGGCTCCTTCGTTGACAAGCATTATACTTGTGCATTGTAGTGATGATTGAGACGTGAAGGCTAACATCGATGTCAATGTGTTGGTTGAATCCAGGGCCCAAGGACTCCAGGCCAACTGATCCACAAATGGAGTCCTCCACTTGAGCGTTACTGGCATACAAGCGCTGAGGGCTGCCTGCTTGGTGTCAGGAACCTCAACACCAAACGAAGCCACTACCGAAAGATCCCATTTTGACGTCTTCGAGTCCGCAACATCGTAAGGTGTTTGTACGTTGATGACCAAGACTTCGCCGCGATCATTAGAAACAGCCAGGTATGGACTCCTCGTTGAACAGTCCCCCGAGGCGCCAGACAGAGAAGGGTTTGGTGGTGCTGGACTCCACACGAATGCTCTGATGCGCTGTTTTGCTCTGAGTCTTTCAAGGTGGTCAGGTTCGCTCTCCTCCTGACCTCGAAGGTCCTTTTCTCTGAAGTGAGCTTGGAGGGCGTGGTTGATAACACAAGCCCTGACCCAGTCTGTGGCGATCTCCGGCTTTCCGATGCATTCCCATATTGATAGGACGTGGTTGGAAGTCAGAACAGCTAGGACACTTCGCTTGTGCTTGCCGAGTCCTGGCGGAGACCAATCGAGGGCGTGTACGAAAGACTCTGACATTTCTTCGCCGATAGAGAAGTTGTTCCAGCTCAAGGGCAATTGAAGTTGAATGTCTTCGAAGGTGAAGAAGTTGGTCTTGAGGTTGATCTTGTCCCATCTTCTCTCGTCTGATACGACCACCTTGAGGCGTGGCACCTATAACTATTAGTCGTGGTCATATCTAGAAATCAAGTTTTACTCACGAACAGACTGACATGGTCGCTGCCGCCGACTGCAATAATACCTTCTTTTGACCAAAAGATGTTGTCAAGAGTATTCGGATAGAAGTCGATGGTAGTACCGCCGTTGGAGCGATTGTATTTATCCCAGACCATCTTGACAGATTTTGATGTCGACCCTGAATGACCGGAATGTTGCGCGTCTGCAGATTTTGAGACGGAGATATATCTGCGCAAATGCTGTAGCGATATGCCGATACAATAACGCCCGGCGCACTTGAGATTAGGTGGAAGCTCAGATGTTGGATCTGAACAGGGACGCGTCAAATGAAATGAAAAGCTACCTGAGATGTTGGTGGGCTTACGGCATTGACAAAGGCGTGATCTCGCACCTCCAATGCTATCTTTGACCGATACTCCTGCAGCGCTTCAGAGGAAATCGCGAGTCTCAATACTTTCATCAGTGAAGAAGTCGCGATGCTCAAAACAACGAGAGACTCCCGGCTGCAACTCCGCATCCGCAAACGCCAAGACCGTCGTGGGGGAGGTGTTACACGGTAGCAACCACTTCCGGCATCAAGGTACTCTTCTTGTCGGCCTGACAGTCGAGTGATATTCAGGCACGATGGTTCTCTCCTTTATTCTGATACAGAACCGGCAGTAAGGGAGCTCGAAATCCTCCTTACAGCACAAACTAAAGAAGCTTAGGGGAAAGACGCGCCTGGCGAAGTGGTATGCGCCATACAGTGTAAGCACCTACTCTGCCAGTTGAAGCTTGACAGTTCGCTGACACTCATGCCAGGACGAAGAGAAAGTAAAGTTAAAAGGCGAGGTACGCTATCGACCCTCTGGATCCACACCTCCTCCATTCACCACAGCCACCCATGCCCTCCCCACGACCAGCTGCTCCCCCGACGAACCCCTC
The DNA here is from genome assembly GCF_000721755.1 of Aureobasidium subglaciale EXF-2481. Lineage (NCBI taxonomy): Eukaryota > Fungi > Ascomycota > Dothideomycetes > Dothideales > Saccotheciaceae > Aureobasidium > Aureobasidium subglaciale. The sequence goes on from NW_013566994.1 coordinate 695,725, forward strand.
CTCTGACTCTTTCTCCACCTCAGATCCATCGTCTCGTCGCCCCTCGCGATCAAAAACACCAGTCCAACTTTGTCGAATTCCGCGGCTCCTCAAAAATCGTCTACCGTCGCTACGCCGGACTCTTCTTTTGCGCCTGTGTAGACGCAAACGACAATGAACTAGCATACCTAGAAGCAATCCATTTCTTCGTCGAAGTGCTGGATCAATTCTTTGGAAACGTGTGCGAGCTGGATCTCGTGTTCAACTTCTACAAGGTGAGAGAAAGAGCAAGGGAGAAGCAGAGGTTACAAGGATAAAGTGCTGACGAAAGGAAACAGGTTTACGCCATCTTGGACGAAGTATTCTTGGCTGGAGAGATCGAAGAAACGAGTAAACAGGTCGTGTTGACGAGATTGGAGCATTTGGACAAACTTGAGTGATTGTGGGCATAAGACGACGCGTTTCGATACCATTGGGAAACACTGGAGTTTTGGGAGTTTTTCTTCTTCTGAAGATGGTCATGATATATTTCGGAGGCTGTCTTTTGCAGAGACGCTAGATGTGCCGCATTGGCAGTCTGTCATCGCTATGACCTCGGTTGCCTCCAAAGCCTCTTGCCAGTAAAAGTGAGTGGCTGTGTGTAAAAGTAAAATCAAGAAAGCAGGAGCTCGTCTTTGCTAAGAAGATACCGCGATCCTCCATTCTCGCGGCGGTTTGCGCCTTTCCTTCGTTAATTCGTCATTTCGCTCCTGAGAGCTTCGTACTTCGTAAGTCGTAAATGGCCGCGGCAACATCTGCCCAGCCTTCTGCCAGCAAGATAGTGACATCTTCTGTCTGATCAAGATAGTGTAAGGGTGCACTAGGCGACCCCTCAATCGATCACGATTACTTCCTGTTTGGCGGCCCGAAAGACAACCAATTTGTCGTCAAAGATATCCAGCTCCTCAAGAGAATCTGTGAACTGAGGGACTTTGCCGCAGAACAGAATCTGATGTTGCTCTTCGGTGGTGACATTGCGGTATTCGTTCCACATGGTCTCGACCGTGTTGCTCTAGAGGACAGTCAGTATGTTGTCGAACTCATGTTGAGTGTCGTAAGTCTTACCTTGTTGCCCTTGAGCCAGACGAAGTCTTTCTCGACCTTGGCCTTTTGAGGGGCGACAGTGTGCATCAAGACAGCAACCCAGTATCTGTGAGCAGGCAAATGGTGAGGTTGGAGTTTGACAGCCTTGTTGTGCAAGTCCTTATCCGCCTTCTTTGCCAATTTCTTCTTGATGGCCTTGAACGGGCTCATAGTAAGAGAGTAACCCTCGAACTCAACCTCCTGAGGGCTCTCAACAGCAGAGTCGTGAGCTTCCTCACGGGAGCAAGATACAGCATCGGAGACATCGCCATCTTCAATCTCGTTCTCCGAGACATAATCTTCGACTTCCTCATCGTCTGTGACGACGCGATCAGCGGCACTGTCGGCAGCGGTATCGTCCTGAGCAGTGTCTTCGTCGCTGACAAGGACAGAGGATTCTCTTTGCGTAGAGCTATCATCATCAGCGTAATCCTCGATGTCGACATCGATGTCGGCGCCAGTGTCAAGATCCTCATCGTCGGATGTGGTCGTTTCGTCGTACTCGGGACTGCACGGGCATAGTCAGTAAAAGTCTAATCGCAATCAAGGCTGAACTTACGTAGAGCTGTGCTCTCCCAAATCACTGTCTTGCATCTCTTCATCGCGCAGGTTGGCGACGACCTGATCTACCTGGTCCGCAAGCTCTGTTGCTTCGAACTGGCCTGTCTTGGCCGACAAGTCGTCTTGTCCGAGACTCTTGAAGGTCTCATGATCAAGATCTTGATCGTTCTGGGGACCCGAGACGTGCTCGTCGTTCGTTCTCAAGTTGGAGGCGTGAGCTTCGTAGTTCATGAAGCTCGGCAAGCTGGGAAAGCCCATAGTGTTGACATCAGACTTGGACACTCCTGCTTCCTTAATTGATGGAGTGGGTGAGCGAGCGGACTCGGCAATGGCGTCTTGCAGCTCTCCCATGAGTTGGGCGCTTGGATCGTCCATGTCGAAGTCCGAGATCTCGTTCGAAGATGCGCCATTGACCCTGTGGTCGTTCTCAACCTCAGTAGGTGTCTGAGCGGCCTGTTGCCGAGAAAAGGGAGCCGGCTGGTGGTACATCTGCTGTAAGTCTTGCTGCTGACGAGGAACTTGCTGCGTTGCGTCCTGCTTTCCCGAGTACTGCTGTGCAGGATAAGACATGCCTGGAGCAAAGCCTCTGTTCTGTGCAGAATTTGCCATGTGCCAGTTCTGCATCATTTGAGTTGCAGGATCAAATGTTGTCTGGTGATTGGAGTTGTCGAAAGATGCGGCGGGGAATGGTTGCATGTCTTGCTGGTATGGCATCTGGAACGCGCCGTTGAACGATGGGACTTGCTGAGCAGTCTGGGCTTGCTGATAGTATTGGGCCACAAATGCAGGGTTACTCCAGAAGGCCTGTTGACTGATAGGGGTCTGCTGTGCGTTTGTGGTGCCGGGTCTGATCGAGGGCGGCGGTTGAGATCTTGGGTCATGTTGACCGAAGGAGGCGGGTTGTTCAGCTGCCATGTTTCCCTGTTGTTTTGGATCGTGCTGGGTGTGGCTGTCCATTCTGCCAAACGATGAAAGGTACAGATCGGTGATTGATTTGCAGACTCGAGGGCTGGAAGCGCGAGTAGAGTGGTGGTCGGAAGGTCTGGAAGAGCAACGTCGTCGAAGAGCAATTGTGGAGGTGAAAGTCGTCGAAGAGCAATCGTGGAGGTGAAAGTTTAGGTCGATGACTGGATTGCAAGTGACGGACGCGACTGAGAAGAAAGGTGACAGATGGGGTCCGACTTGTCAAAAGGAAAGGCGGGACGCAATGTAGTGTGGACGAAGAGGAACGACAAAGAGGGAGCCGATACTTCAATGCCTGGACAAGAAGTTGTGATCGTAGTCGAGGCCAAAGTAGAGACAACAAGAAGGTAAAAGGTGTATCTATTGAAGAAGAGAGAATATTCCAGCGTAGAAAAGTGGTGCAGGACTGAGTCTCGAGTCCTGTACTGAAGACCACAGGTCGATGTCAGAAACCAGAAGAGGATGGGAGGAGGGAAGAGTGATCTAGAGGAGAGATGAGAGAGTGGAGATAATTATATTTTGCTAGTGAAGCAGACAATGACAATAACTTGAGGAAATACTGAAGTGAAAACGATTATACCAGACTGGCGTTCTGACCTACCATTGTCCTGGTGCAGTTCGTGGCTCTGCATAAACTATTCATAAGTTGTGCACCGTCGAAGCTTGCATGCGGAAACACATAGCGTGGACAAAGACGGCCGACACAGATGAGGAACCATCTCTAATACTGAGATGTAATTTGTCCGAGACATCTTGAGTGAACCAGGTATGTAGGTCAGAAGGGAAGGATACTATGCGGGCAAGACAGGTGCGACGGGAGAGATCTTGATGGAGGTGTCGGCAGAGTTTCCTGTTTCAGGAGTGACGATGATCAAGGTGATGGCAAGTCATCGAACGAACAAGAAGCCAAAATTTTATCCATAGTTCGATAATCCCATCGGCAGGCCATTATTTCTTTGTCGACTTATAAAGCGCATGCTTGACTGCTTGCGCATACCTGGATGCAAAGAGGCTTTCGCACCCTTTTGAGAGAAATCGGTCCCTCTTCACACTTTCCTCGACTTTTCCATACATCGACTCCGGCGCTTCGCCTCTCGACCAATTCATCGCGCTTCATATCACTACCCTCCTCATCGCATAAGATAGATATACCGCGAATAGCCCTTGCGACCCAGTCCCAGCGTAACACATCAACTCTCGGCAAGATGGATGGACATCAGAATGGAGAGAGTCGCGTCAAGCGTAAAGAACACCCAAGCTCTGCTCAAGACAGACCTCTGAAACAGCTCAGATCTACAGAAGAGCCCGTCAATGGCTTTGCACACGATGAAGAAGACGTCGAAGCACAACCCGTCATGCATGCCGCTACCACCGACTCGGTAGAATGGCAGCGTACCATCGAGACTGTCGTTTCAAAGGTCGTCTCTATCCACTTCTGCCAAACGAGCGCATTCGACACCGACCCGGCCTTGTCAAGCGAAGCAACGGGTTTCGTCGTTGACGCTGAGAGAGGTTACATCTTGACCAACAGAGTAAGTTGCTCTGGTCCGTCGCATTCACCCTCCAAGCTGACAAAGCATAGCACGTTGTTGGCTCCGGTCCCTTCTGGGGATACTGCATCTTCGACAACCACGAGGAGTGCGATGTCTACCCCGTCTACCGCGATCCCGTCCACGACTTTGGTTTCCTCAAATTCGACCCCAAGGCCATCAAGTACATGAAGCTTGCACCCATCGAACTCCGCCCCGACCTTGCACGTATTGGTGCCGAGATCAGAGTTGTTGGTAACGATGCCGGAGAGAAGCTCAGTATCTTGTCCGGTGTCATCTCGAGATTGGACAGAAACGCCCCAGAATACTCTGAGGGATACTGCGATTTCAACACAAACTACATCCAAGCTGCTGCTGCTGCCAGTGGAGGAAGTTCGGGCAGTCCTGTCGTCAACGTTGAAGGTTATGCTGTCGCTCTGCAGGCTGGTGGAAGGCAAGATGGTGCTGCAACAGACTACTTCTTACCTTTGGATCGACCATTAAGAGCTCTGGAGCTGGTTAGAAAGGGAGAACACGTCACAAGAGGAAGTATTCAAACACAATTCCTCATCAAGCCTTTTGATGAGTGCCGCAGACTTGGTCTAACCTCTGAGCGTGAAGCCGAGGTTCGCGCAAAGTTCCCGAAGGAGACTGGTATGCTGGTCGCTGAGGTCGTTCTGCCCAAGGGACCCGCAGACGACAAGATTGAGGATGGCGATGTCCTGATCAAGGTCAATGACGAGCTTCTGACGCAATTCGTCCGCCTGGATGACATCCTGGACTCGAGCGTTGGAGGTCAAGTCAAGATGCTGGTGCAACGAGGAGGTGAAGAGTTCGAGGTTACCATCAACGTTGGTGATTTGCACGCAATTACTCCGGATCGTTATGTGTCAGCCGCAGGTGCTCTCTTCCACGAACTTTCATACCAACAGGCCCGCTTCTACGCCGTTACACTAAAGGACAATGGTGTCTACTGCTGCGAGTCAGGTGGCTCTTTCAGGTTCGAGGGCTGCGAATTTGGTTGGCTGGTCCAGTCTATCGACAACAAGCCTACTCCTAACCTCGATGCTTTTGTTGAAGTCATGAAGGTAATTCCTGATCGCGCTCGTGTCGTTGTCACTTACAAGCACCTTCGCGACATGCACACCCTCAACACATCTATCATCTCTGTCGACAGACATTGGCACAGAAAAATGTCTCTTCATGTCAGAAACGACAAGACCGGTCTGTGGGACACTACTACTCTCGCAGAGCAACTTCCTCCTGTCGATCCCCAACCGAAGAAGGCAAACTTTATTCAAATGGCCGGCGCACAACACCCTGCAGCTGTAGATATCGTGCGAAGCTTTGTCAGAGTCTCGGTAAGCTTGCCGCTCCGTCTGGATGGATTCCCCAAAGGAAGAAAGATTGGATTTGGTCTGGTCATCGACGCTGAGAAGGGTCTCGTCCTCGTGTCGCGCGCGATCGTACCTTACGACATGTGTGATATCACCATCACTGTGGCCGATTCAATCATTGTTGATGGAAAGGTCGTTTTCATGCACCCTCTACAGAACTATGTCGTCTTGCAGTATGACGCCAGCCTTGTGCAAGCCCCAGTCAAATCGGCCAAACTCGCAACCACACCCATGAAGCAAGGAGAGAGCACTATATTCTTCGGCTTCAACCAGAACCTGAGACCAGTGGTTGCCAAGACTGCTGTCACCGACATCACCTCTGTTGCCATCCCGGCGAGCACCACAACCCCAAGATACCGCGCTGTCAATCTGGACGCTATTACAGTAGACACTAGCTTGTCAGAGCGCTGTGGAAGTGGTGTTCTCGTTGCCGAAGATGGCACAGTACAAGCCTTGTGGATGACTTACCTTGGTGAGCGTACGGCCAACGGACGTGACCAGTCATACCACCTCGGTATGTCTACATCTGCCCTCCACGCAGTCGTTGACGACATCAAGAATGGTGACAGGCCTCAATTGCGCATTCTCAACCTTGAGACGCACATCATGCAAATGAGTGAGGCTCGTATCCATGGTCTGTCTCAGGAGTGGATCGATAGAGTCGAGAAGGAGGATCCCGAGAGACATCAACTGTTCATCGTCCGCAAAGTCGACTCTGACCATGTTGGTGGCTTGATGGAGGGCGACATTGTTCTTACTCTCAATGGCCGTCTCGTCACTCGTGTCACAGACTTTGATGTCATGTACAGAAACGAGTACCTTGACGCAGTCATCCTCCGCAAGCAAGAAGAGATCAAGCTCAAGGTCTCAACCGTGCCGACGCATGAGTTCGAGACGGACAGAGCTGTCGTCTTCTGTGGTGCTGTCCTACATCGTCCTCACCACGCCGTGCGACAACAAATTAAGAAAGTGCACTCCGATGTGTACATCTCGCTGCGCATCGCAGGTTCGCCAGCATACATGTACGGTCTTGCACCCACAAACTTCATCACACACGTTAACGGTGTGCCTACACCCGACCTTGACAAGTTCGTCGAGGAGACCAACAAGATCCCCGATAACACTTACTTCCGTCTGAAGATTGTGACATTTGACAACCAACCTTGGGTCGCGACTCTGAAGAAGAACGAGCACTACTTCCCCACTGTCGAGTTCTTGAAGGATCCCAGCGAAAAGGAAGGATGGAGAAGAGTTACATATGAGCAAGGCAAGGTCAAGGCCGGTCAGGGCGATTTGCCCGAGGCCGCCCAAGAAGCCGTGCCTGGTGATGTTGAGATGCCTGATGAAGGGCCAATGGTCTAGATAGAACCCTGTTGTCACTAAAAGCAAGATATCCAGTAGATAGATGATCACTTCGAATAAATCAGGATCCAGATCCTGCATGAATAAAAGCACCATGATAATTCGAAGAAACACGTTCCAAAACTGTCTCTCCCTCTCTCCAGAACCTCTATGCATCCCTGCACACACGAGTCCTGGGACTGTATGCCCAGATAAATGCTATTATGTTTCCACAGCTGTTTGTTTGACGTCGTTCATCACATAAAAAGTCGTTATGCGTCGTTCGACGATTCCGATTTGGCATACGGAGAAAGCAGATTATATTAATAAGGAATAATTACTCCTTCGTCAACTCCTTTCTAACCTCTGAAACCTCATAGTAGCCCTCCATTCTCCATCGTACAGAGTCATAGAACGGCTGCAAATTCTTATCCATGTGGGCACTCCACCACTTATCATGCATTGAGGCCACACCAGCTTCTTTGTCTCTGACGTTAGGGAATCTGATGTGCCAGCTTCCATCCATCTCAATCCAGGGCATCTGAGCTCCTCTCCTGAAGGCGTAGTTCAAGAGGTTTTGCTCCATGTATTTGGGGTCGAAACGGTGGGGTAATGACAAGATTGTCTTGAAGTGGTTGAACAGTGTCAAATCAGGTCTGAAGACGAAGAATCCAGCATTGAAGTAATTCGGATCTTTGTAATCGCCCTGTCCAGCCAGAGGAGGATAGTTGTGGATAGGATTTGCTTCTGCCACTGTGGCAAGAACATAGGTTTCTGGCAGAGCTCCCTCATCGGCAGGTGATCCATTTGATATGACCAGAGTTGCGGGAGTGGTGGCTGCGGGGTCGTCGAAAATGCCATCCATGCATCTGTTAAGGATGAAATCCCCATCTAGGAAAGCGACGAGGTCGTATTTCACGAGTTCCCAGGCGCGCAGTTTCGTCATTAGGTCTTTCCATTGAGGCATCTCCCCGACGATCCAAGTGGTGTCGACGTCTACATTCTCGACTTGCAGGACTGTGGCGCCATCGCCGGTGAGAAGGTCTCGACGATCTTGCTTGACGTCCTTGGTAACCAGCACCACGAAAGGAATCTTCTTTTGTGTTTTTGTCGAAGGTTGGTGCAGGAGTTGGTATCCGAGGATTCTGGTGGCCATGAAATAGTGGTCTTGGGCTGGGTCTTCGGGGGCGTTCATTGTTGCCGTGAGAAGAGTCATGTAAGCCAGTTTCCGCGTGTCAGAGCTGCCAGTGCCAGGGACGTGAGAAACGATGTTTTTGGCCATGTGTCCGACATTGTTTGGTGTTACTCCTTGGGTGTATGCGCCGAATAACAGCAGGATACTCGTGGCCACCGCAGCCGCGATGACGAAGATGCGTAATTTGTAAATGGCCATTATGACGCCAAAGACAGCAAAAGTATTACTTTCTGCCTTAAACACAACAAGAGACACAAAGGAGAGGATAGAGAAGAAGAGTCGAGAGAGGAGAGAAGGACAAAAAGTGGATCCCAAGCAGACTTACCGAGATGGGCCTTCTGCTATAAGGATTTTGACACAAGTGACGGGCACAAATCAAGATTAGGTTGAACATGTTCACTTTTCAGGTGCCTTGAAAACGTCGTAGGGCACCTGCTGTTGTATCTATCTTAGGGGGTCCGCACAACCAATCGGGTGCATTTTAGCGACTGATTTCGAGGCGACGGTTAGGTGTCAGCTACGATTGCATCGTGGATAGAAGGGAGGTAAGCTTTTTTGATGGTGGTTGGGGATGGAGGATTCAGATACGAGATCTGGTTATTTCTGCAGGACTAGCAGATCGGCCAAGCGGCTAATGGTTTATATTGGGACCTGGTATGAGCGCCCACCGTTGCGACATCTCAACAGGAGGCAGAGGAAAACTTGGGATTCTGGATCCGAGACTCCATGGAAGCTAAGATGGCAATTTGGTAGACTTGCATGGTTGTCCCATGTGTTTCCAAGAGTGTAGTGAATATCACAATGCGCGAAAAGGAAGTATGTGATTGCCTTGTGGGGAGGCAACCACCAGGGGCGCCGCTACCCAAAAAGGCCCGGCTTCAGCTATCAGCTCGCTTCTTCACGACGTCAACCCAGTCTGACACCACGTCAACAACCGCCGCCACGCTGACAGCAAGTACAACGCTACATGGTGTAATCACAGTCCTGTGATGCGCTTATCAAAAAGGAGTCGACGTCCTGGACTCGCGGACACAACGTTGTTGTATTTCGCTCTGGGTCGTTTGTCGATCCGTGTCTTATCTTCTCACATGCAGTTCCAACGTCCGACCCCATACGGCAAACAATAGATGCAAGGCTGTCCGCGAACCGCAGGAAAGGGGCAAAATGTACTCATCAAGATGCAAAGAATCTCGAGATTGTATCTATGGATCTAGAATTACTCGCTGCGGCAGCTCCCCTTTTCCATCGACATATCGCAGCGTATCCGACGCTCGGTTTTTGCTGTCAGAAGTGTGACTGACACAATACAAACGGATTTCCAAACACTGGCCACTCAACTCAGACGTCCTCAGAACTTCGGTGACCACACAAGTCCTTAGCAATTTCGAATGGACTTTGTGCCTTATCACGATAATCCCATGAAAGGCCATGGCATTACCGGAACATATTGAGTTTCTAGCGCAAGTACCATGGCTCTTCTGAATCGGGTGTCAACCAGTTCAAGATCAATTCCTGGGCTATGTTGACTCACATGTCGTCCTGTGCAGCAACCAGACTCTTCTCTGCTCGCGAGAGGCCTGCGAGCGGATATGCTAAGCTATGTTGAGCATTCAGGCTGACACCACGGAAAGCATCAGTCTTGGCCCAATTTGAGTCCAATATCGCTGGGATCTTCTCCATCGGTGTCAACACCAACATCTCGGAAGATCGTGTCGAGCATACCAAGGATCGGCCACTGCACATAGCTGGGACACCGCATGTAGCTTTCGCTACTGGCAATAACCTCGAGACTACAAGGCTCGATCCAGCGGTGCAAATCAATCTCAAGGAGAATCAGCTGTGAGGCCTCTAGTGTCGAGATGACTTCCGACCGGAAGATCGATACCCAAAGAACCATACCTACCGATCGGTCAACGCTGCTGAGTTGATACTCTACATTCCAGTCCAGTATCGGTAATTTGTTAATGACAAATTCGAGAAATTCATGGTCTCGCAGTACACTGGCTATGACGAGATAGCCTGGAGTCTGGCCGAATTCAGTACATTCTAAATATCCAATACTGGGAAAGCTCATGGAAGTTGATCAGCTGCCAACTAACAGACTCCAGTATACGGTGGAATTCGATCCATTGTTGAAGACGATGCATGACGTACTGTTTGAATCTTCTTCTTCTGTAATAATTCTGCGGCAGGATCTCCCTTTCTATCATGCCCTTTGTTGGCCATCCACAGAGCATAGCAAAGCCGAGTTTGTTCACAGCCACTATGATGTTTCACTCTGAAGGGTCGCGATCACCAGACACGATCGTACTCTCGGGCACAGAATATAATGGATCTATCGGTTGCAAAGCTCCGTCCATGGTCACGTAAAATTGGCCTCGTAAGTACTTCATGCAGAGGCGAATGCGGTAGGTCGCTTTCGCAAGTAGGATGATACGAGATTGCTCGGCTCAAGCGGTCTGTAGCGATTTCTGTCATATGATCAGTGAATCATGCATATGAAAGACTGAGCTGACACAAAAGCAAATTTTACGTACCTCACCAACCAAGGCGTGTCCTGCAATCTGGTAGAACTCGAGCTCAAAGCGCTTCATTACACGCATTTTGCCATTACCAGGATCTACCACGCCCGTGATTTCGTCGTGGACTCTTTCATCTCGAAGTGCGCCGCTGAAGAAGTGGGATGCCTTTCATCAGCAAATTGCTCCTGAGGTGAAAATCATGTTTGCTATCCCAGGAGAGCGAGATGACAACATCTGCATCTCTGAGGGCAAGCAAAGGGCATGGTAGATCATTTCTGGGCAAGTTTGTTGTTAGTATATGGCGTTGGTGTGCTCGGCAGGTGTTCTCGGTCATCGTCGCTGTTGTTTGAGATAGACCAAGGAAGGCCGGATTCGAGGAAGGTGCGATGGTTAAATATGGATACGTCCTTTCCTGGTAGTTTTCCTGATCTCTGAGTCTGTCTATTCCAGACGCTAAAGAGGCACTTGCAGACCACTGTAAGCAAACATCAGACTCTTCTAGCTCCTACGAGTCAACACAAGAACCACTGGTCTTGGGACACCGAAAGAGCCATGTACGCAAGATTTCATTGCAGCTAAGCTTTCTGTCTCCTGTCGTCTCGCTGCTAACAATGAGTTCAGGGGCTCTCCAGCACCCGAGTGAGTGTGTCGTTTCCATCTTCAGGTCTCAAGCCGCCACTGCCAATACTGTTTCCTTCATCGACTAAGTCCATTGGTTTGCTGTCTCTTCAGGAGGCCTCTCTTAGCTTCCAGAGCGATTCATAAGTCGACAGCGTTTTCTTGATGGTGTAGTACCTGTTTGTGATACACAATGACAGAGCAGGCATGGTGTTGAACTGAGGCAACTCAGAGAGGCGAATGTATAGGTGGGGGCAATCATGGCGATCGACCTCTACGGCTCCCCAATCACCAATAGACACCTAAGGCATGCCCTCATCCTCCATGACCGGCAAGCTTCCCAGTCATAATTTCGTTGAGGAGGACATCGTCTGTGGCCGTCAAACCACTGAGATCTTGGCGATACTTCCAGAGGCAGCCAATTTGCTGAAGAATACTGTCGACCTTGATTTCGGTCGTTGTCTCGAGTGCGTAGGGCGAATAAACGTGGGTCAGATGTTTAGCTGCCATCTGGTGTGCAGTTTCCATCCAGGCGTCCAGCAGATCTATTCCTTCATTTGCTTTTGCAGAGGTCAGATGAGCAAACGAGCGTGGTCTAGCCAGCTTACTGTCAAGGGCAGCGTCTCTGTCGCGCTGTATAGCCACTGACAGAGCCCTGCTTTCACTCAACTATGTCACACTCATGGGTACGCTGGTTGATTTGATGTAACATACGATCAGACCAATGTTTTTCGGCGGCGTGGAATGGTTGTTTGCCCCGGTAGTATTCTGCGCGAGAGTAAGGAATCCAAGCGATATCCCAGGGGAGTTGGTTGAGATTGCTGATGCTTTTTTGACAGTTTGCAATCCAATGAGTTAGACCCAAGTGAGTGTCAAGTGACTCAATTTCGACATGTCCGTTTGTCGAAGACAGAACTGTGCTATAGAACCATCGTGGTGGAAGTCGAGTTCTGGGTGAAGCGACTATCAAAACAGAAATTTGGTCATACAGCTCTCAACTCAACCATCCATGCCAGAAGAGATGACTCTATAGATAGGAGCTACTCTCTAGAGTGTGACGATAGTATTATAGGTGGAAAATGATTAAAGATGGTGGTTTAATGTCGTCGACATTGTTTGGAATGCCTGTCAGGAGTAGCACCCTGTCTGTGTAGATGAGATGGCTGGGGCAGTACGTCATCGATGATGAATTAGGTCTGATTTCCTAGATCGCTATCAAGACGAGGTGAAGTAGAACCAGAAAGGTGCTAACACTCAAAGCTGCAAGATCGTATCTGCTCTATCTACTGTATCTCTACCGCTTCGACACCCTGCTTGCTGGGGAGTCAGGCTCAAGTCTTCATCCATCGTCAGTAAATCGGTGGTAGCTACAAACATGAACAACTCTGCATCTGTGTCGTCTGCAGATTGGTAATGCCACGGATAACCATACTTTTGAAAAAAACCATGGTTGTTCAGTCTGAAGCCCAGCAACTCGTTTTGATCGACTGTCATGTGTCTGGCGATAATCTCTTTAGCGTCAATCAGAGAGTGCATGAGATAGTCCTTCGCTTTCTCAGCGACCAGCGGAGTGAACTTGTAGCTCCAGTAGGGCAGAACGATATGAGAGACGGCAATGGAATGCAAAGCCAAGATAGATGCGTCGACATTTCGATGCTCTGCTCTACTCTTTGCTGCGCGCTCAAGTAGCCACGAGTTCCAGGTCATAAGCACCAACTTCCATTCGTCAGTCGTAAAGGTATCTGCATCGGGAAAAGGTTGGACTTGGGCAGGTAGATCCTGAAGATCTGAGAACAGAGCCGAGATAGCTGAGACGACGCTCAAAAGCCGAGACCCATTGACTCACGCCCAGGCGCATATCCTGCGAGCTCACACTGGAGCAAAATCCGGTCGAGAAGAGGGGACTCTTATCGAGTGCCCAACGGAAAAGAGACTCGTCTTGAAGGAACGATGCAACACGAATGTAGAAGAGCGCTGAGCTGCCGATTTGGTCTTCTGAAACTTCGGATCTGACGAAACGCACCAGTCTTGCCCGCATACGTGACAGGGTGCCGTAATACTCTGACCAACGTAGGAGTCGCTGATTCAGAGTCAACGAGAGGCATGGAGAAACTGCGTTGAGCTTGTTGCTGGCTATGCGCATGTCTATCGCACTGACACTTGCATCCCGAACCCAATCTCGACGGACATGCAGCATCGAGATGATCACATCTCCAGTAGGGTCGTGAAAGCAAGAGGGAAGCTCATCCTGTATAGAACGACTCATATCGGCTCGGACGCTAGAGAAGCTCAGTGTGGAATGAGAAGAGAAGGTCAGAATTTATACCCGTAAGAATGCGCAACAGAAACAATGAACGTGATTCTAGCCGGTAGACTCAGCTTGCTCGACTTTGTCTTTCCACGGAGGCTCGCCATTGTCATCAAACTCTGCCCACTTGAAGAAGGTACAGCCTTTCTGACCAGGTGTATAGCCAGCATGACACATCCACATGTACCGACCCAAGTTCTCAGACTTCTTTTGTACGCATCTGAGTACAGTGGGGATATCGCAGTGGCACTTTGGCGTGAAGTTGGGATGAAAACTAGGTTTGTAGTACCTATAGGTGACGTTGATCCGTTTGTTTCCAGCAATAGGATGTGGGTCAATGGCAGTGGTCGGAGCTATTGAATGCTTCCATGTCTCCTGCATCTCCGCGTGCATGACGAGCAAGGAGTTGTGAGGTAGATGGATGGAGATCTGGCCTTGTGAAATTGCTGCACTTGCATCTTCGGAAGCGTTATTTGTATCTTTGGGGACAATTTTGCGGACCCTGAACTCTCGAGCAACGCCTAGAGAGAGGCTGCCGATGACGGCTCGGGGACCAAGGTATGTCAACTGATCAGCGTGGTAACCGACGCTCTGTTGGGGACCGTCATAGCAGTTGACAAAGGCGGTGTTTGGCTTCCACTCTTTGGGGTCTTGGTACTTCAACTTCTCACCTTTAGGGTAGAAGTGTGCGATTCGACGCTGAATCTCGCCATTGACAGCTTGGCAAACCTTTGCAGACGCAGACAACATTTTTGAAGGTGTTTGTCGGATGTCTTTGATACGACTGCCATTGTAAACGTAAGTTGTTTTCTGCTCTTCTACTTCGTTGAAGCTGTCGACGTAAAATGACATGGTATGCGGACTCTCAACCGTCCGATCAAAGAGCTGAAAAGTCTCCTTTTCAAAAGTCTTTGACTCCTCAAGAAGCTCCTCAAGCAAGGCATTCGCTTCGTCAACAGGGAGAAAATTGTGAATGATGGAACATGGCGTGTTTGTCTCAATATCCTGAGGGCTGTACAAGAATAGCGTCTTGCCATTCTTTGCAAGCTTCTTTATCGAGGGAGGATCGGCGCCAGCAGAGCGAAGCAGATTGGCCAGTGTAGATTGATGACCCACGGTTTTGGCTCTCTTGGATTGATCCAAAGACGTGGCTCTGTCCTTTGCCAGACTCTCGGAAGCGATATCAACTTGGCCCTCGGAACAAAGCAGGGCTTCGAGCAATGTGTCCTGGGCAATATCAGGATGCAAGGATGCAAGCAGAGCGAGCTTCAACTCTGTGCTGTCTTCATGATCGTGCTGCTGATCGGAGCGGTCAGAGGGTAGAGATGGTTTGTCGTCATCTGACAAGCGCCTTCGCTTCTTTGATATGAAGGCATCCATGGCTCAGGTATTCTCCGGGCAGCCTCATCTTCACGATCTGATACCAAGAGATGCACGACGAGCACACAATGTGTTTTTTGAACGCGTCGAAGACACCGAGAGAATGGGATGGGGTCAGGGCACGGTCCCCAACACATGGCGTGCGGGCCCTCGGCGATTCGGCTGTCGGGCAAAAGCACTCGCATTGCAGCGGAAGGTGCGTCACGCAACAGGGCGAGCTCGCATCTTGCATGTGGAGCAGGAAGGTGGGGGGTTTTGTCAAAGGGTGTGAACAACAATACCACTCTGTCCTTGCTACCCGATACCACCCTCCTCTTCGTAGACCGTTTGGAGTGTGAACCAGTGATGCACTCGCGATAGCACGGCCGACATAAGTACTCCGAGTACTTCTCTCTCCTCATCCACCAATCATCCCCACAAAGCAGTCAGCAGATATGCTCGAGTTCCGAACAGCAGGCTTCAATCCCTATGCCGTCAAGTACTCGCCGTTCTTTGACAGCAGACTATGCGTGAGCGCTGGTGCAAACTTCGGCCTTGTCGGCAATGGCCGCCTCTTCATCCTCAACCTGACGGACCGCGGGATTGTTTGCGAGAAGTTCTTTGAGACTCAAGATTGTCTCTTTGACACGGCATGGTCAGAGTCACATGAGAACCAGCTACTAACAGCCGGTGGAGATGGCAGCGTCAAGCTCTTCGACATCAATCTCAGCGAGTTCCCCATAGCCAGCTGGTCTGAACATGGGCGCGAGGTCTTTTCTGTGCATTGGAACCTCGGCCACAAGACGACCTTCCTCAGTAGCAGCTGGGACGGCACCGTCAAGATCTGGAACCCCGAGGCTAAGCAGTCGCTCCTCACGCTACCCGTACACTCCTGTGTCTACTCGGCCCAGTTCTCGCCTCACAGTCCCGACATCGTCACGGCCGTCGCTCGAGACTCGCACCTCCGAGTCTGGGACCTTCGAACACCGGCAAGCGCCTCGAACCACTTGACCCTCGCGATACCCATCCACGCTCCTCCAAAGACGACCCCTATGAACTTCACACCTACCAGCGTCGGTCCTACCGAATGCCTGACACACGACTGGAATAAATATCGAGATACAATCGTCGCAACAGCTGGTGTTGACGGTATGATACGCACCTTTGACATCAGACAACCCAGCGGACCCATGGCTGTCCTACCAGGTCACGAGTATGCCGTCAGAAAGATCAGTTGGAGTCCACACCTGAGTGATGTCCTGCTCAGCGCCAGTTATGACATGTCATGTCGCGTCTGGACCGATGGCAGCGCTATGGGCGTGGATCATGCAAAGGTGGGCACGCCCTCAGGACAAGGCGCCCGCGAAATGGGTCGTATGGACCGTCACACCGAGTTTGCCATGGGCGTCGACTGGTGTCTCTTTGGCGCCGAGGGATGGTGCGCCACCTGCGCTTGGGACGAAAGAATCTTGGTCTGGGATGTGAGGGAGTTCATGAGGCGCTGAGACAGCCATATGCCACCAACCTTGATCGAGAAAGATCAAGAAAATACAGGGTATCGAATGCTATATGCCAACTCCGCCCAAAACGACCTTCCGATGCACCTATACGCACGCTATGCAGAATCAGACTTTGCTTTTTCCGAACAGGCAGATTTCTCTTCTGTTAGGGACACGAAATCCAGGTTGCTCTCATCCTAAGAAAGTCCCACTGGTCGTGCTCCACTCAATCTTACCACTCCACCTCCGAATGCAGGTCCGCTGTTTTCCATTTTCCACCCAGGCACCGTCTCATCGGCACGTCCTTCGATGGTCTTCCATGCATTTGGGAAACCGGCTGCCAATGCTCCCTTGTGCTTCGCACCCTGGATTGCAAACTTGTTTCTTGAGAACGAGATGTAGCCTCCAAGCAGGCCCTGATGAACGAGCGCCGTCATCTTAGAATAAATGTTGTTCATGACGGGGAGGTCGTCTTCACCAGTTAGCTCGTCGGACACGCCGACGAAGTCAGGGTCGACATAGTTGTCAGGTTGAGAGGCTCCAGGCGGGGTCGCGTATATCCTCTCTTGCCAACGAAAGATGGCCAAGACATCTCTCAAGTCGAAAGTCGGCGCCTTGCGAGCCTCGGGGTTTCCAGGATCTCCATGTAGAATATACGTCTTTCGACAGATACTCCTCCACACGAATACCTCGCACCTATTCCTCAACTGCAAATCCAAGCGATATCCTGAAAACCATGCGTAGTGCTCGCTTCCAATGTCCAGATGTCTTCTAAAGCTTACGAGATCGCCTTTGGCAATCGCTCTGCATAACGGTTCGAAGCGCTCCCGTAGGCCGTAGGCTTCTGGACGGGCAAACATTTGCTGTGAGGGAAGACGTGCACAGACCATATTCGCCGAGATCAGAAAGATCAAAATAAGTCTCTTCTGCTGCAAACACTGCGAATGACATTCCACCCATGCCTGCTGCAGCGCCTTTTGAGCCCTAAAAGCATGTCCATTCGCCCACAAGAACCTGCCCAGATAGTACAAATACGTCACCCTCTGCGCCTTAGGATACGCCCCCAAACTCGGAGACAACACAAAGATATTCTCGAAAATCTGCGCCGCACCACGAGTTTTGCGGCACGCAAAGAGGATCTTCAGACACAAGTTTGCGAGGACATAGATGCCTCGTTTCTTGCCTTCGGGGGAGCCATTGCTGTCGATTCCAGAGGTAGAGGAGCCACTGCGGTCGTTTAGGCAGGCTACGAAAGCGTAGCGGATTATGTTTGCCGCACGCTCTGGTAGTGTTTCGCGGGGGCCGGAGTCGTCGCCTGAAGTTCCGGAGGAGGAGGTTGTGAGGTGGGCGATCAGTTCTGGTTTCTTGTCTAGACCCATGGCGAGGCGGGCGAACATGCGGGAGTAGGATACTACTGTGTCGAGGATTATTATGCCGTGGGTTTGATTTTGAAGTGCCGAGTTTGCTTTTCTGAGTCCATAAGTTAGTGGGAGGCCATTTTTTCAAGGTTTTTGATGTTGGAGGCTTCATGATGTGACTTGATGTATCAAGGCATACCATGTACTTTCATCACACAACCATCAAATACCATCAAGAACCAACAAACACAAAGAAACTTACTGCAAAAGCTCACTCAACAACCCCCAAGTCTCCAACAAATTCCCCACATCAACATCCCTCAAGAACCCAAAATACAACACCATAAACCTGCTAAAAGCACTCCAAGCCGCAACCTCAAAATCATCACCCCCATCAATAATCTTCACAACCCTAGAAATCTTCTTCTCTAGCGCATCTTCTCCTTCACCTTTTGGATGTTGGCTTCGAAGTTCAGTGATTATGGTGGTATAGGAGGTTGCGTAGGGGGGTTCGATGACGAGGTAGGAGGACAAGAGGGCAGAGTCGCGAAGGGTTGTTATGCGGTTTATTTCGAGTAGGAATTGGTCGAGCGTGGGTGTTGTTGTCATGGTTGTTTTTTGAGGGTGGTGGGTTGATGGTACACACGCACGCGTGTGTGGTTTTTTGGGTCGTGACTGTTGCGCGATGCGGTCGGTCGAGATTCGAATTGTTGGCGAGTCGCATCGGCCGGGTTTGGGATAGGTGGTCTGTGCACTGTGCCCCACGCTTTCAAAGAGAGCAAGAGAGCAGAGACAAGGGAAATAAAGATCATCAATTGCATGAGTGGATTATATTATTCTAATAGCTACCAGGCTCCAGGAAGTGAGTAGTTGTTTTGTGTCAAGACATTTTGGTCACGAGCTGAGACAGGACTTCATGATGTGGGAAGAGATAGCAAGTTTTTGATACGTTCAATAATATTTGTCTACGTACAATGCATTACTGGCACTAGGCCTCCGTAATGCGTTCGTGAAGAAAGTGAATAAGAATAAAGTATGTAGCGAATGACTGTGAGTTTGAAGATGAAGACAACAGTCGCAGTGAGGACATTCTCCAAACCAATGGTGTCACCAAAATTCAGAAAAAGATGAACAAGGAGAATCGACAAGAACGAAAAAGGGTATTGAGAAAGTTGAAAAGGGCGCTTGTGTTCTCTTTGTGCTCGATCGCTGCAATGATTGTTGCTTCTGTGTCCTCTAGTCGAGTTTGAGTGTTGGATGTCTACGTCGCTTGCTGATTGGTAGAGCAGTGTTCATTAAAGTTAGAGGGCTTGGCCGGGAACTGGCTTTCTGGTGGGCACACCCAGAGGAGTGGTTGCACCAGAGGCAGTTGTAGATTTGTCGACACTCGATGCAGTGCCCATTGAGGCGCTGCGGCTATGAGCTTCGGCGGCCGAGGCTACACGCTGCTGTGTTTGTCTTTGAGACTTTGTCGGGGACGCAGCAGCAGATGTGTTTCTTTGACGTGCTTGAGCTTGCTCATTCAAAGTGGGAGATGACGGCTTAGAAGGTGCCATCGACGGACGGCGTTGCTGAGATGATGCAGCAGAACCTTGAGACGACGAGGAGTTTTGACGGACTTTGGCACCAATGGGTCTAGGAGGAGGGCCCATAGCGCCTGGACCGGCACGAGGAGCAGCGCGAGGAGGACCATTCTTAGCACCAGGGGGAGGGCCCATGGGTCTTGGCTTCAGAGGCAGTTTTGAAAGACAAGTTCTGGGAGCGACACCTTGTTGCGAGCGATCCATCTTCATACAGAGAGCCTGAGCTGTGTTAGTATATTGATAGCATACGTCCGGAAACGAACAACTTACCCAACCATCATCGTACTCATGCAGGACTCTAACGATCTGGCCAACCTTCAACTCGAGCTCGTCGTCCATTGATGGCTTGAACTCGAGCTGAACACGATGAACAGTACTACCTGGAGGATCGGCAGTGACACCAGAAGCGCCACCTGCAAGAGCGGCTACAGGAACAACAGAAGCCATACCAACCTCGGCCTTGGCACCAGCGCTAGGAGTAGTGGGAGAGTCGATATTGAAGCTAGCGGCGGTCGGACTAGGCACAGGGCTGCCTTGAAGCTCGACAGGAGGGCTAAGCGAACGCTCTTCAGGGATAGGAGAGATGACGTCTCTCGATTGAGGTTCGACAGTCTGAGCATGAATACCGAAGGGATTTGACGGGTCGCTGTTTCTGGAGGCGGCAACACTACCAGCTGCTCCGAGTGCAGCCTTCTCGGCGTCTCCAAGCACACTAGCAGAGAACTGGGAGCCTGGGCGATAACTGATACGCGGTGCAGGTCCACTGCTGCGTGTTGACTGGGGCGGGGGCTGGGGAACACTCATGGTGCTTGGGCTGTTGCTGATGAAGCCCTTCTTCTCATCATCGAGTCTCTGCATGCCAATAGCTTGCTTCTGTTGGGCCTTCTTCTTGCGAATGAGGAAGTAGGCAAGACCGGCGAGAAGACCAACAACAACGATAACCATGAGAGCAATGCCGGCCTTCGCACCAGTGCTAATGCCGCTAGAAGTTTCGTCCGCGACCGCTGATGCAGAGGCCGATGCAGAGGACGTAGCATGAGCCTTTGCAGCAGAAGATATGGATGAAGATGCTATCGTGGAGGAAGCGGCAGCAGATGTAGTAAGGACGACTGAGGAGGATGAGACGAGTGATGTGGAGGACGATGCAGCAGAATAGGTACTGGCAGTTGACTTTGCGGTTGGTGATAGTGTGCTTGTGACTTTGGCAGAGGATGTGGATGTGGTGCTGGTCTTGGCTGTCGCTGATGTCTGCTTGGCCTTTGCTGTCGTTGTGTTGTCATCGTCGTTTGCGGTTGTGCTCTTTGCAGCCTTTGCAGAGGTAGTAGGGTCGGCTCCGAGCGTAACAAAGCCAGCTGTAGGTCCAGAGAAGGTAGCCGAGGCCGTTACATAGACAACCGAGAATACTGTCGCGACATCACCCTGGACTTGTGCGCGTTTATCGAGGGAGCCGTCGAGAACTTCGAAGTCAAGAAGAGGATCGTCACGCTTAGAGAGCCTTCGAGGCACGTGGCGGTGAGGTTTGAGATGCATGGCGACAAGAATTGATTAATTGACGAGGATGATTATTCGCTGTTGGTTAGTAGTTGACGGATAAGTGATGGAAAAAGAGTGAAACGTCGAGTTGTCGGCAGCAGAATTGAAACGAGTGTGTGTGGGTGAATGACCGCCTGTGAAGAATCGACAACAAGCAAGAAGCGGAGGCGTGCGCGACGAGGAATGTTTGGTATATGATGCGTGGTGACCAGACCGTTCGGCGCGTGATAAACAGAATTAAAATGAGCGAAAGCAGGTTAGCACCAGGCGGACTCAGCGAGCGTCGATAAAAGAGGGACAACGTTGTAACGACTTGCGAGGGCAATTAGGATTAAGGTGAAGAAGAAGAGAAAAGAGTAGCAATTAGACAACCGTCCTCCAACCGTCCCCTCCGTGACTTGGTAAAGTCTTCGTGAAGCGCCTCGCAAAATGATGCGACGCTGCGACGACCATCAGAATCTGGAGAAACCACGCTAATTCTGCGCTATCCCAGCTGGCCGGGCTCCGATTGGTGAGCACTGACTCCATGCAATCTCCCGACGAATGCCGTAAACATACATGAGACGACGACGTCCCCTATCTTTCCATACAACATGCGCACCACCCTTGATGAATTGATCTCCCTCGACTGTCAATCAGCCGCGCCGAGAGTGGATCAGCTGCCATGCGGTTCAGTGTCTGGTTCAAGCTGTCACACTTCTGTTTCCTGGTCACCGTCAACGCTGGATCGGTCCGTTCGTAATGTCATAACAACCCGTGCGCCCAGTCGAACGACAAAGACGTTGCAAAGACAACGTCTCATTTCGTGAGCGCATTGCAGTATTATTCTCACTGCACATCAGCTCGCCACTATGCATATACGATACACCACAGCTATCCCCTTTGTAATAAGGAGTATCTATGCTCTTGTGAAAGGAGTAATCCTCGCTCGCGCAATCCGTCCTGCTGTGGGATCGATTCCGCACGTTCTGCTCCACTGGACCCATTGCTCAGCCACCCACGTCGGATGCCTGGTCTATTGCTGTCAGACATGTGTTTGACTTGTCAGCACGTGTACCCTTCCCGACGAACCCAGACTGCGATCTGTTTGTCCTTACACATCGTCACATGATGCAAGCCTACTCACAGGCCGGGTCTTATCCTTCATATACTCGACACCTTCCTCTTGCTTGTATGTGTCTTGATGTCACGCTGGTCTTTTGTATGAGGACCTGAAACTTCATCGTCAATCCCAGGGAAGTCTATTTCCAGTTCCCGCTTCAGACTGGGGTGATCTGCCTTGGACAACAGGCCTTACCTATTCTTACACCTCTCGTGCTTCAGGTGCTTGTCAAAGCTCTCATTCGGGTGACAAAACGTCTCAAATCGCCATAGTATTCCCGAGTCCGGCGATCAATTGCCCGGCTTTGTTTTGTGGTGGTCATCACCACCACCCTGTCTGCAACCGTTAGTCTCTTTCAATCACCTCCATCAGCCTTGATCTCTCTCCGTTTCCTTCCAGAACACATCGCATAGCCTCAAGACGCCGAATCAGAGTGGTAGACATACAGGAAACACCTCCTGCCGCTGCCCACGCGTCATGACTCCGCTTCAGGGGTGAAGCCGTTGGGCTTTCGAGGATCGGTTTTGAGAACGCGACCGCACCCCTGACACTCAAGTGGACATCAACGAGTTCATAGAGACTTCCGATGTGGCATCGACTCTGCAATGTGCTTACCGTGGTACTTAAGCAGGGAGGAGCAGAATGTATGGCTAATTTGCCATGATAAGGGTATGAATTGATCTCTCAGGACACCTTTCCTGCCTCATGACCTACCACTGCTTCTGTGGCATTCTGAAGACAACATACTATTGACATTGACGGTGCTGCTCATTGAGAATGTCCTCTTATTCGAAGCACTCTCCTCACAGTCGAGATGCGGAATCTAAAAAGCATCATGTATTTTGACAGCTCCAGTGTCAGTACGCTACGGTATAGGAAGTGTGCGAAGATTCCATGTTCACCGCTGAGAACGTTCGGAGGCTGAAAGACTTAAGTAAGAAAGCTAAAGAAGTATGGAAGCAATTTGATCTGATTATTCGCGTCCAATCTGAAAAAGAGTGACTGTATTGCACGCTCTTTGGTGCTTGATAACTTTGCGCGCTTGCCTTGTGTGCATCTGAAGGAGTGAATGAAAGAAAACAAAGAAAGCAAGTAAACTCCGCGGCTGCCCGTTTGCGCCGAGTTATCATCCCTTCGTAGCAAATGTGGGCATGAAAACCATGTCGTCGTGGTAAGTGTGCTTCATTGATCGGTGGTGGAAGCAAGTGTGTGAAAGATTGTTTGTCGTGTTATCGGACAAACTGCTCGCGAAGGCATGCGCAAGCTCCTCCCCTCAATCGAGCTTCAGGTGGTCAAAGAAGATCTTCTTCCTGGCGAGAAACTTCTTCTCCTTTTGTGCGATCTCATCCTTAGAGCCAAAGTTGATGTCACTGACGCTTAAAATGGAACATGCAGTGCCTTTTCCCTTGACTTCGTCGAGAGACTGAGCCCAGAACTTGGCGGCATGAACGATTGAGTTGGCCTGGTAGAGCTGGTATTCCAGAGGCAAGTGGGTTCGATCAAGGACTCCCTCGCCGTTGGAGTGGACGCGACGTTCGAGACGCAGGCTCTTGAGATTGCGAGCGGACACAAGTCTGTCGAAGGCAGGTTCAAGCGCGTCTCTCCATGACTTGACGCACGGCCAGTCCCAGCCACGTAGGACGATGCGCTCCACTAAGAGACGGTTGGTCGAGTGGATTACCAGAAGAAACTGCTTCATGGCGACGGGGTGCTCGAAGTAGAAGGGCTGACGGTAGAGAATAGGGAGCGCCTCGGCGTGGATGAACTTGGAAACACGCAAGATTGCTGGATGGAAGCGTGTGATGTCCTTGTCCTTGGCCTTGGGACGGATGATGTCCAGCCCTTTAGTTGCGCGAGATGTGGGGGGTCTTTTCTGCAGGTAGCCGCGTTGGAGCCTTTGTGTGCCGAGCTGAGTGATGAAGTTGAGCTCGGTCAAGGATTCTTCAAGAAGGAGCTTGTAGATCATGGTACGGATCTCGGGTGGCAGATCCATAAAGGGCAACGAGACATCCTTCTTGCTCTTCGACTCCTTGCGCTTCGACTCGCGCTTGGCTTTGGTAGTAACAATCTTGTAGTCTGGGACCTGCGCATAGTAACGTCAACAACGGTGAGATCGTGCGGCTTGTCGCTCAGCTTACCTTGCCTCCGGTGAAGTCGGCCACCGAAAAGTTTTGGAAGTTGGACGACATTATGCTAGACCCGGCTTTAGAAGTCGCTGACAAAGAAGTCTCGACGCTGTTCGAGGAAGTCTCGGCGTTGGACTTTCGTCAAATACCAATGTCGAAGGTCCGGTGTGATAGACTGCCAAGCATTGTCTGGAAATTCACATGTCGCCGCTTCACTCTCAGGAAGTCAGGAAGAGCATGCGAGATCACGTGTGTTCATGTTGAGGTTTTGCTATGCATTGCAGATAATCTTTTGGGTGATTGGTGAAGGGGTGAGAAGAGAAGACCTACTGGGATTTTCATCACTGCCTATGCTTCCCACGCCATGGAGGGTTCTACAACAACAGAGCTCACATCTACCAGCATCACAGACCCGCGACGTCTCAACAGATGGCTGCAGCCAGCAGGTAGGACATGAGGTTGCGCATACTACTTGACCCAGAGGTTTATCAATGTCAGATATTACCTTGTTGGATAATTTCACCTCAGGACCTATTAAACATGGGCAGGGCCACTCGTATCCAGTGCCAGCTCCGGTAGTCATGGAGTAATTGTGACAAGAGCACACATGAGTTGATAAACCAGCGAGTGAATAGACCAGCACATCGTTATCAAGAAAGGGGAGTCGTAAGCTGTAATATTCATTTTGATGATCCGACGTTGTTATCTGCGGTCGACCGAGACCAAATCGTGATGCGAAGTCAAGTGACTCATGGGATGACGAGGGGTACTGCAAGAACGGTATCTTATTTGCTTTGCCCGGGGCGGTTGAGTTTTGGATGATTCATGATAGTCCGCCGACGATCACTCTTGCGAGGTGAGATAGGGAGTCCGAGAAGTTCAGCAATATCACAGCATAGAAGCGTAGGGACATCTCTACAACTAGTGACGGGACTGGAATGTTCGTAGACGTGCACGCATTCATCGTGAGCAGGCAAGGGAGAAGCGACTTGTTAAACCAAGGTCGAAGCGGGGAGCTGAGGGGGAAACAGTCGCCAAGCGAAAAGCCGGACAAAAGCCGGCACTCACACTGACGAAGCTCAATTTTGTGTTTGGGGTCATGTGATCATTACTCCGCTCTTGCCGCTCCTCGACGTCCTACGAGCTTTTCTTTCTGAGCAGGAGCGACGGCCACCCATCACTAACGACAGCAACCCTCAATACCCGTCAAAATGTCAGTACTAGCAAACCGCCGTCCGGAGAGAGTGTCGACATCCCAAATCTGAAAAAACCTCGTCGTCTTGCGCCCACCACAAACACCTGTCGCTTCCTCTTATCAGCGCTCCTCCGGGCGGCAAAATGCATCACACACCATGACCCAGCATAACAGGCACTGACATGCGTCTGCTACAGGGTCAACCTTCGCACCCAGAAGCGCCTGGCGGCCTCCGTTGTTGGCTGCGGTCAGAGAAAGATCTGGCTCGACCCCAACGAGGTCAGCGAGATCTCCAACGCCAACTCCCGTCAGACCATCCGCAAGCTCGTCTCCGATGGCCTCATCATCCGCAAGCCCGTCACCATGCACTCGCGCTCCCGCGCCCGTGAGCTGAACGCCGCTCGCCGCCTCGGTCGCCACCGTGGTTTCG
This sequence comes from Aureobasidium subglaciale EXF-2481, assembly GCF_000721755.1. NCBI lineage: Eukaryota > Fungi > Ascomycota > Dothideomycetes > Dothideales > Saccotheciaceae > Aureobasidium > Aureobasidium subglaciale. The sequence goes on from NW_013566994.1 coordinate 721,445, forward strand.
GTAAGAGAAAGGGTACCAAGGACGCCCGTATGCCCAGGTATGGCGACTCCATCTAGGACTACAACCCCACGGGCAGACACTGATAGTCTGTCTACAGCCAAGTCGTCTGGATGCGCCGCCAGCGCGTTCTCCGTCGCCTGTTGGTCAAGTACCGCGCCTCTGGCAAGATCGACAAGCACCTTTACCACGAGCTCTACCACCTGAGCAAGGGTAACACCTTCAAGCACAAGCGCGCTCTCGTTGAGCACGTACGTTCAGCCCGACCTACCTTTGCACACACTCTCTCTCTTCTAACACACGTGACAGATCCACAAGGCTAAGGCCGAGAAGGCCCGTGAGGCCAAGCTCAAGGAGGAGATGGACGCCAAGCGTGCCAAGACCAAGGCCGCCCGCGAGCGCAGACAGGAGCGTGTCGAGCAGAAGAAGGCCGCCTTCGCTGCCGAGGACGAGGAGACCAAGGCATAAACGAGTCAATGTTACGGCGTGGCTTGATGATATCTGAAAAACGCACAAGTCCGTTACGGCGGTGCTCTCGGTTCGATTGGTGTTCTCTCTTCGTGGGCTTACGTTCTGGCGTGCGAAACATACCGGGGACCGAATGGATCAGTGCAGGCATCAGTTTTGCATGTACATCGGTTTTATGCAATGAGGGCAATGTGATCCAAAAACTTCTTTTTTTCTTTGCCAAAATACCACTTGTGTTTCCTGTTCTCTACCTCTCATCAAGGTATGAATTCTAGAATGCCATTGACTCGAGTACCTGAGCTTGAATAAAGTCATTTGTCTCCATGTAGGAACCGTCTCAGCAGGCATGCATTGCTGTCTTAGCTGACTATCGACGCTAGCTGATGTCCTGGTCATGTATCATGCATCGAACTTGTCTATGCTCCGAGTCAGAATTATCTCATACCCAACGCCGAAGACAACATGCTATCGCCTCCAATCTGCCTTTTGTTATCGTCACGTCTGGTCTGGTCCGGCGAAGTTCAGCCCACCTGTGTTATGCATACTATTGGATAAGTCCTTTACATGACCGCGCACTAACAACGACCAGTTCGAAGACTCCTTGATCAGAGGTAGTGCTGAAGGTGGCATCAGCGCGGCTAACGTTCTACATGACTGCATTCAGAGTAAACATATTAGCTTGGTTGAGGCTAGGTACTTATTGCTCTTCTCTAGCTCAGCTACGAATATGACCATTTGCTCCTTTAATTGTCCAGCAGTGGATCATCTGACCGTTCCTTTCCATCATAGAATTCCACAAAACTTTTGACAGACTATCTTCTGAAGTCTCCTCAGAGGTGATGATGCCTTGCTCAAGTCTCTGGCTCTATCAAATTTCAGCCTCTTGGCTTGACTGCCCTTCCGACGCCGAAAAGCTGCCAAAATGGTTGACGATGTGGTTGAAAGGTCGATCTTGACAACATGGACAACCACCATGTCAAGACCAAGCGACCTCTGACTTGACTAACTCAATACCATCCTCTACAACGACGCTCAACAACATAGCGATCACCAGGATCACCATGGTAGCTGGTCAAGAAGTCGCCCTCATCAACGTCATCGTAGTAAGGACCATCTTCATAACGCTCATGGTTTCCACCGTAGCCAAAGTCATCAAAGACACCAGTAACATCGTCTCCATCTTCATCTTCTTGAGGCCAAGGGCCCGAGCTGTCGGGGAATTTCTGGTGCTGGCTGGAGGTTTGGTCATCGGTGCGTCTCTTCATTTCTGAGCGGACGAGGACGGTGATGAAGATTATGAGGATGAGTGGGGGGAGGAAGATTTGGAGGAGATCGATGAAGGGGGAGGAGTCGATGGTGGACATTCCGCTAGGATGTCGTTTGGTAAGTGTTCGAGTATGTTTGGTGCTAATGTTAGGTATGGATGGGCTTACTTGAATGGTAGTGCTTTTGAATTTCGTGATACGATGAGAGAGCTTCGTGATGATTGAGAAAGCGTGGTGGAGAGTGTGTATGTGAAGCGTCTGATCAAGAGGTCGATATTGGAGATGTTGTACTTGTAGATCTAAGTTGTGTTGACGCTCACGTTTGATGTTTGTGAGAGCGACGACTATCGATCTGTTTGTCGCTCCATTTGCTTTGTGTTAACATGAGTGTGCGGTCGAACTCATGGAAACACCTCTCTACTTCCTCAAAGCTTACTCAAAGGAACGGCCTTCTGATCACCCTTCCACTTCTTGACACCTTCCAACCACCTAACATCCATTCTCTGTCTTCCCACAAGATCCTGTTCTAACCAGTCTTTGTCCACTATAACCTTTTCTAGATCCTTCCAGATCTTGACCTCACTGTCCAACCAGTTTGACACCTTTTCAGCTGTCTCCTCGATCTTCTCAAAGCAAAGGAAATGTCCAGTGCCTTTTACGACTTGCTCTTTCACCCTACCCATCTCAGCACCGCCAGAGCCGTTCCAACCAGTTCCTGTCCTTTTCATCTTTGCACTTCTCTCTTCAGGATCCATGGTATATGAATCTCCGCCGTAGATCCAAAGTACAGAAGGACGTAGATGAGACAAGAACATCCAAGCAGTTCTCCCTTCAGACTTGTAAAAGGGAGATACGATTGGTGCACAAGGCCATAGATCCGGATGGGTACTTCTAGCCACTAGATCAGACTTGTCTTCCCAATTCAGGTTCTTGTAATTCGGTCGTGCGACAGACATGGCTTCTTGATGTTTAGGCGTTGTGAGGGTGTAGCTTTGCTTGTCTTTCTCCTCTGCTGTACCTTCTGGATACAGTAAGGTAGGTGTTGGGCGGATGCTGACTTCTAGGATCTTCTCCACGACACGTTGGTCAAAGGGTTTGAGTAGGAAGTTCTTTCGGAATGCGGTTTCGGCTGCTGAGCGGGAAGGCCAGAGGTCTTTGCGGAAGGATGGCATGCGGGTCATGGGGACCCAAGCGGGCAGTGGTTTGGAGATGATGATGGCGTCGAGCATGACAATAGAGGTCAGGAGGCGAGGATGCATTTGCGCGAGGAGACAGAGAGATATGGTGCCCATACTGTGGCCTACACCAATGATGGGACGGGTGAACTCTGAGCGGTGGGTGTTGATGAGACTGAGGAGGTCGCGTGCATGGTCTGCGTAGTTTGCTATGCCCAATGTCAGATCAAGTTGTTCTCGCTTTGACGGGTGAGGAGGAAGTGTTCCTTACGGTCATTGCCTATCTTATCTTCGTTGAGCACGTAGGATGCACCTTGATTCGCTACATCTGCCATCCAGATGCTGCGAATACCATAACCGGCCTTCTCGCTCTGCTTAAGCAGGTCTTCCCACAGTGGCTCGTACAACTCTTTGGGGAATGCGGAGGCATGAGCTGCCAATATCGTCACATCTCCTTCTTGTGGTGTGCGGTTGAGAGGAATGTATTGTTTAGCGCTGAGATACAACACTTCTTCCTGGTATGTCGAGGTAGCTTGAGGATACTCTCTAATGCTTTGACAGGGAGTCCGATGCTCGACTATCTTGAATGAGGTTGACATGACGATAAAGATGCGGATGTGTGGAGTTGGATATGAGCAAAGGTGGGGTTTAACTGGAGATATCTGCACGAGCAGGACATATATACTACATATTAGACAGATATGACGCCAGCAGGTTGAATTCTACTCTGTTTGGGAACTGAGGCCTCTTGGAGCATTGGCCTAAACAAGTCGATGAACAATGTCCATCTGGTGGGCTTCGTGTTGAGACGGACGTTGCAAGGCCTAAAACAACAAACATGTGAAAAAGAGAAGAAGAAAAAGGTTGCAATTAGATCTGCTTCTTCTCCTTCCATGACCGAGTAGCGCATTTCTTCATGCAACGAGACATGAAGCCGTGATAATGCACGCTCCAAGGGTGGAGTCGTGTCTGCTCTGTGAGCCTGTGCGTTGCCCATATGTGGTTGTAGCAGAGAGTCGTTGAACTTCAGAGATGCTTTTTTGCCAATTCACCGAGATCTTGGATGATGTCAAGATGATCGGCAGGGTCCACCAGGGAGATCATCATCAATCTCAACCTTTGATAAGACTGGATGGCATGCGTCCTTTGAGCAGCTTTTGCTTCTCGGCGCGCATCTCTTGTATGAATCTCGTCGTCATGAATTCAATAAGTCATGCTTGTTGAAGGTCAGCAAGTAATCTCAGCTGTTTGGTGGCAGCAGCGAAACATACGTTGATGTGGTGCCAATGCACGGACCAGCCAGATCTCAAGCTTCAGATGGTGGCGGCGTGCGGATCTTGAGAACACCGTCCTCAACAGCGACATCTTTCTTCTGAAAGTCGAATGGCTTTCCCTATGAGCGTCCATTAGCCTCATGCAGAGCGCGCAGTCCGGATAGCACTCACGATAACGAGCTGGGCGGCCTTGACCTCGTCCTGCGGGGCGCAGCAGTTGACCTTGGTGACCAGGCGGCGCCAGAGCGTCGTCAATTTTGACCACATGTTTGCGCTCTCTTTCAACGTCGTGTTCTGGGTGGAGGCACGAGGGTCGAGAGAGTGTTGAATGTGGTGCATGAAAGATGGTGATCGAGTCATGCTAGATCAAAACGGTGAAGAGGGGCTGAGAAAGCGCGCGGTACTTGAATACATGCCGAAACGAGGCTGTAAGCCTTGATGTGAATTGGTTCGTGTTTATTCATGATATCGATGCTAACTGGGAGACCATATCTCGAGTCTTGCTTACAAGACATAACGATACATGGGACCAAAGTTCTCGACACCAGTGTTGGCCTCAATGCCCGCCTCCTTGGTCCCCTCTGTCGATGCGATCCTGTTCTTCTGCTCTTCGATAGTGCCATACTGCTTATCCAACTTGCGATTCTCATATGCGAGCAGTGTACGCAAAAATAATGCAAGCAAACCATTGAAAAACATGAAGGCAGCGCAAATGCTTTGGCCCTTGACGTAGAAAGGCGGTGTGTTGTAGACTCGAGTGCCGAGAAGGGGACCACACTGGCCGATCAGGTTCAACAACACGAATGCTGCACCACGACGATCGTCGTTGCCTTGGTTATTCGTGACCCATGGGAGAATGTTTGCGATGCAAGGAAAGACTCCTGATGCGGCGAGGAACACACCCGCGTAACGAGAAGCGGTACTGGTTGTCACAGCAAGCATGATGTAACCGACACCTCCGATGATGGAGAGAGTAATAATGGTCAACCCACGTTGTTGTGTCTTGTCCGCAATGTAAGCAGAGCCGATTGTGATCAAGAAGCTCAAGAAGTATGGCGGTGCGGAAAGACCTTGAGCTGTGATGGACTCGAAACCCATCTCTTCTAGAATGGTGGGCAGAAAGACTGGCAACGAGGAGAATGACACATTGCAACTGAAGTACATGAGACTTTACACGATATGTCAGCGATGTGGGCTTTTCAGAAAGGTAGTGTAATGCTTACGCTGTACAGATGGCCTTGGGGTCAATGAAGGTCAACCCAACATCCTTGAGCTTAATACTACCGATACGCTCGGTGGTACCAGTCTGGCGAACACCTCTTGCGACCGCGACGCGCTTCTCTTCCTCGTTCAAGAATCGTGCCTGCTGCGGACTATCAGGAAGGAAGAAGTATGCAACTGGTACCATGGCTAGGGTGGGAAGGCCCTCAACGAGGAAAAGAAGCTTCCAATTCGCGATAGAGGCGTGACCGGACGTGATACCATAGGCGAGTGCGCCAGCGAAACATGTTGCGAGTGGAGCAGCTGTTTGTGGTCAGCTATGGGTCAATCCTCTCCGAAAGTTCTGAACATACCAGCGAGGAAGATACCACTGCGGAAACCGACTTCATGGCGCAGATAAAAGAAAGACAGCAGGTAGGGAACACCAGGTCCGTATGCTGCTTCAAACACACCGAGAAGGAATCTGAGGACCATCTCGCCCTCCCATGTTGTGACCGCAGCTTGACAAGTCGAGATGACGCCCCTTCAAGATATTAGCACTTGTCGCATAACACAAGTCCAACTGTAGCTTCCGCGTTTAATGTTAACAGACGCCAGTTGCCCATGAAGTACGTACCAGCCAAAAATAGCCCAAGACGCCCAGATGTGAGGAGGAAACCTCTTCCAGCCGAGGACTTGGAACTGGAAAAGAATGTACGCGATGTAGAAGATGGTAAGCAGCCATGTATAGCGATCGGGGTTGTCGACCATATCCAATGCCTTGGCCATACCAGCAATTTTGGCGTTACCAATGTTAGAGCGGTCAAGGAATGCGAGCAGATAGAGCGCCATCAGCAGTGGTACAAGATGCCAATCAAGCTTGCGAATGACGCGCTTCTCAATGATAGGGTCGATAAATGGTTCTGAGCCGCCATTGTCCACTGAAGCCTGTCTTGCTTCCAATTGCACATCTTCGAAATTTTTCTCCAAGTCCTTCTCGCGAGCAATTTCGGGTTGTGGTTGTTGAGCCTCGACGCCCTCTGTGTTCTTCTTGAAGATACCCATGATGTGTTGGGTATGGGGACAAAGCACGAATGACAGAAAAGAAACAAGAATCCGCGAGCGAAAGCGAGAGGCAGGGAACCTATCTTTAAAAGACTCTTGAATTGCTACTTACCGTTACTACATTGACTGATAGGCATGCCGGACTGCCGATCATATACTTCTAAGTTGTGAAGGTCGCACCTTGTTCATTTTGCCCGTGTGGAAGAGAATCGATTGTGGATCCGTTCTCCGCGCGAGCCTCCACTCTTTGCGGGCATGGAGACGTAGATCAGCCACGGGGTAGTACAGTGGGGTATCTTGGTCCGTCATAGCCGGTTCTGGCTAGTCGGCCGGCATCTGAAGGTGCTAGAAAATGGTCAGCAGTAGTCTCGCATGGAGCTATCATGCACACTAGCATGTGGTATGCTCCTGCGGCAAATTCTTGTTCCACGGATACAGATTCGCCATGGAATGTTTCGGCGCTTTCAACGAGGCCAAGCAATGCCTCCAATCAGCTTGGCGTTGTGGAAGTGCTTGACGGAGCTTAAACTCTGCTTAAGTACAGATGTGGCGAGTGGCGATGCAGACAAGTCCTATATACAAATCGCATGGCGATAGCAGAGGACTTCTGGTTTGAACAGAAGGTCCTGGCGAAGAGTATTAGGCCAAGATAGTATGATGGTTATTCCCGAATCATGGAGACTCCAGAAGAGCGCATTCTCAGCTGGCCCGGTCATGTTCGATACTTTCGATAGTCTTTGGTTCGCGTTTCTTCCCGTGACGGAGGAGAACTCCTACAGTGTGGCACGAATACCTCGTGTCGAGCTGGTTCTCAAACGATTTTGGCGTAAGCATCTCTCAAAACACGAAAGATGAAGAGATGGGTAAAAGTACATTGCTTCTTTTCCGTCCCATATAACATACAAAGAGGAGATTTTTATATATATGCCTACTTTCTTCTCTGCAAAACTTTTGTACACATATCCAGGAGGCCGGCCTTAGCCTGGCTCTCCGGGAAGAAAGCAATGGCTTCGCGGGCCTTGTTAATATAGTCTTCAGCCATGGCGCGAGTCTGCTCGATGCCGTTGCTCTGGATGACGAGGTCGTGCGCCTTTTGATTGTCAGTACGCGTCGTACAATAAATGGAGGATAGTGCAAACTCACTCTTTTCACATCGCCTTGCTCGGCAAAACGTCTGCCAACAAGGGTACCGAGCTCCTTGTTATCCTTCCAGGCGAACAGCAAAGGAGCGGTCGCCAGACCCAGCTCTAGGTCAGCACCGGCAGGTTTGCCGAGCTCGGCTCCACTGACAGTGTAGTCAAGCATGTCATCGACAAGCTGGAAGGCAAGGCCAAGATTCTTTCCATAGCTATACGCAGCGTCTACTACATCCGGAGAGCAGTTTCCAAGAATAGCGGCAGCTCTTGTCGACTTGCTGATGAGCGAAGCGGACTTCAAATATGTCTTTTGCAAGTAGTATTCCATGGTCTCTTGGCTGTACGCAGGGTACTTCTCGTCCGAGGCAGTGTTGCGTAGCTGCATGAATTCACCTTCGATCAAGTTGGCGATGACGGTAGCAAGCAGTTCGGTGACCTCGGGATCCCTAAGACGGGCAAGTGCTACAGAGGCACGTCCAAGCATGAAGTCCCCAGCTAGAACGGCCATCTTGTTGCCAAACTGGATGTTGGCAGAGGGAGCGGAGCGGCGAGAGATGGAATTGTCGATGACATCGTCGTGGAGGAGGGAGGCAGTGTGGATGAGTTCGGTGATTTCGGCGAGACGACGCTGCGAAGGCAGAACGGTGGTGTCTGACGTGTCATCGACAGTAGGAGGAGATGTGAGGGGAGAGGAGTGGTTGGCATCGGAGAGGACGGCGGAGGGAGATATGGGCGAGTCGACATCGAGAGCCCGGGGAGTGGATCGGTCTTGCTTGACAGTCAAGGCGGTAGCTTGCGACATGAGCAGAACCAGCATGGGGCGCACATATTTGCCCTCTGATTGCGTGTAGTACTTTGCGACAGTATCCAGCATGGGGTGGCCAGAGCCTAGTAACTGTTGGATGTTTCCAGTCAAGAACTTGAGTTCTTTGGCGACACTCTGCAGCGGATCAATGCCGATTGGTGAAGGAGCGGCGTTGCTGAACATGTGCTTGGCCGTCTGGATGGCAGCGGCGACCGACGACTGATGCCGCCGTTGCGAGGGCAGACATGCTTGTATTGATTGTGGGCGCGGCGGTGGGATGTGTGCGTATTTGGAACATGAGGATCGGTATGACGGCGGGCGAGAGGTGATGGCGAGCGCCGATGCTCGAGCACGAGGAGCACTCATTTCCAGGGAGAAAGACTGCGCAAACAGAACGACACCCGCTACAACTCCAATCGCAATAGGAAGGAAGGCCTGGACGTCTTTAGGAAGGAGCGTTGGTGGCCAATTGAAGCGTATGCGCGAGTAGCTTCTGTCTGACCAAATCTCCATCCAAGCATCATTCATTGGTTTTTCGGCCTGGAGTCCATGTGGCCCGAGCTCATTTCGAGATATGCGATAGCAACCAACATTTCCATCCTTCTCCACTCGCACTCATGGTCCTCTTGACCCTCACGCCTGCTGCTAAATCTGCTGTTGACTTGTTCAATCAGCGATCTGGCGAGAAGCATGATGACTCGTCGAGTGACCCCTCCTTGAGCGAGCCTAGAGTCGGCTCCCCTGTTTCTCACGCCCAGTTGATCGAGGTTGCCCGCTTCCTGCGTGAAAGCGACGTCCATAGCAAGGATGACTATCGACTTGATGCGTTGCTCAAGGGAGCGAGCATCTATGTGGCCCCACCAAAGCCGAAACCTCAACCAGTATGCACTCATCTAACGCACCTTGTCGCAACCACTAGAACTGACCGTGTCTCACAGACTGCCGAGTACCTCGCTCTGATGGCCCGCCTTCGTAGGGAGGAAGAGAACATTGCATACCAACGCATGATCAATCCTACAACATCTATCCCGGAGCCATCTCGTATACGAGTGGAGGACGAAGACGACGAAGTGACGTATACAGACGTCAATCGCCAGCTTGCCCTCATCATCAACGTCCTCGTCTCTATCATCGCTTGTAGTGTCGCCATATGGATTGCCGCTCGTCATTGGAGCGTACCCCAGAGAATGGCCCTGAGCATGTTCGGTAGTGGCACTGTAGCATTTGCTGAAGTCGCCATCTACATGGGCTATATCAGACGTATCAAGGATGCGAAGCACACTGAGAAGAAGAAGGTCGAAACAAAAGAAGTCGTCGACACGTGGGTCATTGAGAAGAAGGATCCGAAGAAAGAACACGAACTTCGGCAGAGGAAAGGTGGTAAGCATAGGTAAATCTTATGCACTATGTGTTGTCACATTCCAGACTTGATTGAGACGTAAAGTGCGTGATATGGCCGGGCAGAATATAGGTTGAGCTCGAAGCCTACATCGTTTGTCCAGAACTTGTGACGTGTCAATGTATAAACACACGTTGTGAGATTGTGGAAAGAGGTAAGATTCACGGATTTGTGATTTCGACTCGACGACAGCACCTACCTACACAACATGTATCGCAGATGAGCTTAGCTAAATACACGACTGATGGAGCATATCTGGACAGGTGATGCGTCGCTGCATTCGCAATCGATCATGAGAAAGATGAGCCGCATCAAGGTGACAGGGTCATCACAGTAGCAACCGACTTTGTCAAATGCTGTGCGAGGAAAAACGCGGCGCGAACCAACCACCAATCTCTCGCGCATCGAGGCGTCTGGTCATCGTCACATTCTCATATCTCAACATCGCCTGCCAACGTCCCAGACGGACGAACGCTCACGATCACCGCGATCTCACGGCAACTCGGCATCACCTTACACCGAACACCAATTGTCGCGGTTTACGCGCCTCTACGGACTTCAGCGGACAAATTCGGGTCACATGCTAGGTCTGCTTTGAGTGAAGCCGGATACCAATTTGAATGGAATGTGACACTTTGTTATCAACGAGGCAGCCGGCATGGGGAAATCAAAGAGGATTGGAGAACATGGGGCTCAAATACATCCGTGAGTCTCTCGGGAGCCTCTCGACCGGAGAGCACACATCCAGCAAGATCTCGAATATTCAAAACGGTAGCTGGTCGAAGCCCACCATCGAAGTGGATACACTACACATTCTGGCGGGCAGGCTCATGTCCATGTGGCATGTTTGTCAACTCATAGGACTCTGACCCGACGCGAGGTGGGTGTGCAGGCTCGTACGTCGGCAACGGCTGAGCAGTATCATACTCTGGTGGTGCCAGCTCGACCGCTTCACCATGCCTTCTTGTTTGTGGAGCTGTTGCGACGGGTCTTGCTCGCGTGGGCCATTTTGTAGGCCAGGCTCTGATTCCTTCTGCTTCTTGGGCATCTACAATGGCTTTGGTGAGCTTCAGTTTGCGGTTGCGCCATAGGAAGAACCCGAGCAGCGAGAGGATAATCGCGATGACGATGACAACGGCAGCTATGATACCATCTCGAGCGCCCTTGGAGAGTCCGTTCGTCTTTGTTGACTGTCCGTACACCATGACTGCGTGAGTTGTGGTGAGGGATGCTCTCTAGGACGATAATTAGCAACACGAGCATGTATGTCGAGCTGTAAAAGAAGCATACCACACAAAGGTCAGTCTGCGGTGGAGACTCCAGAACTACAAGTGGCACGGAATGCCGCTACATTAAGTACATGCCTAAAGCAGTCTATCAGTGACAGCAAAATCCATCAGGATTCACACTGTCTCGCGACCAGCTCTAATATGCCGCATCGCTAGACCAAGCTAGACCAAGAACACGTCCAATGCTTATCTGCAATGCTAAGAGTGACAAGTCTTCCAGCCAATGTGATGCGAGTGCAATATAGCCTAAGACTATTCCAGCAAGCTTCGAGAAACGCACAAAAGCACCCGGGCGTGTCAAAAAATAGCTGGCGAACCAGATTTTCAGGAATCAGCCTTGTGATAGTCTGCACCATTCGATTGTGTATCGTGTGGCTGCGGAGGATGCGAGTTCTAAGCGTCTGGTTTGAGGAGGATTTATTGGCACCTGCCGCTTTGGTCGTCGCGACAGCCCCTGCGTGATGGGAGAGGCCAGACCTCGTCTATGGTATTAATGCACTCGTGTTGAATTTCGGACACGAGATGTGTGTGTAATCGATGCTTTGAGTCGATTTTTCGTGCATGGTTTGGAGTCTGAGCACGTCAGCTCTGCAACAGATCCAACGATGGACGACGTGACCGCGCACTACATTGATGTGTTTTCACGCACGATGAGGTTTAACTTGTTGTGAGGCCGCAGGTCAAGCACATACGGCCACAGTCAGCTGAAAACTGGGCATCCCGTCCGCTCTGCCATACATAAGCAGTTGAACGGCAGATTAGTACTACGGTGGGTGACCACGTGGGAATCCCTGCTGCTGTATGTTTTGTCTTTCTTTTGCTTCTTCCGTACGACCAGCGACTACGTCAATCCCTTGCATGCGGTGCGACAACTGTTCTTGCATCTTGCATTAACTGCGTATCGCGCGATACTTGCAGTGAAACACTGGACATTGTTTTTATCATAATGTCTTTCTGCGGCTAAGCCAAATTTCACACGCTGCGCAGCACTCGTCTTGCAAAGCAACGCAGTCTTGTCAAGCCGCCATGAATGCTTGAATCGAGTCACATACTGCCTTTTGACCTGCTCGTCCCCCCATCGCTACTGGCGTATTCCTCAATGGCTCTGTACGATGGGAGCGTGTAGAAGCGAGATCACCAAGAGAATCTAAACTTTCCACTGAGATGCGAGCATCATGGAAAAGTGGGCAGTTCTGGATCGACTATGGAATCAGGACGAGTATGGACGTAGATGACGTATACTGGGGGGCCATTTCTCAAGAAGGAGATGATATTCTCAATGAAAATGAGCGAAAAGAGATAGAAGCTTTTGTTGAAACCAAAATAAGGGAAGTGAGGCCGTATAACGAGAATCGCAAAGAGAGAGGCTTGTAATAAAGTAAAACAGATAAGAGTGTTGACTGTGGCTGAGGAAGATGTGTCTCGTTCCAGGTCGCCCAACTTGTCTTGTGCAACGTCTCACTATTTTCCTCGAGGAATACCACTTTATGGGAGAAACAGTTGCGCGGTCGTTCTACCCGAGGGAAACGACCGATAAGCTTGGTCTGACAGAAGTCTGGGAGCTGATATAGACTAGATGCAGCTCAATTGGCCGTGACTCGTATGGACGATCATGAGCATGCCACACCTCTTGCGCTATTTCTCATAAAGACAGGTACGGTAGTCTGGGATGGTACGACCCGACTGACAGAGCATTCAATGTAGCCAGGCAACTATGGTACGCCATATCATAATTTGCTCAACCGCACACAGCTGAACAAATAGCGACGGCTGTGCTGAAGCCGACATCGATCCCCCGTCGAAGAAAGTGAAACCTTGGTGTTTATCGTACGTCGCATGAGTTAGCCTTCGAAGGCGTCTGATACCTGCGCAACGTGTCCAACTTTTCATGACGTGAGCCGTGGTGCGGAAACGTACAAGACAGTGCTGTTTCCAACACAATCACTGGGTAGTCCAAGCTACTCCGCAACTTTCATAACACTACAACCATGGGCTCCCTCATCAGTCTCATCCTGGTACCTCAAAGTCTCCCCGGTGTCCCCGGTATTGGGCAGACAGATATCAACCCCGACAAGGCTGCCGCAGAACTGTCCCCAGTTGTCTGGGACGTCCAAGCAGTGGGCGCGCAACCGAATCCGGCATTTACAGCTACCGGCACCGGCCATGAAGAGCCTTTCCTTCCCGCAAGGACCTACACTGCTCAGATCCATGCGGTACCAGGACTGGATCTATCTTCGGGAGGAGAGGTAGAGAGATTCATCCGTACTGCACACGAGTCCGACTTGATGAAGTTGCTTGCTACACAGCCCACAACCATGATTACCATTGGCAAGACGGTGGCTGCTCCAGAACAGACGCCCCCTTGATAGGTGTTTGATCCAAGCTTGTAATGATCGCACAATACGCTGAGCTTTTTCTGATTCAGATCGTCCTTGAAGAGCGCACCGCTCTGTCGTTTCGAGAGACATTTTCGGGCTCTCGAAACGACAGACGGCAGTGAGGGTGGGTGCAACAATGAATTGAATGTTCGAAGGATCCAGATGCGTGGAGGGTCTTTGTTTGGAGAACGCTTCAGCATGAAACCGAGCCAGACACAGGCACACTCCATAGGCACTGTACGATATCGTTTCACACCATAGCTCATTCGAGTCGGACCAAACAGTCGCATGTCTAGCCCTCAACCCCTTGCAGTAACACAGACGTGTCGAAGATTCTTTGCCGTTGCTCGTCATTGACGTCTCCATGGTTCGAAAGCGTGTCGTCTTGAAGCTTCACTGGATCCAGAGTGCCATGAAGGTCTCTCATAGAAGATGGCCCATCGGGTCCGTCAGAGAATCCCTCTGTTGAGAGCCACCGTCTTTGCAGTGGTATGACAGAAGCTGTCTGGTAATCGAGGTAGGCGATCAATCTCAGAACCCCCAGGCGCAGTGTTGATTCTGACCAGGCGATGCTCTCTCATACAGTCCGCTCAATACACGCCTGTGGTGTGGACCTCATCATAAGAATCCAGTGTAAAAGCTGGCGTTCAATGTTCTAAGTTCTGAAACCTCGTAACCGAGTGGGTTGTCTTCTGGAAGTTTTGCTTCTTGCGCGGCAAGGAAATGTTGACCAAAGACCAGAGCGACGTCACTGTTGGGATACTCGGTGTCAAGGGCGCTTCTGGCAGATTCAGGCGTGAATTCTCCAGCGATAAGGACAGGCGATGCTTGCCCCCAGATGGCGAGGAACGGCTTGATACCCTCGTACTTGTCGCACTCGATGTTGGTGATGGCGCGTGACTTGATGATATGGATGTAGGCCAAGCTCAGCTCTTTCAACTGTCGGGTAAGTGATGTGAACTCGGGCGCGAGACTCGACATGCGGAAAGCGCTGGATGGATTCATGCGGAAACCAACTCGGTGGGCACCTATGGCCTCTGCTATTGCAGCTGTCACCTCGAGGGCAAATCGAACGCGGCTCTCAACGTGGCCACCATACTTATCTGTGTGTCTGTGCAGCGATTGATAGATGAAGTACCCGTTGGCACCAACTTCGACACCATCAAACCCAGCAGCGGCAGCGTTTCTTGCCGCTTGGACAAACGCCCTGGTCGTCGACTTGACTTCTTCGTCGTCCAAGGCGGGAGGTAGGGACTCAGAAGGTGAGTCACACCTTTTGATGGACAATGTTTCGCTGGTACTGCTGGGATAGCGGCCTCGTTTCTCTGCTGATAGAGCCGCATCTGCCAGTGGTTCTAGAGAGTCGATCGAGAGGAAGATATGAGCTCCCTTGGCGTGAACGGCGTCGGTAATTTCTTTCCATCGAGCAATTTGGGGACGCGTCCAGATGCCAGGAGTATGCTTGCCGCCGCCGAGTTCTAACGACACGACAGTAGCTTCAGCAATGACTAGGCCACCCTCGGATGCGCGCTCGGCGTAGTATTCCACTGCTAATGGCGGTTGAACGTGGTTCTCGTCTGTGAAGAGTCTTGTGAGTGGCGCCATAACAATGCGATGCTTGAGCTCGATCTCGCCCAGCTTGAGAGGCCGTAATAGGTTTGAGTATGACATTGTTGCGTGCAGGATGTCGATGGATCTGTGGGTGTTTGTGTTGATCTCGTGTGGGAAGCGGCTGTACTCATGTGTTTTCGGTGGTTCTATTGTCCACAAAGTGCTGAGGGTCAGGAGAAGCTAGTGGTGGGACAGGGGAAAGGTTGTCCTCGAGGAAAGGTCGAGAAGCAATCAAGACGTAGGTCAGTCTATGTTCGCGAGAAAGATTCTCAAACGACGGCTTCTCACGCCCTAGATTCATGCCAGGCATAATGTAGTTCCACAAGCAGCCCGCGCAGAATTACTAAAATCAGTAGATAGGCAGGGCTGAGACCCACCGGCTTGTGCTTTGGCGCTAGGATTTTGGAGACTCGGGGTAGAACCTTCGGAAGATAAATTTCTGGATACGGGCAAATTCCCGTTGAACTTCCACCAACCAGGAATGTCTGACGCAAAGGGATTCCGATGTGGACCCCTCACCGCGTGATACAGACAAGATACAAGCATACCAAGAGATGCATTAACAGTATGCGCTCCTTGGTCAAGTAGCAGATGTTTGGGATAGACACCAAGATGCTTTGGATGACAGATACGCTCACCCGTAACCGATCGTGGTAAACCTTATTATGGCATGCTTCCGTACTCCCGTACTGCACATTACCTCAGCGTATTCGTCGCTGACAGCACCCCCAAGGATGGATGTTATTCGGGATTGCATGCTTCAGGGGAGGTGCCGGGAACTCTCAAGCAATCGACGAGCAACCCGTAACTCTGAATGTATGCTTTTACACGGTCTGGCCGATCAAGGAGAGGAACGGTTGTGAAGGTTAGAAGTTTGCCCCGAAAGCACGACTTTGGCCCGAAAGGCTCGTGCCCGGAGGAGTGAATTTCCCTATACGTACTCGATTTAGAACAGGTCATGGAGGTCTCGGAAGCCGCACGCGTTGAGCCCTGAAGCCCTAGTCATAAACGGTAGCCCGGAGCAGCCAGCTCCTTGACGAATACTTGCCACGTTGTGCTCGGAGCCGCGTGTAGGAACCGATAACGCTACTGCGTACCTCACGATCCATCATCAGAGGCGGTCAAACAGAAGTCCGAAGGATGGTCGTGATGAGTTTCGGAATCTTGAGACATGCAGTCGACTGATGTTGAGTCATCAACAGCCATCTTCCTGGCAGCGACTGGTGTAGGCGATCCGCCGAATCTAGTACCAAACAACCAGACCAGCGTTGTTGACAATACGGATTTTGTCCGCATGAGAACCCCAGTTGTCTATCCCCAGCGCTTGTGCTGGCCATCTCTTTAAGAGGAGATTTGACCAATTCGAAAATCGAGGTCTAGCGGGAAGATCCGGAGCGAGACGAGGGTTGAGTCGGTGCGAGATAATCACGTTCGGCACATGTGCGCGACTATGACGCAGCGACTGCAAACGACGGAGCGGATGGGATCATGCGAATCGATCTTTGCGCGAGCCTGCTTTCCAGATCCAGGTGAATGTTGACGTGATCTAACGTGTCCGAGTCGTGGCCAATCCAGAACCCAGGTTTGGTGAAAAACCACGGCGTCTGACGGCTCTCGCTAGATTCATGCTTGTCTGAAAAGCATCCTAAACTTCAGGCAATCGAATTTCCGATGTGTTTTCTCAATCAATTTATAGTTGAGATATCATCTCGACTTGTCGCTGTCATTTTGTCACTGTCATTGATGTTAGTAAGAGCATCTTATGGTCTGCGCGAACTCGCGACTGCTTGTTACTGGACAACAAGAATCTGGAAATCGATCAATTTTAAGGAACTTCTCGGCTATATATTTAGCCGCCACGGTCGCTATATTATGATCTGTGGGACATTCTCCGCGAGACTCCCGGGTCACACGAATCGCGAGGATATTTTCTGACGAACATCGCAGTGAAAACTAGCACGGCAAGGTTGAGATCACGCAAACAATCGATCTTGGCACTTGAATAGTTTTCGTTAGGAACACAATCTCAATTGCGGCATAATCTGTTCCCAACGAGATCGTTCGAAGACCTCTAGGAAGACATCTGGAAGTTCGTATTACCCTGTACCTGATCAGTCATCATAATAGTATGTATGCCTCATGTTACCACCAATATCTCAAGACAACATGGAACGCCGCAACATCATATGCAATGTTTCGAATCCATCAAATCGACTTCTCCTGGTAGCTAGTGTGTCATAGCGGCCCAACACAGAAGTCCACATCGAGTCACTTGGAAGGCCTCGAAAGCAGCATCAGAGAAGCGGCGCAGCAGGCTGTGTCTGATCTGGATCCAGAAGATTCTGATACAAATTAGAAGAGCGGACCTCGTGACTCCATAGACCCCAGGGTCGATCCGAAGTGCCTGACATTGTTGTCCAGGTCTTTACTGCTTGTTGACTGCTTAGGAACGATAAATCTTGCTGGTTCCGATTGGGGTTCGAATTCTGGATAGTCAAGGCTGTAGTCTGAATCCCGGCATTGACTTGCGTATATACAGCTTGCATGACAGCCAGCTTGATGCTCGAAGCTACAGTAGTGAAGCCATGGTTCTGCATCAATACGACCGCGTGATCGGCCTCAGTCTGGGTGGCATTTGGCAAAGAGCGGTCGGAGGAGAATTCAGCTGCAAGTGCCGCACCAAGGCGCTGCGAGCGAATGAGGATGTCCTGATTATCACCAGGTTCGTAGTGTGCAGTGATATCAAAGTTTGGAACTTCATCACCTTTGGCGGATGTCAGGAGGATAGACTCTACATCAGAGTGGGCAAATATACATACCTAGAAAGCCTGCCATGTGAATGCATGAACGCAGAGGCACACCACTGAAGGTGTAGGGAACCACTTGCGGAGAGTGACTGTGGACAACGCTGTTGATGCTCGGGAAGCGCTTATATAGCTCGCTATGTATATAGCGTTCGAGGAATCCACCAGGAGCATTTGGATCGATAGGAGCAGCATCCTCGACGCGATACTCGACCAGATCACTGCTGTTGGCGACCAGAGCAGGAGCAAGGTTGCGAGACATGAAAAAGTTGGAACCATCGTTCGGATTACGGACGGAGATATGACCATAAGCATCTAGAACGCCATTATAGTGGAGAATATGCAGTCCTGTGATAAGAGTATTGAATACGGTAGTGAGATCAGCTGCGACCATTTCTGTAGCAGGCGATGGTTGTGAGGATGTCGACTGTTTCGAAGAAGGGGCAGTCATCGTTCGAGGTTGCGTTCTTCTTTATATTACGGGATAAAAGGTTTTGTGCATGCAGGAAATTGTAGATGGTATGTCAATTGTGGTTATTGCCTTATTTTGATGACGAGGATCGTCCGCCGGGTGATACTTTTGCGGGGTCGTAGCTCGGGAGGGCAACCGCAACTTGACCTTCACCTACCTCGTCTCACCATCATTGGTGCAGAATTGGACTGTGAGTGACATTGGGATTGTCTTGTATCCTACATTACCATCTCATGAGTACATAAGAGAAGTACAGTAGACTTCCCGGATGTTGAGGTCGTTTGAATGATGTCTCCAGAACAACACCTTTCTCAGCCTCAAGCTTGCAGAATTTACCAACCGAAAACACGTGTTATTACAGCTTTTCAATCCCACGATGCTCAACCTCAACATCATCTGATGATCCCAACTTACTACCTCTCTTAATGGCTCTGGTATCCTGCTGTTCTACTTTCTGGACTTCTTCGTTCTCTCTCTCGATGTACTTCAGAGGCCTTTTGCCGGAGATGGCATCTTTGTCGTTGATTACAATCAGGCCTGGGTTCGATCTGAAGTAAGTATCCAAGTCTTCGAGCGTTCGCGAAGATGTTTCCGGATAAGCCAGTTAATTGATCGGCAAGAACAACGCATTGGTTACTACCCAGATAGGCCAGAACTTCCAGCCCAAGTTCTGAAAACCAATAGGTGTGATCTCAACGATGACAAGATTCTTTTCAGAGTCAGCTTGTGTTTAGTCTCTTCGCAGTAGTATCTACAACTTACAGTAACCCAGTTTGTTGCCGTCGCCACCGCTGCGCCTTTAGTACGCATCGGCAGACTGTTGATCTCGGTGGGTAGAGCCAAGGTACACCAAGCATACCAACAGCAAAAGCGATGTTATAAAAAAAGAAAAAGAAGATCGACGCTTCGGCACATGCGGTACTACCATTAGCTATAGCAAACTTGAGGAGGATTGAGATGCCAAGGAACGCAAGGAGCTGCAAAAATGTGGACAATAGCATCAACGATCTGCGACCAAGTCTTTCTACGAACAGCACCGCAAAACCGGCAAAGACGAAACAAGAGACGGCGTTACACGCTGATAACAGACGAGCCATAGAGTTGCTCAACCCGACGTACGTAATGTAGATTGTAGGCGCGTAGTAGGAGGAAATGTTGATACCTCCAAACTGCTGCATCAATTGAGTGCCTGCTCCAAGAAGCAGACGTCGGACACTTTTTGTTCCATCTTCGGTCCGGCCACGGAAGAGGTCGCTCCACTTGATCGAATGCTGTCGTTCATATTGAACACCGTATACAATCTCTTGGTGCTGCGCGATGATGTATGCGTGGTCCACGGACTTGTTCTCTAGATCAGCCAGAATCTGTATAGCTTCTTCTGTTCGGTCGTGCGCAATGAGCCATCGCGGAGATTCTGGAAGCCATGGGACTGTAGCAAACAACACGACGATGAAGATGAACTGCAGGGCTAACGGTAGTCGCCACTGGATCGATCCTGGCACGAAGCTCAATCCGTAGTTGATCCAATTTACCAGCATAAATCCGCCAACGTTAGTCATCATTTCCGGGATGACCAGCTTTCCTCTGAGTCGTGCAGGAGCAGTCTCCGTCTGCCAGATAGGAGCGGCCGCAGTGTTGATGCCGTTACCAATCCCGAGAATCACGCGTCCAACGAATATTTGTGCCAGACTGAATGAGCTAGTCTCCAAGATGACTCCGATGGTCATGATGGCAGTGCCTAGTAGGATACTTTTCTTTCGTCCCAGTCTCTCGCCGACGGTGAAGGCTACGATGGCACCAATGAAGCATCCGACATTGTAGATAGCCGCAACTGTTGATAGGATCTTGGTCTTCGAGGGGCCAACGAGATCATGCAGCTGAAGGAAGTTGTCACTAACGACAACGCCAGAAAAGACGCCCTATCAGAGCACGAGGTCAGACGAGGACGATTCTGTCAGCTTGTGGTTCTCAATCTTACCTGATCATAGCCAAAGAGAGTCATGTCTGTCGCACACGCGACAGTGATCCAGAAGACCAATCATCCTCCCCTGAGGCCAAAATACCTCTGGTTTGAGGCTAGTTTCATGATCCAGGGACAGATAACTGTACAAACACGTCTCGTACAATGACCGCCGCTGAGTATTTTTGACAGGATACTCAGCGCCCACGCAGATACTTATTATATCTGGCTCTGCAACGTCGGTAACATTTCTTGAATGACCCGAGGCCGTTTTCAAATGCAGAGTACTCCACATACCTTGCTCAGCTATTGCATTCTGCCTAAAGTCGTCGGTCATACACAGAGCATGTTGAAGCGGCTTGGACTCCAGGATGTATCCTGGCCAAGAAGGCCGTTGTGATACGGTATAGGTCAATGGATAAGCATGAGCCTATGACCTGCTGGCTATTGTCGAGACTTTCTAGATCCGTTCAAACACATATACCTGTACCCAAGGATACAGCCATGACCGTGTCTAAGATACTCTTCAATTGAATGTGTTTTCTTTCGATGTAGAGGATTCCTGAGATATGTATGTATTTCGGTAGTGCGGGGTGAACAGCCGGACCCAACGCAGGCTAGACAGATGCAGATGGATCATCATGTGGCCTGATCCTGCAGGAGCATATCTCGGCGGGGGTGACACAGCATTCTTTTTGTGCATCTCAGAAGATGAAGATCAGACGCGTCCCTAGCCACACGCGATTGTCTCGTGTGCGATATCGCAAGATAGCTCCTAGCAACCAGGAAAATGCTGTGACGAGAGACCCAATGATAACATACGGCAGCACATAATAGTGAGGATGTTCGAAACGTCGTGTGAAGTTCAAGCAAGTTGCAAGCTTGATCAATGCTGAACATTGGAAGATTCGGTGGATGTTTGGCAAGAACGACCGGAGATCTGGCAAAATCGCGGGCAAACCTTTACGTCACAAGCACCCTCTCCACTTCTAGCTATCTCAAGGCACGATACTTTCTGAACAAGCAACATAGTCGTCGAGACACTTCATGTCAACGACTCCCTGCGCTAGGCCCATTGATACGAGATATGGCTGTGTTTTTCTACAGCTCGTCGTCGCCCTGCTTTGATCATTGGGGAGATAGATTGTGACAGTATTTTGCACACGGGGAGGACCGATCATCACTCCCAAAACTTCACAAGTCCTCCACAGGTGTATATCAATCAAGAGCGCTGAGCGGAGTGGTTCGCCGAGGAGTCTGACAGCTTCTGCAGCGACACCTCGAAAGTGCATCGCGATGAACACGCACTACTGTTGTGCTGCGCAGAATGAGCCCACAAGCTTCCAGAAGTAACGTACTTGCCTAGAGAAAGGTTTACAAGCTTGCTAGCAGACTCTATCAGACCAAGGTCCTTGAATATTGCTTCTAGAAGGCACGGCCTCCTCGATCAGAGACAACGTACAGTTTCACTACTTGTACATGAGTCAGTGTAAGACCGAAGTCGTCTCGATGATCCATGTCAATCTTTGCGGATCCGTGTGAGTATTTGTGAAGCCGGTGTTGTCTGTTTACTGATTGAGAGCAAACGGACGTCTTGGCTTTCTTCCAAAACCATGGACAACTTCACTCAAAAGTCTTATCAATCCCCCTCAATCCTTTCTGTCTTCTCACGCACGTCAAGATGCTTACATCAACTTATGTCAACCTCAAATCCTTCTTTTACCCCATAGGCAACACATCGGCTGCCAACCTGTTACGTGATTATCGTCCATGTGGCAAGAAACCAGTGGAGATTCTCGCAATTGGATGCGGCGATGTTCGGAACATCCTGTTTACCCTCTGGTCCAACCCAGACTCGCGTAAGATTGGATGCAACTTCACTGTGTGCGATTTGGATCCTGCTGTTCTAGGTAAGCATATTTAGACCACCAACGCGTGGATGATTGAGCTAACACCGTGTAGCCAGAAACATCTTCCTCCTCTCGATTGTCCACCAACATGCCTCTGAGATAGCTGCTGGAGAGAGTAAGAGCCTGCTTCTCCGCCTCTGGCGCCTCTACTACCATTTCTATGTCACGACTGAGGATCTGGCCTTCGCTCAGGACCATGCGGAAATGCTCCACGCCGCTTCCGAAAGCTTGTCAACATGGAAGGAATCGCCAATCGGACAATTGCTGCAGTTCTCTACCGAGGCCTCCCTGTCCGAAGTGCGCCGTATCTGGTATTTGCACGCTCAAGACAGAACAACTCAGGAAGATGCTCAAACCAGAAAAGTTATCAAATCGATGTACGATGTTAAGTCCAACACAAAAGACGGTCCGATCACTATAATACACGGTACACGCTCTGCTGGTACTCACGGTCTGATGGCAGCCCCGCCTCTCAACGTCGCCTTCCATGACTTCTGGAAGACTGGTGTCGTGGCAGGCAACAACGAAGATGTCTCTGCACTCGGTCGAGATGGCGGTGGCAGAGTCAATCCACTGATGTCTGTCTCGCCCATCGCCTCCAAAAATTTCGATGTGCACTATGGCTCCGATCCTCTGATTGGCTTCCATCTAGCCGAGGCTTTCGATTTGTCTACTGCAGCCAACGCGGAGTCACTTGCACGCCTGGTCAAGTCCCAGTTCTCGGGTTGGTGTCAAAGTTTTGCTTCCTGTGCCACTTTGGGCTCAGTCAACATCATGCACCATTGCGGCGAAGCTGTCAACTTTGCTCATGCTTTGCAGGCCATCTAGGGCTCCTCTACTCTACCTTCGTTCACACACCACTACACTAGACCTTGGAGCGCTGTTCGCCTCAACTTACCATCGACGCTAGCCACCAAATTCGACGTCATCGACATATCCAATGTCATTGATCACGTTAGCCTTCTGAACATCATGCCGGCCACAGTTCCACTTCTGTCCAATGCTTCTGCTTCTGTCTTGTACACAGAGTCCCTTCTTCAAGGCGGCAAGGAGCCAGAGAAGCTTCTGGCCACGCTGCTGCATTCGGATGTCTCAACATCCTCTCTTCTCTTTTGCATCGCTCCTGTCGGACATCTTCTGGGAACCACAACAGACTCCTCTCACATCGAGCAGTTGCTCGAAGTGTCTAGCCGCTCCCACGAGGAGGGCAGACAGAGGCAGTTCCGTGTGCGAATCTTGTGGAGACTGGCTACACAAGGCGATTGTTTTGTGACTTCTTCCACATCATTTCACGCCTGTCGTCTACAGATGGATCCTCAGGAGCTCGCTTCGTTCTTCATGCAGACGTACCTAGCCATGTTTCGAGAAGCAGAGGATATCGGCATCCGTTTAAAAGTGATGAGACGCAAGTTGACGACGCCTCTCCTGGGCGACATTGGCTTCTACTCGCGTGTGTCATTGGTCACGTTGTTGTCAACTGCTAGGCGGACGTTCTCTACAGATTGGAAGACATGTATCAGTGCACTACTAAATATGATTGAGACCGATCGCTCGCTCATAGTGAGCTCCAACAGTCTTCAAGAACTCTACTTGCATCTCCATGCTGCTGGTCTGTTCAGTGTGGAAACCTTGGAAGAAGATCCAAGAGCTCGTCCGAATCCTTGGGGCAAAATGCGACCTCCCGGTGAGTCTGGGTTGCTCGGAAGGCACAGTGTACCACCGATCGTACACGTTGCCCTCATTGTGTCCAGACGCAGTCTCAGTGTCTTCACCGATCAGGCTGTCGACAGAGTAGGTACGCCAGGACTTCGACTGTCCGTGCACAACGGAATGAAGTTCGAAAATTGTTTCTTTGCCATCGACACTTTCTTTGGCAGCTTTGAGAGAGGCTCTGATGACGGTGGGTCCCGGATCATCGAGGACCATGCAGGTTGGACAGGCGATGCTGATCTCATCGTGACTTGTGCTGTTCCCACCTGGCCTCTATTGCTGGATCGCAGACAAGACCTCAACGTCTCGCTTGTCGTCAACACCTCGCCCGCCACTGCGCAATACACCCAAAAGCTTGGCTTCACCATGAGGGTGTTCACTGCGAATCTAGACAGTAAACGAGTCCGAATTCTTGTTCAGCCACCTAGTACAGAGTCTGGAGCAGTCTTTGACATCAGACCAGCCTCTGCTGTGGCTTTCACTACGCCAGACTCCGCTACTGTGAGCCTCCAGACCGATGGGACTGTGCAGTCGATCAGAGTCACCAGATCCTTCGCAACCGACTCGGAAGAAAGCAAAACTCTGAAGAGCGGTGGCGCGGTCGAAGTTTCACAGATCTCGCCGTGTGCACTTGACGTCTCCATAGGCGATCTGCACAATTCAAGCAGATTTGTCTTCTCTTTCCCTATCAATGGAGCTGCCCGCAAGGTAAAGATTGCTCGCAAGTCTTCTTGGATCGAGGTTCAGGCACCCATATCTACCGCGCTTCAATTAGGTGGTCACGGCCTCAACCCTTTCCCAGTGATTGAAAGTGGTGAGACTATGCTAGCTTGGGGTATGGGTCGCGTGAACCCTGACCTACAGCCACTAGTCAAGATCTCGAAGTCAACTTCAAGAATTCTTACGCCTCTCGCCGCAATGGCTTTCAGCGAGCGATAACGCACTCGAGTCAAGACCAACCAAGGCCCCAGTACCATGCCATCAATGATTCAGCTCAAAGAAGTAATTCGCCAATTGTTTCTCGCATCCAGTGGCCTGCACCCCGATTCCCTGGGTCAAAAGATCCAGCTCTTCATCGTGAGAGACACTTCAAATTACCACTTTTTCATTGTCACAAACGCACTTTACCATGACAGAGACACTGGCTCCGTCTTCCTAGACGCGTTCTTCATGCCCGCCAGCCTCGAATTGATCACACAAAGATCATTCGCGAAAATGATGGGTTCCAACAGCGACAACAAGAGCTTGGTCATTGGAGCCAGTAAGGAAGATGCGCAGCTCTGGCACCATCTCATCCCTTCCCTCGCCGAATGCTGTCGCTCCTGGGAGCACACCTCCACCTGCCTATACAAGATATCTTCCACCAGACCTTTTGCAGAATTCACATGCGGCTGCGGCATGGGCAAGGATATTGCAAAGCTGCCCCATGGCTTCAAAGACGTTGCTGCGTTTGCTACTCGTGTTGCCATTCCTTTCATCTCTGCTGTTCCGTATGTAGAGTCCATACGTGACGAAGAGGTTATGAATGCTTTTGCTGAGCTTGGCTTGGAGAACAAGAAATCGGACGCTTGCGGCAGTTGTGGAGACGTCAAGGCCGGAATGAAGGTTTGTGGTAGGTGTGAGAAGGTCAAGTACTGTAACCACGCTTGTCAGAAGGCTGCTTGGAAGGTGCACAAGAAGGAGTGCAAGCGTTGATGTTGACGGCGTCATCACGACAATTGTGGCATGGATATGACTTAAAGCCCTCTGCACTTGAAAACACTGGGAAATACTGAGCAAAATGGGGACAAAGATTGGCAATGATGAAATGTAAGATAGGAACGGAATTGAAACAACGGAAAGAATTTTTTTACCCAAAGTAAAAACCTTCCGAAGACATGGAATCAAAAAGTCGAGTATAAACCCAATCGTCTCCTTTTTTTTCCCCTCTTTCCTCAACGAGTTCCAAACAATTTCTCCTCTTTTGCGATTGTTCAGTGGAGGGTGATTGGCTAGAAATCAGACATTTGCCCAATTGACCATCGACAACGAGAAACGATTCAGAAGAACCCCCCTCCCATACGTGCGAAAGACCGTCACGCCTTTCACAGCTGTCTCAAAGGCACGAAATCTCTATGGGATCTGGCGGTGATAGCGCCGAGATGCATGCTTTTGAATAACTCTTTATATTTAGCGTGTGTCGACAACGAAGATATGACTATACCTTCGTCGTCACCCTTGCTCTTGATCCATTGTGAAGAGAGAGAGAGGATGTGATGGTATTCTTGCACACGTGAGGAAGAAGGAGGACTGGCAATGGAAGAAAAGAAAAACAATGTTTATACTTTCTATAGCATCCCAAGCAGACTGCAAGGAAGACCATCTAAATCTCATCCTCAAATCTCCTAACAATCAAACCATCCTTTTCCAACTCCTCCTTGACCTGTCTGACCGTCCACTCCCCTCTGTGGAACATACCAGCCCCCAACGCAGCATCAACCGTAGTCTTGTCAAACACCTCTTTGAAATGTCCCGCATTACCCGCTCCACTGCTTGCAATGACCGGAATCTTGATAGCTTGCTTTACAGATTTTACAAGTTCAAGGTCAAAGCCAGAATTTGTACCGTCTTTGTCAATGCAGTTTAGTAGGATTTCTCCACAGCCCATTGCTTCCACGGCGGTGCAGAGTTGGATGACGTCGAGATCGGAGGTGCTGCGGCCGCCGTGGATTGTGCAGGCGTACCAGCAGTATTCCTCACCGTTGGGACCTGGGTATGGGGTTTTGAGGACAGAGTGGGTTGTGTCTTCAGGGCTCTTGACGTAAATTCTACGGGGGTCGACACTGACGACTACGGCTTGGACACCGTAGGCTTTGCTGATTGTTTCGATGGCGGTTTTGCCTGAGAGGGTCTTGTTGTTGGCATAGTATTCTTGGGCGGCGGTTACGGCGTCGGAGCCGATGGATACTTTATCGGCGCCGGATTTGAAGTATAGTGTTGCTACCTCGAGGGCTGGCACCAGAGTGTTTGTCTCTGGGTCTTTTGTGTCCCGAATACCGCCGCCGATTGTGAGGGGTACAAAGACGGTAGAGGAAGCTTGACGGAGGATCTCCAGCATAGGTTGATCTTTGAGAGGGGTCTCACGGAAGGAAGTGATGTTGAGGAAGGTGACCTCATCGGCGCCTTGTTCATAGTATTTCTGGGCCATAGAGACTGGTTTTCCGAGGTTGCGGACTGCGGCACCTTCTTCTTTTTCGCGGACATCGTATTGGTCTCCTTTTGTTACGACGAGGTCACCGGAATCGTTTGTGCGGACGTCGAGGCAGGCGATGATGCGACGGGTGAGGCCTTCTTTCGTTGTCGAAGGCTCAGGGGTGTGTGGGAGGGTGGTGAGACGGTCGCCGTCCAGGAAGGCCTTGAGGACACGCAGACCAGCGGCACCACTCTTCTCGGGGTGGAATTGGGTGACCAGAACGTTGTCCTTTGCGACGGCTCCGACGAATTCTTGGTTGCCGTAGCGGGCGGTGGCTACGGACCAGCCAGCCTTCTCGAGGACACCAGGCTCGTACATCTTGGCATATGAGTGGACGTAGTAGTATTTGCTGTCGGGACGCATGCCGTAGAGACTCTGGTTCGCATCGAGGCCTTGTTCCGAGGCAGTGTTGGCCGAGTTCCAGCCAATGTGAGGCACACTCTTGTCCGAGTCGTCGAATCTTTCCAGACGGCCAGGGATCAGACCGAGACCCGGAACCTCGTTGTTCTCTTCCGAGCCCTCGAACAGAGCTTGCAGACCGACACAGACACCCATGAAGGGCTTGCCAGCGGCAATGTGCTTCTTGATGGGCTCGACATAGCCAGAGTTGTTGAATTGACCGAGGCAGTGACCAAAGTGGCCTACTCCGGGGAGAATGAGTTTCTACATGGCCTGTCAGTTCAATCAGTCGTCTCAGTGCGAGCTGTTGGTGGGGTGTGGAGGGGCAGTACCTCAGCCTTTGGCACATCTTCAGGTGACTTGATCCATTCGACTTGGTAGCCGACCTTTTCAATCGCATTGACCAGCGATCGAATGTTACCAGCAACGTAGTCCAAGAGGTGTACTGTCGGCATGTTGATTGTAATGAGGTGTTTGTAAGGAAACAACACTCAATTGGCACGAAACAAAAAAGACGAGCACATGCCGATGACTCGTTTGGTGACTCCCACCTGCCCCGGGCCGAACCGATGACCGCCTTCGGCCCGTGAGATGGCGGCAGAAATTATCTTAGCCCTATCGACAAGGGAAGCCTTTCTCTGCAAAGACCGAACGGCCATCGCTGTCGCATCGCAAACAGCACAACCGATCGCCCATCATGGTCAGACAACTCAAGCACCACGAGCACAAGCTCCTCCGCAAAGTCGACTTCTTCAAGCCCGACACAAAACAAGGAACCATCCGCCAGAACGATGTGGTCCGCCGCGTACGTCCATCCTGAGCATCTGCGCAATCATAGAACAGCATCACTAACCGTTGCATTCAACAGTACATGATCCAGAAGCCCGAAGACTACACCTCCTACAACCGCCTCTGTGGTCAACTCCGTCAACTCGCCCACCGCCTCACCATGCTCCCCCCAGACAACGCCTACCGCCTATCCACCGAAAAGAAACTCCTCGACAAACTCTACGACATGGCCATCCTCAGCGAGCGCAGCAAACTCTCCGCCGTAGAAAACAAAGTCACCGTTTCCGCCTTCGCACGCAGACGCTTGAATGTCATTCTCACAAGACTGCAAATGGCTCCTGATCTCAAGGCCGCCACTACTTTTATCGAGGGTGGTCAGGTCAGAGTGGGTACCGAGGTGGTGACCGATCCGGCCTTTTTGGTTACGAGGAATATGGAGGACTTTGTGACTTGGGTGGATTCGTCAAAGATCAAGAGGACTATCCACAGATATCGCGACAAGTTGGACGACTTCGACTTGCTCTAGATGCGTTTTTGGTGGTCATGTTTTCTCTTTGGTCTTTGTATGCATTTCAGCGTGGCGTTTTCTGGGTCAAAATTGCATGGCACGAGCATCTCTTGAGAGATTCTTAGAGATGAATAGGTAGAAATGGTGGAAACAGGTTGGAATGCAAGATGTAGTAGAATTAAATGTCTCTCGTCTTGTCGGGTATCTTTGCTAACAACGAAATATCATATCCCCTGTTCCAAACACCATGTACGCCATGCTTTGTCCTCCCATATGCTTTTTTTGTTACGCTCATAGATCAACTGAAGTGGATGCCTTCCTGATTAAAGGCATAAAGCAACTTCAAAAAGTCACCCTCATCGCACATTCTGGCACGCTTCTCGCAGAGCTCGGTCGTCTCGATGAGTACCTTGGTCACCTTCTGGCGGACCAACTCCGAAACCTTGCCCTTCTTCTTGCGGTTGGGGTTGCCTAGCAGCTTCTTTGCCTTTTTGTCTGCTTCCTCCTTGAAGAAGTCGGGCATGTCGTCCTCGTCGTCCACGTCCATGATAGCTTCCATGTCTTCGTCCTGCTCATCTGCAGCCATATCCGTGTCCATTGCAGCATCTGCAGGGTCCAACGGGCCATCATCGAGTACAATATTGTTCTGGGCGCAGTAGGTGCGGTAGTTCGACTCGAGCATCTCCATGACACTGGTGGTTCCCAAGAAGCCACTGCGCAGCGTGCGGTTCTTGCGGACGAAGCAGATGCGCAACAGACCGTCCCACTCGTCGTAGCTGATCTGCGGACGCGGCACCTTGGGCACAATCTTGACGACATCACTCTCGACCTGAGGAGGAGGGTTGAAGTTGTTCTTGCCGACCTTCATGACATGGCTGATCTTGGCCCACATTTGCGCATTCACAGACAATCTCGAGTACAGCTTTGTCCCGGGCTGAGCAAACAAGCGCATGGCGAATTCACGCTGGAACATGAGTACGCAGGAGCGAGGAGCAGGACTCAGCGCCAGCAGTCTGAAAGTCAAGGGCGAGGAAATCTGATAGGGCGTGTTCGAGATGCAAACGTCAAAGTAGGGTAGTTGTGGGTGCTTGAGCACATCTCCGAGGATGATTTCTAGTCTCTTTTGCGCCGGAGTCCCTTGGAAACGCTTTGTGATTTCGGCAGCCATTCGGGGATCGGCTTCGCAGGCGATGACCTTTTTGGCCTTTTCAAGGATCTTGGTCGTCAAGTTACCAGTACCGGGTCCGACTTCAAGAACAATCTAGGAGGCTTGTTAGCACACTAGGACAAGTCAGATGGAAGCATAAAGACACACGTCTGACTGCTTGAGGTCGGCCTTGTCGACAATAGCTTGGGCGACACCAGGATTCTTCAGAATATGCTGACCGAGATCCGTGTTGAACTTGAAGACGTTGTTGGCCGAGTGACCCTTTTTGCGCGAGGCAGCGCCCGCATAGGGGTCAGTTTTGGAGGCGCCACTGCCGTTGTTCTTTCTTGCTGATTTGGGCATGTTGACTAGTTGTGTTCTGGTATAGAGAGGATGCGGAGAGGCGGAAGAAGGAAGATGGAATTTTTGGCCCGACTGGAAAGCTTATCGATAAGCCTCGCATCTCCAGGGTCTCCTCGAACCTTGTCACTATTCACCCCAAGACATCATCACATCAATACACCACTACAATGCCCCGTGCGTCCAGAGCAAGAGCCGCTCGCGAAGAATCATCTGATCTGTCATCTGCTGCCTCTGACGCTCCTGAGACGGCCATCGCTCAATCCGCTTCTACCTCAACTAGAGGGACCAAGCGCAAGCGTCAGCTCAAGCAGCCAGCAAAGGAAGACGTAGAAGAGGAAGAAGAAGAGGAGCTGGAAAAGAAGCCTGCTCCTGCCAGGAAGATCCGTCAGCGTAAACCACCCAAGCTCGAGGAAGAAGTCGAACCATCACCAAAGAAGATCAAGAAGCCCGCCAAATCGACAAAGCCCACCGAAGAGCCACAGGAAGAGGAAACCAAACCAGTCGAAGGACAAGCAACAAAGCCCAAAGTTGTGAGAAAGCGAAAGACCAAGGAAGAAAAAGAGGCAGAAGCAATGCCTTTGGCAGCACGTACACTCGGTCACAAACTCTTCATCGGTGCTCATGTCTCGGCCGCTGGTGGTGTTCCCAATGCTGTTCAAAATGCCATCCACATTGGCGCAAATGCTTTTGCTCTATTCCTCAAGTCTCAGAGAAAGTGGGCCAATCCTCCTCTTGAAGAGTCCGTCTCCATCAACTTCCACGCTCATTGCGACAAGCACGACTTTGATCAGAACAAACATGTTGTCCCTCACGGCTCATATCTGGTCAATCTAGCACATACAGACCCCGAACGTACAAAGCAAGCCTATGACTCTTTCCTTGATGATCTCAAACGTTGTGAGAAGCTGGGCATCGCCCTGTACAACTTCCATCCTGGCAACAGTGTAGGTGGTGACCGTGCTGCTGCTATTGCTCACTTGGCTGGCAATCTCAATCGCGCTCACAAGGAAACCTCAAAAGTTGTCACATTACTCGAAAACATGGCCGCTGGCGGAAACGTCATCGGCTCGACCTTTGAAGACTTGCGTGATGTCATTGCATTGGTCGACGACAAGTCTCGTGTCGGTGTGTGTCTCGATACCTGCCACGCTTTTGCTGGCGGCTACGACCTTCGCACACCCGAGACGGTACAGAAGACACTATCCGATTTTGACGAGACGGTCGGCATGAAGTATCTCCGTGCTCTACATCTCAACGACAGTAAAGCCCCCTTTCAAAGCCACAGAGATCTGCATGCCAACATCGGCACTGGCTTCCTAGGTCTACGCGGCTTCCACGCCATCATGAACGATGAGCGTGTCATTGGTCTCCCCATGGTACTCGAGACCCCCATCGACGTACGCGACGAAAATGGCAACCTCCAAAAAGATGCTAAGGGCAAGGACATGGAGGACAAGAATATTTGGGCCAGAGAGATTAAACTTCTTGAGAGCCTTGTCGGTATGGATGTCGACAGTGACGAGTTCAAAGAGCACGAAGACAGACTGCAGAAGATGGGTGCTGTTGAGAGAAATAGGATCGCTGAACAAGTCGAGAAAAAGACCACCAAAGTCAAGGAAAAGGAAGACAAAGCCAAGGCTAAACAGACGAAGCTGAACTTTGGCAAAGCTGTTCCTGCAAAGAAGGGTAAGAAGGCCAAGAAGGAGGAAGATGCTGAGCAGAGCGACGCTTCTTCGTTGAGTCCACCTCCTTCCGACAACGAAAACTGAGTGATTTGCAAACGTCTCACAGACGATCAAGGGAACTCCGGAGAGACGGACATGGATACAAAAGACGACTCGAGCATAACATCATCACGACTGAACGCTTCACAACATTTGCCATGCAGTAGCATCTTCTTCATCAAAGGACATTGCCATAATAGCGACGAATCGTTTTACACGTAAGTAGTCTTGTCAATATATTCTGATTAGCAGCATCCCATGTTATTCTCTCATCAAACCGCTATAAGAGTACGATCTTGGTTTATAGACATCTTCATGCCCAGGATGGCGAGCCTTTGTCATGCAGTCTTTTAAAGGAACTTTTATTTCTAGCAAGTGACAATCATAGTTGATGTAACTGATGGCAGACGCTTGAGTGGTAGCCACATTATGTAACCTACAGCAGGTCAACAGCCCAGGTCTCGCTCAAACTTTCGTTGTCTAAAAGCAATGATATTGAAATTGCCTATTGATGAGCCTGACCCCCTCTATATCAATCGAACCACTTTTACGCATCAGTCCCTCTCTATATATCTTTCTCTTCCCCGGGACCCTTGTTTTACAACCCCCCCCCCCCCCCCCCCCCCCTCCTTCCAGATCCTTTCTCTAATTTTCCCTTCAAGCCTCCGCTAATAACCTCCAGCTCCACCACCGCTCCCTCCTTGGCCAACCCAGGAACCTGTACACAATTACTCACCGTGAAAGGCTCTTCAAGATACTCAGCCTATGTCTTATCAACGCTTCTGAAATTCTTCAATGTCAATTGATAATCTGACGTCACTGATGCCTTGACATGTCTACATTTGAGATTAAAGAGGACGTGGTCTTTTAGAAAAACGTCCTTTCCTTGTGGCTGAATCAATCTCGAGGCCATGGACTAAAGTACTAAACCACTTCACACAGGTGACTGATTTGCAACGTCGAATGATCGTTTTCGTTATTCTGTAACTTAAGCTATTGTCATGGAAGTAGTCGGTGTGGTGATCGTCAACATCTGTCGAAATATTGCAATGCCACACTGAAACTGCTTTACATTCTTCTGTAAAGGAATAGGTCTTGAGACGTAGAAGGGTAGTCTTCGTCTGGTAGTAGTCCTCCGCAGGCCAGGATCTGACCAGTAGCCCCTGTCTTCCACAGCAGCTCAACTTCGTCAATATTGTTGCACAGGTAGTCCTTCTTGATTGAGTCAGAGACAGCATCTAGCACAGTGAGAAGCTGCCACTGGAAGATGAGATTGGTCAGTTTGGCCATCTTGACACGAGCTGAGACCAAGTCCAGAGTTACTTCGTTTCCTGGGGCACAAACGTAGGAGCGGACGATATTTGTGTCAATACCGAGCTGGAGTTGAGCCTGAGCCATGTATTTATACTGCTGACACATGACCGAACGCTCAATGTCTGTGAAAGCACTGAAGCTATAGATGACGCCGAAGAGTTTCGAGGTCGTGTTGTAGGTCCAATCGTCAGGGACAATGGAAACCTCGTGAGTGAGAGGGACCCAGACGGTGTCATAGGGACGATTGTGGCAGAAAGTGCGACCGACACGGCCCGAATTGAGAGCTAGCTCGTTCAAGGCGGTGTAGTTGAGGTTCTGGCACAACCACTTGTACTTGGGCTCCGGATCCTCGCCGAGGTGTGGAGAAGTTGGGTGATAAAAGTTTCGGTGGAAGCAAGCTTGATTTGAGCAAGGGCAACGGCGGTGATGTTGGAGATTCCAGCCGTGGCAGCGGCACAGAAGGTGCCTGCCAAGCAAAGTCAATATTGCATAGACAAGACTGTTGGCCTCAAGAATGCTAACCCGCAATCACAGTGGAGTTGAGTCCGAGATCGAACCAGTGACCATGGCCGAAGGAGGCGATGTCTTGACATCCTTGTTCCAGGGTAGCCAGGCTCCGCTGAGAGCCAGCAAGCTGCCATCCAAAGACTGAGGAGACATTCGCCATGAGCTGTGAGTGGGGGTCCACTTGATCATGTCAGCATTAGGGAGTGTACATGGTTCGACACGACATACGGTCGACGGCAGCGCTACAGACGAGACCGACAGCAAGGAGGATGAAAGAAAGGGCGACGAGCTTCATATTGATACTCCGATTCTTTTTGGCGTGGAAGTTGGAAGAAGTATCAAGGAAGAAGGAAGCGAACGTAAGGGTGAGGTCTGTGATAACTGAATCTAGCAAGGGTTATGTGATAACGAAAGTGAGGTAGTGGTTTTCGAGGCAGCTGCCAATGCACCTTCCGGGATAAAGGTTGATGTGAAACCAGCAATTGCTGATTTGGGCCTCGTTATCCAAAGTACAGTGAGTTCCTTTTTTGCCATGGAGCTGAACGCCGCGGGTAGCCTGTGATGAGTCGCACCTGATCGATTTCGATCAATTATCACCACAATAGACTCTCATCAGCTCCTAGCTTAGAGAGAAGGCACCGGGGGCCTTCATTTTTCAAACATGCCGAGAAACAGTCGAATATATGGCGTGAGCCGATAGATGACTTTTTGAGATTGGAACACAACCAATTGTGATTGCGTGATGTGTATTCTGGAAGATGAAAAAGACGGGCTTGACATTACAACGCCTTTGGGAATCAAGATAACGGTAGGAACATACTGTACATTACAAGAGCTTCAGTCCAGAGCACCGTCGGTTCTGAACTTCTCCTTGCCCCACATCTCGCTGGTCAGGTTAGTCAGACCTTTAGAATTCTCGCATGACTTGCGGCCACTGAGGGGACCAGGGCTGGGAAGCTTGACGCCTTGTGCAGCGTAGCCTCTGCCCTGCTCGGGAATTGTGGTACCGGAACCTCCAGCTCCCTCTGCCTTTCCAGCCTCGCCAGCAAGACCAGAAGCCTGTCCACTTGCGCCAGCCTTTTGTGCGGCTTCTCTAAGGGCCTTGAGTAGCGATTTTGTTGTCTCGGGAGTCAAATCCTCGTAGTAATCATCGTTGATTTGAACCATGGGAGCATTGGCGCATGCACCCAGACATTCGACTTCAGTGAAGGTGAAGAGCTTGTCATCGGTAGTTTGGCCGTGGTGAATGTTGAGTTCCTCCTCGATGGCCTTCATGACACCATCGGATCCTCCAAGCTGGCAGGGAGTCTAGCAGATGTTAGTTCCATGTGTCGCCGAAGTCTATGCAGGTGGCGGACGTACGGTGGTGCAGCATTGAACGTGGTAGCGGCCTACAGGCTCTCTGTTGTACATGGTGTAGAAAGTGGCAACCTCGTAGACGCGCATGGGAGGCATTTCCAATCGGCGAGCAACCTCGTTCATGACGCTGATGCTGCAGAAGCCATGTTGACGCTGGCCGAGGTCAAGCAGGGGCATGACGGCGGCCTTCTTGTATTGCGAAGGGTACCGGCTAAGGACCTCCTCAATGAGCTTCTCATTCTGGGCGTTGAAGGTGAAAGGGATGTCGAGGTTGTTCTCCGGTGAGTCGCGGTGCTGTGAGTATGGCGATTAGAAGAGGTGCGGCGGAGTGCGAGACGAGCGAACATACAACTTGGAGGGTGTCGCTGCGGGAGATGGAAGAGACGGCGAACGAGCGACGAAGTTGCTGTCTGGCGAGGACGCGCAGAGCTCTGCTGCTGCTTCTGAAAGCCATAGGTGCAAGCTTCGAGGCCATTGTGTGTATGAGGATGGTGGTATACGGATTGGGTTGCGAAGCGGTCTCCAGAGTGCAAGTCGTCAAGAGTCCAACTTCGACTTCGATCCGCCGCCCGCGTCGCGGTCAGCGTCGCTGAACCAATCAGACGTCGCCGATCCACGTCGCTTACCAAAAAAGCCATCTCCTCGATTCATGTCATTCGATATATCATGATGCATGCATTGTTCAGCTTTTAGCTTCCAAGAATACCAGACACATGAACTGAAAGTTTTGTTAATCAGTTAGTTCTCCGACGTAACATTTTACTTCTACAACCGTGCAAATGTTGACCAAGTCGTTTGGACTAGCCAAAAGTGCTTCCTAGACCATGCCAGTCGCAAAGAGGCGATGAAAGTGTTACATGTTGTACAAATATCTATGGACCTCTCTATCGGCCCAGGGAGCCTCTAGGTTGTAGAATCTCAGGATGCCTGTGCACACTAGGCATTAAACCAAGGCCAATTGCTCTTCTGACAGCTTTGGCCACCTTCCTTTGGTTGACGGGCCTCAATCCTGTGTCTTTCGAGTGCTTGATCTTGCCCATCTCTGTCATGTATTCAGACATCATCGAGAAGTTCTACATGTGTTAGCTGGAGAGCGAGTTGGTGAGACGGAAAAGAGCTTACCCAGTAATGGTTCATAGGGTTGATCTTCAGCATGTCGAAGACATCCTTCTTTGGCCTTCCCTTCTGCTGTCCCTTGCTCCACTTGCTCATCTCAACGCCGCTCAGATCATGAGGGGCGTAGACATCTCCCTCCTTCCACTTGCGCGTCATCTGTCTTTGGAATTCTTGTGTCTCTTGACTCTGTGCAACAGCTTCTGGCGATGAGTTGCTCCTGATGGTGTTCGATTGGCGACTCAGGTAGTTGCTTCTCCTGGCGCCCAAATCCTGTGATCTCGAATTCTGAAGGCCTCGCGAACCTTCGCTTGGATTGTTCCTGGCCGTGGCCTTCAAAGTATCCAATATGCCTGGAAAGCGTTAGCGAAGCGAAGTGGTGTAAGCCATGTTACAGTAGATACCTGCGAAGATGGGTGGTCGCGTGGACGGTCTAGATTCTTCAGCTGGCTTGGGCTCTTCGGCTCGCGGCGTTGACGAGGTGAATGTGCGCACACATGCTGGACATGAAGGGGTGGTGCGAGCAGCTATCCGCGAGAATGGGCGCACGAGAGACATTTTGTGATATGGTTGATGTCGGATATGGCACCGTCAAGTTTGTTTCGGGGGTCTGCCTGTTGGCCGCAATGCACCCACGGCATGCCGGATAAAACCGAGACTTTCTCAATGACACCCGGCGACAGTATGCTAATGACAGCTACCTACCCAACTGCTCCGATTACTGCGCGCTAATCTTTTGTGGCATTTTGATTTTCTTTTCATTCTTGTATAATCTTTTTGTTCCATTCACTCGAGTAATACGGCCCTCGGTATACACGGCGATACTGGCTTCGAGCAAACACAACCTCCGGCATGCCTTCCCAGCTCAATCGCGTCGTCTTTCGCAAACTGCTAGCCAGCGAACCCATAGCACATCGAGGCTGCCTTCGTCCACACCAATTCCGATCGCCATGTTCGCCGCATCTCCAACCCTCCCCGACGGCCCAACGCCGCTCCTTTATGAACATCTTCAAGGCCCCTGTGCGCGTCACTTCGGAACCGAGAATGGCTCCTGGCCTGGAAAAGATGATGGAATACTCAAAGATGGAGAGACTCAATGCTCGATTACCGCCTCCGGAACACATCCTCCGTGCCGTCGCCCTCTACTTTGATTACAAGACGCAGAAGAACGCGTCTACCCAACACATCCCAGACGCTCAAGCCCGCCATCTTCTGCGCTGTCTGCACTATCTCGACCAGCATTCCGCTCTTGCCACGCTCGACCCGAAGCAAATCAATACATGGTTCACCGTTCTTGACAATCGCGGCCACGTCGACTCCCACATTCATAGAGACATCATTCAACTTCTCTATCGTGCTGTGTGCCAGAACGCTACTCACGCCAAAAGGATGCCCTTCAGATCTGTCAGAGGCTATATCGAGGCTATGTGTGCTTCAGGGGGCTCTTTGACAGCTAGAGACGAGCTCGTTCGATACATTGCGGAACACGGGGATATGGCCAAGCGCGTCGACCGAGAAATCTGGCGCACCATCTTCATAGGCTTGAAGGAAGAGGAGAATGAGCAGGAACTTATTCGAACTCTGGACATCATGAACAAATCTCCGGTGGACAGTTCTCTGGCTTCCGCCTACGAGATAATAACGAAGTTCTATATCGCACGGAAGAACCCCGAAAAGGCCGCTGAATGGTACAACATGACGAAAGATCAGGACATAATTGAACTCAGGCTCGAGATGCTACAGGCAAAAATGATCGATCTGAGCATAAGCATCTCGGACACTAAACTCGGACAGTCCGTTGTTCGGGACATGACAACAGGAACGCCGACGAAGCGTCAATGGGATCTAATCTTCGAGTGGGCTGTAGCAACAGGCAAGGGAGCTGATGAGATTGATCGTATGATTGGTGTCATGGAGCGAGCGAACGAATCCCTCCCTGAGTCAGAATGGCGAATTGCTGACACGTATACTTTGAACAAACTGGTCAAAGTAGCAGTGGACCGCAAGGATCCCTATCTTGCCGAACGATTCATCGCTCTAGGTAGAGCGAGGAACATTGAAGCAGATGCCCAAACACTCATATATCAGATGCAATATCGTCTGGTCGTCAAGGACGTGGACGGAGCTTTGACGGTGTACCAGCACATGCAGTCATACGATCTCTCAAAGAACAGGGATGTTGGTGTAGTCAACGAGCTCATCCGAGCCATGTGCGCTTCTGGAAGACAGGATTTTGAAAGTATTATGAATGTCGCAGCAGATCTGTCAGACAGACAGGTGCGCTTCGACCCGGAAACAGTATCAGCCTTGTCGGTGTTGCATCTCTCACGAGACGAGGTTCACGATGTTATTGATCTCTTGAACACACATGTCTACGGCTTTGATATTGCTGGGCGGGCAGCAGTGGAGGGTGCTTTGATCGATTTTAGTCTCAAGCCCTCGACGACGACTGCTCAGACTTGGGATACGTACATCATCTTGAAACAGGTTTTCGACGACATGACCCGGGAAAAGCGCGTCAAGATCATGGAGGAATTCTTCCGACGCCAGCGCCCCGACATGGCAGTGCATGTCTTCAACCACATGCGAGCGCATACTCGTTCAGACACCATTCCCACTATCGACACCTACGTGGCATGTTTGTCCGGAATCGGTAAGCTGAAAGACGAAGAGAGTCTCGAAGTCGTGCACAACCAGCTCAAACTGGATTTCAACATTGAGCCAAACACACTCCTCTACAATGCGCTCATGAAAGCATACACGGCTTGCGAATTTCCTAGGACGGCGCTAGGCTTCTGGGATGATATTGCGTCAAGCCGTGAAGGACCGAATATCAACAGCATCCACCTTGCTTTGAGGGCATGCGAAGACGCGCCATGGGGTGACGAGAAGGCGCGAAAGATCTGGACGAAGTTGGGTAGGACCGGTCTCGAGCTTGATCAGAACCTTTGGGCCAGTTATGCTGCAGCGCTAGTGGGTAATGGAAATGTGGATGGCACCATCAATGCAATAGAGGAAGCCCATGCTCGGCAGGAACTTGACATGGATACTCTTGTGTAAGTTGAACACTGACCAAATAGTTCTAGGAGCAATAGCTAATTTGGAGTTAGGATCGGATCGCTATACAACGCTGCTCCAGGACAAGTCAAGAGAGGTGTAGTCGAGACGTGGGCTAAGGAGAGATATCCGGAGATCTGGGCGGCCTTGGAGGAAATGGGTACTTGCCCTTCGACACTGTCAGACCTTCCTGAGTTCAAGATCGACAGAGACGTCGAGCCATAGAATCTACACAGGTCATGGCTTCTGTAAATATATGTGTACTAGAATCTGAGAAGGATATGAATACACGCGTGTTACGACTGAATCTCATAATGGAAACTCAGAAGAGGACAGAAAAGTGAAGACGTCAGCATGCATCTGACCAAGCAGGAGCAAAATTTGGAGAGTTTGGGGCTCGGAATCAGGCTTCGGGTTTGACAGAAGAGTCCTGACGATCTTTCTTTTGACCGGATGATGGCTTGGGTTGGCGTGCAATGTTCTTGTTCCTGTCAAACCTTGCAGTGTGTTTGGGCAGCAAGATCAAAGAAGTTTATTTTGTGGTGATTGCTTCCTCGTGTGAGAAGCGAGCCTGGTTGTTTTGGTCAGTGCACGTGGAAAGGCACGTCACTGTCGTCGAGTTTGGAAGGAAGCAGGCAGGGTGCAGGAGGAAGGAGGGCCGGGTGATCACCAGCCACCACGGTCGGCAGTCTCTTGGTCTTGGTTGCAGCAGATTGCACTTGGACTTGTCTGCGCCTGGTTGCCTGGCTCTGCGCAATCTCACCACTCGTTCAGCTTAGCCTCACTTACTCTCCGCTGCTGTTTTGTTCATCATCTACAGAGTTGCCCCTCGACTTGTTTCCCCACGCACTCTCCACCTCCACCATTCCTCTCCACCCGTTTTGTCGTCCGCGGATCTTAACGGCCAGTACCAAACTGTCGTCACTGGTCCCGCGCCGTCATC
Organism: Aureobasidium subglaciale EXF-2481; assembly: GCF_000721755.1. Lineage (NCBI taxonomy): Eukaryota > Fungi > Ascomycota > Dothideomycetes > Dothideales > Saccotheciaceae > Aureobasidium > Aureobasidium subglaciale. The sequence goes on from NW_013566994.1 coordinate 761,818, forward strand.
ATGTCCGTCATTTACAAAGACCGCGACGAACCGCGCACATACACGACCGTCCGCCGCTACCGAGTACCAGACCGAGCCTTTGAAGAAGAAGAGAATACCTACGAGAAACAGATTGTCATCAAGCGCGACCGCGAACAAGTCCCCCGATATGACCGCGATCTCGAATACCACACTCGTGAGCGAGAGGCTCCCAGAGAGGTCATCCGCTATGAAAGAAACATAGAGCGAGCACCTTCTCCTCCTGACCGAGTCCGCGAATTTCGCTTCGAGCGAGAAGTAGAGCGTGAGCCGCCTCGACGCGATCACTGGGATCTGGAAAGATACACTCGTTCCACCGACTACTATCAGCAACCACAACCCATTATAATACGCCAGGATCCACAGCCAATCATTATCAAGGAGGCTCCCCGTCAGCCTGTCGTCCTCCAGCGAGAAGAGCCCCATTACGACGATCGTGATGATGCACAGAGAAGAAGGGACGAAGACGATTACTACTACGAAAGGACCACTCGAGAGGTAGATCGGGGCCCGCGTCGTGGTGGTGGTGGTGCTGGTGAGGATTTCTATGATGCACGTTTCAGACAAGATGTTGACCCCCGAGATTCAGCGTCCAACTATACCGGCGATCGCTACAGCAGCGACGAGGATCTTGTCATCACCCGCACAAAACGCACCGGCGGCTCGCGCGACCACTCACCCCACCACCGTCGTCACCTAGCCGAAGGCGCCATAGCCGGTCTTGGAGCCGCCGAGATCCTTCGCCATCATCGTCGAAAACAAGGAGATGAGAGTGGTCATCGTGGCCGCCAACTTCTGGGCGGCGCTGCTCTGGGCGCTGTTGGTGCCGAAGCTCTAAGCCGTGCTAGAAGCCACATGCGAAGCTCTCGCTCGAGATCAATTTCCAGCGATCGCTCCCACCGTTCCAGCCGACGTGAGAGACGTCGTCGCCATCGCAGCAAGAGTAAGAGTAGAAGCCGCTCTCGCGCACGTACTTTGGCCAAAGTCGGCACAGTTGCTGCTGTCGGTGCTCTTGCTGCATATGCTCTTCGTAACAGAGGTAACAAGGAGACCGTCATCGTTAACAACGAGGTTCCACCACCACGTCGCAGCCGATCTAGAAGACGCCGTGCCTCGGTTGGCAGTGTTCCTCCTCCACTGGATGCCAGAGACAGAAGTAGAAGCGAGAGCAAGCATCGCGATCCGGAGCATCGCAATCGCCGTATTGCCCAGGCTGGTCTAGCAACTGCTGCAGCAGCTGGTATCTTGGATCGTGTTCGCAGTCGTTCCAGAGGCGGCAAGAAGTCTCGTTCCAAGAGCAGAATCCGTACAGGCGTGCCGATTGCTGCTGCTGGACTAGGTGGCGCTGCTGTCGCTGGCTTGTACGAGCGTAGTAAGGCTCGCAAAGAAGCTGTCAGAGACGACGCATCCGAGTCTGCTCGTGCCAGATCCAGGTCCAGGTCTCGCAGCAGATCTGTTCCTTACCCTGATGACGAACCTCGTCTACGCAGAGCTTCGAGTGATCCCACGCTTATAGAATACGGCGATGATCCGATCTACCCGCACCGACGCTACGAGGATCCACCAGCTGAATATCGTCGCAGGCGCAGAGGCAGCTCCGCCTCGCTGAGCCCTGACAGACGCAGGCATGACAGATCAAGCCGCTCAAGGTCGAGAAGTCGCAGCCGGACTAGAGGTCTGGCTGAGGGCGCTGCGGCTGCCGGCGTCGCTGCTGTGGCTGCTCATGAATTGGGCAAACGGGATGAACGTAGGAGATCAGACCGAGATAGAGACAGAGAGCGCAGACGTAAGTTTCCCTCCGTCTGACATCGCTGCACAACGTGCTAATAAATTCTCGCAGGCCGTGACGAAGATGAAGACATGTACGCACGCGACAGACCATACTCTCCACCACCAATGGGTGCAAATGCTGCCTATCCTCCAACACCTCAAAATCAGGACTTCTACCCTGCCACCAACTCCTTCCCGCCTCCGCCGACCGACAACTACGGACGCGAGGCAGATTATCCTCCTCATGAGTATCCACCTTACAATCCTGCCGATTATCCGCCACCTCCTGGAGCAGCCCCAGCTCCTCGTGGCAGACACAACGATCGATACAGTCCTGATCCCAATTTGGGCTATCCTCCAGCCAATGAGACTTTTGCTGGTGACACGCGCTACGCTGGCGATACTCGCGGCAGGCCGGGTTCAGAACATGTGAGTTCGATCACTCCTCCTGGTTCTTTTGCCGATCCACACGACTCTTCCGGTGGGTGGTTCGGTTCAGTTACTAGTTTTTCTGCTCCGGATTGACGCTGACGTTACACACAGATGGCCTAAACAAGAAGAGCGTACAGTTCAACGTGCCACCGGACGAGGGTATGCACTCACCGGATGCACAGAGAAAACCCAACCCTCGACAAACGGACCCAGGAACGGATTATTCGGAAAGCAACGGACAGGACGACAGAATCAGAACAAGAAGCGAATCAAGTAGTGACGGTACTACTGAGAACGAGCACAAGCGCAGAAGACGCAGACGCCACCGCTACCACGACGAAGACATTGACGAACAACACGAACAACACGAACATGAGAACGGCCACAATGATTCCCAGCATCGTCGCCGCAGACGCCACAAGTCTCGCGATTCTTCAGCTCACCGCACCGGTTCTCCAGACAGCGTACACTCCAGCGAAACAGTCGAATTACCACCACGTTTCGACCAAGAAGGCAGAAAGGTACCAGAACGCGGCGAAGACCCTTTGGCCGACAAGATCGAAGACCTTTTACGTGGTAAAGGTACTGCTGGAAGCCTGTTCAAGCGAATTGCTGGTGATATCCTCGGCGACGGCGCTGGAAAGAAGAGACGCTGATTTTCCCAATTCTCCCTTTTTGCTGATGCCCCATTTTGCTTGTAATACCCTTCCATTTTGCCCAATTCCTCCTGCACCCTTTTTGCTTTATTATGAGAAACACGAATTGCTTGATTTCTTTTTTTGCTCTTGCCTTGAAGGCAGTCCTTTTATGGCTTTGGTTTTTGCTTGCTCTTTTTTCTTGCTACATTAGCTACTCGAGTAGTCGCTCAAGAACAATCACACAATATGACTCTCTTTATGCTCTCATTCACGTACTGTTGCGTCTTTTTGACAAAGTGCGCCTGACCTATGTGATCATGACACCTTTATCTTCTGTCCACCATACGGCCGAAAAGGAATGGCCTGAGAAATCAAGGAACAAATATAGCGGGTTACGCCACCAAACGACGCATACGCTCACGCTCATTCACATACACGAGAACCAAAAATCACACGAGTACACAACTTCACTTTTTCACTGCCGCCGGTCGACACCCCAACAAATTTGGTTAGCCTTATCTCGGAGTTTTGGAACAGAAAAATGTCGATAGCGAGGAAATTGGTCAATGCGGTGGTGTCGATTGGTGGGTTTGCGGTGGGAGTAGGCGTGTATCATCGTTTTGCTGATGCTGTTCCTACTACGACTACTCAAACCGCACACAAACAAGAGCCTAGACCTAACAATCTCGAGACACCCAGAGATGCTGGGGTTGGTGGAGTTGGTGGGAAGCAGACGTCGTAAAAAAAATAATTCTGGAGTCGAGGTATCTATTCAAAAACATCGTCACCTGTTGCAAATCACATCCTGAGGTCTTACTGACATCTTTGGTGGATTACTGTAGGAAGCATCTTGGTCGACGATCTTCTGACCAGGGGGGTACAAGTGCTTGTAGCTGACAATTCAGCGCTCCTGACTCAGACAACAAGAGGTTTTGCTGGAGGACCAGTCCCATGTCCGTGGGAGCTACCGTAAAGATACGAAATGACATATGGGCAGACAGGATACATAATCAATACAACTTCTTGGAGCAGATGTCGTGGTATAGAGCTCGCTGACCATATCCATGGCCCATGTAGATACTGACGGGGTGGTACCGTGGTCAGGTCTGACTTTGTCATCTCAGAATATTATTTCACCTTCCTTCATCGATACAGATAGCCATTTGAAAAGCGATTACCATAGTAATCAGCCCAAACCTCATCATCTTCATGTCTTGGATCGACATCATGGGGTCGTCTAACAACCTTGATATTGCCCTCCCAGAATCCATCAATTTCTGGGTCTTCCTCTCCAGCAGCTTTCCGAGCATGATAGGCTGCCTTGGTCGACCTCCTGAACTTCGACATCTCAGAGATGACATCGACTTGTGGTGTAGAGACCTCTTTGATAGGCTGGTACTGAGAGCGTTGATACTGTGGCGATGGATCATGATCGACAGAGACCTCCATGCCAGACATGATGGTCATAGGTAGCCGAGCAGGCTCAAGCATAGTATCAAGACTGTTAGTCTCGCCCTCGCCAAAGAAAGAAAAGTCTGTCTGTGAAGCTGCCCACAAAGCTTCACTATCCTGATCTTGAGTCACGGATTTGGTGCCGCGATGTCTCCAGGTACTGGCAGCTTCACTCTTCCTTTGGTCTATACTTTGTGGTGCGACTTCGAGGACGATCTGCTCGAGAGCGAAGGATCTACGGGCGACCTCTCTTTGGTGTGAATGACTGGCTCGCCGACCTGGTGGTAGTGCCCAATCTAGGCGCGCTTGTAGTTTTGCTAGTGATGTCTCTTCGGCGCACGCACGAACTAAAGATATCAATCGAGTAGGCGTGTCTAGCGTCGACGAGAATGACGGGACCTCAGTCAGGACCAGTGTTGTCAGATGTGGTAAGGTGCCTGGATGGAAGCCTTTTGCTTGTGTCAAATGTGTTTGTACACGACCTTTGCGCTCAGCAACCACAGAGGAGTAGCTACGGCCTCGGCTGCGGGAATAAGCGCTCGGACTTAGTGTCAGTGTTCTGCTGGCCAATGATGTGGACCGATCATCCTCTTCCTCCATCCCTGTGACGTGCAGACCGTCCTCCGTTGTGTCCTCGGTCTGTAAAGGTATCGGGAGGTCTTGACTTCTCCTTCGTGGTACTCCTAGCTGACCATTAGACTTGCCGTCAGATGTAGACGTCACTATGATAGGGATGGTATCTCCTGGAACTTCGACGGCGAAAGATGTGTCGCCCATCATCTCATACACTTCAGTGTCACGATCTACTTCAGCGACTCCTACGGGGTAATTAGACGTATCCGCGAGCTCGCAGTGTCTTGGTGTTGTCTCTATGTTAGAGGAATCCTGTATGGCCGGCGGTGTTCGAGTCACCAGACTATGATCAATCCTTAGGTGTGTCAAACTATGGCTGGCTGACTCGGCAAATACTGGAGCGAGCTTTGCTAGACTGGGAAAGATCATGTCGGATGTGCCATCTTGGGTAGACATCGATGGTAAGATACTACCCGCATCAAGAACGTGTAATCTTCCAGATCTGACCAGTCCAGAGAGACCTTCAACGGTAAGTAGGTTGTCAGACATGTAAAGATGGGTGATGCCACTCTCTGGAGCATCTTCAATGGCCAGACGTCCAACAAATTTGTCAGTGAACTCGTTCCTCAAGAAAGCTTCGAAGTTGGCTCCTCTGTAGATTGCTAGCATTTCAGCACCAAGGTAAGGTAATAGTGAGGGGGACATGAATTGTCCATCGTTGTCCCTTCGCCGTGACGATGTGAAACACTCTTGGAGAAGCATACGAACGCTCCGATCTGTTAGTTGATTGTTGCGCAAATCCAAGCCCCTGACCCGAGTCTTGATTGCGTTCGCCAATGTGTGTACGTCGTCGTCTTTCAGGGATATGCCTCGGAGCTTCAAGACTTGCAAACCGCGGAACTGACTTAGAGTCCTGAGGACTTCGGGACTTCTGGCAGGATGAGTCCAAGACAGGTCGAGGTACAACAGGGAATCGAAGCGTCTCAGAGCTTGTTGTAACCCAATTGCAGTCACATTGCTGCACCTTGACGCGTCCAGTAGACGTAGGCCAAACAGCGTCTGAGCAGGTACCAGCTGGTTCCTGTTGTCAGATGCTCGCGTATATCTCAGTGCGTTTAGAGTAGCATGGTCGAAGAATGGCAAGCCGCGAACAATCAGTGACTGCAAGTTCGGAAGACCTTCAAGAACCTCCCTCAGCCAATCTGCATGTGGACCATTATAGATTTCAGCATGCGCTGGAGGGAGGTGTAGTGTATGTGTCAGAGATCGAACAGTACGTCTGGCCCAAGGTAGAGTCCTGATAAACCGGGTGAGAGCGACTATAAACGTATGAGCTCAGGCTCTATGCTCCATGCGAGACGATGTCACACAAGGTGACCACGTTTCGAGCTTTTCCGGCATACTTACCGTATACTCTATCATTCTCATCTCCAAAATGAGAGGCAGGATTGCCCCACAAGTGTGGTGCGAAGGTTGTGTGCCATTGCTGACATACTAGAGCGGCAGAGCAGAGGTCTGAGGATGGGATGTAGACGGCGATGAGATCCCACGCTTTCACCGTGGTGGCTTGCCCATAGGATGGCGGATTTGCTTCCATGGTTGGATCATTATGTATCTAGGCAAGTTTAACAAGTCGCACTTTCCAACACTTTTATTGAATGGATATGACGGCAAGGTCTATGTTGTCATGCGCCGCCTCGCCAAGTCCCTTCCTGGAGGGGAAGTTTGTCACACGCCAATCCTTGGAAGCACACCTAATGAGTTCTGTACTTGTGTGAAGTGGGCACTTAGTTGTTGAAATAGTCACTTCCTCCATGAGTTGTTGAGATATCTTTGTCGTGGCACGCGATACTCGTCTGATTCCAGAAAACATTGTGGTAACAAGCAATGAAGTGTGACAAACTTCAGCGTGGCTGGAGTCGAAGGATTTCGCTCAATCTAATACTAGGCAGATCGTGTAGATCAGCCTCGACAGGGCATTTCCAAGACGTTTATTCTACAGCATATACATGGGCATTTTGTCATATGTCCGTAGCAAGTGTCTAGACCCTGAGTTCTATGTCTAAACCTTTTTCTTATCTTGCTTCTTCTTCTCTTCAGATTTCTCTTGCTCCTCGTCGAAGAAAAGCATCTCTTGAGCACTCCACAGCTCGGAGTAGACTCCTCCACTGTCGACGAGACGTTCATGCGTACCCTGCTCTGCTACATCACCATCCTTCAGGACGATGATGATGTCAGAGTCGTAGATGGTACGGAGTCTGTGAGCGACGAAGATGCTTGTTCGTGCCTTCTCCTTGAGAATGCTGTTAATATTACCCAAGAGTGCTTGCTCTGTATGTGTATCAAGAGCCGAAGTTGCTTCGTCGAAGAACAAGAAAGGCGGGTCTTTTAGAAGTAGTCGGGCAATGGCCAGACGTTGCTTCTCACCACCTGAGATCATCATACCGCGCTCACCAACCATAGTTGCGTACTTATCAGGGAATTTCTGGATGATATCGTGGACCTTTGCGCGTTTCGCGGCAGCCTCGACCTTTTCTGATGAAGCCTCGAGATCACCATATCTAAGATTGTGCTCAATGGTATCATTGAAAAGTGGGGTGTCTTGAGGGACGACACCGATGGCCTTGCGAAGACTCTCGATTTGAACATCGCGAATATCTTGTCCATCGATGAGGATCCTGCCGCCTTGAACGTCGTATGATCGGAATAGCAGGCGGAGAATAGTTGATTTACCGCAGCCACTAGGTCCGACGATGGCGATCTTCTTCCCGGCAGGGATCTCAAGATTGAGATTGCGCAGGATTGGTCTGTCAGGGCGATAACCGAACGAGACATTCTCGAACTTGATGCCACCGCCTGTGAGCATCAATGGTTTGGCGTTTTCGGGTTCCTTGATAGCCACATTGACTTTTTGGAGGTTAAACAGCGTCTCCATATCAAGCAGACTCTGTCTGAGTTCGCGGTACACCGAGCCGAGGAAGTTAAGGGGTACAGAAAGCTGGAAGACAAGCTGGTTAATCATGACAAGATCACCAACCGTGAGTTGACCAGTAGCGACGCCGTCAGCACCGTAGTACATCATAGCGGTCAGAGCGCTTGAGAAGATCAGGTTTTGTCCACTGTTGAGGAAGGCAAGCGATGTTGCGACCTTGATGGATGCGTCCTGGTAGTTCTTGAGCGCGGCATCATAACGACCGACTTCGTAACGCTCGTTGTTGAAATACTGCAAATTATCAGATGTGCGCGCGAATATGCGTTTGTAGAAGACTCGCCTTGACGGTCTCGTAGTTGATCAACGAATCGACGGCCACGGTTGCTCCCTTGTTGTCAGCGGCGTTGGCAGCCTTGCGGAATTTGGTTCTCCATGAAGTTGTTAGAATCGTGAAGGCGGAATAGCCAACCATTGTGGCGGCTGTGATGAGAGCAAATTTGAAGCCATATTGCCATGTCTAGCAGAGCGTTAGATGCGTATGTGAAGGAGGACGAGGCCAAACTCACAAGGATACCGCACACCAACGAGATCTCGAGGGCAGTAGGAATAATATGGAAGACCATTGATTGCAGGAGAAAGCTGATACCCTTTGTTCCTCGGTCAATAGCCCTTGTCAAACCACCAGTCTGTCTGGACAAATGGAAGTTCAGGTCCAGCTTCAGCAGATGCTCGAAGACAGTGGCGGCAACTCGACGGATGGCTTTCTGGGCGACACTGGCAAAAACTGCGTTACGGATCTCCTGAAACACAGCAGCACCTATCCTCGTGGCACCGTCTGGAAAGAAGATTAGGGAGGTGGATTTGCAGGAGATGGTGCACAGTCTTACAGGCAAAGATGGTGGCGCCAGCAACAGTTACGGCAGTGCCACCAACAGCAGCAAAGTCTATATTCATAGAATCTACAATTGACTTGAAGTAGAAAGGAACTTGAACGTTCAAAACCTTGGACGTCATTAATACGATGGCGCGCGACAGACAGAAGACGGCATATAGTTACCTTTGCGCCTACGAGAAGAGCAACGGAAAGACCGACTCTGAAACGAGTGCCGAAGTCATCCTTGGGCCATAGATAATGAGCCATATCCTTAATGATGGCCCAATCGGCCTTGCGCTGCTCTTTGTTGGAAACAGTCTGCTCTGCCAGAAGCGAAGGGGGTTTGGCTGGAGCGGCGGGCTTGTCTTTTTGCACGGTGGGAGTCTTGACAGCCTCAGCAGACTCGACCTTTGTCTCTTGATTCGCACTGCCTAGGCGGGAGTCGTCCTTGTTGCGCCATGGTGAAGTGGTAAAGACACGGACAGAAGGCCGGATGCTCTTCTGGCAGGTCGAGATGTGGGAGAAGGCGAGGTATGGGGTTGGTAGCCTATGACAAGAGAAGATGCCTCGAAGGACTCGGGTGGTCGGCATGATCTAGACGTGTAGACAGAAGAGATTCGTGTGGTTGGGGAGTGCAACAGCTCAAAACACCATGATGGCCAGCTCCTCGAGAGAAGAAAGAAGGAAAGCTAATGGGGCTGATGTTGTATGCTTGGTTGTGTTCTGTTGGCGAGACGAGAGAACGACAAGCAGGCGGCGACGAGATAAGAACCGGCTTCGAAGATGGGCAAGGTCGGATTGTGGGCATGGACAATTCCCTCCCATTCATGTCATTTTGTCCCGCACGCCAGCACAGACGGACCCGGGACAGCACGTCACCGTCGACTTGCTTCGGCTTCGGGGAAGGCACGCGCGCGTCGCAGAGTTGGCTGGAGCTGAACTGAGAGACAATACTTTCCACTCTTTGTCGACACTTGTCAGTCAATTGGGCAATGTCTACCGCAATGCGCTACCGTGCGCAAGACGTCCTCCGTCGCAGTCGTGCATGCGATCCCACTCGCTCAACACCCAGACGCTTCGTCCAGATAGCGGCCACCCCATCGTCGACCAACCCTACCGTCGCCTCTGCTGCTGCAGATAGCACTGCTCCTGGTACAAATCTACAACATCTACCTATACTTGTATGGCAGACTCTAACACATCCGCCCAGATGCGCAATTCGAGGTCTTGGGCAGCCCATTCTCCCTTCTTTCGGCTTCCATCTCTGCTTCGCAGAACCTTTATACTCGCAAGGGCTCGTTGGTTGGCTTCCATGGTAATGTCGAGAGCGTGAGCATGTCCGATACCATTCTGCTCATACACAAGTACTCATTGTAATGCCCAGACCGTTTCGTCCTTGTCAGTCCTCGAACCTTTCCGCCGCGCCGCCTTTGGCATTCCTTTCCTCTACCAGAAGATCACCTCGACCGCTCCCTATACCGCTCTGATCTCGACAAAGTCTCCCGTGACCTCCTTCTCCGTTGTTCACCTGGACGGTCGCCTTGACTGGATGATCGCACAAAGAAATGCTCTGCTTGCCTGGACTGGTCACACTCTTTCCATCAAGCCTCAAATCAACACTTCCATGAGCATCGCCCACTGGGGAACTTCTCGCGTTACTGGCCGTGGACTTCTCTGTTTGTCGGGCAAAGGTCAGATCTATCAGCTCGCTCTGAAGTCTGGCGAGGAGTACATTGTTCACCCCACCAATGTCATTGCTTATAGCATCATGCAACACGCTCCTCAGCCATACCGCTTCAAGTCCTCCAACTTGCGCCTGCAAATTCCCAACACCTTCTCATACCTTCCCGACACTAGGTTCTTCAGCGTCGTCCGCCAGTCAAACGTCTGGCGCGTCGTGGCCAACACTTTGTTCACCATCCGCACCTGGGCTCGTCGCTCAATATGGGGAGATAGAGTGAGTTTTACAGCTTGTTGACATGCTTGTCTCGTCCTGACCATAACTTTGCAGATGTTCCTTCGATTCCAGGGACCCGCCAACATCCTCGTACAGTCCAGAGCTGCCAAGCTGTCCGACGCCTTTACTGCTCGTGACGTGAACGAGGCCGCCGATACTCCTGCTGGTGTAGTACAGGCCGGCAAGCCTGCCACACCTGCTCTCATCGATGCCCCACCCTCAACTCCTCTTGCGCCGACCAAGCTCGTCTATGCGACACAGGGAGAGGACGGCAAATTCACCATTTCAAAGTCATGATGAACCGCTCTCTTTTTTCTAACCCTTTGTATATCTATTACCTGTATGCCCATGTGTCATTATTAGCATTCGGATGGACTCCGACTTCAACGAGTCGACCAGCATTACGTCGACCTGAGATCCTTGTAAAAGAAGACCTCATCAACCAATCTCCCGTCCTTGGGAGATACACCATATCTCGGAATAGCGCCAAGTCGAGTGTAGCCGAGTCGAGGGTAGATGCCCTCTGCAGGACTCCCGGCCTCGGTGTCGAGAGTCTTGTGCGCAGTCAGTCCTAGCTAGACCACCAGAAAAGCACTCATCATTTTCTTACCAGCAAACTTGTTCCTCTCTCCAGTGCTACCTGCTCCAACTTTGACATGAGACGTTTTGCAATGCCTTTTCGTCTGTATCGCGGGCTGACCAACAGCTTTTCGACGCTGCCTCTAAAAGGACCCGTCTCGGAAGCCTGACTTCCTAGAGCGACATAGCCTGCCAACTCCTCTTCACCGCTCTCGGACAATGCCATTTGCATGAACATGACCTTTGTGCCTTCAGCCGCTACAGCAGCATTGTTCCTCCAGTACTCTAGGACCCTAACATCTGGCGTCGAAGGGTCCCGGTGAAGAAACGGTGGTTGGAAAGTCGCTAGAGTATGGTCCGTCTCTACACAATCCTCATGAATAAATGCGAATGCAGGAATCAGATGATCGTGCTTTCCAGGCTCAAAAATGGTCACAGGTAGGAGTTCCATGATGTCGTTACAGTTTGAAAACTATGCAGGGACGCGCGGACTGATGATATACCTGTTTGAACACTGAGGCAGCAACCGACTCTGGAGGATTTGCTTGGCACGTAATCCTCTCTAAACACGTCTGCCTCATCTCGTGAAGTTATCGCGATGAGCATTTCATCTCATGAGTCGAACAATTTTTATGCGCCCAAAGAAACATCGATATCCAATAATATTCACGTGTCTGGATTGACGTGAGCTTGATCCTGTACACAAGCTTCGAGTCTTTTTATAGCTCATCACGTTGTTGGTTGGCCGAGGATCCAGATCCTGCAGAGTCCGCATCGCTGCGTGTACCCGCGCGATGCTTTGCGATGCCTTTTCAAGGAGAACACCATCTTCAGTGACATTCACGCCTCCTCCCCTGTGGAAGTATCTAGCCGATGTTCCGAGATCCAGGTTTCAGAGTCCACTATTTCTTGAAAGAAGGTTTTTCAATGCCAAACAGGGATGCTTTCCGCGGGCGTGCGATCCGCAAGTTTGAGGAATGATGAGCGAAATCTGTCGGTGAACGTCATCCGGGCAAATCCCTGATTATCTTACGGGGCGGCTGGGCTTGTTTATAAGTATACAACGGCCTCCTCTCGTATGCTTTTGGATCGTCGCTTCGGTTTTTGACTCTCGTCGCGTGTCTATCTGGGTGGTCCACCTATATCGCTATCATATACTGTCGCTCTCCCAACACAGTCTTTTCGTCGACGCGTTCCTTTTGAACACAAGCAAGGCCAAGCTTCTTTATCCTCCGCGGGAACATGCGTTCCTCATTGGCATACGGAGCCCTGCTCCAAGCATCCCTCTCCACCGTCGTCAGTGCCTCGCCGGCACCTACACCCCGTCGCGTCTTCCATCTGGAGTCTCAGGCACCTCAGGTCACTGCCTCTCCTGTTGAGCTGTCCCCATCGCGTACCGACAGGCTTCGTCGCGGTATCATCGACGACCTCAAGTCCGACGTTGGCTCTGTTCTCAGTGGACTCGGCTCGGATCTTCCCTCGTGGGTGGCATCTGGTGTGCCAAACTTCTTCCAGGGTTTCCCTACCGGAGATGCCGTTGCCTCATCGCTCGGTCTTGACGACAGCCAGCTGGATGCTTTGCCTACTCAAGTTCTGAACGTTGACCCTTACGCCAACTGGACTGAGTCTGGTTGGAACGTAAGATTCCACGGAAATGTCTATAAGCAGCCCAACACCTCTACTGCAGACCTCAACCGCCTGGCCAACATCTTCCTCATCGATACTTCTGTTGAGGATCTCCCTCAAGACCAGGCAGACAGAGCCCGTAATGTCACCGCATCCATCTTCGTTGTCCAGCAAGGAGACGTAGCTGTCGCACCTATCCACCTCGACCCTGCTCCGTCGCAAGGTGCTTCTGGTCAATCTGATGGCAGTGGTGCGGTCACTCCCTCAGGTGGAAACCAGACCGTGACCCTCCCCTACAACACCACTGTTGAAGGTGACTTCGATGTCTTTGTCCCCATCAACGGTGCTGGCCTCATGGCAGGTAACGAGACTCAGCAGATCCAGCGTCTCAACACTCACGTTGAGGGTGCTTCCATTGGCAACTCTACTGCTTACCTCGTGCCCACAACCGGTCTTACTGTCGTCAGTGATATCGACGATATTCTCCGTGTCACCAAGATCTACCAGCCCGCCCAGGGTCTGCTCAACTCTTTCGCAAAGGAATACGTTCCTTGGGAGAACATGCCTGATATCTACGCCAACTGGAGCAGAAGTCTTCCCAACACCCATTTCCACTACCTGACCACCACCCCCGAGCAAGTCACTAGAGCTTATATGAACTTCACCTACTCCCATTACCCTGGTGGATCATTCGATACCCGTCCTCTCAACTTCTCAGACGTTTCAGCCACTCTTTCCATTCGCAAGTTCCTTCTTACCAAGGTCTTTGAGACTTTCCCCGAGAGAAAGTTTATCCTCGTCGCCGATACCAGCAACAGCGACGTCATGAAGGACTACCCTCAGATGGCAACTGACTACCCCAACCAAGTGCAGTGCATCTTCTTGCGCAACACCAGTGGCACCGATTCTGGTGACAAGTTCCCTTACGACACTAGTGGCTTCAAGAACTTGAACCAGCAGAAGTACATGTTCTTCTTGAACCCCGATGATCTTACCGGTCTCGACATTGCCAACGGACAGTGTTACAACCAGTCGATTGCGCAGAACCTGACCTTTGGATACCAGGGACTGCCTTTCGGTATCGGAGACACTCCATCGGCTGTCAACGCCTCCGCCAACTCGACTGGCAAGACCGGAACAGCCTCTGGATTCAAGAGCAAGGATGCCGTTGGCGCACAGAGCTCTCTGGCTCTTGTTGCAGCACTCGGAGCCGCCATGTTCATGTTCCTGTAGATTTATGTCACGACATCAAGATGTTCTTCTGTTAGAATAGTAATAATAATCACGAAGCGATTCAATCTCAAATACGGATCTTCCCGCGTTAGTAATTATTCAGCTGCTTCATGTGTATAGACTTTAGCGTCTCGTACCTGATCAACAGAGCCTTCCGATACATTTATGGTATGGTAGATAGTAGGTACACTGCCGATGAAGTGTAGACAAAGATGTCCCGTCAGTATCTAGTGATATAAAAGTTCAGGGGTCACCTCATATCGCGATGATGCAAACAGGGCAAGAATATTGGTGAGAAACAGGACGCGGAGTAAGCTTGTAAGAAGCACGGTCTTTGAGCCAAGCCGGTGTAGCGTCGATCTATTGCGGCATCACTCTGAGCTACAGCCCTGCGCGAGCTCCTGCATGTTCTTTGTAGCTCAACGTAACAATGATGTTGCGCTCACGGAGATTTGTTTGGTCAGGACTATGGGGTTAGAACAGTGTACCTGTAGGAGGAAAGAAGTTGGTCGTGTGTGGGCATCATAAGATGCATTCGCTATGGAGATGGGATGTGGATTAGGCTTTGGTGGTCTGGCTGAAGCGGCGGCAAAGTTCTACACTACTACGTCAAGGGCGTATTGAACAGCCTTGTGGGGGCCGATGGTGGGCTTGTCGCGTTGTTGAACTTGCTTGTTGGTCGCTTTCTCCAAGAGATCTGCTCCAGTGAACTGTCGTTCGGTCGACGACTTTGTTTTCGACATTCGATCCGATCTTTGGGAAGCCAGTCCTTTCATGAGTGCATAGCCGGCTGCGACGGCCACGATCAGGCCCCGAGAGCGCTCCCCCTTTGAAGATGATGGAGGCCAAAGTCAAGGCCGAACTGGACAGGCAATTCCTGGTCACCCGTCTGTTCGAACGACTACGAAATGAGGCTCCTGCCTACGATTGGGATGACACCATTGCCCCTTTCCATTCGGTATGCGCTATGCGACGAAGCATTTGTCTGATGGAAGGGACAACTTACTAACCCCGGGGTGCAGTCCTACGACAACTGGCACGTACATGGCCACCGCCGTGCTTCACAGTCCGCCGATCGCAAGTCGAGCAAACCATCTAGCAGGACTGCAAGTGCAAGCAGGGACCGCCGAAAGGACCGCGATTCGGAGAAGACAAAGGACAAGGACAGCGAACGACGCGTGTCGGATGCGAACCTGGGTTATGATGTCGTCGCTCGCATCTCCCGCCACACAACTCGCCTCGAGCGTGAGTTTGGTCTCGCGAAAAGACTCAAGTCAGAAGACGACCCAGAGTGCCGCCACTTCATAGATCCTGTCGAGTTCCGCCGATTGCCTGCACGCCAACCTGGAGAAGTCGGTCTCGTCGCCTTCATCGCTCGAGCTCCTGACAATGGTGGGAACTACATGAAAGAGCTTGCGGAATTCGGACCAAACCTACAACGCACACAACTTCCTACCTCACCTGTCAGCCCTCATGGTAGCCCTGAGCTTCAGCAACTACCCTCTCCAGAGCCGCTCCCTATTCATCTCTTTTTAGACTTTGCTATAGGTGCAACTGAATGTTGCGAGATCCTGCATCATAGCAGAGAGCTGGTTCATGGAGAGCTTCGTGGCGATGCCTTCTACTTCAGTAAGGCACTTCGAACGGTGCGGTTGATCAATTTCGGTTCCGGTGCTCGATCCTTTGAGAATGGTCTCACGTCAGCTGGCTGGAGCTCCATCACGTCCGAAGCCGGCGTTGAAACCCGCCTTCAATTTATCGCGCCAGAACAGACTGGACGTATGCCTGCCGAACCGGACACAAGGACTGACATATACTCGCTCGGCATTCTGTTCTGGACCATGCTGACAGGAAAGCCCGCATACGGTGGGGACAATCCTCTCGAGATCATGCAGAGCCTGCTATCGCGCCGCGTTCCTGCAGTTGACAGCGTTCGCACTGACGTGCCTCAGATCATTTCCAACGTCATACAGAGGATGACACAGAAAAAGATGAACGACCGCTACCAATCTTCTTCCGGTCTAAAGCATGATCTAGTCGAGATCAAGAGGCTACTTTCTGAAGGAAATGTTGACGCACTGCAGTCTTTCAAGCTCGGATCGAAAGATGTCTCTTGTTTCTTCAACCTACCCAACTCGCAAATCGGACGTGATGAGCAACGAGAACTGATTCTCGAAGTTATAGAGAGCTCTGCCTTGCGAGCCTCCCAAGCCATCTCGCACTCCAAGAAGGGCTTGTATAGTTTGAGCTCTCATTCGTCAGCTTCAGTTTCCACCCCTACCCAACCCGACCGTCATGAGAATGGAATCTTGGACGATATCATGTCTCAGAGCACAGGTTCTGGTGACCAAGAACTGAAGCCCTCCGTTTCCATAGACAGAAGTGATGCCTTGAAGCTGCAGCACGAACCCAGCTCTCAAGAGAGCATTGTGGCTCACACCAGTGTTCAGCATGAGCACAAGCCATCTCTCGAAAGTCGACCCTCAGTGTACAACCTTGAGAGTAGTCAAAGATCTAATGTTTCGAACTCATATACTGGACATGGTGAGGGATCGGTCTTACGTACCGCACAACAGCTAAAGCAAATTGGGCATACTGAGATTCTATGCCTGAGTGGTGCTGCAGGACTCGGAAAAAGCTCTCTTCTACACGACGTGCAAAACATGTCAAGGAAATACGGCTACTATGCATCAGCTAAATTCGACCAAGTCAAACGGGCGCCCTTCGAGCCAGTTGTGCGCGTTATGAGCTCTCTGTTTCGTCAAATCTTCTCTGAAGGTGATGTTTCAACTCCTTTCCACGACAATATCCGCACATATATCAAGCCATACTGGGGCTTCTTGTCTGGCTTTCTGGACCTTCCACCTTGGCTACTCTCACAGTTTCCCACTCATCAAACACCTCTGAGTACTGATTTGGCCTCATTACGGCTACCTCGTGAAAAATGTGGCAGCAGTGGAGACACGGCATCTGATTGGCTACGCGCTGGAGGAAGCAACTCGAGCAAGTCAAATCGCTTCGTTCGCACCTTCCTTGACGTGCTACGATTATTAGCGCTGCAGAAGTTCATCTGTATTACGCTAGACGACTTGCAGTTCGCGGACGAGGAGAGCATTGATCTCCTGATCAGCATTGTTCAGGTCAAAATACCCCTGGTCCTCGTTCTAACATATCGTGATGAGGAGGTTCTGCCTACCAAGCTTCGATCTCTACTTGAGAAAGCAACAAAGATTGATCTCAAGCCTTTCAGTGAGGTAGAGACGTCCCAGTACGTGGCAATGACCTTACATCGCTCTCCCGAGTACGTCTTACCATTAGCTGCGGTCATTCAGCAAGCGACTCTGGGCAACCCATTCTTTGTCCGAGAGATGCTCGACTCTTGCTATCGAAAGCACTGCATATACTACTCATGGCGATCTTCACAATGGGAGTTCGATCTTGATAAAACTTTCGACGAATTTGCTTCACCGGATGCTGACCAATTCTCGACGAACAACTACCTCGCAAAACGATTGAAAGACTTGTCAGATGATTGCAAATCTGTGCTCTGCTGGGCTAGTTTCATCGGCAATACCTTCTCCTTCACTCTCGTGAAACAGGTGATGAGCTGCGATTGTTCCAAGAAATCCAAAGACGAATATTTGCCTCCGAAAAAGGATCCGGTGGCAGGCTTGCAAGACGCCATCAGTTCTTATATCGTTGTCGCGACCGAGGACGAAGACAGGTTTAGGTTTTCTCATGATCGGTATATGCAAGCTGCTGAGCTGCTCGCTGATGACTGTCGTAAGGAAGAAATGCATTACATCATCGCGGCATCTTTGATGTACCACGAACCATACAACCCTGCTACCAAACCAACTCAGCTTCTCTTCGACCAAGCCAGGAACATTTGTAATGCAGTTGAAGCCATCCAAGCTCGGCCTACTCTTGCTAAGGGCCCGTATAGAGACCTTCTGTACCAGGCAGCGGAAACCGCAAGGGAGCAGGGAGCCAGATCGATATCATTGTACTTTTTCCAGCATTGCCTGATGCTCCTGTCTGATGACCCTTGGAAAGAGAACTCTTCGGAGGGTTCATATCAAGAGACGTTGACCTTGATGACCAAGGCTGCCGCGGCTTACTGGTATCTCGGATTCTTTGACGAGGCCGAGGTCATCCTCAAGGAGATCTTGACGAACGCCAAAGCAGCTGCCGACAAGACGCCAGCGTTCATAATTCAGAGTCGCATGCATGCTCAAAGAGGTGATTCACACATCGCCTTCCTGAACATGAAGCGAGCATTGGCAGATCTGGGCATCGAAATCGTAGATACAACCTACGAGGAATGTGATGAAGAATTCCGTGAGATTGTGAAGCTTGTTAGCGTCACCGACCGACAACTTTTCGAGAGTCGAGATGCAGAAGTTGACCGCGACCTGTTCACGCTTGGAGCAGTGTTGGTAGAGCTTTTGAGTGCTGGATTCTGGACTGACTCCTTACTGTTCTATTATCTGACCTTGAAGATGATGAGAGTCTACCTCCAGAGAGGCATCTTCCCGCAGGTTGCCGTCGGGTTCATTCACCTTGCATCTATTGCCATTGGTCGTTTCGAGATGTTGGAGGAAGGTCTTGAGCTCGGCAACACAGCCTTGAGGCTTTTCGACCTCTTCGACACTGATTCGTACACGATTGGCCGCGGTGTCACGCTACACAGCCTCTTCCTTGGACACTTCGTTTCAGACATTGCTGACCAAGTACCTGCGTTGGAACGTGGTATGGAAGCTACTATCCTCGCTGGCGACAAGCTCGTCCACCTTCTAAATGTTGGTGTCATGTGCGCTTACAAGTTGTGGAGCTCTCATAACTTTGAGGATGTCACTGCTTACATACAAGATCAATACGAAAACTTCCCAGAATGGCCAACTGACCTGCGTGGAGGCGTCTTCCTGGTCTCAGTCCGCCAATTCATGCAAGCACTCCAGGGCAGAACAAATTGGCGCCAGCCTGCTCACATCTTCGACGATGACACTCACCAGACGCAGCAGTACGTTAAATTTTTGGAGTCACATACCGGCGCTGCTACCCGGCCACTCTTCTTCTATGACAGCTACAGGTTAGCTATCCTATACAGATTCGGATATTGGAGAGAAGCTCTCGAGATCGGCGAATCTGTTCTGCAGTCCATATCCAGCGTTTGGTGTATGCGACATGCATACTATGACTACTTCTACATTTCCATGGCTATGATCGCCAAGCTGCGCGAAGAGCCTAATTGTTCGGACCGTAAGCTCATCCTCGAGAAGATTTACAGGTTCAAGGGCAAGATTGAGACCGCAAGCCGCGTCAATGAGGCAAACTTCGCTGTTTGGTTGCACCTTCTTCGTGCCGAGATTGCCGATATTGAGATGAAATCCGATGAGGCTACTCTTTCATATGAGGCCGCTGTCGACCACACAGTTGTTCATGGCCTTTTGTCAGACGAGGCACTCTGCTACGAGCTGTACGGAGACTTCCTGGTCAGGAGAGGAGCTACGAGACCTGCCCGTTCTATGATTCGGGATTGTATTTCTGCATATCGCCGAATCTCTGCCTCGGCCAAAGCCACCCATGTTAGCGAGAAGCATGAGTTCTTGCTTCTTGGTTCGAGGACTTTTGGCTATGCTGATGCAGGCACGCAGACAGCAGAAAATGAGAACATCTCGTTCTCTATGGTACAGAACGAAGTCCCTCAGACATCCGACGACAGGACTCAGGCCTGGCTAAGCCCCTCCGCCAACACGGTTCCTCATCAGCATGAGACACAGCACGATCTTCAGGGTGGATTCTCTGCAGTCGGACTTGATATGATCGACCTTGCCAGTATTTTGGAGTCCTCGCAATTGTTGTCCTCGGAGCTCAAGGTCGACAAGCTACTGTCGAAGCTGACAAACATCATCGTTGACAGTACTGGTGCTGCACTCTGTGGTCTTGTGGTCAACGATGATGAGATTGGTTGGAACGTCGCAGCTATAGGAGGTCCAGATGTCTCATACCAAGACAATGTCGGCCAACCGATCAGCGACATTGATGATCCGCTGTCGAAGCAAATCACGTTCTACGTCTTGCGATTCAAGGAGGAGCTCTTCCTGCGTAACGTGCTCGACGACGAGCGCTTCTCAAACATGCCTGCAAACTGGAGACAGAAGTATCCTGAAGGCAAAGCTGTGATTGCCTTGCCTATCTTGCATGGAGACGACACACTGCTCGGATCGATATACATTGAGGGACCTCCAAACTCACTATCCCAGCGAAACATCACTGTCCTTCGCCTTCTAGTCAACCAGATCTCGATCTCTATCGCCAATGCACTGCTCTTCAAGAAGGTTGAGAAGGTCTCGGCTAGCAACTCTACCATGCTTGGAGTGCAGAGACAGGCTCTTGAACAAGCTCGTGAAGCTGAGCGAAAGGCAAAGATTGCAGAGGCCAAAGCTATGGAGATGGTCAAGCTTAAAGAGGAGGCAGCAAAGGCAAAGAGTATGTTCTTGGCGAACGTATCTCACGAGCTGCGTACCCCCCTCAACGGAGTCATCGGTATGTCTGAGCTGCTTAAGGGAAGCAGTCTCAACACTGAGCAAGAAGGATATGCTGACAGCATCCGCGTTTGCGCTGATACTCTGCTTTCGGTCATCAATGATATTTTAGACTTCAGCAAATTGGAAGCGGACAAGATGGCTGTATATTCGGTGCAGCTATCTCTGACACAGACTATCTCGGAGGTTGTCAGAGCCCTGTCATACACTAACCTAGAGAGAGGACTGCAGACTGTGGAGAAGCTCGAGATGCCCGCGGATCTGCTGGTCATGAGTGATCCTGTCCGTTTGCATCAGATTCTCATGAATCTGCTCAGCAATGCCTACAAGTTCACTGCCAAGGGAACAGTGACTATCAGGGCGTTCGTCGAGCATGAGACTGAAGAGACCGTTCAAGTGACGTGCAGTGTGACCGACACTGGTATCGGCATCACAGAAGAACAGCGCAAGAAGCTCTTCCAGCCTTTCAGTCAGGCAGACAGCAGTACCGCGCGCAGCTACGGCGGTACGGGACTCGGCCTTTCAATCTGCAAAGCCATCATTGAAAAGGTATTGCACGGTACAATCTGGCTCGACAGCGAGATTGGCGTTGGTACGACAGTGTCGTTCTCGCTCCCCTTCCAAAAGATTAGACCTGGTGCCGAAAATAGAGCTGCCGGACTCCTCGCAGATTCAACAGCAGCACTATACCAACCCAGCGAAGCCGAGCGCCAGAAATCATCCTATATCAGTCTCGCCCACATCCCTCGCGACAAACTCCGCATCTGCATCGCAGAAGACAACCCCATCAATCAAAAAATCGCAATCAATTTTGTCAAGAAACTCGGGTTCAAATGCGAAGCCTACGGCGACGGCCAACAAGCCGTCGACGCCCTCGCTGCCGCCAGCAAAGCAGGAACACCCTTCCACCTCGTTCTTATGGATGTTCAAATGCCCGTTCTGGATGGCTATAACGCCACTCGCGCCATCCGCGCCCATCCTGATCCCATCGTCCAGGAAGTACTGGTAATCGCCATGACAGCCTCAGCCATCCGTGGCGACAAGGAAAAATGTCTCGAGGCTGGAATGAACAACTACCTCGCCAAACCCGTACGGGCACATGTGCTCAAGCAGATGTTGGAGGGCTATCTGAACCAGGTCCCAAAGACGATGACGAATCTACAACAGCAGGCTAATCAATTGAGTCAAGATATTCTCGACGAGGCCAGTATGTATAGGGGCCCAAAGACAGTGGAGCAGGCAGAGCAAAAGAGCGAGAGGAACTCCATGGATGATGGGGAGCAAACCCCTACACCTGCCACTGCTGCTGCTACTACTTCCTTTTTGCCGACGAGGACTAGATGATCACGAACACATTTTCGAACGGGTATGGGGTTTCCTTGCTTCTTGGGCTGCATCTTTGCGTATTTTGTTGTGCTTTTCTTACTAATAGGAGGAAGAGAGGGAAAGGGAAGGTGCAACTGACAGGGACTGTTTCTTCTGCTCTTCTTACTGCTCCCCCTTTTGACATCTCCATGTGAGGTTCATCATCATATCTTTGGCGTTGTTTGTTACTGTGTACTTGTATAGAGTTATATGATACCTTTTTTTCTCCCTTTTCACTCACAATTTCTGCAGTGATTTGCTTCTTCGGTGGACTGAATTACAGGCAGTCACTCCTCCTTCCTGCCTCACAAACTTGATCGCTCCTTCCTTCTTCAACTTGACTGTTCCTTCCTTCCATACTCGATTTGCTCCTTCCTTGTAACCTTGTGCGATCCTTCCTTGTGACCTTGGTCGCTCCTTTCCCCCCATTCAAACACAGAACACCGATCGCTTCTTCCCCCGTTCAAAGTGACAGAACCCCCGATCGCTCCTTTTCCTCAATCTTCTACGCATAAGGTATATTTGCTTCCCCTTCTGCTCTGCTCAGATTTCACTCTCGTAATTCTGCTACTACTCACCTTCCCCCTCCTTCCTTTCCTGATCCCCTTTTTTTTTCGTTCTTGATGTTTTTCCTTTTTACACTTTGTCACACACTCTTCTTGAAATTTTGGTTTATTCGGATCATATCTCTTCTCTCGCCAATGCATGGTTTTTTGTTGGCAAGAGTACTATTCGTCTCTTTTGCAAACATGTGTGTCGTTGATATCAGTCAGGCGTTTGGGAACTTTTTATGGGGCCAAAAGGTCATTGGGGTTGCTCGATATTGCTGGGATTGCTTGGCTGCAATATTGCTTTACTGTTTGTTGGGCTACAAGTAGTATCCATGGACTGAGATGATACAAGCACTTGTGATGTTCTCTGTGCAAAATGGTTTTGAAGATCAAGTCATTTTGTGAATGTAGATGGTGTGACAGGTTGGGTGGTGAGTGGAGATTAGTGGCTTTGAGATTCGAGTGATTACTTTCCACCATAACTCACGTGGGACGCGTTCTTATGTCCTAAACCTGTAGCGATATATATTTGCGACGCATAAAAGGTATGGGATATATCCAAAATGCCATCAAAGAAGTCACACGAGCGAGTTATGGCATATCATGGATCTTTAAGTGTTGCGATGGGTACGACCCTGGCCCTAGCCACCGTTATCGCTCCATCGCGGAGACACATCTAGATCTCAACGGCGACAGAAGCCAAAAGCGTCACGAACAAACAGTCTTCAAGGGGGAGGCTGGGGTAGAAAAGAGGGGTAAAGGAGTCGTAAAGTCTGATTCGAAGGTGTGTCCGTCTGAACAGACATTGACATGTTATGTAGAGGAAAAGAAAACAATGATTCGTAAATCAGGAACAAGGCCGTGGAGCCAGAAAGGTCAGCTGTTTTAGGATGCGAAAGCAGAGAGAAAGACGAGGGAAGCCACACCCAAAGGAATCGTAAAGAGGCAGAAAGAGTATAAACATGAAAAGAGGGGAAGGAAGCGAATAGGTAATGCCAAACGAATGGAAAAGCTCATGTCCATGAAGCCCAAAACAGATGTGATAGAAACAACGTAGACTCCATTCACTTTTGTGTGTTGTGTGTGCGTCTGATAAAGGCGCCTCCAAGAAAGATGATGAAACACCAGAATGCATGCCGGCATATGAACAAGATGTCGAGAAAGGAACAAGGTCGTGGGAGAGACGTGGGTGGCAGATGTGATGCGATCATCTCACACTCTTCGACATGAGCTCCCTGACCTTGACGGCAGGGCTGCGCTTGGAGGAGCTGGTGCTGTGTTGCCATGAGCCAGCGCTGCCAGTGGGGCTACCGGGCGAGTTGTCGAAGATGTATTCGCCGTCGACATAGCGTGCGGCGGGCATGCAGACTGTGGTACGCTTGTCACGACGAGCGTATCTCTGCTCAAGTCTGTATAGCTCGACCTTTGCGCGGATAGAGTCCATGAAGCCCATTCTTGCGGTGTTTGTTGTGTGTAGGGTTGTTTCTTGGAGAGTTGTGGAGGTGGTATTGACACGCGACAATCAATACAGTGACAAGGTGGTTATTGTGGAGTATGAGTTGACTCGTGAATTGGAGGTCGGTCTCTGAGGCTGACTTGTCTACGGCTAGACCTTGTTGTAGAAGGATGTCGATGGGCACGAGTGCAAGTAGTGGATTGTTATGACGAGCTGGGTGTTCAGACAATGGTGGAATGAGTGAAGAGTGAGCAGAGTCAGGTTGCGGAGTGGCCTTCGTGAGGGTCGGAGGTAAAAGAGAGTGGTGTTGGCGTGGCAGGAGAGATTGAAGGACGGGAAAACAATACAAGGTCGAAGAGGGGAAAGGGCAAGAGCGTGGATAAGAGTTTCCACCATACTCGTAGTGCCTGCCCAGATAGGCCCTGGTCTGTTCGCCCTGCTCCGCCCACAAGGGTAGCCGAGTGATCTGCGCGTCTCGACAAGCGAGTCAGGTCAACGAGGGGGACCGCGCTTTCCATGTGGAGGCTGAAAGCATTGGTCAACTCTTCCAGCACGCTCGAGCAGATGGGTACGCCGTCTTTTCTGACTCTACTCATCGAGACATGACCTTTCCGTCCTACTCATATGCCGTGTCACGATAACAGCTTGATGACTCCACCCTCCGTCTTGGTCGTCGCCTATGTATACTGTTGCGGTATTCCCGAAGAAATCTCGAACAAAGTCTCGGCAAGCCACCGTCAAAAACACGTTGTCGCTAACTTCCCAACGGCGCGTGAAACATGGGAATCCTCTCCGTATCTTTAAGCTGATTCTGTCTGCTACTGCCGACAAATCTATGTACCGATCCGTCTACGCATGAAGACCCTCTTTTCTAGTAGACTTGGGTTATAATGTTTGCCATGTCTCGCAATTACCTCGCTGATTGGAGCCTAAACCCTTATGCCTATGAAGCTCTCTACCTCTACGCCGAGCGCAATAAATGAAATCCTCCAAAGCCACCTGCCACATCTATCCGCCACGCGTCTCGGGAACGCTTCCCTCAACGACCGATACAGGTCCAACATTGGGGGCATCGACCGAGCCGTTGAGCAGAGCAACTGCTGAGATCACATCCGAAGGCTCGAGCAAGTGCCAATTAGCCAGCGTCTGCTTTGAGCTTGCGCCTACAGTGACCGAGAAGACGTGATCCTTAGGCAGTCTCGAGTTGCTGAGTGATCTGAACATGTCTGTGCCATCTTTGTTAGCATATGCTTCATTCATCCACGCTACATGTCATAAACAAACCTTCATCAGTGAAGTCATCTCCCAGACACAAGACGAACTCAGGTGCCTGACCCTTCTCATGGCCGTACTCTTCCACCAGACGCTTGGCGATCTCACCCTTGTTGACGAACTTGGGGCGAACCTCCAAGTTAGCCTTACCCGGCATGACCTCCACATCATACTCCTTAGCGACCGTGTTGTCCAACAGTTTGCGGCACTCTTTAGCCTGGTGCACGCCCCAGTCAGGGTCTGCACGACGATAGTGCCAAGTCAGCGCAATCTTCTTGCGCTCAATGAAACTGCCTTGGGTACGCTCAGTGTAGTGCTGGAAGGTGTCGATGACCTTCTGTTGCCAAGACATGTCTTCCTTCTCAGTCAAGTTTTCCCAGTGTTCACTCTTGGGCTTGCGGAGGAAGCTGCCGTGCTCAGCACTCAGTCCAAGTTCTGAGATGTGACCCATCCACTCGTCCAAGAAAGCTTGATCACGACCACTGATGATCCACACAGCATTGCGAGGATCGGATGCCAATGTCTTGAGGGTGCGGATCACACGATCGGATGGGATGGCGGATTGAGGATCCTTGACGATAGGAGTCAACGTTCCATCGTAATCGAACATGAACAAGCGCTTCTCCGACTGGCGATACTGGGTCAGGAGCTTGGTCTTGTCCAAAGCAGGCGTAGCGATCGCTTGGTTGAAGGAAGTGAGGTTGGTAAGCAAACGCTTGACGTAGTTGCTTGTCCATGCCTGCACAGTGTTGGTTGTGACATTTCTGTACAACTTCTTGTGCATCTCGTATTTCTGTCTAGGGTCCATAACCAAGGCGTGGTGAATCTCGTCGGCAGTACCTCCCAGATCCCAGGGATTGATGTGTGTCGCATTGCCTAAGCTGCCAGCAGTTCCTGAGAACTCCGAGATGATCAGAGGACCATGGTTGTCCTTTTGGCAGATGACATACTCGAGGGCGGTAGTATTCATTCCATCGCGAACACTGGTAATCAATCCGACATCGGCGATACGGAGGAGCGCAAAGTATTCCTCTCTAGACAAGTACTGAGGATAATGCTGAACAGGGGTGAAGCTCAGAGATCCGTAAGTACCATTGATTCTTGCAACCAGGTCGGAGATCTTGTTGGCGGTCCTATCCGTGCCTTCTTCCTTGTCTTCAACACTAGTGGGGCTAGTCACCTGGATCAAAACGACCTTGTCGTGCCATTCGGGATGACGCTCCAAGAAGATTTCGTAAGCTTGCAATTTCTGGGCGACACCACGAACGGAATCGAGACGGTCACGGCCGACAATGATCTTCTTGCCAGCATACAACTCCCTGATGCCCGCAATCTTTTCGTCAACGGCAGCATCGTTGAATGCCATCTCATGAGTCTTGGCGGCGTTGATACCGATGGGTAGCACTTCAACAGCAACGTGGGCTCCGTAGGCATCAACTCCGTTTGCTGACGAGTCGAATCCGAGAACGCGTGTGCAGCATGAAGAGAAGTGGCGTGAGTAGCTGAAGGCTTGGAAACCGATCATATTGGCCCCGAGAACGCCCTCGAGAATATCCTTTCTTCTGCTCAGACAGCGGTAGAATTCACTACTGGGGAACGGCACGTGAAGGTAGAAACCGATGTAAATGTTCGGCAGACGTTGGCGAAGCAGTCCTGGGAGCAAAAGTAGGTGGTAGTCGTGGATAAGCACAATGTCTCCAGGCTTGTAAGTGGCAAGAATAGCATCGGCAAAGGCCTTGTTCAAGCGGAAGTAGTCGGCCCAGGCCTTGCGGATGGCGCGTCCATCGGTGGGTTCATTTTGCTTGTAATGGAACAGAGTATAAAGCTCGTGCTCAGCGTAGCGACGCCATCTGGCCTGGTCTTTCATGACAGCCACATCACCGTCCATCTCGTCGGCCAGCCAGACAGGTAAAATTCTACCTTGAGGGTCACGATCAAGAATTCTCTCCAGCTTCTGACGATCATCTTTGGTGATTCGCATGCCTTCAGTCGAACCAGGCTCGGGTGCGGAAACATGTGCATCCACAGGAATGGGTGCAGATGCCTTATTAAGAGGTGCGACATTCATAGATGAAACGTTGTTCTCGTCCATGAAGACACCGTTGCGGGTCTTTGGCTGAATCTCACCAGTCCAGCCAACAAGTGTGTGGTTCCAGTGGGACTCAGGCGACGAGAGGTGAGCGAATGAGTCGAATAATGCAGATGTGCCTCTGCGGGAAGCAAGATCCCACTCCGAGCCTTGAGCGTATCCGATCTTGTAGGGAACTGTGAAGAAAGCACTGATGACTTGACCACTCAAGTTCAAGCTTGGATGGGCAGTCTTTGGATCAACCTCAGCTTGGTCAGTAGTTTGTTGATGTCCTTTCAGACTCAAACGACGGAGTACATCTTCTCCGGAATCATCGTTTTGACCTATACTTGAATCAGTCGGGTCCGGGCTGAATACTGTTCAGACTCTTCGGTACCTTCGGGTGATGCCACTTCAGGAGATGGGATTCCTTGAGTCTGGAAGAAAGAAGTGCGGCCAGTAGAATCGACAGCCGGAGTTACAGGAATCTCAGTGTTGCTAGGATGGAACACAGGATTGATAGAGCCAAGTCTAGGGTTTGGAGGACGATTCGCCATAGTATTTCGACGGCAGAGGATTTACAACTGGTCAATTGGTCAGCAATCTGCGCCGATGAAATGTGTATTCGCGGGGCTTCAGGACGGCCACATGCCGAGTGCGCAGGCCCACATGCATGATGAGCTTTGGTATGATTTCCATCCCTTTCTCAGGACGAGATCTCGAGGTGAAGGTGTAGAGTGACTTTGAACAAACCTTTGTTGGTGCCAGGTATTTACACCGCAATACAAGCTGTGTCCGCTGGGTCCTGAAGAGGCTGCAAAGTCGTGGGGATCGAGGAGAGTATCAAAGTCAAAATTACATCGACTGACTATATCCTGGGCCTTTTATTGTATACGGAAGAGCAGGTTTTGGCAGCACCGAGTTGGAAGATTCTACAACAAGTAGGCGCGTGTGACGTACAAATTATAATAACCCAACGCGCGAGGTCGCGCACCGACGCTTTACTTGAGGAAGTAGCGAACGGTTGGATATGACTACCGAACATAACTGGGTATCTTGTCTGCCCTTTACTAGCAAACATGCAAATAACGGGGCAGATGTACACGGCATATCATAAGTGGTAACATAAAAGAGGTCATTTCGAATCATATCCTGTAATGGAGATTCTGAGTATCTGATTCTTGGACCGCAAATGTATTTGCATTGCACCAGGCTACCTATCTTGGACTGAGCTGCGTCGGATAAGGAAAACCCGCACGTTCGTTACTTCCCAAAAGAGGGCTTGGCTCAACAAACAAGTCGGCAGTCATTCTGTCGTAATGAAACACCTGTCTCCGGCTTTCATACCAAGAAGTTCGTGTCAAGGAAGAGTTGTTGAATTGAGCTTTGGCAGGCTTCTGCGGTAGATAGATGCTGTTCCCCCAGCTTGCTCTTTTACAGACACAAATTTGACACACAGCTAAAGGTACCTAACCTGCTCTCTTCTCCATGCGTATGGAGCACGACAACAATTATCTCCAGCTCAGCCGGATGCTGTAGCCTGCTCCCATACCTGCTATATGCTTTGAATCTATAGTACAGATGTAGATGCTGCTGGCAATGAACAGCCAATGTGGACATCACTCCGTGGCTGAATGTTCAAGCTTATGCCCCTGTCAATCTATTCCTTTTTCAACCGCCAGTGGTATCGCCGCGGGCGAGCACCACTTGCAAGATATAGTCTAAACGTCTACACATCTGTGGTTCGATCCATCGCGACTGGCAGCTTTGATATGTCATCCCTGACACATGTACGTCTGTCAGATATGCAAGGCGTGAGGCAGCCAATATGGAGATCTGAAAATTGGGCTGCACAGCCAACACATCGTGAGGGAAATGGTTGCTGTTTGTGAATCACAGCGGGATACTACGAGGTGCTCAGGAGCTTGAGCAAGCTACAGTATAGGCGGATCATTGTTGAGTGTGTGTTACTGATCGAGGGCTATGGATAGCCTCGAGTCGTGCTCCTTGCGGCCCATTCGACAGACTGTGCTCTGCTGATCGGCGCAGAGGAATAGAGGTGAGGGCCACCCATGTGTCGTAGGAATTGAAGGCATCGTCATAGGTGAGAGCAAAGCACGATGCCCCGCACAAAATCGAGGCGCCGAAATTGGTGCGGGCAGCTCTGTGCACCGCAACCACCGAAGTTCCTTTCTGCGACCACGTCAAATCTCTTACCACCCTCTATACAAACTCCACAGATCAGCTTGAACTCAAACTAGATCTTCAAAATGGCCTCCACCGAAGCAGCTGAGATTGGTATGCGCAACCTTAGCACAATTTGGAAGGCGGGAACATTCGAAGCTAACTTCCATTGCGAATAGACTACAGTCTGAACAACCCAGACACGTACGGACAATCTTCGACATGTCTCAGCATGAACACTCGCTGACCCCGAATAGCCTCACCAAGTACAAGACCGCCGCCCAGATCTCCCAGAAGGTTCTCGAGGCTGTCACAGGTATATGGCGTGATGCGAACGACAGAAGACTGAAGGCTGACATGTATTTAAGGATGGTGCACTGAGGGCGCCAAGATCGTCGACGTCTGCGAGAAGGGTGACCAGCTCCTCGAGGAGGAGATTGCAAAGGTCTTCAAGGGCAAGAAGATCGCCAAGGGTGTCGCTCACCCTACCACCGTTTCGCCCAGCGCTTTCGTCACTCCCTACACTCCCCTCAAGAGCGACGCCGAGGAGGCTGCCGTCGAGCTCAAGGCCGCCGAGTGCGTCAAGATTCAGCTCGGTGCTCAGATTGACGGCTTCGCTGCCATTGTCTGCGATTCCATCATTGTCCCCTCATCCGAGGCCAACGCCAACGGTGAACTTGAGGGCCGTCAGGCTGACCTTGTCCTCGCCACCTACTACGCCAACGAGCTTCTTTTGAGAACCATGCTGCCGTCCGGTCTCCTCGCCTCTGGTTCCGAGGAAGAGATTGCCAAGGCACGTGCTCAGAAGCCTTACACCCAGGGCAGAATTACCCAGCTCCTCGAGAAGGTCGTCAAGAGCTACGACTGCAACCTGGTCGAGAACACCACCTGCTGGCAATTCGAGAGAAACGAGATTGAGGGCAAGAAGAAGATCATTCTCGCTCCTGGTGAGGGTGTTAGAGGAGATGGTCTTCCCGAGGTCGGCGAGGCCTGGGGTGTCGAGATGGGTGTCAGTTTGGGCACCGGTAAGGTCAAGTCCCTCGGCAACCGTGCTACTCTCCACCGCCGTACTACCACCACCTACGGCTTGAAGAGACCTAGCTCAAGAGCCACTCTCTCCGAGGTTGTCAAGAAGTTCGGTACTTTCCCCTTCTCTCTCCGCCAGCTGGAGGACGAGCGCTCCGGAAAGGTCGGTGTCGTCGAGTGTGTTCGCGGTGGTGTCCTCCGCCAGTACGAGGTTATCGGTGACAAGGACGGCGAGGCTGTCTGCCGCCTTTTCACCACTGTTGGTAAGTTTGCGTGATTTCTCAAACCAGGACAGCATTTTTCTAACATGCTGAACAGCCGTCAACAAGAACGGTATCACCCGTCTGAGTGCTCCTCCCACTCCTGACCTTACCAAGTTCAAGACCGACAAGAAGATTACCGATGAGGAGATCCTGAAGATCCTCGAACAGCCTCTTGCGAAGGAGTCCAAGAACAAGAACAAGAAGAAGAAGAGCACTGCCAAGAAGGCTGAGACCACTGAGGCATAAACTGTTGCTATCACGCAGAATGTCGAGGACAGAGCTTTGATAGAAGCTGAGCAGCCATACTGAAACACCTCTGATCGGAGAGATGCAGTAGGTGGCAGATAACGGCACGAACAGCACAGCCAGACACGAGTCGGGGCTGCTCATGACGGAAGGTCAAGGGGAAAGGCGCGAATGGCCTGTCAGGCACTAGTCGAAAGCAAATCGAAGTCAGATACGAGTGCTCATACTCAGCTCTACGCAATATTACGCATCACGTCAGACATATATTAGCAGGCCGAATGGGAAGGCAAGTGATTTAAAGTGCAAATGAACACGATGATGAATGGCTGTTGAAGGGGCTGGTGGTGTTTGATGGCCCTTGCCCTTGGCGCGACTTTCTTGAAGCCGCACCTCGACACATCCAAATACATTCTCCAGCGAGGCTTCAAAGCGGAGAGAGCGAGTCGACGCGAAGGGTTGGCCTTAAAACAGGAGCGAGTGAATTAGTGTATCTGGGGAGGGTGTTTATTGCGCATCCAGAAAAAGTCGCCGGCGTCACGGCTTCATCTTTGCACGCTGCAAGTTCGACGCACCTGCCTCCCTACCGAACAACGCGACTTCCGCCAGACGGATCCCGGAACAACTACGTTTGACACACAAAAGACACGGATTGTCTAGAAAGAGCTACAGGAACAAGATGGATTCGACGCCGTCGACCAGGAGTAGGAACCGGAGTCCCCGTGTACCGCCCACAGTGTCGACACAAAATCGCAGCGTCGCCCAGCCTCCTGCTCGTAACGGATCTGCGCACGACTGGATAGAACCTCCGCTTGCATCGCCCATCCCGAGTTTCGAAGATCACGGTGGAGGCCCTTACGGTGTCCTCGAGGACATGCAAGCATTGGGGAGCCGTCCGACGGCAAAGGTCAGAGGCAGAGTAAAACCAGACGGTCCTAAGAAGAGCGCCCTGGGCAAGTCTCTAGCCAACCCACTGGCCACTGCATCGAATCAGGGCACTCCAGAAGCGACTCCCGTCCCTATCGATGTCATGCCCGAACAGCCTCTGGTCATTGTCGACGATGAGCGCGACGATGATTACACGCCACGTCCATCCAAAAAGCCCGCAAAAGCCCGTCTGTCACGCTCGGCTGCCACGACTGCTAGACCGACTGCTTCACCGAAGCCTGCTACACCCTCAGTTGCTGCATCAGATACTCCTGTACCTTCGTCTGTTGCCACCCCTGTCACGTCGGCCACACCAAGTGCACCCCCTACTGCTTCCGCGAACCGTCCTCCAGGAGCCGTGCCACTAGCCGAAGTAGTAGCTTATCTGGAAGCCTTTGATCGGGCAATTCCACTACCTGACTCGCCGGATCAACTCCAGATGCATGGTATTGTGAAAGCTGCCGTGGAAAAGTCCATGGAGGTTGGGAATAAGTACCTCGGTCTCGCTATTCAAGAGGTATATCTCGAAAGCTATTCCAATCCGACCCTGGTACTCTTGCTACACGGTATTCTCAACCAAACTTCCAAGCCCTCAGAAATTACCCTTTTCAGAGAACACATCAACCAAGCCAAAAAGAGAATAAAGGCAAGGGAAGCTAGTGTGAAGAAGAGAACAGCTGGAAGTGAAGCTAGGCGGAAATCTTCAGCAGTATCTGAGGCACTTCCGCGCCCTTCTGTTGAAGCTCAAGCTGTTCCGAGAAAACCAAAGATTTCACTGAAAATGAGCAAAAAAACAAACACCGTCACTAAGCCTACGGATGAGCCAGCGCCTCTCCCACCCACAACCAAGCTGCGCACCTCTAGCATTTCAAGCTCTTCATCTCTTTCGTCTCTGACCTCCATCGAAGAAGACATGCCCGTGCCTCCTCTTCCGCGTCTCAACTTCTCTCCAGCCGGTTCTGCAACGCTCGCAGCTCCCTCAGAAATAAACGGCTCTACAAAACGCTCTTCCGTAGAAGCAGGAAACGATGAAGACGACCTTGAGTTTCAGGCAAAGAAGCAGAAACTCGATGCGACCGTCAACCGTGACGCTCCCGTCGAAGAAAGCCACGTACGACCAGATCTATCTGCTTTTCCCAAAGTGCGCAACAATCTGATCATACCCCCGGTGCAACTCACTGCAAACGGTGCAAGTAGTAGAGATATCTCTGCTGATGCATCGCCTCTGACCGATATGTCATCGCCGCCCTCTGGATCTCGCAGAAACACACCAATGAGAGCCTCGATTCCTGCCAAGATGATCCAGAAGAAGGCTAAAACCAAGCACTCGTGAGTAAACCCTTCCCTCGAAGCTCGCACAATGATCGGGTTGATCCCTGTTGTTGCTGAATCAAGATGTACGAATACCACGATGCTAACTGCTGTTGTACTTTCAGCCCGGTCAAAAAGCAAGTGCCAGGGCAAAATGCTGACGAGGGCGGGATAAGCCGGAGACCCAGCCCCGGTGGTCCTGATGCGAACGAAGAGGTACAGACTCCATTCTATCATTACGTTGCAGCACCTTCCATCATATCTTGTTGTAAATGCGTCTGTTGCTTCCTGCAATCGATTCAAATCCATCATGCAAATGCTTTGCGAAAAACTTGCACTAACACCCAATTTCCAGTCTGACAACAACGACTATTGTACGGCTTGTAACACTAGCGGGTTCCTTCTTTGCTGTGACGGCTGTGATAGTTCTTTTCATCTCCACTGTCTTGATCCACCCCTGGACCAGAATGCGCCTGAGTTGAACGAGGCTTGGTTTTGTTTTGGCTGTACCGCAAAGCGCGCACAGCCTCAGAGACCATCCCGTGGGCTCTTTGCTGCGTTACTTCTCAACC
This sequence comes from Aureobasidium subglaciale EXF-2481, assembly GCF_000721755.1. Taxonomy (NCBI): domain Eukaryota; kingdom Fungi; phylum Ascomycota; class Dothideomycetes; order Dothideales; family Saccotheciaceae; genus Aureobasidium; species Aureobasidium subglaciale. The sequence continues at coordinate 795,688 of NW_013566994.1, forward strand.
TCGACAAGCGCAATCCAGCAAATTTCGTACTTCCTCAGGAGATCCGTGAATACTTCGATGGCGTTGCAACCGCTAAGGACGGCAAGTTCGTAGAGCAACTTGCTACAAAGACTCGGTAAGTCGATACGCATGCAATCCGTGTTCTGCGAACATAAGCGCACCCCGAGATGCGATCCTGAGAGTCCGAATGATGATCATTGACTAACATGCGCAACAGAAGAGGAGCTGGTTATGATGAGCTACCCGACCATCTCAAGACAAAGGATGCTAAAGGACAAGCCATCTTGTGCTACAATTGCTCTCTCTCGTCTCTCGGTCGGCGCGAAATCATTACTTGCGATCAGTGTAGCGCACACTGGCATCTCGACTGTCTTGATCCGCCTCTTGCAAACGTTCCTTATCGGGATCATACCGGCAGAAAAGTACGCGACTGGCTCTGCCCCCTACATGTTGACCATGTGCTTCGCGAGATGGAAGTGCCTCGTCTCGCTGATCGCCAATTACAGAGGGAGCGCAGGGTGTACATGCGCAAGCCTCGTGCTGCAAAGGTTATAGACACTGCTCTTAGCCGCAGTTTCATCAACGATGGCGTGATCGAAATCACCCCAGACTCTAGTGATGATGACTCATCCGAGTTTGAAGAAGTGGACGTTTCTGGTGTCGTTTATCGTCTGCCTGAGAAGGGTATCAAACTCGATTTTATTGATAGAGTCAGACGGTATGTGCTCGTTCGTCCAGATCATCACCTCTTTTCTAACAATTGGGCAGCACACGATTAGCTACGCAGTACTACAACAATCCTCAGACTTATCCTCGTTCCAGCAAGAGAAGGGCCATAGATCGAAACGCGAAGGATAGCTTCTTCCGTCGCTCGTTCGTGGAACAGCGTACTGCGCTTGACCTTGTTGGTCTCGCCAATCAGCAAGGCGATCTTGACTTCAATGGTGACCAAGTTAGCAGCCTGCTCACTACCCTCATTGTAAGACTTACCAGCTTTCAAGTCAATAAAACTCAAGACACTAATCTTGTACTATAGGCCGAAGCGCCAGCCAACGTGGTCGAGCAAATGATCGAAGCGGAGAAAGAAGTCAAGTCCCCGGACACAGCTGGTCCACCTTCCCCTCCAGCATCAGATCAGCACACCGAGCAAAGCGCAGCTCAGCAGCGTAAGACTCTGGAACTGCTCCAGACACTCATCGCAAGAAAGCTTGCTGCCTTGACCAAATAGTGATCAACCAGAGTACTATGTAACACTTTTCACAACCACAACCTCATACACTAAACTTGTGCGAGAGAGTCGGCGCCCTCTTGCTCGCTGTCTAGCTATGTGAAAACGCGTCTGAGAAGCACCCTCGTACGTTTCGAAAGGCATCTTTGCTGGTGGTCTCGGCGGTACCAAGACATCTCCTTGGTCAAGAGCTTTGCTCAGAATGGTATCCGGCTCGCAGCATTGGGTTTCGGTGTAGCTTTCTCGACGTATCGTCGAAATTCTCGTTCTTTGTTTCCTGCGGCATGCATAGGTGGTCAGGCGGGAAAGAGGGGAGATCAAAACGCATTGTACTATAGCTAGTAATTTTCCAACGACATGCGCACCACAATAAGGCGTTTTGCCCTCTTCATATCTACTTTTGAATCTTGTCTCGAAGCAGTATCTCTGATGGTGTCAACTGCCATCTATAACTTGATCGCGCCTTTTGATAGACTCTGATTCAGACTGCACTGCTTGCGGGAGCTTTGCACTGGCCCGCAAGTACACACAGGCTCACTGACGACATGTTTCCGGGTTATATACTCTCATGCCGGTGGACAGTATCCCGGAGTCGAGCGCCAGATGTCTGAATCACATCTTGGTCCGATTCCGTCCGGAAGAACAAGACCAGAAAAGATGCTCCGACGGGTCATTGACCCGTGAAAAAGAATGACGGGCACAGGCACAGACAATATCTCTCGTCATTCGTGGTGACAAGATGAAGCATGTCTTCGTGCACCACCTCCGTGAAAGGTCGACTTCAAGGTGACTATATCGGCGGATTGCTGGTCTTTTGCCCACACGATATGGCGACCCGATGCGCGACGCTGCTGGCGTCGAGCTATCGCTTAGAAGAGTTGCCGCGAAGCTATCTGATAGTTCGAGGGCCGGCTCGTTCGCTGAACTGTTGGAAACTCTGGATTGAGGGAGAGAAGGAAGATGGAAGGATGGGTTTGTGGTGATGCTTGCTACAATGGAGCACGTGATGTAGATCTGGGCAACAGTGGCACGCTGTAAAATGCGAAATTCTTTGATGTTCGTGGAGTTGCAGCATTTCACACTATGCTACTGATCCTTTGTCCTCTGGTCTTTTGACATCTCCCTCTAGATACCTCCATTGGTACGGTTCTCAGCAGCAAGTGAGAATCCAAGCTCCATCTTGGATGCCGAGTTCAGAGTAGAGCCATTTGACCCAAGACTGAATACCTTCTGCATGGAAGGACTCATGGGGCTTTGTCTACTGACCCCACTCTTTGTGAGATGCAAGTTCAAGCCTTCCTCGCCATCTTCATGGAATGCAGCACCTTTGCCAATCTTCTGCAGACTATCTCTCATCAACATCTCGTAATAAGCTGTAGCGAACAGTGTAGCTGGGATGTTGACAAGGATGGAGATCCAAGAGTAGTTTTTGTAGGTGAAAGCTTCTTTGCCGAAGAAGATGGCTGCGACCATGCGAGTACCAAGATCACGAGCCATGTTTGTGCTGACGGTGATATCGGCAAAGCCCCACACCATGACACTATACACCAGCCCGACAGCCCAAGGAGCTGCCGCAGGTGATATGAAAGGATTGGCAGGATCGAGACAAGCCCAGAGGACGATGCCGATGTAGGAGTCTACGAAGAACTCGATCATGAAAAGGTAGCCGAGTTTTTGTGTTTCTCCCGGGAAGGAGCAGAAGATACTGGCCGGACCGCCGTTGAAGACTGTACCTTTACCTGCAGCGATGGTTTCGGCGGCATATGCAGTGATTTGCTGATGGTATTGACCGTAGACGAAGAGACCTGCCATGAAGGCACCAAATATTTGAGCGAAGATGTAGTAAGGGACTTTCTTCCATGGGAAACCTTGCCAAGTAGCAAAGCAGATTGTCATAGCAGGGTTGAAGTGGCTGTGATGGAGTTAGATCGTGTTGCCTGGCAAGAGAATGAACAAAATACGCACCCTCCTGACGTGGAGCCGCAGGTGATGATAGCAAAGGCAATACCGAAGCCAAACGCAAAGCCGATCTGAAGTAGACTTCCGAATGCAGGGTTGGTCTCATTGAGGAAGAAGGAAGCTGTTGCAGCGATACCAGGATAGACATAGAAGAAGACACCGGTACTGTGATTGATAGAAGGGTCAGCATGAAACATGTGTTCTGAGGGTTTCAAATTTACGTACGCTTCGGCCATCATTTCTCGCAGCCATCTCGGTCTTGCTCGCTCAAAGTCAAGTTTGCGTTGGGACACAGCCTTGGGTGAAACGACATGGCGCTCGTAGTGTTTTTGAATGGCCTTCGAATAACATTAGAAGTGATCCCAACCACAACCTAGAAGCATGAAACACACCTCTGTTGCACCCAACTCAAGGTCGTTCGTGTGAAGTCTCTGGATGTGCGACGAGTCCGACATCGCTACTGTATGAGCTCTTTAGATTATGTAGGGAATGAGTAATGCCTCAGACAAGGGGATCATCAACCTCATATACACCTACCTTACCGAGGTTACACGTAGGTCATTGCTACTTCGTTTATCATCGACCAGCAGCCCATCACGTCAGGAAATGCTAGACGGCACCAAGGGATTGAGACATGCCGAACGGATCTGTCGGCCTGCCAGCCGTAACTGCCTCGCAAGGATCGATACAGCTGCATGTAGGAGTAGCGTGGCTTAGGTTGTTCCTTTCCGGGCTCTCCAGATCGACACTTTCGTATACGTCTGCCATTGGGGTTCGTGTATACGATACCGAAGCTACATCACAGACGAAGAAGCATGGTTGAAGAGCCACACTGTGTGACACACAGTTTGACGTTGTCTGTCAAGACTACGTGGTCAGTGTAAGTTCAGGCGAGAGCCGCAATGTGAGTGTGGAAAACAAGCTCACCAAGAGCACTCTCTAAGCATCAGGCTTGTAGGTCAAATACGCCGCCGTGTCTTTATCCGGCTAAGCTTGCTATAACGGTGATATGGTTTGCGTAGGTGGAAAGAGGGGGAAGCGGATGTATTCGCTGGAATTATCAAGGCCGATAGGTCCGGGAGGCAACTCGGTGAACGAGTAGTCGTAGGATGCCTCGGGATGCGGCTCAAGCTCTCAGACTGGGTAGTACTTGATAGAAGTATCGAAAACGGACGGTTTGGCGGACGTGTTCCGCTCAAGATTGATGTGCGATGATTGTCACGATGGGTTTGGGGCCCCGCGCGCGGGGTACAGTAGTCGTGGGGTTGCATCTGATCTCGGCTGCTTGTGGAGCCGGCTCCATACACGTACTCGTATAGGCATCGAAACGCTTGTAAAGACAGTAAAGATAATGGTCAGTAGGGTTATACCTCAGAAGGAATCTTTGATAGCCACACCGCAGTATTTGGCCGATCGCTTGAATTCCGACAAGAGCTCAAATCAGCACCTTCTACGTTCGTGCAATACCTTACCAACCACAACTATACCGCTTTTCAACTGACTGTATGCAGTGCGACATCGGCACGGTCAGGGACTGTACACCATATCACTAGCTTCAAAGGCAACAGTCTTCGATTGCAAAAGTGGTTGAGTTAGCATGTGTACTGTACTGTCTGCAGTAATGGGTATCTTGAGCTGAAAGCAAAGTCGTAATCATGGTCATTCCGTCTTCTTCGGGCAAGTAGCAATGAAGCCTCGGGCTTGTTACTTGCGCAGCATGGCAAGCCGTCAGAGTCGTACGTGGTGTGGTGATGTGAGAGTCAAATTTCGACCTCCCAACTCAATCCTCTTCATCGCTCGTTGCCTCGTGGTTCTGCTTCCCGTACTTGAACTTGTCAAGCTTGCTGGAAGATAAAACAGCATCGGCTTCTGCTTCGACATCGCTTGGCTTAACCTCCGCTTCGTCTGGCTCCGATGCAGGCTCTTGAGTGGTAGCGTCTAGACCGTAGTTTGGGCGAGGAAGCTCTTGACCCTTCTCCTTGAGAGCATCTTCAAGTTCAGGAAGGACCTCGAGGAAAGCCGAGAATTGCTCTAGGGTCATCGAGATGCCTTTCTTTCCTGGAAGCATCTGACCATCTTTCTCGTAGTACTCCCGGATGTTGATCTGTTATCAATTAGTGTTTGTCGTTTCGCTTAATAATTCTGAACTAAGTCTCACCAGATGGACTTTCTTGAATTCAGACAGGGTAACACGGCGCTTCCCAGAGAGCTAGGAGTCGGTCAGAATATGCAGTGAATTGATTGTTTGAAGAGCCTTACCTCCCAATAAGGATTGCCATCTTCGTCAACTTGCTTGTCTTTAGAGATTGGCTGACCCTTTTTGGCGCGCTTAGACTGGGGAGCGTCTTCGACAAAGCCACCATCGGAGTCGTAGTCGTCAGCTTTGCTGGCACGTTTCTTGGACTTTGGCGGCATGTTTCTGGGGAAGTTTGATTTTGGTGTAGAATTGGAGAACTAGGAGACGTGAGATGGGACGTGAACAAACGCGTAGCAGACGTCATCTCAAGCGAGACGCGTTTGAAACACAAGAGCCTTTCTTGTAGAACCTGCCGACAAAATTCCCTATCTGCACGTCTTAAGTTGCCAATAAAGAGGCAAGCGACCAAGAACACCAAAGATAAGTCCCGACTAGCTATGTGCGGATATGAAAGGTAGACCTCGTGGTAGCGTAATGGTTCGATCAAGAACTTCAGACCGTAGAGGACGTCGCCTATACGTAGGCCAGGCGTTCATTAAACAATCTTACTTCCAGTCTGGAAACGAGCGAGTGCATTGAATACAATCGCAGCGCAAAAGGCAGATTGTCCAAAGCAGCAAGGCTACTGCCACTCGAGCAGATATCTGTGCAAACACACCACCGCACTCTTGCGACCGAGTGACGTCCGCATACCACCGATTGCCACCGACAATGATGACGAGGACATGATGACTGGCCAGGACGTCACGTTAAACGATGACAGGGAAAGCGACTATGGGTCCGAATTTGGCACAGACGACGAAGCAACTCTCTCTGTACTCCTCGCACAAGCTGCGTCGCAGCCTCTTGCAATAGGCAACCATGCTGGTGTCCTGCCAGGCACTCCCCCTCTGTCGCCATTTGCCAGAGGCACCCGGCGCAAGTATGTCGATGACGAGGGCATTGTCTTCGAGATGGTCTCACGCGACGGTCCTGTCGATGAGGCCTCAATTGAGATTGAGTACGACGAGCACAACCGCTCAGCTTTCTCCCGTAAGTCGTCGTCTATTCATTACTACATTCGTCTGCAAATCTCATAGAGGTCTCCAAACTTTCATCACCAAAACGTCTGGGCTGACCGCTGACAACAGCACTTTACAGCTCGCCTAGACGCAAATCGCGTGTCTGTACCGCCCGAGGCAGATACTGGACCAGAGCAACCAAATCCCCTGGACACGCGATCGCCCATCGAACGATTCCGTACCCCGCCGAAGAAACCTCTCTCTGTCACCGACATTATATCGCCTGCTTGGTGCGAACTACAGTACTGGTACAGCTTGACCAAGTATGGGAGAGTTCGCCGGACCGCCGCCATGAAGCAAGGCTCTTCGGTCCACAAAGTGCTAGAAGAACAGGCCGCGACTGTCCTGCCCGTCGGTACAATCAGACTGCTGGTTGAGAGAATCCTGCAAGAAGAATTGAAGGCAATCGTGCCAGCTGAGACAATCCAACAAGTCGTGCAAAAGGCTCTTGACCAAGAAAAACGCACCTCAGTACCATTGGATGTCGTCGGTGGTCTGGTGCATCAAGTCTTGGAGAAGGGGGAACTTGAGCCCGTCGCTGTCAACACTGTGAGTGAGTCAGTTCACAAAGTGACTGGCGCACAGGTACAGAAAGCTGTCTCGGTCGAAATCGAGACGAAGGAAGATGCCTTTGGTTTGAAGATTTGGAACACCATACAGAATCTGCGAACTCTGAGATCGACAGGAACCGCTCGCGAATTTGAAACCTGGGCCATCATTGAGGGTCAAGTTGTCAATGGCATAATTGACGAGCTCAGTTACGTATGTCCCGACGAAGACTTTGAGGCAGAGGTGGCCCAACAGAAGGAGACCAAGCCCAAGAGGGGCAGGCCGAAAAAGCAGAAAGTTGTCCCAGAGAGCCAAACGCTAGACGCCTTCTTCGGCGGCTCTCAAAACCTTGAAAACGACAATACTGCATGGCTCGGAAATCCGCACGCTGATCGCAGGATCTACATCAAAGACGTCAAGACTCGAGGTTCCAAAAGCATGCCGAAAGGTGAGGCGTCCTTCAGACCAACTTCGATGCAGCTGATGATGTACCATCGAATGCTGTCGCTACTTGCCTCGAACTCTGTGCCAGCTGAACAGGTCTTCACTCGCTACGGTCTCGATAGCGGCATCCCTTTCAGCGACATGTTCATTGCTCAATTGGGCAGTATCGAATCCGGTACAACGATTGAATCGGATGATATGCCAGCTCGAGATGCAGTCGATGAGCTGCTTGCCCACAACAGCCTCGAGAAACTATGGACCTTGATGATCTCGGAGTTTCAGCTCACCATAACTTTTCCCAACAAGCCATCTGCGCCGTCTCCCATCGGCGATGTCCTCATGGCTGAGTATAGAGCCTCTGGTAGCGGTTCGATTATAGGGTCGAAGACCTTTGCCTACGATGTCGACGTGCTGGACGCTTACCTAAAGAAGACTATGGCTTGGTGGAACGGCGAGCGTATGCCGAAGGGCGTCGAGATCGAAGAGGCGTTCAAGTGTCGGATGTGTGAGTTTGCGGAAGTATGCACATGGCGCAAGGACAAGGTCGAAGAAGGCGTCCGCAAGGCTCGACTTCGGAATCAAGTCAAGCAGAAGAGCGACGTTTGATTGATATCGGTATGCTCAGCTGAGGCTCTGCTTACGATCCCGATCCGTGTTCATTCTCGCCGTCAACATCGTATCCGTACTGAGTCTATCTACAAATGGTCTTGGAGAGGCATGCGTCCGTCGTACCATGCGTGGCAGCGTTGGATGTCAAATGTTGGGGGTGATAATGTGCCTCCCGGAGCACAGATGTGCACTAATGCAGCGATGCGTCCAAGATTCGGCATCAACAGTATGCATGACAGGTGAGGATATAGGGCTGTGTTTGATTGTCGCAAACAATCCTCAAGAAGGAGCATGCTCGGTACGCCGTACCGAACAACTCTCCACTGGCAACGGCCAGGGCAGAGAACAATTTACTTGCAAACTGCCACCCTAGTATTGCGCAAGATGAATCCTATGTGTACAGGAAGCGAGGGTGATCCTCCAGATCGAGATGAAAAGGTCTCGGAGGGTGGCTTGAAGGATCATAAAATTAATAGCTGATGGGGAAATTTTACCAAAGCATTGAGCTGAGGCATTGACCCCGAATATCGACATAGGACAGATCCAAGTAAGAAATGGCAATTAATACCGAGCTCGTGCGTGTCTTCAACGTGTCAATCGTTCATAATCTACAGCTATGGAGGCACATGTCCTGAGTGGCAAGCGCCCATTGCTGAGTCCTTGGTGCTCATATGATCTATTCTTTTTGGTCCTCCGTTCAGGCTTGTTCGATCGTGTGCATTGCCATAGCCAGAGTTGGAATTAGTCCCCTGGCAACACTCGGGATTGGCATCAAGCGGTGGACAGAGGAACACGCAGTGCTGTTTCAAGACATGCTTTCACCCTTAAGGCTTCGAACCTGGAAATCTTGACCCCTATGTGGACCCTCAAAAGCGATGCTGGGTCAACAAGAGAAGATGACGTCTTTATAAACAATGCTCTTTGCACTGCCTTTGAAGATTCGTGGTAGCAATGTCACTACTGCATGCTCGCCTTGATGCCTAACGAGAAGCTCGACCTTCGAATCTACACCCCCACATTCGAGCTCTCGGGTATCACTAATGGTCGAAGATCAGCATAAGATAGAGTTTATGTTTAACACTATTTCAACAACCGTGTACCTTTCTATTCACCAAGCGGAGGATTCACCGCAGTGGAGAAGAGCCATGGCCACTGACAGACAGAACTTTGAGAACTGATGATTTAAATGAACGCAGCACCACCAACGTCTCTATTTGTATAATTTGCACTTTTCACATTTCGGAATTCTGTGGAAGAGTGTGGCTTGTCTTCATCTCTTCTCTGACGGTCGACTGAACAATGGAGTAAGGCCGACCAGATGTACCGCGAAGCATATGGTAGCCCGCAAGATCGGCTGCAGGTCGCTGGGACCTGCATCAAGGAGCCGGCGGCGGTGAGCAAAGCACAAGGAGTGACAGGGGCGCACGGTACGGTCTGGGGGTGGGAAGTGGATTCGTGGACTCGCCTTTGGCTAGGCGGCCGAGGTGAGCGTTCGCGCCATGAACTCTTGCGTCCACGAGGGTGATCGTGGGCGTCGGGGCTCGGAAATAAAGGGCTACCGTAGTGTAATGGGCTGGCTGGATGAACATGTGCTCTACTGCTAGGAGGGCTCCAAGTGATTTTCGAGTCAGAAGCAGACATTGTGATCAAACGTTGAGAAGCTGACGAGCACGAGATGTGGATTACGAGTCAGCGGTTGGGAGTATTGAGGAGATGTGTAGGAATAGTGAATCCGCAGAGCCGCCCCTTTTTAATCATGGTTACCCAGGATTCATTTGCACGCCAACTATGCAGCTACATAGCTAGACCGCTGTACAAAGAAGGAAACTTAGTCGAGTCAATAAGCTGAAGGGGGAGCCGCCCCAGGGTACTGGTACAACGTTGATGTCCAGCCATTTCGCGAACGGTACGGTGGCAACATCATCCCCTTCATGACCGTTTGGCAAAGCAGTCTCCTTGTTTCAGAGAGCCTGGCAGTATTAATAGACAGTTGACAATAGCCATTGTTGTAGTTACGAGCGTCTCGCACCTCCAATTTCAAAGCGGGAAGCGGACAAGTCTTGTCCAAGGCGGTGAAACATAGGTCCACTCGAATACTGGGAAGCAAGTTGCTTAGCTAGTTCCAGCAACTCTATCATGTGAGCTCTGGCGCCATCTGGCATCTCGATTCGATAGCCCCTCGGACATTTACAGTAGTTGGGGAGGAGCTTGGGAGAGAGCAGGGCAAAGTAGAGTAATGAGGGGCCAACGGCAACGCATCGTCCAGCTGTACGCTGGACGGTAGAAGAATAAAGTGGCTAGGAATTAGTGAGCCGGTGCTATGCACTGGTCTGACGAGCCAAGTTGTGCAGGGGAAAGATGTTCATGAGATGAATCATTGATTTGCACTGGTAGAAAAATGAAAGATGCATTGCGGCTGCTTTGTTTATTATGATTATTGTTTACTCTGGCTTGGCACGGCACAAGCACAGCTCAAGGGTTGGCTTCCTGGGACAGCAGGACGGTGGTCCATTTGACGTGTGTGAAGCAGTCGGACCAGAGTTGTCGAGTGTCAAAAAGAGATTGGTCGTCATCGTGTCCGTTATGCACATCGGTAGGCGCCTCGAATGTGGATAGCAATGTTGACGGTCTTGACGTCCGTGCAAAGTTGGACGTCCGTGCACTTTGTACAATACGCGGTCGCAGTTGCCCTCTCTTTCGCCCAAGCCGCTGGTGCCTTCCTTCTGTAACTTGCCCATCTATCGACTTTCTCGCATTCTTCTCCCGCCTGGATCGCCTGGATTGTTTTGTTTCCCCCAACTTGGTCTTCTAAAATCTCAACATCGCAACGCGAATTGTTTCCCACCACAAAGCCGATCGATCAGCCTCATCCCCGCTCACTCACGCGCCGCGCCGTCGCATACCTCTGTTTACATTTTCGACCAAGAAGACCTCAGCACCACAACGTCGCTAATCTCCATCAATACTCGACTCCTACGATCGCCGTTCTCTCTACTACCACGCCTATCGTCTATCAAAAAAACCCGTCCGAGTGTCGAGGTACACCTGACTGCCGTGTCGCCGATCGCATCTGTCGCATCCATTCTGCACACGCCCTCGCCCATCTAGAGTGGAGCGTGTTGATGGCCACCTAGCTCTGCCAATCGTCTCGCTTCGCGATACAAGCTCTCCGACCTCCACACATACCTCTCGCGCCCAACTTCAACGCGCTCTGTGCCGCTCCGTCCCTCCAGACGATTCGTCATCCCAGTCATGGACTTTGAATACTCTCCCCATCGTTCTGCCGGAGGAACTCTACACCTCCTCTCGCCAACCCATCCACAATACTCGATCGACGCGTTTCCTTCCATCAAACAGATCCGCCGCTCTCTCTCGCGTTCTCCCTCGAAGCCGTCGCGTTATCATCTGGTCTCGAGGTCCCCCAAGAAGTCCCCTCCACGCTCTGGTCTATCGCGAGCCTTGAGTGCAAACACCGGTGCCGATTCTTCCCTGAAAAATAAGCTTTTACTTCGACGAAACGCGCCTGTTCGCGCCAACGTGCGCAAGGAAACACCAAACACTCTTAGACGCGCTCTGAGTGACGCCAGCAGCCAGGCAAACACCACATCCATGGAATTCACGCAACAGCCAACTCCCGGCGACCAGGAAAATGCATACTTGACCTCGCCCACATCAAGACATCTGGAAGTGCCGCGTGATATGCGCTTCGAAGTCGACGATGAGCCTATCAAGTTTGACTTCTTGAAGGGCCGCAACAGCCTGTCGATGGCCATGAACGGGACTCCAGTCAAGTCGAGTCCGCTCAAACGTAGCGATGGAGTCATGAATCTCGACCAGGCCAATCTTGGTAGTCCCAGAGCCAAGCGACGCAGCTTGCACAGTGCCTCACTCAACTACGACTTCGATGTCTTTGAGCAGGCTTTCGAAGGTCATAACAACGACATCAGCGACGATGAACCCACGCCTGTATCGCCTGTGCGTCAGAGATCTCCTCAACGAACCAAGCCTCTCAGTCTTCGAAGGACTACACTTCAGCAACGAGCAGTCGGAGGCCCCCGTGCTAGGCCATTCCCTGAGTTGAGCGAATCTCCAAGTGGACACTCTAAGGCTCGCGCCAGAATGTCTCTCGACGGTTCATTGCCGCTGCGCGGTCTTGAGCCCTCGGTTCATCTCCCTCCTCCCGAGCAGAAGGTCATTTCTCGCTCAGCACCAAAGCCACATCCCCTCTCCAAGGCACTGAGTCCTTCGTCTTCAGCATCAAGTCTCAATGAAGACACGCCTCGTCTATTGCCCAAGCAGCAACAGTTCTCTAGACCCTACCCCGGCTTTTCTAAGAGTCTGCCTATTGGTGCGCTCAGACCAAAGTCGCACGCCGACTCCAGCGATTCGAGCGATTCGTTCGAGACGCCAGAAGCCTACAAGATGGCAAAACCATTGCCACAGGCTTTCATGTCGACCGGCTTGATCTCTAAGCGTAATCGAAATGTCGACCTTCCCCAGTCTTCATTTGGTAGCAGCATGAACATGCCCGACACTCCTTCGAAGAAGACCATGCTGCCCCATATTGGTGGTGGCACACCGGCTCCTGCAGCCAACTTCGGGAAGTTCTCTCGTCCACTGCACGAGTTTGGCTCTCCAACGACTCCTTGGAGCACGCATCCCGTCCAACCATCTCCTGAATCGTTCGGAAAGGGCGTGAACATTTTCGGTCTTGGCTACTCTTCTGTAAAGTCGAACCGACGTAGTAGTTTCCTTAGCATTGCCGACGAAGACATGTCCAAGTCACCTCTTGGCCACATGGATGTACAAGCCAGCGGTGACGAGATGCCGCCAACCCCTACCAAGGCCGCCTCCTCCGGGACCACGACGATTCGACCCACATCGAAGGGTAAGGGTAACAGTCTGCGAAGTTCCCTCTTCGGCCGCAGATCATCGATTGCACCCGACACCTTCAGTCCCCCGGCTTCAGATGATCAGAAGGCAGTAAATGACTGTAAGTTTATTTCCTCAACTACTCCTTCTTCGGAGTCAAAGACAATTGAGGCTTCGACTCCATCTCTTACTCTTACACCGTGTGGCTCGCCATCTTCTCCTTCTTTTGAACAAGCCATGAGCCTCAGGCAGTCTCATCGTAGATCTTGCCCATCTCCTCTTACTCTTCGGTGCCGGGAAATTCCTTCATTTTCTTCTTCTTCTACCTCATCTGCAGGAGATACTGAAGTAAAGCAACTATTAGCAGTCACGCCATCCACCCGTACAAGCTTCACAGACGCAAACATCCCACCACAGACTCCTCAGGAGAGCTTTACTCCACCAGATCCAAGTGGTCTGTCCATTTCTGGAGAGCACCGCGGACCTGTACTGTTTGGTATGAGTGGTTTGCAGAGCTCAAACAGTTTCCCGCCTGCTACCCCAACAGGGCCAAGAGACTCGGGACTCAACTTTGGCGGAAGCGTCAGACCTGGCGTGTTTGGAGCCTCTGTCTCTGGCTTCTTCGCAAACGATGTTGATACAGCACTCACGTCCCGATTCGAGAGTGTTGCAGCCGTTGGCATTGGAGAATTCTCCCAGGTATACCGTGTGTCAAAACCGGTTGTGGGCAGCCCGGCTGCTCGCCACGAGTTTCCACGCAAACTTGGGAACGTATGGGCTGTCAAGAAGTCAAAGAAACCATATCTTGGTGTCAAGGACCGCGAGAACAAGATGAGAGAAGTCCAGGTTCTCCAGGCCCTTCGCGGAAACGAACACATCCTCGATCTTTGTGACTCGTGGGAGTCAAAGAATCATCTCTACATTCAGACCGAGTTCTGCGAGAACGGCAATCTGAAGGATTTCCTCACACAAACTGGATTTAAGGGTAGGTTGGATGACTTCCGCATCTGGAAGATCTTGCTCGAGATGTCTCAGGTATGTGCATACCCTATGCGAAGTTGTTATATCAAATGCTAATCTTCTTACAGGGCGTCAAGTGCATTCACGATGCCGGGTTCATTCACCTCGATCTCAAGCCAGCCAACGTGTTGATTGACTGGGAAGGAGTTTTGAAAATTGCAGACTTCGGAATGGCTACTACATGGCCTGCACCCAGACATATTGAGGGAGAGGGTGACCGAGAATACATCGGCCCCGAGGTCCTCTCTGGCAAATTTGACAAGCCAGCCGACATCTTCTCACTCGGCATGATCATGCTTGAGATTGCCGGGAACATTGTACTTCCCGACAACGGCTTACACTGGCAAAGACTGCGCAGTGGTGACCTCAGCGACGTCCCTAGCCTTACTTGGAGTTCCGAGAATAGTCTTCCCAGGTATGAGTCTGGCGAGCCTATGGTTGACGACAGCGAAGAAACCATCCGATTTGACGATGTCGTCATGGATATGGGCAATCAGCCCGCTTCAGCCCCACACCGAAGGAGGGAGCTGTCTCAACCACCCAACTTCATGATTGACCCCAACGACAGTGAGGCTCTGGACAAAGTGGTCGAGTGGATGATTTGCCCGTCCCCTGAACAGAGACCAGTGATCGACGAGCTGCTCGGTTGCGGTGGAGTCCAGTGGGTGGAACAGAGAAGACGCGCAGGTGCCACCGTTTACGAAGGCAATTGGGGACCAGCAGATGACGTCCTCAATGCCGGTCACGACATCGACATGGTTGACATCTAAGGACGACCATCTCTCGAACGAAGGGTAACAGACCCTCAACACCTACCAAGGCCAACAGGACAAAGGTGGCGACAACAAGACCACTTTCGGAAAGAAAATACACACAAGACTTATGGTCAACGAGTGAGCGGCAACCTCGCTGCCCATGCAGGAGCGTTGTCCTATTCATGACCAAAACATGAAACTTGTATCAGTAACGACAGCACGATTGATTCCCAGGAACCGAGGATTCCATTTTCCTCAACCTCTTCATTTCTCTTTTTTTTTTGCTCTATCTCTATTTTGGTGACGATGAAGGATCATTGTTCACGAGAGATGGCCGGATTGGGCATTATTGTCTTGTTTTCTTGCTCCTATCTCGATTTTCATCTTTGCTCGGCGATTGGTCCAAGTGAATTGGCCCATGGGGTCGATGGCGTTGGTCATGGGATAAATGGCATATTTTCTTGGTTTCGGAGCGAGCGTGTGGTCGGTGACCACGTGGCGCAGGCGTTACAATTGGCATGGGAGCACATGTCGGATGTCAAGGATCATAAGGCGGCAGCATTCATGGAAGCCACAGGCAAGGGGAGAATAGGCGCGTAGCTAAGATGGCGAGAATTGAGTGATATTGAGAAGCTGAAACACATGGGCCTGTGCACCAGTGCTTGTCGACCTGGTGATAATTGATGTTATTCTAAGCTTTGTGTCCAATGACTCTGTTGGGTGAAGAAGCGTAAGATGTGATGAGAGCGACTTGGTGGGACGATAGAGGGCACAATATGCAGCGAGCCATGTCCCATACAAGGGCATGGATTATAGTTTTGTGCAATGCGGGTTAGGCAAGACTGAATTGTTCCAGAAAACGAATGGAAGTCACGGATACAAGGAAGCGATAGAATTCATGGCTGAAGGCGTCAGGATCTTGGCAGGCATGGACGGGATTATGACATGGCTTTCGAGGGCCTTGATTGCAGCACTTGGACTCGCAAAGTGACCCCCTTGCGGCGCCCTCGCTTCTGGCTAGCCCTTTTGCTTTTGCTTCTCGACCAAGGCAACAGCAACCCCGGCTTCTCCACTTCGCTCTCTAGTAGATTGACAGTCGCAAACACAACATGCTGATACCGTCTGTTGTGAGTCCCGTGGAAGAAGCTTGATCAAACTCGACCGCCCCAGTATACTTGTAATGGCCGACAGTCACGAAACGTCTCGAAGCGTGTCCAGCCGGGACAGTAGCCCTGTCACGGTGCGACACGCCTCGTCCACGTCGATATCCTCGATACCTACTCTTCGGAAACAGCCCTCGGCCACCTTTGCCCCCTCTGAAAGCCCCCGCTCATCGAGGAATCCGTCTCCCGTGCGATCCGCCATGCGCCAACACGGCACTCCTCCAGCGTCATCCGTCCAAGGCAGAGCGGGCTTGCTACGCTCCCGTCAGAGCAGCCACGACACCAGTCCTCACCGCACTCCGGCTTTGTCTACGCCCACCTCGGCCCCTTCGGCTGCTGCCATCCAGCGTGCCCTCTCTGCTGCCAGCATTCCGCAACTCCAGCAGACGCAACAGTCTCAATCTCCCAACTCCGTCACCGACGCTGTCACTCGTCTTACTGCTCAGAAACGTCCCATTGCTACAGCCTCTGGCGAGAGCACCCCGACCTTTGCGCCACCCTCGCCTCGACTAAAGTCTCCTCCTCCTGTGTCTGTTCGCTCTCGCAGGAATTCCGCGTTGGTACAAAATCAAAAACCTGCTCCTCCTTCCATTGTCGTCGAGCCTTCGTCAACACCTTCCGAACACTCAGTCCTGAATGACGCCCTTAGAGAGGAGCCAATACAGCTCCAGCCCCCTCCGGGCCCAAAGGCTCCGTCGAGAGGCCCGAGCGGTCCGAGACCTGTGCTTGAGACTGTTGTAGAGAACATAGCGCCCAACGGTAGCACCAGCTCAAAAGGGTATTGTTAAACTGCTGGAGTCAGCATGCAGCACATAAGCTTACGTGGTATGCAGGACCAAGGCGCAATCTGATGAGGATGGACCTTCGACTATCCGTGCTAAAGCAAAAGATAACAATAATGGAGAAGCCTCCTCTAAACTCGCAGAGAGCGAGAGCGACGCTAACATGAGTGACGGTCGGGGTCGCAGAACTAGCCAGAGCTCGACTATCCGTCCCAAAAATGTCGCCGCCATCAAAGCAGTATATCCAGGTCTCGGTTCTAAATCACGCGCTTCAGAAGGCACTCGAAACATGACTGTCGAGACCGAGACTGTCAGCTCTATTCCTCAGTCCCAGATCGCAACCATCGATCGCTCCACCCTAGGAAGACCTGATTTGGGAGGCTCTCTTCGCATGAAGCCTAGCACCGAAACGATACGACCAAGGAAGGAGAGAAAGCGAGCGACGCGTAAAGCGCCCTCGATTAACAACGGAACGGGTGTGTTTAATCCCCCATTGCATTTGCACCATCGTTCGTCTGTTGCTTCGTTTTCTTCCCATCGCAGAAACATGCCCACATCATCTAGCGAGGCTTACCCTTCGCTTGATTCCACCGATGATTATGAAGACACGCGCTCAGAATCCTCTTTTGCTCATTCGCCTCGTCGCGTTTCTGCTTTTCGTCGCGCTGCTCTAACTTATGTACCATCACACAATACTAACGCATCCATCCGTTCAGCCTCTTCAAAGGCCGATATATTCGAGGCCAGGGTCGCAAGTGCCGTCGATGAAGCAAACTCTTCAGACTCGGACGAGACATTTGTCTACGAATCCAACCCTCCGGAACCACAGCACAGAGTCAGCCGGCATCATTCGCGTACACCCAGCGGAACATCTCTCCACAGCCAGAGTGACTTTCGACACGGGATGCGACCTTATGGCGACCACCGTATTGCTGGCAAGCGGAGCATGAAGTTCTCTAATAATCCTTATAGCGTCTTGGACAGCCCGGAAGCCATGGGTGATGGCACAGTCCGGGCACATCATGCCAGACACATTGGTAGATTCGGACGCCCTGGCGGCAGCAGCCGTACTTCTCTATATGACCAGGACTCGCCGTTCACCCAGGCTTCCAAATTGCGCAGTACTACCTTGTCCGTTTCTGAGCGAGCACCTTCGCGGCCAGGCACACCGCGCAGCACGCAGAGCGCTCAACATCGACCTTCGGGCCTATTCGGCAAGAGGAATGACAACTCGCAATACGACTTTGAAGGTGAAGGCGCCGATGACGAGCGTACACCCATGTTGGGTAGCGTTAGGACACCGAGGAGTCAACGAACCTACGGCAGACGATACAACAGCGACAACAGTATGCGCTCGATCGACTACTATGGCGTCAGAGAGCCGCGCTCGCGATTCAGCAGAGTCGGAGGACTTGTACTCGGACTTCTGGTAGTCATGATGGTGACGATGGGTGCTGTTGGATTGCTG
Organism: Aureobasidium subglaciale EXF-2481; assembly: GCF_000721755.1. Lineage (NCBI taxonomy): Eukaryota > Fungi > Ascomycota > Dothideomycetes > Dothideales > Saccotheciaceae > Aureobasidium > Aureobasidium subglaciale. The sequence goes on from NW_013566994.1 coordinate 813,795, forward strand.
GTCATGTTCAACAAACCCTTGACCAATTTCCATGTGGACAAGATCCAGAACGTTCTCGCAAGTGAGCAAGAAATCATGCTGGACTTGCTGGTTGGAGCCGTCAATCCTAACATCCTAAGCGTGACTGTTACGGATATGGACGTTAATATATTTGCTAAAAGCAAGTATGTCAACCCCATCGGTAGAGACGATGGTACCGTACTAGCAACAGCTCAGCGACGGCGTCTGGTCGCCAAGGGTGAGGCAGGCGGTACACCATGGCAGGACGAACATGGACACTGGCACGCAGGCTCAGGAGTGGACCAAGGCACAGACCCCATCGAAGGCGACTCGCAAACCATGCTGCTCGGCAGGATCCTACACTTCGATCAAGCTCTTTGCTTTGAAGGATCACCACTCAAACGACACACGCACTACTCGTTGGGTGAGCTTCGTCTTGGACATCCTGGGAATAAAACAGAGAGCGGCGGATCGGAACGATGGGAAAGAGTACTCCAATATCCCTTCGAACTCATCCTACGAGGAGTGCTGCGGTACCAACTACCGATGAGCAACAGACACCAGACAGCGGCCATCGGTGCCAGTGTAATAGTACATCCCGAGGACCCTATAGACAGCCACGGACGTATGCGTCTCGAAAGTGTAGACGACAGCGAGGATTGGCAATGGATAGAAGGTGACTACTTGGACGGTGTCGAAGGATTCATGGCAGAATTGCACTAACTAGCTGCATCTCTGTCATTGTAGTCGTCTAGACTTTTGTTCTTTTTTCTCAAGATTTTATGACTTCTTGACGTTTTAGCATTTTGGAGCGAGTGGAGGGTATTTGATTATTCCTCTTACGGATGGAAGTTTTGTTTTATTGATTGAGTATGGGATCGGGCAAGCATACAATGGGAAAGGGCAGCGGTGTACGATGACGAGCTGGAACAAGAGATGGGGGATTGGCTCAAGCCATGTATTGAACTTGTACATGAACAGTTAGCTAGCCGTGTTGAATGATGCACGAACTGTTTGAACTTTTCATACATCTGATCCAAAACAAGTGGCAAGCAAAGATGAGGGCATTCTTGGTAGGCATGGGATTCTGTTCAGCAGCGTCGGCGGGCCGCAGAGCCTCGGTCACTCTCTCCGGACTTCAGTTCGTGGAGTCGCACATGTGCATGGCGTAAAAGGAGACACTTAGCGACTGACAACAAAAGACCACCGACATCATAATATCAGCATTTCTATTGTCGCGGATTTGAGCAGATTTCAACGACACCAATTATGACTGGACTTGCGTGAGTGACCGGCCCACGACTCGCACGACCGCGCCGAGCGCGTCACACTGGCAACCAGGACGACGACATAGCACGTAGACACAGCAGCCATGGACGGCCCAGATCTCAGTCGCATCGAGTCGCTGGACTCTATCAAGATGCCGACGCCGTCAAATATGCGCACCGGCGTGCCACGTATCGACACGGAGCCAATGTTCACTGCTCTGAGAGCGGCCATTGGGGAGTCTTGGTCAGAGTACAAGTCGACCTTTTCCTCTTTCTTCCTAGGTAACTAGCCTTCTACCGGCTTGTAGTCGCATGCGCTGACTCTTTCGAATCTAGGCAAACTCAACCAGGCCGAACTTTCACAAGTCACAGATCGACTCCTCTCCTACGCACCGAGCGTGTTGTACAACGGTGCCCTGGTCTCGACTGTCCACCTGCACAACAAGCTCTTTGGTGCCCTGCATTCAAACATATACCGCGATGCTCCTCCGGAACCCGTCGCATCATGGGTACTAGCAACCGATGCCCCGGCCTCGGCCAGCGCCTCCAAATCACTTTCACAAGGTGGTGGTGACAAGGCCGAAGAGAGATTGAAACGCGAAGTCATGGCTCTCTCCGCCCGCGACAGGAGGAGGATAAAAAGTGCAAAGGACAATCTCCCTGCTGTTCCGCGATCCGGGCCTTTGCGAGAAAACGCTACCTACGCAACCGCCCTCACAGTCCCAGTCACTTCCTCCCAAATACCAGACGCCATACCCACCACAGCGACCTCCCTCAGCAAGACAAACTGGGATCTAGAAATCAGACGACGATACGCCGTGCCTCTGGCATCAGAAACCCTCGACTTTCCCTCTCGCGCAGATATACAAGCACGTATTGAACCAATCTGCTACGAAGAAGGCGTGGGCTTGTCTGCAGTACCCATGACTTCCGCCGCCTTGCAAGCAATAGCCGAACTTGTAGAAACAGCCACAGAAACATATATCAAAGAACGCCTTACCGAATTCTTCTCCACGACACGCTCAAACGCACCTTTCGACCTCGGACCCACGACTGCAAGATTCAGAGCACAGATGCGGAAGGAGGAGGAAGCCATTGATCGTGGACAATTGGGGAGAAGTGCGGCTGGCTTCTTACCTTGTGAGCAAGATGCGCTTACACGGAGGGAACCCTTGTCTTTGGACGAGGTACGCATGACTTTACGTCTCAACGATACAAGATTACGTCTCGATCCCTTCTTGGCCCAGGAAATCATGGATGGTGTGGAGATGGACATGGTGGATACACCCATGGCCATGACGAATGGTGATCATGACCCTATGGACACCAAAGATGCGGACGTCGATGCCATGATGACTGATGACGACGACATGGGTGGATGGGAGGGTGCGACGGCGGCGGACAGAGATGTGCTATTCGGTGTCTTGGACTTTGTACTCGCGCCTGGGGGGATGACGTAGAATGCCTCTCAGCAAGAGATCAAGCTACCAGACACCATCGCAAAAACTGCTACATCTATACCCGAGAATGAGCTGCCAGATGCCAGCGACAAAACCCGCTGTATCTATACCTAATAACATCTCCATCGCCAAAAAAGATGGCCATTTCACCCGCACTCGGAGCATCAACACAAACCCCCTTCCAAGCACCAGGCTAAGCCCACAAGCACCACCAAACCCACCATGGCCTCACGCACAAAACCCAACCACACGCTTCATCAACACTATGACTACCTTATACACACTCCCCCAAGCGAACCCAAGCGACGTCTCATGTGGTCTTTTACCCTGGAAACAGCCTGCGAGCTGTCTCATCTGTGGCTCGAAACGCATGTATCAGACAAAGAGCAAGGTTACGTGGGCATATGGAAAGATACCATTCTTTTTTTTTGATCTAGATCAACAAATTCCTTTTTTTAATTGCAAGAAAATGCTATTGATGAAAGAAACATGAGAACGGCTATCGGGATGGTCGATGAGGACCTTTCCCAAGTTGTGGTTTGGTCATGTGTTGGTTGATCTGGATTTGTGGAGTTTGATGTTGTACAGATGTTCGAGCTCTGCGCCTTTGGATCAAGCAGATATGAAATGTTGATAAACCGCTTTCAACCTTGTACGAAGTCACAGTCTCAATGTCGCGGTTGTCGCAAGAGACATTTTCGACAAGAAGGTGGTCGAAAATGTAGAGCAGGGTCTGACCTCCAGCAAGAAAACATTCAACCACGATCTTTTTTCCCTCACCACTATACCCACCACCCAAATCAAGGTATCATAGATGGCCAAAAAAAAAAACAAGCTGTGCGACATCTCAGATCTGCGGTTGAGTATAGGATTTGGTGGCTTAGGGTTAGGAAAACCAAAAAGTAGAAGGTGCACAAAAACATACAGCAGCAGGGATTCCCACGTGGTCACCCACCGTAGCACTAATCTGCCGTTCAACTGCTTATGTATGGCAGAGCGGACGGGATGCCCAGTTTTCAGCTGACTGTGGCCGTATGTGCTTGAAACAAGATTTCGAAGAATTATTATCCAAACACATGATAGGACATGTCTGTCTAAGACCGCGAATCCTACTTCCCGTGCTGCTGTCGTTGTCCTCGAGGTTGCAGGACTGCTTCTTGCACTCTACATGGCCCTATGCAACTAGTAGAGATAACGACGATTGACAAGCATGCGGTTGCTACAGTCATGATAGATTTCTCTTCTTGACGGCATCGCACACAAGTCTAGGTAGACACTCAGAAACACCGCAACACCACGCTGCTCATGGCCGGCATCATCAGTCTCTCCACTGTCGGCACAATCATCATATCGACCCTCTGCGCCACCTCTCAAGCCTGAGAACGTAAGTCCCCCCACCCAAACTCTTCCACTCCCATCCACAACTCCACCATCTAGTCACTGCCTATGACAACACCAGCGGCTACTGCGACCCCAAAGGCAACACCCGCTACCGCATAATCTCCGGCGCCTCCACCCTCGGAAAATGTATGACCTTCGACCGCGACATGCCCGGCACGGGATGTCGCGAATACACAAGCGGTGGCGGCTCCAATGGTTGCACCTCTGGGTCTTTTATTCCTAGATCTGTGTATTTGCGTGGTGGGAGGTGTGTTGTGTTTGGTCAGCCTGATTGTCAGGGAAGGTATGGGGGATACTGGCCGTCCGGCTAATGGATGCTTGAGCTTTTCAAATTATGATGGTTGGGGCCCGATTAGCTCATTTTTGATGTGAGGGTTGTGAGTATCTTCACCTTCGTGACTGCTTTGGAATTTGAGTTGACTTGTTCGATCTAGAGGAGTGGGGGTGTAAGAGGCATCGGTTGCAGAAGAGTGGTCGAACAGGTAGTTGGGCTTGTCTGATACTTGATGATAGTTGTGTCATACTCGTTGGCCTCGTACTTCGCGCGTTTGTTTCCCGTAGCTCAGTATGGTTTTCGAAGCCTGTGAGGTGGCCGCAGCCAATCTGTGTGACCAATTCTCTCCAGGCTCACTCGCATGTCAGCTGTCTCGGAACCAGGCTAGAAAGTCACAGAGCATATCTTTTGAACGCGACAGATCAATGAGTGGCATTTTGAGGTCACAGTTCTGTCCTGAGAAGCCATATCGTCCTCGTCGAATCTCATAAGCTGCAAGGTCAGAGGGCAGAACATAGAGAAGTCAAGAGACAAGCAATAGTGGGAAGTATTCCAGACAGACACCCAGATAAAAAAAAACCGTCTCTACAAAGTAAGCCGCACCTCTGATTTGAAGCTTGAAAGTGATATGACAATGGTTTTCCAGTTGTTCAACATGCAGCCAAGAGTCAAGCATCGTCATCGTCCTCCGACGTTTTAGCTTCGGTGTCGGCATCGACTCCGGCTCCCCCTGCCGGCTCATTCGACATCCTTTCCTGCCTCCTCTCCCTGCGCACCAACTCAACCTCCATTCTCGTCATATCCTCGGGAACAATACCTTTTAATCCGTTGTCGTCGACGTCAAAGTATAATGCCCATTCCCCCGGTCCGTACCGCACTGCCATGAATCCCTCCCATCCAGTCAACATGACTCTTCGGTCCATCTTGGTCACGTCCCAGGGTCCGATGATGTGATGCTCAGATTCAGCTCGGTTGCCGTGTTTGACTTCGCAGGTATCCCGATCTACGTATATCCAATTCAGTTGAGGCGGGTCATTTGAAATTGTTGATACCATGCCCTCGCCCTGTCGTCCCCAATCATGATCGGGATAGGGAAGGAAGTAGCCCGCGAAAGGATGGTCCTCTGGATGACCGTCTGGGAACTCCTCCGATGGTACGTTGAGATACAACTGGTTTTGCTCCGTCAGCATCCATAGATGTGGAGTATGGCTCAATCGAGCCTTGAACTTTGGGGAGGCTGTTCATACCTTGTTTTCGCTTAGCACCACCTCGCATCCATCAATCTCACGGCCAGCTTTCGTGACGCGCGAACATGCCACTGCAAGGTTCGTCTTCAATCCTCGATGTTTCTCGCGAGCGTTTTGTTTTTGGCCCTGGCGTACTGCCTCTGTAGTTCCGATGATGGCAGGGCACGCGGCGATGGCAGTCAAGATGCCCAGTACCATGATGCCAGACGGGACTTCGACCAGACTTACGGGTTAGAATAAAGACGGTCTAGGGTCTCGTTCTATATAAACCTGTTTTCGGTAAAGGGTCCGAGGGACTTTGACATCTCACGCTTGGGCCGGATGTGGCTATTCCGTGCAGATGCATGCATTACGCACCACCTCGAGTTGAAGCAAAAGAAACCTGATTGATGTCCGGAATAATATGGCTCTTGGTCAGAAAAATTGAGGTGCCCTGCGGTCATCGGTATTGTGAATCATAAAAGAAGAGTCTAATCTGACTTGAATCACACAACCACACGCTCCTCCTCACTTTACAAACAAGACCTTGACAGCCACGACGACTTTGTCCACTACCTATCGAAAAAATACAAGCATGTCTTCAGGGTACATCATACTTCCCATAGCACAAAAGGTCGTGCATCAAACACTGACCTCACTCCCCAGAGCCCCCACCCAAGAAGCCACCAACAACACCACCTCGCCCTCCCCCACCTCCCGCCCCAAACCCTCCAAACTCGGCCAAAACAAAAACACCCAACTCCAAAAGCAACAAGCCCCCGCCTCCGACGAAGACTCCGAACAAGAAGAAAAACCAGAACTAGCACCCAAACGAGCCGGTGGCCGCCGCATGGTCCCAGTGCATCAATCACGCATCACAGACCGCCCTGCCAAAGTCGGCGAAAAGGACAGTTCGCTCAAGATCAAAATCGAGTTGGATTTGGAAGTCGAGGTAGAGATATATGCAAGAGTCAAGGGTGATGTGACGATAGGGCTGATGTAAAATTCCAATTTTTAGGTTGAGATTTATGCACGTGTCAAGGGAGATGTGACGATTGGTTTATTGTAAGGGTGAGTCCTTTTTTCTGTACTGAGGTACGCTTGGGGACGGGGCGCAAGGCTAATGGAGTGTAGGACTGCTGAGCCGTGATCGTTATTTGTTCGAGGGTACAGGTCATATATGTGCGTATGTTGGACCAAGTAGTTGGCACTCTGCTCCTCAGTAGCTTAGCATATTCTTCTGGAGAATGTCGTCAAAGTCGTTAACATATACCAGATGCCCTGAGCTCAGTCTTATATCGATCCTGCAGTGTAAAGCCAAAACCTGTGCTCACAAGAAATCAATGATTAACATGAGACTCTAGTGTGGTAATTCAGTGGAGCCTCTATCGTAAGACTCCAGCAACCTGTTTTGATAAGCAGCCCTTATCGAACCCCGCAAGCTACAAAGTCAAAGATCGGAAGTACAGCATAACACAAGAAAGAACATCCTAAAGATAAAAGATAAGCAGCAACAGTATTTGTATTGAGACATTAGAACAAACGACTATCTCAGAAAAGTGACCAGCGAAAGTAGAGAAGTAGGAAGACAATGTTGACTCATCAAGAGCCAACCCTGACAATAGGAGCTATTGATCTCGAATAGGACAAACGCGTATACGGAACCAGTCGGAAGGAGTCACACCAATCATTGGAAACCGATGTTGGCGGCAAAGTCACCAGTAAGAGGGATGAAGCTCGAATCACCGAGTCTCAGAGACCAGTAGGCCTCACCAGTCAAAGCCAACTGAGGGTGGATGAAGACGTTGTTGAGAGTAGCGCCCCAAGAGTTCTTAGCCGAGCACTGGAGAGTAGTAGTACCACTGCAGACAACAGGAATATATCCATTAGCCTTGACCTTGTTGGCAGGGAAGAACATGACAGTGTATGCGAGACCGGTACCAGGGAAGAAGCTGTTGTAGACGGCCATGATGTAACCGTACTTCTTGTCCTTGAGGTGGCCAGTGGAGGGATCGAGGACGAAGCCGGGGGTAATGGCTTGACCGTGAAGGAAGGTGGTGTAGTCGTAGTAGTTGACATAGGCGTTAGAGTAGCCTGAGCCAGCAGTGGCAGAGTCGAACTCGATCTCCTGACCATCAGCACTGGTGCCAGAAGAGGTCACGCGGAGCTTCGCATCGGCGACTGCAGTGGCGGAAGCCTTAGCTGTAGACGATGTAGAGGATGCAGCCGATGATACTACAGACGAGCTGGTAGATGTAGCACTGGCTGTGGTAGTCGAAAATATCGTGGTGATAGTAGTCGAGGTGGCGAGGGTGGTCGTCTCGTTGATAGTAACGGTCGACGCAACTGTAACTTGACTGAATTGCATCGAACAGGCGGAAGAGATGACAGTAGCAGGGTACTTGGTCAAGACAGCGGGAGTCGAGACATCACGCTTGGCAGGTGCAGCGTCATCAGAAGCTATGGAGTCAACAGGAAGGTACCATGTGACGTTCTTGTTGGAGTCAAAGACAGCAGCGATGGCGTTGGTAGAGTTGGTGGTAAGGCCAGGGAAGTACTCAGACTCGTCACCATCGTCACGCTTGCGCATGGCGGGTGCGGTCACTGTGGCGTAAGAAGTAGAAGTGGCAACAGGAGCAACTGTGGTAGTTGCTGTCACTCTCACGGCAGGTGCAGTAGAGTAGCCAAGGTAGGCGGAGCAGAAAGGCTGGAAAACCGAGCTCAATTGGGCCGGGTCAGACTTCATCTCTCCAGAGGCCTGATAGACGGCACCAGTCTTGTCACCGGTCTTGGGGTCGATGCTAGCACCAGAAGTGCTGACGTAACCATAGCTGTATTCGATGATGAGCTTGCCACTATATTGAGTGTTAGTTTGTCATACGGAAAGCCCACTTAACGGACAAGCTTACCTGCTGGTGGATGATCCAATAGAAGTGGCGTACTTGGAAGCCCAAGCCTCGGTGTACAGAGTGCAATACTGTCCCTGAGGGTGCTTGTTGTCGTTCAGGTTGATAATGTAAGTGTTGAAGAATTGGCACTTCTTGGCTGGTGTGCCATCAGAAGAAGGGTTATTGATGGCGTACTGAGTCTGAGCGTCGCAAGCTGCAGCACAAAGTCTGGCATCAAAGGGTCCGGTGAAGATCTTGCTGGTGATGAAGGTGTTGTAGCCTTGTGCATCAAGGGGGGCATCGATAGCCTTGGTACCATAGTAGATGGCATCAGAGTAGCCTGCTGGAGCAGCAAGAGTCTTGTTAGTGTAGCCGTTTGATCCAGCGATCAAGACCTGGAACTTGTTGCGGTACTGTCTGTACGTTCAAAGTTAGCTTCATGTGATACCGATGGTCATGACAAAAGTTTTTACCCGTAGTTGTTGGCGTTGGATTGTGATACCGGACCTCCCTAAAATTGCAGTCAATATCATAACACTTTGTAGGATCGGCTCGTAATCACCCAAAAGACGCATTTGATGTATGTAACACTGGCGGGGTTTTCGCAGCCAGATGCTCCCGAGCCAGGATCGACACTAGGGTCTCTCTCGAAGTAAAGGTTAAAGGAAAGGCATCCATAGATAGCGTCTAGAGTGGGGTGATCAGCAAGATCTTCATATGTCGATCAACGATTGCAGCTTACTGCACTTGGCAGCACACTTTGCGGTATCAAAGGTGCTGAGGGTGGTGAAACCAAGATAACCATAGGCGCTGGAAAAAGGTCAATACCGATTCAAATCATATGTTGATTACTCCAGTGGCATACTTGTTAGAAGCGTTGGCGTTGACAAAGGTATTTGTGTAGCCCGAAGGAACAGGTGCGCTTGAGGCCACCGAAGCGAAATCCGAGTTTGAGGCAAAGGCAGCAGGAGTGTCGGGAGAGTAAGTTGGGGCTCCAGTAGCACCAGCAGCTAGACTGGTACAGGCAGCTCCTCTCTTCTCGATGGCTGTAGCGGTTGCAGCCACATCACTGGCGACCGAGGTAGCTGGAGCAGTGGCTTGAGCGACCAGAGAGGTGAAATCGTAAGAGACAACTTGAGCAGTGGCTCCGACAGCAGGGTCATAGGAGATAGGTTCGGGGGCGGCGAGGACCATGTTAATATCGATCTCCTGAGGGCGAGCGGCAGGCATGGCAGCCGCCATGGCGGCAAAGCCTTGAATAGCGAGTGTGAGACGCATCGTGCGTGTTGGAGAGCTTCTGTATGGTAGACCAAATGATGCTTGAGGAGTTCGAGCATTAGGTATAGATGTATGAGGTGGCTTTTATAACACTCTTCACTACACTTTTCATCATTACCAGTTGCGCAACTCGATCCGTAACCACAAAGCCCATACCACGATCGTTGGTAAAACTGTCAGCAATAAGGAGCCTAAGCATGGCATTAGCGAAGCTTAGGACATAGTTCTTTGACGTTTCGAGAACCAGGAGACCAGCGGCGTGCTTGGGCTCGCGTCATAGGATACCATCTCCTGATCGTAATCTGCTGAGTGCGGTACTTGACTTCCATTGTCCAGTAGGATTTAGCCGGTATAGATGGAGCCAGCTACGCACGGCTCTGTCTCTTGCACGAACTATTGGACGTGTACACGCTAGACATGCATGTGAGAACCTACAGAAGGTGGTATACCATAAGGGGGACAAGCCATGCCGAGAGGAAAAAGCATGACTGACTCTGGTGGACAGGAGAGTGTAAGGTCCGAGCGACGGATAGCGCTGTCCTCCCGCAGCCATGTCGTCGGTATATCTTCCAAGCTCTTTCAACCACCCCGGCCGTAAGCGACTGGCCAAAGAGTGACTGCTGCTGTTTTCAACGAGACTTGAGACTCCTACAGGACCCTCAGCAGCGGTATTCCCTTGCTGTCGAGAGCTGATGTGCATCGCGCTTGTGTCGCGGAGTATTATTGAGAGCAAGCCCTCGGTCCGACGAAGTCTAAGGCGCCACGGGAGGGGCTGGCGCCCAAGCAAGAGGCTGCGAAAAGAAGCATCGTATAACCATCGAGTACTCCCAGTAGGACAAACGGAACATCGAAGCGATCCGCGGTGCTCGACGTCCGGCACTTGCAAAGAGTTCGGTCCATGTCAGCATACACCAGACTAAGGGTTGGCAGACCACGGCACAGGCATAGCTCCCGGACATGAGTAACAGCATGAGGTCGGATTCGTGACGAGTTGTTGGACATGGCAGCCAGCAAGCTAGCCGCAACGGCTTTGCAGGATCTTCGCTGCGGGAGATTTTCAAGACTTACGACAATAGCGTGTCCATGATAGACGATGACCTTATCATCGCTGCAATAGCTATACAATGAGCAGTTGGGCTGTTCTCCACGATTGTGGGAGTTGTTGATTAGACGCACCTGCTGTTGGCACTTTGAAACCTGTAGGGGTGTGCTGGATCCCTCAGTTTTGAGACATCGCCGTGTTTATTCACAAGATCTTTTTTTTAAGCAGTAAGCTTAAACTTTCAAGGTTCGCTCCTGCTAAAAGACCAGAGGCGTCAACAAACTTCAGCCCGCCCGGTTCCTACATAAGCGTCCCAGAGGTGGAAATTGCCTATTACGTGCGTACATGCAGAAGTGACAACCAACGCTAACTCGACATCAACGTCGATGTCTACTCGTGGGCCGATTGTGGTATACCGTGCAAAGGTGCGTACGCATTGGGCCACAGCGGTAGGTTCGTGGCTGGCATGGCGCCCTGCTTTCGCCTATACCTTCGTTTCCAGACTAGTCTTCGGTTGCGCGAGTCGTCAACTCGTTCGGCATCGAGCACTTGATTCATCGGGATACAACGCTCGTCGTGCAAGAAAAAGAGAAGTGGAAAGAATGGGTAATTGTGAATACATATGCCTAATTCTAAACGACAAAACACCATGGCTAATAACATCCCACATGCAAATCGAGGTCCCACGTAACAAGAAACACCCATCAGAATCCATCCAGCTTTTTAATTGAGGACAAGTCTACTCGTCGTCGCTCTCATCTTCGCTCTCGCTGCTTTGGTCAACGGCCATGACATCGCCGTTCTTCTCCACATCTTCGTTAGCAGGACTTGACACCTGGAGCACAGGCATCATGACATCGAAGCCACCAGTACCAATTCTTCCAATCTTGCCGACGACAATACGCCCGGAGGGACCGCTGAGGTCGTCGAAGTCTTCCTCCATGACTGCATCGCGAAGAAAGCCAACAGTGGTCTCGAAACTCATCTTCATGAACGGCGAAGTGTTGCCCTTGATACCTTGACGGGAGAAGGCTTGGTAGCCACCGCCACGGGTCATGTAGTCGGCGATGAGGTTCAAGTGGCGCTGGTCAACACTGATACCGTGACCACCGAAGACACCAGATACCTCGCGGACGATGGACGCACGGCAAGCCTCTACACCGTACAAGCGGAGCATGGCAGCGATGTCATTGGTGAAGAAACGGTTGGGGTTCAAAACGTCCTGGTAGGTGCGCATGGCCATAAGGTTCTCACCATCAGTCGTAATCACATCGACATCGCTTTCTTTGCCAGTGTTCATGTCCAGGAAGTTCTTTTCCTCCATCACCGTGCAGGCACCAAGGCCAGGAACTGATTGAATGAGAGCGTCGCGAGCACAGTTCTCCACCAAGTTGAGCATGAGAAGCTTGGCGGTCTCTGCAGCATATTCGATGGTGAAGGTGCATGATGCACCAGTCTTGTCGTCGAATTTGAATGCTGAGACATCGTTGGTGTATTTGTTGCTCTTGATGCGTTCCTCACGCTCCTTTGAGTTGTAAGCAACCTTCTTGATGCTGGCTTCGGCGTCATCCATGTCGGAGTCGGAGTCGTCGGAAGTGTTGGGGCTGCCAACGAAGCCCTCGTCTTCTTGCTCCTCAGGTGTAGTCTCACGACGACCACGAGCTACGATAGCCTCTTCCTCGTCATCGGGATCATCGTAACCGCCTTGAGTCTTGTTTGACTTGGCCTTGTCACGAGTAGCGTCGTCATCGCCCTCGTTGTCAGAGTCGTCGTCGCCACCCTCGCGTTCACCCTCGGGGCGTCCAGATTCTTGCTCGATAGTACCGGCAGACTCGCCAATCTCGGGCATGGCATCAGACTTTTTGAGGGTCTTCTGGTCGCCCTTCTTCTTAAGCTCCTTGCGTACGATGGCCTGGAGTCTGGGAAGGAACTTGGTCTCGATGGTGCGAGCAACATCCTCGACAGTGATAGCGTACTCCTTGGTGTACTCCTCAGAGGGATACATTTGCAGGCGGACGGTGTAGGATTTGGCCTGCTCATAGGCGACACCTCTTCCAATCTTCTCGGTGACCGAGACCTTCTCAAGAGTCTCAGCGAGACTAAGTCTGCTAATACCTTTGGCAAACTGTTCGCTTTGCTGTTTGGTGATCTCAGGGTTGATGTGCAGAGTCATGGTAGGCGTACCGATTGTGGCACTGGCTGTCATGACAATTTCACGCAGACGAGGAATACCAAGTGTGACGTTCTTTGCAGCGTGACCAGCCAAATGGAAAGTGTTGAGTGTCATCTGTGTAGAGGGCTCGCCAACTGACTGACCAGCAACAACACCGACAGCCTCACCAGGCTCGACGATCGACTTGAGGTAACGAACGTCGATGATGGCCTGGAGACTCTTCTTAGTTAAGCCAGAGACACCTTCAATGTTGCGCTTCTTGTCCTTGATGAGCTTGTCGGGGTTTTCGTCAATGTACTTCTTGGCATCGCGCATGAGTTTCTCAGACGTGCTACCAGCGAAGCGTGCGGGTGAGTAGATCGACAGAGCAGGGTCACTGGCTCCAAGATCGCCGGTCTTCCTGTATTTCTTTTCGGCACTCCTGTTGTACTCAGAAGCCTCGACGCTCATGATACGGCCGAACTCCGACTTGATGCCAAGGTTGTGGAACATGGACATGTGGTTCTCGGCGATGAACTTGAAGTCTGAAAGGTACTTGGCCTTGCCAACATCTAGACCATCTTCACCGTAGATGAATTGGATGATGGATCCATCGGCATCGCGAACCGTGGTGTCGTACTCAGACTTAAGACCCTCCATACCCTTGATCAAACATCTCTGCAAGTATCCGGATCTGGAGGTCTTGACAGCAGTATCAATCAAACCTTCTCTTCCAGCCATGGCGTGGAAGTAGTATTCTTGAGGTCTGACACCAGTCAAGAAACGATCAACGATGTAACCGCCTGCTCTGACACTTGTCTCAAAAGGCTTGAAGCAAGGCAAAGTCTTACCACTGACCATGACGGGGACTCTGCGTCCTTCCAGAACCTGTTGACCAAGGTTACAAGAGATCTGGTTGGCGTTGACACCAGAGCCCTTGGCTCCGGAACCAGTCATGGCTTGCATTTGGTTCTTGGGGAAAGGCTTGACCAGACCAGCAGGCAGACAGGTACTTGTAACGTCACCTGAAACCTTTGCAGTAGCTTGGTTCATAACAGTATCAAGACCAGCTTGCTTTCCGTCTTCGCGGAGGACTGCTTCGAGACGCTTACGCAACTCGGGATCATTGGAGTCTGGGCTCTCGCTTTGTAGAGAGACGTACTTGGCAGCAGTTCCGAGACCAGCAGCGTTTGACTTGCTGAGGGCTTCTCTTCTCATGCTCTCGCCCTCAGGAGTAAAGATAAGATCTTCAACACCACATGAGAAGGCGCGCATGTGGAGCATCTTGGTCAAGAGACGACCGAGAACACTCATGAGCTTTCCAGCAATAGTATGCCCGTAAGCTTCGTAGATAGCGTTGACGACACCGCCACCACTTGGTCCTATCTGTGCTTTGTCCAAAATACCGCAGAGCAGTTCACCGTCCTTGAATATGATGACCTGTTCCTCTGAGTTGGTACCCCACTGCTTAGCAGCAGTGGACGACTTGGAGGTCATGGTGAGTCCGGGGAAGTCCTCAGGGGTGAGGTTCTTGAGAACAGATGAGACGACCTGCTTACCGGTCCAGAGCGGGTAAGGCTTTCTGATAGCAGGTGGCACAGTTTCGACACGTCCCGAAGTAGTGTGGTTGTTCTCTGGTCTGAGACCGGCGTACAGCAGTTGGTGGTAGTCCTCACGGCCGAAGAATGTGTCGCGGTTAGTCAACCAGACACCCATCGAAATGTGATCTTGAATCAGACCACGAAGGGGCTTTCCAGCGGTTCCTGATAGATATTGATGATCGTTATCAGCAATGCTGATAGCTTCGGATCTGGCAAGCTCATTTTGAGGGAAGTGCAAGTTCATCTCGTCACCGTCGAAATCGGCGTTGTAGGTGTTACAGTTGGCGTAGTGCATACGCAGAGTCTTCTCGCCAGGCAGAACGCGAGCTCTATGACACATCATCGAGGGCTTGTGAAGTGTGGGCTGTCTGTTCATAATGACAATATCACCATTGTTCAGATGGCGATGAACCTTCTTGGTCTTCACACCACTGACATTGGTGCTTGAGGGAGCTTGAAGTTGATTGGCAAGGGCGGTACGCTCTTCGGCGTTCTTGATCTGCAAGTTGATGACTTGGCCATTCTCGTTCTCGATGGCAACAGCACCTGGCCAGACGTAAGGTCCGTTAATGACAGCTTGTCTGAGGTCGTTGTAGTTGTGATCGTTGACGGGTTCAGGGTAGGTCAGCTTTAGGGCGAACACAGGTGGCACACCAATCTCGTTGGTCTCGATGTTCGGGTCAGGCGAAATGACGGTACGGGCAGCGAAGTTGACACGCTTTCCCATCATGTTCTTTCTGAACAGACCCTCCTTCTTTTCCAAACGCTGCTTGATACCATCTTCGTTTCTCTTGCCAGCGCCACCTTGTACAGGGTTGCGGTCACGATCCAGAAGTGAGTTGACACCATCCTGGAGACGAATCCAAGCGTCCTGGAAGTCGGCGTAGTTCCTCGGCCGTCTAGCGTACTCGTTCTGGAGGAGGCCGTTGAGCTCCTTGTGGATCTGTGTCATCTGGTCGCAAACGTTGATGATGTTCTTGTAGAGGGAGTTCTCCTGGGCTTCGGCAATCTCGTCGGCACCAGTTCTGGCTTCGGGTCTGAATCTGTTAGGGGGAACAACCAGGTCCTTGATGAAGAACATCTCGGCACTCAGAGGAGCGCCTCTGCGGCCTCTTGAGCGAGGAGTGTAAATCATGCCCAGAACCTCTGCGTCTTGCTCGAACAGCTGGACAAGGTGTGCGTGTACTTGGCCTGCGTTCAGATAGCTTTGCTTCTCCTCCTTGTCAGCCTTGGAAGTCGTTGTTGCTGTCTCGGTTTCCAACGCGTTTCCTCCTGCAACCTCTTGCTCGATGTCGAGCATCGAGATGTCTTCTCCTTCTCCTTCTGACTCTACGGGCGAGTCCTCGAGGTCTGCGACAGCTTCGTCCTGAGCAAGACCCTGCTTTTTAGCCTGAGCCTCGCGCTTCTTCTTCATCAGAAGCAAAGGGTCCTGAGCCTTGAAGCCTGCCTGGACCATAGTGATTCTGTCCTTCTCGGACAAAGGTTTTCTGAAGATCTTGACGAAACGATCCTTTCGGTACGTGGGTGAGATACCATTGCAGTTGTTGCATTTCTTGCTCTTTGTGATGGCGTAGAGGAATTCCTTGACAATGGCACGCCTCTCATTTGCGACAGCCTCGATTTTGGTATCGGCCCAGTCATTGCGCTTCTTGCTGAAGCCAGCCTGCTTGATAGCGTTCTTGACGAAAGCGTTTCGGCGGGCAATGATGCCCTTGGTGTCGGCGTCCTGCTCGTCGTCCGAATCGTCCTTGTCGGCCTTTGCGCTCGAGGCGGAGGTGGAGAGGGTGATTTCGTCGACATCGTAGCACTCCTTCAAGAGGCCGTACTTGACAAGGGTAAGCTTGCAGACAAAGCGATTGACCTCTGCACGAGACATCTTGAGCTTGTGGCAATAGATACATTTTGCGCGCAGCAGACGCAAACATTGGTCCATGAAAGTAGGGTTGTAGACGTGAACGGGAAGCTCAATATGACCGCAGTGACCGGGGCAGCCGAACTTCAGATTACAGGTGGTACATCTACACGCGTCGAGTTAGTCTAGCTGCTCAGCTCGAGGCAGAAGCAGAGAGCCAACTCACGAGTTGTCGCCGAAGTTTCCGAGAGCAGCATCGTAGAGACCACCGGGGACAGGGTTCAACAGGGTGTCGAATGTGGTAGGGTTGGTGATGCGCTTGACGGACAAGGCGCGGATCTCGTCCGACGGCAGAAAGGCGAACTCGACGCCGCCAATCTGCGACGATACAGGTTGCGAGATATTCATGCTGGCGATGTAGAAGCTAACAAGCAGCGAAAACAGCTTGAAGCAACACAAAGTCGTCGTCGGCCGCAATGAACGACGATGTTCTCATAAAAAAGTTTCCCTTCCCGACCCGACTTGAACTTTTCGATCCGGGGAAGGAACGTCCAGCTGCAACGGCAACTGCCGCAAGTCGCAAGTCGCAACTGCCTAGGAAAGCTGACATCGTCACTGCAACTTTTACGCCGTGCTTGGCCGTGCTCCGCTTCGACACTTTCTGGGCGATCTGGACTTCTGCCTCGACCTTGTCGTCGACCCTCTGCTCCTGCTCACTGCCCCGATCGCCCTCCGACATGTCAGAGAAACGCCCCTTACCTGGCGACATTCTGGACGATGGTCACGATTCAAAGCGTCCACGCTCCGCGCAAGCATCACCGGCCCCTGACAACGATGTCGAGCGCAAGAAGCGTGAAGTCGCCGAGCGCATTGCTGCCATGAAGGCTCGGATGGCAAATAGAGGAGGCCCCGCTGGCTCTGGCACTGCTCCTTCGCCTACTCCCGCCGCTGCCCCGCCAGCCAATTCTGCGAATGATATGCAAGCTCGTATTGCTGCTATGAAGGCTCGCCTACCAGGGAAAGCCGCCCCAGCCTCTCCCTCTTCCGCGTCCGCGTCAGCATCGACTCCCGCTTCCACCTCAGAAGATGTCAGGAAGGCTCGCATTCAGGAACAACTTGCTGCCATCAAGGCAAAGGTTGCCCTAAGGCAGCAGCAACAACAACAACACCAACCTCCAACCGATATACCCACACGTCCTGCCGCCCAATCATCCGGCTACGCCCCTTCTCCACCTGTTCGAGACGATGTCGCCGCAAGCGCAAGAGGTGGCTTGAACGTTGGATTGCATCCTAGCTTGCTGGGTGGTCCATCAAGGTCTGGCAACAACAAGAAGCAAAGAGACGAGCCCGCAAAACACAATCCTTATCTGGCTGGTGATGACCAAAAAACCACGCTTCAAAATGAGCCATTCTACGACCCCTCGTTGCAGAAGCAGAAAGATCGCAAGTCCAAGCAGCTGCTCTTCAACCAGAAGGGAAAGTTCATGGCTCAGGCTGAAGCTTTGAGGCAACAAGCGAGAATTGAGCAAATGGCAAAGGAGATGCAAGAACAAGCGCGGAAACAAGCAATAGAAGAGGCCACCGAAAAGTCCTTCTTAGTCCCGGCTCCACCAGAAATCGAGTGGTGGGACGAAGGTCTCGTGACCGGAGGCAACTACGAGAACCTCGAAGCTGCAGACAAGATTAACATGGATGTCATCACAAGATACGTCCAACATCCCGTTCTCCTGTCTGCGCCTCAAGATGCCAATGTGCCTGCTCCCAAGGCCATGTATCTCACAAAGCAGGAGCAGAAGAAGGTTCGGCGACAACGTCGTATGGCAGATCACAAGGAAGAGCAGGCAAAGATTAGACTTGGCCTCAAGGCACCGCCTCCACCGAAGGTCAAGAAGTCAAACCTTATGCGTGTTTTGGGCAATGAAGCTGTCAAGGATCCTACCGCGGTCGAAGCTCGTGTAAATCGCGAGATCGCCCAGCGTGCCGATGATCACGAGACGGCCAACGCTGAGAGACAGTTGACAAAGGAACAACGTTTAGAGAAATTGGCTGCTCAGCAAGAAGCTGATGCTACTTTGAGTATGAGAGTACTCGTCTTCAAGATCGACAACTTGAGTTACGGAAAACACCGCTTCCAAATCAACAAGAATGCCGAGCAACAGGCCTTGACAGGCATCACCATCTTCCATCCCAAGATGAACCTGGTCATCGTTGAGGGTGGTTCTCACAGTATCGACGCGTACAAGAAGCTTATGCTCAACCGCGTAAAATGGACTGAAAATGCCATGCCCCAGAGTGTGCGTGAAGGCAATCAAGAAGCCAACGCTGCTTGGCTTAATGCTTTCGATGAGGATGGCAAGCTCAAGGACAACACGTTCAACAGATGCCAGCTCGTTTTCGAGGGCGAGGAGAAGCAGCGCGCATTCAAGCGCTGGATGCCTTACAAAGCCTGCGAAACCGATGGTGAAGCCAAGGATGTGCTCGGCAGGTACAAGATGGAAAACATGTGGACGCTGGCACAGTCTCCAGCATTCCAGTAATTACGAAACACGACATATACAACAGAATAATACCGCCCTTGAGAGGGGAATGGGATTCATCTCGACATATCAAGAGTCCTGCGATGCAACTCTCATACGAAGTAACTTTGAACAGCTGACCTGCTCGGTAAGCAGCACCTTGTCATGGAACAGTTCGGCTCTGGTGCTGCGTTTCAGATTCCAGCGTCTCTTCTTAGCTGTCTATAGTAAGTCTTGGCAAAGTGTCCAACCTCAAACCCTACGATGCATGCATTTTGCTATCTGCCGCTCATTACAGATTTTCTTGAAATGATCAATGTGATGAACTATCCAGACTTCGAGGCATCCTAGATGTGCTTCGCGTGTCTTGCAACGAATTCGTGATTGACCTTGAGTCAATGGTTCCTTCCCTCGCGCAGGCGCAATTTATCTGAAGCGAAACCACTGCGGGGCAGATCGTGAGCTTCTTTCGACATCGCTAAACGCCTGATGCCAGCCCCTTCATCTCGTGCTGCAAAAGACTCCGTAAATTCTATATCCCGTGGTCTGACCGGAGCCACAATCTAGTCGGCGAATAGATTGGACTGTAAGAAATGTAGGACTTTCTAATGTATGATATAACTCTGTGCTATGTCCTCCACAACTCTAGATCCTTTTTCTCTCGAGCCAGCCTCGATTTTCGCATCTTCATCTTTCCGCATCTTTCTTTTCGATTCATTCCTTAAGAACACGAGTTGATCTCGTACTGCCATTCATTCATCAAATCTCCCGGAAATCGAGATGTACTTCAATTCTATCGCTCTGACCACCGCCCTGCTGGCTGGATCCAGCATGGCCGAAATCCTATGGGATGGTCGTTTCACCGACACATCTGCCGCCGAGATCAACAAGTGGTCCTGGGAGAACCAAGTCGGCGCCTATCAGTACTACATCCACGGATCTGGCGCGACCACCGACTATGTCAACATCAGCCCTGACTATGTCAATCCAGCCGATGCCTCCTCCTCGGATGGTGTCCGTATCACTGTCGATGGCACTTCCTCTTGGAACGGCCAGACTATGATGCGAACTGAGCTCATCCCCTCCACCAAGGCTGCCATCAATAAGGGCAAGAAGTTCTACCACTTCAGCCTTAAGCGTGCTGCCGAGAACGCCCCTGATGCCAAGGCTGAACACCAAGTCGCCTTTTTCGAGTCCCACTTTACCGAGCTCAAGTATGGTATCGACGGTAGCGATGGAAAGTTGCAGTGGATGACCGACGGTAAAGCCCAATTCGATATGGACTTCGATGCTGATGTCTGGCACAACGTCGCCTATGGTATTGATTTCGATGCCAACACTGTCGAATTCTACCACTCTACTGGCGCTGATGAGTTGGTGTCCAAGGCTGGTCCTTTGAGTGCTTCTGTCAGCTCTGATGGTGCTGACTGGCATGTTGGTGTGCTCAAGTTTTCCCAGACCAAGGAAGACTGGTTCTTCAGCAGCGTTTACATTGAGGATGGCGAGCTGACGACCGCTATCTCTGGTCCATCAGATGATTTGACGCCAAAGGTGTCGTCATCTGCTGCTCCGGTCTCTTCATCCACTATCGCTACAGTCAGCTCTTCCCAGGCTGCTGTCGTTACAACTTCGTCTTCTGTCGCTGCAGCAGAGCCTACTTCGGTCGTTGCCCCTCTCTCAAGCCCATCCAGCGCTGTACCCACCACTCTGCAGACTATGACCCTTCCCACCAGTCCCAACTCTAGCGTCTCTGCTATCGTCGCTACTACTTCTGCTAGCGCAGCTGCGCCCTCCTCTACCGACGACGCTGGCTGCGCTGTCGAGTATGTTTACGCTTAGATGCAATTTGGTCGCAATCGTCGCTTGCTGGCTTGAAACGTCTTTGTATCAAAATGTACGATCGGTTGCTCTACATCAATACTTTCATTTTCACTTTCTCTAGCCGGAGTGTGTTTGTGTTGTGGCTGTAATTAGTTCAAGAATCACCTTTAACTTGGCAAATGTAGAGATCGTCAACTTGTTCTCATGCAACACGTCAACTTGTCTTGCCCCCTAGCACAGCAGATGCCTCTTTCTTTACTTCACCACGAAATATATTCTTCCTTACGCGTGAAGGGCATGAGATTAACAAAAATGTTATGTTCATCGTCATCTTCGTCATCTTCGTCATCTTCGTCATCCTCGTCGGTCATCCTAGTCATCTTCGTCATCCTCGTCGGTCATCCTAGTCATTTTCGTCATCCTAGTCATTTTCGTCATCCTTGTCATCTTCGTCATTTTCGTCAACGTCCTTGTCATCTTCGTTGTCATCATCATTGAGATCATCATTACGGCCATTACTATCAAAACCATTGCCATTGTGGTCTCGAAGAACACGACCAACCAAGTAATGATTACTTGCAAGTGAACGGAGATAGAAATCATAGCTCATGTCCCGATACCATCACCTGATGCGGCAGTACAAACATATGCCACCTCAGTATATATTTGGCAATCTCATCTTCCCTCTAAGCAATGTCCAAACCCATATAGAATCTACGAGTAGAATGTCGAAGAAGCTGAAAACAAGTGACCCACCAAACACGATAGAATGATACGTCCAAGCATCATCAGGTGTGATATTGGCTTCACTGACCACAATAGCCCATGGTAGCACCCAGAGGAGGTTTGAGATCAAGCTCTGATACAAATACCATCGAGGTCGTGTGGCGAGAAGGATTGCTGCTAGCTGTGTGGACAGAGCATAGAAGATGTAGCACCAGTCGATTGTTCTCCACATCTTTGCTGTGATTTGCGAGACAGCCTCCGATTCAGAGAGGTAGAAGGCAAAGCGACGGGTACCGTATTCAGACATGAAGATGCAGAGAGGGATTTCAATGCCCAATGCGATGAAACAAGACCATAATGCGGGTCGTATGATGTTGTATATCTTTTGTCGTGATGCTGTGGGTCTTCTGTCTCTGTCGGTTTCTTTTCTCCACTCTCCCCATGAGTGACCAATGAATGCCAAGGTAGTTGCCTCGAGAGCTTGGACGGGTACCATAATGAGACCCCAGCGAATGGACGAAAAAATACCCCATGCAGTAGCATAATCGGAGCCCATCGCTACTATGCCGTTGACCAACCATAGATATAGTGTGTTTCTGATGGCAGATTCAGCGAAGGTCAGAGTACCCGGTCTCGCCAGTGTCCTCAAGCATGCAAAGCTAGGTCGAACAGGTTCATGCGGTTGTGCCATGGCTCGCGGTGTACCTGTTTTGTATGTGACGAAGCAGAAGTAGGCGAGACCGAAGAGAGCAGCGGTCATGTTACATGCTAGCTGAGTAGCAGCCTGCATATTGACTGTCGGCGTAAAACTGCCGACATGAACCTTGGAGATGATCAGGAGGTCAAGGACAATATTGATCAAAAACTTGACGGTCGATATGATCAGAGGTACGTCCGGCTTATCGAGAGCTCTCGTGCTGGTGGACACGGCTGTCTCGATTGCCGATGAGAGGGCCGAGAATGCCGAGATTCGTATGTATGTCAGAGACGCAGCTCGAACTTCAATCGGAACAAACCCACCGGCGAATTGTCTGGCGGCACCCACGAAAGCAATGGACATGATCAGTCCGAGGATGGTTTGAATAATGATCAAGGTGAAAGATAGGCTGTATCTTGAAGATATGGATCTGTTTGCCCTGTCACCAACGATCAACCAGGAAGCGCGTGGAAGGCCTTCGTTGAGTACTTCGGCGACCACTCCAATGTATGTGTAGCTGTCTGTGGTTACAACCATTGACGAGTCGATGTTTGCGACCCAAAGTTTGCTCAGTGTGCCATAGAGAGCAGGTAGGATGAAAGCACAGATGTTGAAGCCTAGCGTTCCGGTATAGCTGGTCGTGTTAGCACGTTCGTCGATGCGTCCTCCCAGATACGGTCGACACTTGTTACCTTCTACGGCTCCAAGGCCTTCGCGTGGGATTAAGCGACTGCTCGTCCTGTGAAAGTCGCGTGGCTCCCACTACAATACTATCAGCTGGGGCCATACCGTTCAAAGGCAAATGAGAGAAAGCGGCGATGATCTTGTGTTCTGTAGAAGAGCAAAGTGAGTGGGGCAAGAGGTATATTCAGATAGACATTGGGAGATGGGACGATCACCCAATCAAACTTCCTTGGCTACGTGACAACACACGATACTTACGGCAACGTGCATGGTGGATGTGACTTTGGGCTGCTAGTATTCTCAGAGAACCTAAAGAGCCTTTAATGTCTTCTCGGAGAGTGCAAGTGACTCTATACAAACTTGGGCGACGAAGGACGTCCATATCGAAACCATGAACCTGAGGCTTGACCCTCATCTAGACACCATGATTCCCAACGCTCAGCCGGAGACGAACGATCGCATGAGAGTGGAAAAGTAGACAGCGCCGGCAGACAGCTCTATTCGAGTGCGTTGTCAATCTATAGCTAGATGGACCAGATAAGCGGCATAAGTCACAAGGAGATTTGGTAAGTGAGAGCGAGGGAGGGTCATGATCGGAATCTGGGAGCCCCCGGCTTGGCGCGTTCTCTCAAACATCTTGCACCGTGTTTTCCCGCCGCTTGTTCTCCACGCATACGACGACTCCCTTTGATCTTGGACAGCGAATCTGAAGAAGCGAAAAAACACCAAAATGTCTCCTATATCACAAACCCCCAAACTTGTATTCCACCACCGGATTGACTACGCTGTTCACACACTTTGCCGGACTTTTGCTACAGCTTCGATCAATTGTTTACCAAAGAAGATGAGCCAAAAGGAATACAACGCCGCATATTACCAGGCGAACAGAGAGAAACTCCACGAGCTAAACGCACGGTGGCGCGCCAACAACAAGGAAAAGCTAGCCAAGTATCAAATGCAATGGTATCGCAACCTAGAAAGCAGGGGTCCCGAAGTTGTGGAGCGCTGCTTGCGCCGAGCTCGTGAAAGGGTCGCAGCAATACGTGCGGACCCCGTGAAACGGCAGAAAATAGCAGAGGCATATAAATTACGTTATGCGACTGGCCCCTACAGACCAGGGATCCTCATGAGAAGCTGGGTGTTGAATTGCAGCGATCTAGACGCGTTCCGGTGGAAAACTCACACGCCAATCATTCACGCTCAGGCGGTTCGTCAGACTTGTGCATCATGCGGCAAGTCCAATCGTCGAGGATCACGACTTTGGTGGAGGCGACACCAGGAAACGAGCTCGGCAGATCTTGAGCTCTATGACTGTCATAGCTGCTACACGAAAGATATAAAAGCTGCCATGCCTATGGGCTTCGAGGGCCATGTTTGGGGCTTTGGTGCGACTCCCAAGCCATGAGAGCGTTCTCACTATCGAGAGCAGGACAGAAGGTCTTCAATCCACCATAGGCTGATGGATACAATTTCGACACATTCAGAAACAAGCAGTCATCTGGAAGCAGGCGGAAATTTGTATGAACAAGTGGTTGCACGAATCGACAGTTCTGGATAGCCTAGTCTTGTGGTGAAACCATGTCAGATGGTGGTAGGAGCTGCATCGAAGCATAAAGCAATTCAGGTTACGAATGAGGAAGGGGTAAAGCAAGTAGTGCTCTTTGACCGCGACAGGCTCATCGATGCATGACACGACATTCAAAGGGGCAAGGGAAGCATAGGAGCTCTGAACAACAAATGTACGTTCGTCTTTGATGGAACATAAACAACTATAAAGTTCAGAGGTAGTGTAATTAGTAAGTGAGGAGGGTGCACTTGAGAAGCACGTATTGCGTATCATAGTCTGATGTAATTGGACATCGCGCTACCTCCTACGAATTTCTGGACTAACTTGCATGGCATAAGACAAATGCCTCATGGCGTAATTTTTGAGGCGTCCGGTATCTTGGCACGCTCAGAAAGATGTCTCTCCATGCGCTGTGCTACTCGTGCTGGATTTCGAAAGACCTCGAAGGCATGACATATTCTCTGCGTATGCTGATGCTCGTTTGGGCACCGCAAGACCTCCAATGCAGGCGCGATATCATTGAGCATTCGCACGACCTCATCTATTGCAAGACCAGATACGAAACCGGAGACCTCCATGGATTTGAGATTCGGAAACAGCGGTGCTTCTAGCTCCAGAAAGCGGCTCTCCTTGATTCTTCCTATGAGACTGATGAATCTAAGTCTTGGACAGAAGCGTGATATTGCTGATATGATGCTATCAGGAACAGTATCTCTTCCGAAGAATATTTCGACATGTTCCAGGGAAGGAAGCCCAGAGAACATGGCTTCCGAGTCCCTTTGTGACCAGTTGGTCGTCGTAGGATAGAAACTGCCGCCAATTTTCAAAGTGGAGAGTTTGTGCAAAGAGCTCAGAGCTATGAAGTCGTGCTCCAGAAGTCGTTCACCTGAACCGCCAGGTGTTATGATACTAAGCTCACGTAATTGTGACAAGCTAGAGACGTGCTGAAGACAAGGCTCGTTTGAGCTTGCAAAAATCGCGATTTCGAGCTTGGTGACCGCACCGAAGCATTTTGTGACCCAGGGCACTGCGTCAGAGTATACTTTCAATCTCAATTCTTCCATGACTGGGAACGGAGCAGTAGTGCTCTCAGCAACACGCTTCAGATCGTTAGCACCGATGATGCAGTTACGCAGCTGTGAGAAGCCACCATCAGCATAGTCGCTATTCTCGTCATGACCGACCACAGACTCTAGAATGAGGTACTTGAGGTTCGGGTTGCGAGATAAAGCCTGTAACACATCGTATGTGATAACGCCATCATAATTGGAAGCAAAGTACACATAGCCGGGATAGACGCTCTCGAAGAGTCGGGCAAGATCTTTTGGTGCAATGTCCCAACCAGGAACTGAGAACTTGATAGTTTTGAGATTCCGACACCGATCAGCGACATCTGATAGTAATAATGGTCCGATCTTTGCGTCCGAGTATGCACGATCTTCAACACTCAGCGTCTCTAAAGTAGATTGAATGTAATCTGCGAGTCGATATCGCTGGTATTCATCGCGACTGCAGTTGTCGAAAGTGACTTTCTTCAGCTTGGGGAATTTCAACCCATCGACACTCGAGTGTATGGAATCATCATAGGAGTGAATGGAATCATTGTAGCTCATCCTGAGGTCAAGGGTAGCCATGCGCGAAGCATAATACTGGCGACGAGCTCGGGGTATTGATGCAAGCGATTTTGCCATGAGGTAGACATCTGCTCGCCACAGCTCGTCTAGAGCAAGGTTGGTCCATTTGCTGTGCACGCGAGCACAACGAGCCAGCTCTCGCCAACACCTATCATTATGCAGACTCCGGAACACCTCCAGCTTCAGTTCAGAGAGATTCCAGAAAATCACAGATGCCATGTCGGGAGAGGACTGTGATTGTACGTGCTTTGTCGAGCTTTCGGATTCACTGGGATCGGTATGAGGAGTTTCTGGTCACTGCGCTTTATAGTCGTGGGAACTAGGCAACAGCTGCCTATTTGCCGAGGCTTGATATTACAAATTACTCTGCGTAGATGCTGCCTCGAGGTACTACATTTCTAAGTTGGAGTGAAGTCACCGAGCAAAGGATTTGCATTAATTCCCTGTAGGGCTTGTTGATAGAAAATATCAGCAGACACACACAACAATATTAATAAAAGATGCGAGCGTCCAAAATCAGCAAGCAGCATGAAACAGTCCCGGCTTGTGATTTTCATGACCCCAACCCATGGCCTTGATCACCGCCAAGACATGTGCTGTGCGGGCCGCAACATCGTGCAGCAAAAGCAGAGCGCACCTTCTTGTTTGAATGTAACGAAATCAACGGATGTTGACTTGGTAAAAACACTATGCACAGTCTCCTGTGATCTCATGAACCCAACCCGATTTGAACGGATGACCTTGAGGTGGTTCCTATCAAAGGCATGACACCATTGATAAACTGGAATCTCACGCGCTACCGCTGCGCCATGGGTCCTTCGATGTGGGTCAAGTCGCTTGTTCGGACTATAGACAGTCGTAACCGTCAAAATTTCCATCATTCAGCACAACTTCAAGACCACCCGTTCAAATCGAGTTGGGTCCATGAGATCACAGGACACTGTGCGGGCTCCTCGTCATCGCTTCGCGATGACTCGAAAGCTTCACGGAACTACGCGACAACTACTATCTCATGCCCGCTTCCAGCTACGCTTATCTTGTTGGCTCCGTCATAACATCATCTGAGAGCAAATCTCGGAGATGTTTACCACGATTTTGCCCAGAGCACTGAGCTCCTCAAGACCATGAACTGGTGTTTGCAAATTGGAACATTTCCAGATACTAACACGCCTCTATGCTTCCACCGTATCATCATACTCAAGTGTCTCCCGCGACGACGATGACATTGGCATCTTCCCGTGGCTTGGAAACCCGCATAACACGAATAATATCTCCCGTAGCAAGACCAGCCTTGTATCAAATCAGTACTTCACATCTCTCACAACTCTCACACCTCTTAAACTTACAATCTCAGGAGCGTGAGTAGGATGCAACCACTTCTTTCCATTCTCATGCCACAGCAACTCGCCCGCATTATGGAAGAAGCCCACTTGCTGCTTCAAGCAAATATTACACCATACGATGTTCCAAGCGGTAGTTGTATCAAATCTGGTGTCGTCCTTGAGAGTGATGCGTAGGACTCTGGTCTGAGGGCCGATGGTGCTGTTGGGGTCGGGATCGGTGGTGGAGGGGAGGATGTAGGTCACGCAGGGGATTTTCAAGGGTGGTGGAGTCTGAGATTCTTCATTAGAGGACGATGAGGCTGAGGACATACTCATACTTGCATCTGCGAACTCGTGTTGGTGGGAGGTTGCTTCTCTGGATGTGGCTGTGATGTTGCCAAAGTGGAATCTGTGGGTATTCCAGATGTGGTCATCTTGTCAGGTGAGGAGTTGACATTAATAGTGACCTGAAGCGTATTGCAAGATTCCCGAGCTCGTGGAGAGTGATAGAAATCATGTGTGTTTGCTCTTGCAAGAAAGAATCATAGACTTCCGAGTAAGGACAAAAAAGCATCCTGCGTGTTTGACTTCTGATGACAATCTACATCATGCTCTACTGACATCACAAAAGAATCAGACATTGTAACACCACATCAGGAGTCGGACTTCCAAGGAGATGTGTTCAAGCGGTTGAAAAAGACTTTTCCTTTCCGGTTTTCGTGTTCTCATATCTTCGTGACCAGCACTTCCGATTGACTATTATCGACTGTGCGAGCAGACCTCCACGATTACTTCTTCTTCTTTCCTGTAGCCTCCCATGCCAGCATGAAGTTTTTGGATCTCTGATGCGTTCCTGACTCCTTGACTTCTCGTGAAACAACTCAAGACATTCCAGCAGTTCTCATTGCTCTCTCCAGCCTCTGGATCTCATGTACACCAGCACCATGCTCGACGTCGACAGCAGCAGGATCTCTCGACAACACACTGTTGACTTCGTGATTGTTGATGTCTTCGTCAGAGTCGTCTTCCATGGCAGCAGCAGCAGCAGCTTGTTGTTCATTCCACTGACGCACTCTCATGTGTTGATACCGGATAGCTCTTCTGCGACGTCTGCAACGGAAGACATGCTGTGACAAAGTCAGTACAAGAGACATGATGTTAACAGTCAAAATGAAGACTGTCAAAAACTTACACAACATCCATTCTTATGGATATACGCCATAAACGCAACAAAGAAGAACAAGAACGACATCATAACATAAGCCTCCAACACAGCCGTAACAGGCGTAGTCCATTCTCCCATATACCTATAATTCCCCTCTCAGTTAGCATTGCACCTGCCAATGCTCCCTTCTCAATCAACCAAACACAAAAACAAAAAAAACTCACCAAGCTACTTTGGCGTCGTGAGTTTTAGAATTGTGGTTTGCGTCGATAGTGGCAAAAGTAGAAGAAGATGCATTGTTGTCAAGACCAAACTCGACACCGGTAGATGGGTAAGCGATGATGCGCATGGCGTTTTTTCTTTTCTGTTTTCGGGGGAATCGTCGAGAAAATAGTCAAGGTATGAGCGGATTTCTTAGGTAATTGATCTGCAAGGGGGATGCGTTGCGGCGTTGGTGATACGGATTTGGAAGGAGTAGAGCGAGAAAAGAGGCATTTTTGTGCTCACCGGGACAGCCTGATCCCCGCGTGTCATACAATGTTAGACTAGATGCGATTGTTTGTACGCAACTTTTGCTAAGTGTAAGTATTGTAAGGAGGTGAGAAGAATGGTCGTTGGTATTGGCTGAATGATTGTTCGCTTGATCACTCACAAATGTGCAAGTTCGAGCATTCTTCTGCCAAGCGTTATCATTGTTCCTGTTATTACAATCGCTTGCCTTTGCACCTCATTAATCCACAGCGTGTTATGTTCATGCTTTGTCCCAAGGCAGAGAGAAAGTGCCGACCCAGTCCTCAACTTCCTTTCTCAGCTGGACGACCTCTGTAATCTCCTCTCCTTCGCCAACATACTCTCTGAAAGCGTTGACACTGCCAGGGTTCTTACGACCAGCCTTCTCGGCTGCCTCCTTGGCAACTCCGTCCAGTCTGCGAGTGATCTCAACAGCACGGTGGACGACATCAGCAACACGCTTGAAGTCCTCGGGCTGGAAGCCACGGGTAGTCATGGCAGGAGTACCCATACGGAGACCACCAGGCTTCATGGCAGACTTGTCGCCAGGGACGGTGTTCTTGTTAGCAGCGACACCAACAAGCTCGAGAATGCGCTCGACACGGGCACCGTCAATGTTCTTGTCCTTAAGATCGACCAGAACCAAATGATTGTCAGTGCCGCCAGAGACGATGGTGTAGCCAAGACCGCCCTTGTCCTTTCCATTTCCAAGGCGGGAAGCAAAGGCCTTTGCGTTGTCGAGGACAGTCTGCTGGTACTGCTTGAACTCGGACGACTGAGCCTGCTGCAATGCAACGGCCAATGCGGTGATGGTGTGGTTGTGCGGACCACCTTGATGGCCAGGAAAGACGGACGAGTTGATAGGACCTTCAAGATCGTACATGATCTCATTGCCCTTCTTGTCGGCGCTTCGTACGCCCTTGCGGAAGAAGATCATGGCTCCACGAGGACCGCGAAGAGATTTGTGTGTAGTGGTGGTGACGACATCTGAGTAGTCGAAGGGAGAAGGAATGACGCCGCCAGCAACGAGACCGGAGATGTGAGCCATGTCGGAAAGGAGGTATGAGCCAACGTTGTCGGCCACGTCGCGGAACTTCTTGTAGTCGATCAATCGGCTGTAGGCTGAAGTACCAGCAATGATGATCTTGGGACGGTAGAGCATAGCCAGCTCCTGTAGTTTGACGTAATCGATCAGACCAGTCTTCTCGTCGAGTCTGTATGGCAAAGTCTCAAAGTATTTTGAAATGGCCGAAATCTTCTTGGTGGGAGTTTGGTAACCGTGTGACAAGTGGCCACCGTGAGGGAGATCGAGACCCATGATGCGGTCGTGTGCATTGAGGAGGGCTGAGTAGGCGTAGAGGTTGGCAGGCGATCCGGACAGGGCTATGATTGCTATTAGCTGCGTGTCGAGGAGGGGTGTGGCTTCTCAGACATACGCTGGACATTGACGCCCCACTTCTCTGGGTCGAGACGGAAGGCCTGGAGGGCTCTCTGCTGGCACAGTCTCTCGGCCTCGTCAATGTGCTCGTTTCCGCCATAGTATCTTGCTCCGGGGTATCCTTCCGAGTACTTGTCTGTTGAGGTCAGCCTGTGACAATTGCAACGTGGCGAAGAGTAGCCTACTTTGCATGACACTGCCCAAAGCATCCAGGACTGCTTGGGATGTGAAGTTTTCCGAGGGGATCAGGTTGATAAAGTGCTTTTGCCTCCTCTTCTCCTACACGGATATCAGTGGCTTGTAGGCTGGCTAGTCTTGGGCTTTGTCGACCTTTTGGATAATGTTGTATACAGTGGGATCGGCCTCTTCGAGATCGGCCGAGAGCAGCTGGTATACAGGTCAGCCATGTGTTGGTAGATGGGCAAGGACGCTTGGACGATTGTCTACCTTCTGCTGTCCCTCCATGGACAGAGCGCGGCGGGCTTGCACTTGCAAGGGGCGCCATGTCGCAGCAGACGGCCTCGTACACGCATGCGACGCACGCAGCAGCGACGTCGTCCTCAGGCCTGACATTGTGTGTGGTGATGAACAAGAAGGTCATGGCCAACCTCCAGCCTCCAACCTCCGCCTAGCAACATCATCCCACTCCCGCGACATCGACTTCCCCATCCGGCTAGTCTTGTCTGGCCTGTGCGCCCCGCCTATTTCTTGCGCGCCCGCCTGGGATCCTCTTTCCCCCTCTTACAACTAAATCCAAGATGATGAGATGACCTATCTGGCAGACAATCTCACTCGTTCGGCTTCTGTCGGGTGACGTGGGTGTTGCTGAGACGTCTGGGGTCCCAAACCACCATTTTTGCAGGCGATTTTCGTACTTCCTGATTGGAATCTTGTTGTTTCGTGTCATCTTCTCGACACTGCGCTGCTTCATCGGGCGCCCAAATCAACTATCAATCATCATGACACAGTACAAGCAACTGTGTTCTTGACCAAACACATCCACCTTGGCTGCCTTGGGTCTCTGTCGACAAGTGTACGCCGTAACTCTTTGCATTCCATAGCCCAATCGGGCCACCTATATCTCACGTCCCTTGTCGGTCTGTGCATATCTATCTAGCGCATCGTACAATCGTCCAAAGACTCCTCCATGCCAACTCTTCAATGCCTCCCACTCTGTGCTCGGTAGATTCTTGCTTGCCATTTGTAGCCAACCACCAACGATCAAGTCCGCATAATTAGCCGTTGCGCCGAGCACGAAAGGTCCGCTCTGGTCTCTCGTGAATACTCTGGCCAGATCTCCCAGACTCTTCTCGAAAGACACCAGCACCTGTTCCCGTTGCTCCCCGACACACGCGAATGCGTCGAAGGACTCCACGCCCGCGCGTTTGACAAATACTTGCTCGCCAGCTGGCTCCAAAAGCATGCCCTGTAGCATGAGTATAACATGTGCTGAGAAAACTCCATCCACGCTCATGTTGAACTGCGCGTAGTTGTCGTGTTCTCCTCCTCGGATGTCTGACAGCGGCACCGGAGAGGCTTGCTCCGGGATAAACACGTAGTCGAGTTTCTGCTCAGGAAACAAATCCGAGCTTGAGTCCGGGTACGTTTTTTGCAGATACTCGGCGATGTAGAAGGAGTCTCCAATTGCCTCGCCGGTGTTGGGATCAGTGATGAAAGGCAGAGTGTAGTAATCACTGCCATCGCCGTATTGTCTAGCAGCAGGCAGTCCTGCCCTTCGACGGACTTTCTCCACATCTGGCAGCGGTACCCAAGTGGTGATGTAGGGAAGGCCCTTGAAGTTCAATGCCAGTCTAGTCTTCCATGGGTTTGGGGCGCTGGCTGTCTCTTCCCGGGGTTGTTTGAATGCTATGTCGTAGAAGTCAATAGGCTCGAGTCCTGAAGCTGACATGTTGGACGGAGTCAAAGTGAGCAGAGAGTGTTGTGGTATGTCGATGTTGTGGTATGTCGGTTTGCGACGTCAACTGAGAGCGAGCGAGCAGATCAGGCAATTTGTAGGTGACTGTGTTTGCAGGTCGAGTCCGAGGGGGGGGCTATGTCCTTTTCAACCTATCAACGTGTGGTATACAATCTTGGTCACCGCTGCTGTGTCATACGTCACAATGCGAATACGAGATGCCTGATACGAATACGAGGACGCGTGATGTGTTGACAGAATGACCCTGCCTCAATACCAGAGCTCTGATTATCGAGCAACGACGACCATGATTGCAATATTATCATCATCGGTAGTATGACCACACTCATTGCTATCGTCCGAAGACGAAATGGGACCGCCACTATGGACCAGCGTTCAGGAACCGAAGTCCAAGACCAACCTCGAACGCTCTCGTTGAACGCAATAGATCATGCACATGTGACTGGACAAGCCTGTGTACTTGACCGTGATCATGCAACATGATGCAACTAAAGATCTTTCATACTCATTTTTATTGTTCTTGTAGGCAAAGAGAGACGATCCAAGACCACTGCAGAAGATCAAGTCAAGTCTCGCCGTAGCTGTTGGGACTTCACATTTGCATCATGGCGGACTGAGCTCCGCCGACACAAGTACTTTCCCATCCGTTACAACATCTCTATGCTCGGTCATTTTCTCGGATCGGGAGCCCAATAATGAACATGAAATCCTCCTCAATAAGATGTACCGTGGTATGATGCCGCCCCGTTGCTGCTGCGCCGCAGTGAGCTGTTCCTTTGACGTTCAGAATTTCGCGTTGCCCTCGAGTCAGCTACCAATTGGCATGCCTCACAAATCTTGAGCGTCTCAACTTTGATGGCTGCGGCTACCGAGCCCGCCCCCCTGCCGTTCGCCAAACAATCAAAACCAAAACCTTCCCAAAACCCCCAAACGGTGTTTGCGAATCGGAGTCATGTCCCTTCGCTAACCTTGAATGTCGTCAATGCTCTGTGGTTCGGCAGTCAGTTACGTCGTCGCATGCTCCTTTCTCAAACTCAGAATCGTACACCAATTCAGCGGTCCAAAGCTAGCTGTTTTCAGCATGCCCTACCGAGCATCAACGTCCCGAGCATGTCTTCGACTCTGTATACAGCGAGGGCCACACTCAATAATTCCAAGCTTTCGCTAGGTAATTTGCATCGCGGGGCCGACTTAGTTATACATGTACAGGGCGCATGCCTGCGGGTGCAGTACGAAATCACTTTTCATGATCAACAACCCGTTCATCCCTCCCTTTATTAGTCCCGAGCCTTGTTTCTCCCTCCGGATAACTTCTAGTCTCCAATTTCACAGCCAATATCCGGATCTCAAGTCTTAACAGTCGCCAAAATCACCCTTTCACCATCCTGGCATTCTCGACCTTTGAACGAACCCATCACGCTCTCGACTACTCTCGAAACGTCTGTCATGGCTCCTGTCGCCAAAGCCCGTAAAACGGGTGCAAACGTAGTCAGAACCTCGTCGCGGGAACTTGATTCATATAGAACTGGAACTACTAGCCCATATGCTACACATAGCCCGGACGATTCCATAGCTAGATCCGACGTAGACTTATATGTCGACGACAGAAATGTGCGCTCTCAAGTGTCCTTGAAAAGAAAGCGTTGCCCCTCTCTTCCATATACTCCGCTGCTTTCGCCCAGAACGGACAACGACTCTGCTTCGGACTGTGGCTATCTTCGATTGAGCCCGAGACATCAAGATCTGCCACCCATGTCTCTGACCATCGAAGTCCCAACAGGCCACAAGGGACCTTTGGTGGTTAATCTCGACACAAATTCATTACTCGCCCAAGCCCGATCACAGATACACCCATTTCTCACATGCCCGTCTCCGCACTCCCAGTCGTGTGCAGACTCAGGCTACTCTAGTACTTCAAGTGTTACTTCCGAGATCAGTAAACCCACCACCACCTCCAAGCGTAGCTTTCTAGATCTTCCAGCCGAGATTCGCAATCAAATCTACCGACTGGCTTTCGTTTCGGAGGAGAAGCTGGACTTCGCATACCCCAACAACTTCAGCCGGTCATCATCCCTTCTTCAAACATGTCGCCAGGTTCACGAGGAAGGACGCACTATTCTATACACCGAGAACACGTTCTACTTTCAGCGTCGCAAGAAGGAGCGTGCTGTTCGGTGGACCACAGATGTTTACGAGATAGGCTACAAGGACATCCGATTCTTCCTTAAAAGCATCGGTTTGGCCAATGTTAGCCTATTACGCCGTCTTATCGTCATGTTCGAGGATGCGATACCATCTATGAATTCCCATCTGAAAGATGCCGACGAGCGCAGATTCACCAAGGACGAAGATCTGATTGACATATTACAAATGTTGGGTGACCATACCATGCTCAAGACTCTGGATCTTTGCTTTCAAGGGAGGAGGAACTTCTACAACCGCGACGAAACTCGCTTCATCGAACATCTCACTCGGATCAAAGCGGACCAGGTCAAGTGCATAAACAATCCTGATACGCCCTTTTCCAACTGGAAAGGACTCTCAAAAATCGGCTCGGCAGATGCAGGCCGTCTGAGTCACGAAATGACACGGCGAGTCACGATATTTCGCTGATTGAAATCTGCGACGAAGTCCAGAGTCGATGACATGACTTGTCTGGTCATCCTGGAACCACCTGTTCCACAGGTGAACATCGAGTGACTTGCCTCAATGATGTTCGCATTCAAGCCAGCGTTGAGTTTCGCCATGTTATTAAATCCCTCTTCTTGTTCCACGACACATGCATCCTCTTGACGACATGTCCGGGAGCTAAAAGAATTGCTTTTCCGTTATCAATACCCGATGCTTGGTTCACAGGATACAAGTATCAACGAATCTAGTTAAAAGGAGGCCTCTGAGTCAAGCCGCTTTTGTACTGTAGCTGCAACGAAATCATGACAAGAGAGCCCACCTTCGAGGCCGCCTTCAATTTTCCCACATCACTACTGACATTCTGACTTCTGACATCGCACGTCTCACGATTCATATCTGCTGTCAATTGTGCTTAGTCTGCGTGGTATGACTCCAATGTCTCATCAGGCGATTCAGCTTCTCATCAACGTCGTTATGACCTCCACTTCGTATCTGCCTTGCATGATTCTAGACAGCCTGTCAACCTGATGCATAGCCATGAATCGTAATTCGGCTGGTGACTATAGCCTGTTGACAAAGCAATAGTACGGTGATCCTTCTTGTGACTATGAGACGTTGAGTAATATTAGGCGGAGTACATGTGGAATGCTTACAATACAGGACTGTCGCATCGAGCAGTTAGGTGAGGTCTGCGACTCGCCGTCGTTGTCTGCTTTGTCGATCCAGTTTTTCCGCAGCCTTTCCGTCCACGATCTCGTCGGAACCGGCCGACATTGGAGGTGCCAATGACTCGGCATCGGTACATGGTACAATGGTACTTGCGTCTCGCATGTGTAACCCTACACAGCAGCGCGGATAGTACCGAGCACGAACGCGTCCGCTCGAAGTTAAGACGACGATGGTTTTTCTGAAGCGGTCTGCAAATTTGGGCGAGACTTAGACAGGCACATTGAACTGTGAACGAAATGGCCGAGTGCATCATCGTACATGGCCCAAGTACGCCGACTTCCACGCCGTCCGCGAGTTTCGCCATCAACGAGAAACCCACGGTCGTGGGGGAGGATTCCATGATTCACAGGGTCGGCACGACAGGTTCTACTTGCGAGTCAGAGTCACAAGCTGTCTACCCCATGAATCGTGGACTGTCTTGCTGCGTATTGGTTTCTCCAACCGACGGCCCGCCGCCCCCAGTGCCTCTCCATTCTTCTGACTGCCTTGCATCCTGCAACAACCCCTGATTCAATAACCTGACGGATGTTGCGTGCTTAAAAAGCCCGGAGATTGTCTTATTCAGACACTGCTGACATGGCAGGAGAAGGAACGAGTCAAGGGTTCACGCCTTGCACACTGTGAGCCGTAACCGTATGGGGTCGAGCACCTCTGAAGAATGGTTTGCTGCATATTCTGCCCGTGCAGACCTCGCCGACATGATCCATGGAGAACAGGAGATGTCGCAAAAAGACAACAGATCGATCCTCCCTTTAAGCTTTCCAGGCTGACATGCCGCTCACGCTCTCGCGCCTGTTGGCAACAGAATCCCTTCCATTCCTCGGCGACGACTTCCCTTGATACCTCAATAAGGTTTACCGTGCTGTTCACCACCCGCATTCCTGGAACCATCACCCCATTTGCCAAAGGCACATGCAGAGAAAGTCAAACTTATAGAGCTGGTAGAGCCAAAGTTACTTTGACCGTTTGCGCTCAGAGCTTATGGACATGACATGCATGTACCTCGGTATTCGTTCAACTACACTCACAGCGTGCACAAGCTTCTGATTCGGCGAAACTGCTCACCATCATCATCTGAACTGTGGCCAATGGAACCCCTGCAGCTGCGCGATCGGAACACCACTTTCTGGAAAGGGTAGCAAAGCGCTGGTGCTCATCACTTTTGACTCTCGCGACGGCCGGCACGATTTGCTCGCTGCGGCATTGCGAACACGCAAAACTCCTTCTACACGCCATGCATCGTGCTGTGCCTATTTCTCCTTGAGCCGCAGATCTCCTAAGCCGAAATCTCAATCTAATCGGATGACGACTCTTCCAGGCGTGTCGCGTACGGACCGAAATACTCCTTGACCGAAGCCGTGTTCGACGTTAGATTTGCCGTCAATCGCCTGCTTGCCCGGGCTCATACGGTGGTGAATGCTTCCATGACGGTTCTGGATCTTCGCTACTCATACCTCATATCTGGTGATACACATCGGTCGCTTTCGAAACACCGAAGACTCGTGTTGCGACAATGTCGGGACGAGTGCCTTGATCTTGCTTGGAAGCCCGCGATCTGCCTCACTAAAGAAGCTAGATCCGGCAGAGACCGATTATCGCAATTCGGCAGTGGAAAAGTCAGCATTCATCTTTCGCCCACTGTTACAGGTGCTATGTTAATTGCAAGCGAGACCACGGCAGTTGTGTCCACAGCCTACTGTTTCGCTAGACGCGCACTCGTTCCTTCCTAGTTCGATCCCGTTTGTTCGTTCAATCCTTCCAGGTCCCATCAAGCTCTCGTCGCTACGATTTGCTTCTGTTTTTCTCTTTTTCCACTCGCTTGTGCCTCTGGAGGACCACATTACTCGGTCGCTCTCGCGGAATCGGTCACTCGTCTCGCTAGTGTGCATCCATCTTTTCTGTCTCTGGCCAGAGCTTCGACCTCTGTCCGACTACTGGTGTCACTAGATGAACGACAGATGGACCAAAGAAAACATGTGATAATGCTCCTCGTTAAGTCGTATCTACTATGGACCCGTCGACCCGTCAAAGTCAGATCTCGGATAGGACCGAATATTACACAAGAGCTGTTGGCTAAACATAAACGTAACAGAATGGACCAGCAGTGGTGCTAAGCGCATCTTGGATCAGAACATCCTTCGCATTGACACCCAAATCGATAACGTCGTCCAGTCTTGTGTTCCTGGAAGGCGGGCTGTTGTTCAGTGTAATGGTGCCAGCCAAGGAATTGTTACCCTTGGTACTGCTACGACCGGCGGGGTCCTGGTTCTGCCAAATCCACCAGGTACGGTCGATCTGAGCGTGATGGAGCCAGAACCACGGATCTCCGGGACTGACAAAAATGTCACCACCAGGGTCACCGCCAGCCCAGAAATGGCCCGCTGTATGTACGCCTAGTAAGCCCGCCGCAAAGTCACCTTGCATGACAGTCTGGAAGTCGCCAATGTAGGTGTTCTGTGTGATTAAAGCTGTGCTGTTGGCATCTGTGGAGGCGATACTGGCGGGATATGCACCGAGATCACGACGCAAACAGCGTGGATTGTAGCCCAGGCCATCGGGACGAGGGTTCGCCGGGACATCGTCAAAGACAGGAGCGAGCGGGCCAAGATTGACCGTCATGTTCTTGAACGGACCAGTAGTCACGCAACCACCTCCAGAGCCCGCTGGGAGTTGGATCAAAGGTGCTGCTTTACTAGGTATAGAGGCGCCAGTGTGATTCTTGTACTCGCCGTTTCCGGATATGGAGTACTCGCTACCATCAAAGAGAGGAGAATGCAGTAAGTCCTCAGCGTATTTGCCCCAATTGGCATAGGGAAGATATCCTTT
This sequence comes from Aureobasidium subglaciale EXF-2481, assembly GCF_000721755.1. Taxonomy (NCBI): domain Eukaryota; kingdom Fungi; phylum Ascomycota; class Dothideomycetes; order Dothideales; family Saccotheciaceae; genus Aureobasidium; species Aureobasidium subglaciale. The sequence goes on from NW_013566994.1 coordinate 852,439, forward strand.
GTAGCCACATTCGTTGCGCAGAGCTTCCTCAAAGGTATAGATGTAATAGCGATGCCAGCTGAGGAAGTTTCCAGTACCATGAATTGTCAAAGTTTGATTGATATGAGTCGCAAGAAAGTCATCGTAGCGTGACTTGGCTCCAGGTGCAATGCTACCGCTCCTTGCTGGCTTCGATTGGAGGCACAAGACCGCATCGATATATATCTTCTTCTTTGAGTTTGAGAGTGAGCTCCTAGAGAATCGTCATCAATATTGTCTGTCGGAAGATATTGTCCTGCAGTGACATACCACTCCTGACGCTTCACAGCATTGTCCAAATTGCAAGAGTTCTGACCACGATTCTTATGCAGATACGTCTTCAATTTCGTCATGCCATGATCATTGAGTTTATCTGTTCCAGAAGTGGAAGCTGGCGTGAATGCCGAAGCACTCACACACAACAGCGACACCGTCGCACCAAGAAAGCAGATATGCATGTTTCCAACTGCCGAGATTACGAAGAAAATACAGAAAAGGAAGAGAATTAATGAAAGAGCATGGCTCGACATATATGTAGTGCGGAACAATATATACAGGGCAAGGCAAGGTACCGGAGTAATTACAACAGTATGGAGCCTGGGCTCAACAAGTAGGCTAGAACACCTACACAGTCTATGACCCATGTCTACACACCCATACGCCGTGGTAAATCGTCGTACTCGATGGGGGTCCCCTCGACTGACCATCTGCAATCTACCTATCAGGTGTGGTCAGGCAGGTAAGACGAGGCAGTGCATACCGAACAGTTGCAGATACGAGCGCGGAAAGGGCGAATGACGACTTGACCATGGTGCGGAGAGATAGTAAGCAAGGCTTTTTAATCTATTTTGGAAGCCTAGAGCGGTATATCGTCCCTATAGAGGCAGTGATTGGCCATCAATTAAGGTTCGCATATTGGCACGTGTGTTCACCGCTCGTCGGGCGCTCTTACATACCGCACTCCTTCCTCTCCTGGTAGACCATAACTACTGATTTTCTTGAGACACTATATGAGATGCGCTGCTCCTTTTTCTTTCTTTCTTCCTGTTCTGATGAAGCCGATACACCTCTGAGTCCATCCGCAAATGTAATACTAAACCAAGAGGTCCGTCGAGATGTCGCCAAAGGTGAGGAAGTCGCTGTGCATACCAGTAGCTGCTGGGAGGTTGCTTGAGATACATGTAGACAGCAAACCAGTATTCTTCCCTCATTAAGGAACAGTCCCATGGTCGTGCTATGATCAGCACCGGCCGTCACAAGCGTGAAGTAGACCTCGACGGTATACAATCCTGGAAGCTGCGTAGATATAACGAATGGCAGAGTCTATACTATGCAAATTAAGCGTAAGGCAGTTCTCTGCGATCCCGCCAACTAGTGCATGGATTGAAGCGCCAGACTCCACGATACCGCATGCCAAAAACGTAGTTGATCACGTAGGGCACGAAGAATGGTACAGCAGGAAAATCGTGTATACCACCTTCGAAGCTCCTGTCTGCGGTGCCAAATACTAAAGGCGCAATCCGATACTGATAAGCGGTCAGCGAAATGATGTCTAGCTTTGAGGGAAGGCACTTCACATTATCTGTAGCCATTAAGCTCTTCTCAAAGCGTCGATAAGCTTGACGAATCTTCTCGCTGTTGTACTTGTCAAGTGCGCGAATGGTCTCAATCTCATCATGGAGATGTTTGATGAGTGGTTCTGCGAAGGCTTCCACAAGAGCTTTCATCTTTCGGCCATCGTATTTACCAGGTTGGCAAGTCTTTGAATACTCGTAGAAGTCGTCGAAACCTGGCGTGAAGGCCCGATGCTGCTCTACGTTCTGCTCCATGAGTCCTTTGATCTTGGTGATGCTTTCGATCTCAGGGAAAAAGATTGCTTCTTCAGCGTCATGGTGATGGTGCATACTTTCGCTCCAGCATTGGCAGTAGATCAAGAAGTCGCGAGCTACAGTGGTATCGCCGGCTGGCAGGTTTGGCGCTTGCAGAGATATGGAGTTGAGACCTCTTATGATGCCGTTATGAGCGAGCGACATCTGTGTCGCAACATAGTAGGCAGCATGCGATGACTAAACATACCACGACATGTGAGATGAGCTTTCAAGTGGAAGGAATTACGGCCTACGTCTTGCGAGAATTGTCTCGTATTGATGAGAGTAAATGGTTGATCTGCCCAGGTATGAGGCATGACGGCGATGTTGATGCGGTGGTACATCCACGAAGCGCGACCGCCGGATATATATGCCCACTGCTATGCATGATTGGGTAGCAGCAGGATCATGCACTTGGAACCTTCGGTAGAGAGAGTTGATTTGCTGACCAACGTAAGGAGGTAGTCCGAGGTATGATCGGCGAATGGTTTGGCCGAAGGCTTTTGTTTATCGACCCCGCTTCCTTCCTTCCTTCAATGTCCAACGAACTCGAATGAATTTCCATCTGTGGCATGCGAACCATATCGTGTTCTTCAGCAGGTCATGCTACGCTCCATCTGATCTTTCGGTCTCTTGTTCTGAGCGAACACCGAAGATCTTTTAAAGAGAGAAATCCGCAGTCGCGAAGCTAAGTGGTATACCCTCACTCTACAGGAGGACGCGGTCAGAAAGGAGTCCGACTGTCCGAACTCGGTGCCTAGGTTTTGCAGTCGACATTACTGTGTAGTGTATGTATATAGTCTGCCGACACAAACCTCTTGGGCTGTCTGAACATCATCAGTACGAACATCGAGCCATCATCAGGACGAACACAAACATGAAGGTCCTTCTTGTTGGCGCAACCGGCAACCTTGGCCTTCGACTCGTTACAGCACTCCTCACCCGTGGTCACACCGTCGTCGCCTATGTTCGTTCCTCGAGCAAACTTGAATCTCTTCTTCCAGCAAACGTATACAGTGCGGTCACCGTTGTTGAAGGTGACGCTACAGACACAGCTTTGATCAGTCGAGCAATCTTGAAGAATGACTGCGACGCTGTAGTCAATACTGCCGGTGTAGCAGCGATGGCACCTTGGAAGAGAAGTAACCTCCCAGAAATCTTCTCTGCAGTGCTGGAAGGTGTAAAGCAGGCTGGACTGGAGAGAGGAGAGCCATTGCGAGTCTGGTTTCTAGGGGGTCTGGGTGTATTGCACTTTCCTGGAACACAAACCATGCTCTCGAATTAGTAAGTGCAGCTTTGCATGTCAACAACGCGGTCAACCTCACTGGCTGACTTCTTGAAGTGTACCTATTTTCTTGGAACATCGTCAGAACATTGAGCGCCTACGAGCCTTACCACCTGGTTCAGTGAACTGGTCTCTGCTTTGTCCGAGCACTATGATACCCGAGAATCTCGGAATCAGTATGCCGGTGACGTCCACGCACGGCAAACTGACTGCCAATGCTACGACTCCTCCACTGTGGATGGACTCATGGCTCAAGTACATTCCATTCCTCGGAAGAACTATCTTGGCTGCAATGAATGCTCCAAGGTATGACACCACTCTGGAGCAGAACGCTGAATTCATCGCCAGCGATCTTGAAGACCAAGACAGTCGTTGGAGTGGAGTCACAGTGGGGGTCATCGATGCAGCGAAGTGAGCCTTTGCAAGATTCGCCCTTCCAAAATAGCATCCAGGATAAGGTTCCAATACCGTTGAGATATGGCATACTTTGACGTAGCCAGGATGTCCCGGTGTGTACAGCCACAGCAGCTGACGACGAACTACTGAATATTTGTACAGTCGATGGAGTTAAGGCCCCGATGTTGGTCGAATCAGGAAGTCTGGTTGTCTGGCTAAGAAGATAGAGGATAGATCGAACACAACAGTAACACAGTACTCAATAAGATCGCGTGACCTATGATTGTTTCGAGTGTTGTTGTGTGACTGCTTTTCGCCAAAGTCTGGCTGAATGAAGAATTGATGACCAAGACTGACGCTCGGGCCCAGAGAATTGACTCTTGTGCCTGAAGACGGCAGCCGCCTTCTTCTTCCTTTCCTCCAATCAAAGTGCCGTGCCTTGCGCCACTGACTGATCTACCATGGGTTTATATCCGCATTACGAAGCGTGAGACCTTGAGTGATCCTTCTGATCCCAATTTCTCGCAAGCAGGAACAGTGCAAGCTCTCGATGTTGCTGGGGCAAAGCCCCGTTCTGGAACGGTCGTCATATTTCGCAGCGTGGACTGACACATCGCCGGCTAGGAAGTCAACGCCTCTGAATCTCCTCGGACCTCCACAGGCTGCCATGGACTCATGCTATCTCAGCCTCCTAATCGCTGTAGACGAGCAGCTGGCTACAGGCACGGCGCCATCAAGTTTCACGACTCGTATTCTCCTACAGGTACTTGAGTACATCATCTATCTCGTCTATGTCGTCTCAGAATAGCAGTGCCAGTGCTGAGGGTAGTATCCAGAAGCTCTTAGACCGCATCCGCAATCTCCACGTCCAATAGTCGGCCGCTAGTTTTGCTATCCCCGCACTCGCCCGAACACGAAGACTGACCCAAACATAATTTTACAAGCTGATGCTCTCAGAGAGTGGCACGCGAGTACTACATATGTAAATACATTTCGCCTTGTCTCTCATCGTCGTTTTCACCGCTACCGCCTCGTACTCTAATCTAATCTTTCTTTCTTTGTCTCTTGCTTCAAGCACACACACTCGTTTCAACCGAACACAATCACAGCAAATATGCGTGTCGCCGCCCCTTCTATTGCTCTTGCCATTGCGCAGACTTCTGTCGCCGCCTCGGTTCCTCAGCTCCAGGCTCGCCAGTCTGCCTGCAGTGATGTACACATCTTCCTTGCTAAGGGCAACAATGAGCCCTACCCCGGACGTCAGGGCAAGCTCGTAAACGCTATCTGCAACGGCCTCGAGAACTGCGATTACGAGGACATCCTTTTCTACAACCCCGTCGAGGCACCTTACTGCCAGTCCATTGACGAGGGCGTTGCCAACGGTATCGCTCAGCTCAATGCCTACAGCGCTCGCTGCCCCGACACCAAGCTGGTCATCAGCGGTTACTCCCAGGGTTCCCAGATTGTTGGCGACATCATTGGCGGTGGTAGTGGTACCTTCTTCCAGGACTGCATGACCGTTCCCTCGCCCAACCTTGATGTCAACTCTGAGCTCGGCAAGAAGATTGTCGCTGTCCTCACCTTCGGCAACACCAGACACACTGGCGGCCAGCCCTACAACCAATTCAGCGGTGCTCCCTTCAACGGCATCTTCCCCCGCCCTGCCTACCAATTGGCCAACCTCGCAACCTGGACCTCCAAGTACCACGACTACTGTGTCGCCGAGGATCCTATCTGCGCTGGTGGAAACGTTGTTGAGGACCACCTGAACTACTTCGACCTTTACAGCGACACTGCCGCCGCTTGGGTCAAGTCCCAGATTGCTGCTGCCGACGTCGTCGTCTCCAGCACCGTTGTCTCTTCCAGCAGCACTTTCACCTCCGTTGCCACCACCGACAAGGTCGTTCCCACCACATTCGCATACACCAACAACACTGCCACCGCACCCGTTGTTACCGCATCTGCTGCTCTCTCCTCAATCTCCTCGGTCCTCTCTATCCCTACTGCCGATTCTACCGTGACCGTCACCGTGGACTGCGCTTCCGTCGACACCGCCGTCATTGCATCGTACACTTCTGCATACGCCGCCACCGTCGCCGTTTCCCAGAGCGTTGCTTTCACTCCTGCTGTCGGTTCCGTCACCGCTGGCTCCAGCGCCGCTGGTTCCAAGACTACCGGCTCCGCCACCACCGGCGCCACTGGATCCAAGTCTTCCAGCGCTGCCAACGGCACCCACTCCATCATGCCTTACACTGGTGCCGCAAGCTCCATGTCTGGCGCCGTCACTGGCTCTCTTGCCGTTGTCCTCTTGGGCGCTTTCGCTCTGGTTCTCTAAGTTCCAGCCTTCTATTGTACATAATACATATTTCGTATCTCTTGTCTCTCAAAAATTTAATGACTTTCTTATTGTTCTATTATATATACCTTTCACCTCAAGGTATCAATATCAAGTGCTCTATCAACTTCCGAATCTTATTTAAACAAGCTATATCCCCGTGTGTTGAAAGCTGTCACTTCCACACTGTCGAATGATAGCAACAACAAGCTGTGGAAAGGCATGGTGATGTCTCAAAATCAACACGACTGGCGCAGAGAGTTGATCGAAATACACATCTCGATGACACTGCAACAAGACTAGACACAATTGTGCCTTGAGTCAGCTACAAGTGCGCCAGTACTCTGCACACGGGGAGGTGTGAGTGACGTGGTGAAGGTGCCGTACCCTGCATTGCGGGATGATTCCGATGATGTCTATATTGTTTCAAGATGGCAAGCACAGCACGTACGGCCACAGTCAGCTGAAAACTGGGCATCCCGTCCGCTCTGCCATACATAAGCAGTTGAACGGCAGATTAGTACTACGGTGGGTGACCACGTGGGAATCCCTGCTGCTGTACGTTTTGCATTCCTTTTTGCCCGGACACGATAGACAGGAGCTCCATCATCTTTCGAGAGTAAGAAAGGGGCGATGTACGTAAGCATCAAGCTTCATCCCAGCTTCTTCCGGGGTGCAGGACGTCCCTTTTGACTCTCCTCCGGTGGTTTCGTTCTGAACACTCCATCATCTCCCACGAGCCATTTAGTCTCCTTGATATCCCGAGTGACTATCCAGATCCTCATTAGTTCGGCGTTTATGGTATCGAAGTGTACGCGCACAAAATCCACGACACCATCTTTGACCTGCACAATGAGACCCGAGTCTAAGGAGAGTGATTGATCGTCTAGAACAGCGAACAGATTTGACTCTACAATGTCGAATTTTGACGTTCTGATAATCTCTTGCAGCATATCTGCTGCTTCCTCAAGAGATTTGTCGAGAAAAGGTGATGAGAAGGACTTGACTAGTGGTTGAGTAGCGTGAGCATGGTCGGTGGGGTTGAGATCGTCTGGTGACGTTATGAGAAGGAGATATGGTTGGCAGTCCATTTTGCTACTGTTCAAATATGTTTGCTTCAGAAAGTAGTCGATTCTCTGTTCCCTTGAGTGAGTTTTGATTGTCAATGATGGGCTTTCATACTGTCACACCTCGCCTGGTACGTCCGCGGTACAGCATAATGCGAATAGAGCCATGCTTGTTGCTCAAGTCGAGCTAGAGAAGGTGATGGTTTAGAGGTCGGTGAGGGTAAAATGTAGATTCAAGGTCCATGTGGAAGTTGCGGAAGTTTGACGATCACCGAGCCCACAATACCGTACGTACGCCAAGATAAACGGTCAGGAGCAATGCTGTAAAAGTTCCAAATTATTTCATTTTCTTGTACTAATGGTATATTACATTTCCGCTATTGGAAGCCCATACTGAAATCCATGTCTCCGAACTGTATGTCGTTCATGTCCAAATCTTGCATCGTCATATCCGTTGCCGTATACCCTGCCTCTGCTGCTGCAGCGGTAAAAGCGTTGTCGAGTCCAAATTGATCTTTGCCGTCCCAAGTCGTTGCGAACAAATTGTCACTCGACGATGTGGCAGTTGAGTTGATCAAATTAGAAAGATCTGTCTCCATGCCAAAGGTTGAGTAGTCTAATGTGCTTGTTGACTGGCCGGACGTCGGGACGTCGCACAATACTGCCTGCTCAGTGAGGACGGCCATTGCAGCATTCATCTCGGCTAGCTGCTGTTGAGCCTTTCTCGGTGTGAAGGAAGCATCTAGTCCATGTTGTTGAGCCAACATGGCGTTTTGTTGTCGAGCTAGATCGCCTGCATGAGCCTCAGATGGTGCCTGATAACCTGCCTCTGCCAGAATAGCGTCGATATCGGCATCGAAGCAGTTGTCAAGATTCAGATCATGAGGCGTGTCAAGCTGTAGAGGTGTTGAGCCCTGACTCTGGTAAGTAGCTGGAGTGGCGAGCTCGGAGCCCCATTGTGGTGAGGGCTGCGATAGTGATGATCTGCTGGAAGGGAGAAGCCATCGTGTGCAAGCAATGTTCGTAGCCCCTGTTGGTTCTTGCTGCATTGTCGATCGAGAGGCTTCTAAGGGCCCCTGTACTGTCGGTAGTCCAACCGGTGGGTATTCGAGTGACATACCACGCGCTGCTTGCACACTGAGCGGGATTCTCATACCGAGATCCGTATATATCTCGAGGTCTTCGGGGACATTCTTGCCTATGCCTGAGACCTCACTTGGGATATAGTCAAGGGCGTGCGCACGTTTGAACAGGTCAAGCCATTCAGGATTGTCAGCAGCTGTGTTATCCCACGCATCGTCGGAGTCGTATAAAATGCGCCGGGCTTGTGTTTGCAGCATCTCATCGGTCAAGACCACACCTTTGTCCGTCTGCTCTTTTGCAAATCTTCCAAGTCTTACGGTCAAGATTTCCCAACAAGTTGCTGGTGCACCACCACTCTCCAGATGTGCTTGAACAGTCATGCATCTCATTGGGTTGGTGGCAGTGAAAGGGTTCACTGAGTTGGTCTCAATGCCGATGAGGTATGGAGGCATCGCGCTGGTGACAAGGGCAGCCACTGCTGGATCCAGACCTCGACATCCCTTCCATTCGCTCATTTTGGCCCCGTTCTTGAAGTGTATAGCCAGATGGTCATTGCGCTCTGACCATACGGTGAACCGTTGGTAGCAGAAGCCACATTTGCTGTTGACGTTGGTGAGGCTCGTCTTCCAAGCTTCCATGTGTGGCAGTAATTTTGACTCGTGTACAAGTCTGAGATGCTGTCGCAGATGGTCCTTGCGATAGAACGTTCTTCCTTGGAAGCCCTTGTCTAGGCATTGGCGGTGATTATGTGATTCAATGTGGTCTTTAGTCGGCTCCAGCTCGCAGCAATACGCGCAAATGGTCTGACCTGATGCAGAGTCTAAAGTTTCCGGACCCAGCGGACAGCATATCCACTTCTCGAGTGACAGGTGCAATGTTTTCTCGTGGCGAACCCAGTCGTCTAAAGAGGTCAGCATAAGACAATACGGCTCAGCCTCAGTCGAAGTATAGCTTACACTTGGTCAAGAACGTATCTGTGCAGAACGTACACTGATACAACCTCTCTTTTTGCAAGCTCTTATCGTTTGAGGGCTTCTTCAGAGTAGTACCGGGCATCTTGCGACGTCGTCTTCTTTCTTTCCTGCCATTGAGGCTGCTTCCGAATGAGCTATACGAACCCCATGAATCACGCGAACCTGACCAAGCTGCAGACGACGCGGCAGAGTTGGATGTAGATTTTTCCAAAGACGTGACAGATGCTGCTCTTCGGTTTGACGACCTTGAATCATCACGGCTCGATCCAAGCCCCTGCCAGCCCAAAGTCGACGGAGAGCTAGACTCTTCTGCGTAGTCGGGCAGATCTTTTCTGTCCAAAGCGTCGGCGATGGCGTTGAACGGAGCAGGTTCGTTCTGAGGGGGCGAATGCTTCCATCGCTCCAGGGGATTCATGTCACTCCACTTGTTGATCTCGATTTCTGTGGCACCAGGAATACCGATGGCAGCTGTAGGAGGTAGCGAGGTAGTAGTTGACTGTAGGAGGCCATCCATAGCAGCCTTATTCTTGACACCAGCCTTACCACGACGACGGGCATTGGCAAGCCATGTATTGATCTGAGGGACGCGAAGACCAGTCGTACGACTCAACTGCTCCTTCTCGTCCTCGGTTGGGTACGGGTTAGCTTGATGTTCATCAAGCCATCCTCTCAGCACCTTGAGAGCAGCCTTAGAGAAACGACTGCTAGACTTCTTGTCTGGCATCGATTTGAGCGATCGAACTCCGGTCAGCTTTCCCTGTTCTTGACAGCAGTCTTCTATGACAGGGTGTAAGGTGTCGACAAAGCCCATCGACGACTCTCCTTCGGGCACTTCGGGAGCGGCATGACTATGAGGCTTCACAAAGCTACAAGGTCTGAAGAGTGTATCCTTAGAGTGAACAGTCAGTCAGATCCTGGAGCCTAGAAGGACAGCCTCTACTCACGCAAGCAGTGCATGTGACCTTTCCATAACTGAGGTAGCAGTTTAGCTTACGGTCTCGGCAGTAAGTACACGGCCCATCAGGCTGAATGAATCGAGGTATCCATCTCGAGAAGTTGCTGTAATCTGCTGCCTCCGCTGCCTCATTCTCGAATATCGTCAAGGTCGCCTCGTTGTTGTCGTTGTTGTCATTGTAGGTGTGAGATATATGATCTGGATCAGCGATCGCACTGCTTGTCTGCATGCTACTGCCGTCCGAGACAGCATTCTGAAAGTCGAAGAATTCGCCAAGATCGGCTTCTTCTTGCAATGTCGACATGTCGAAGGGCGTACGATGGCAAAAGGAGAATTCACAAGATGTCAAGTACAATGCAAAAGGAAGTTGTAGGGCGTACAACCAAACAAGAAGTTGCGAAACACAGGAGGATGTCAGATCATTGACTTTTGCTTACCGTTGAGTACCTAGACGCACCAAGATGGGTGTGACTCTTCTGGAGGGCGCGCCCTTCGATTGACAAGTCAGCCCTGCTGCTGGGGCTTCGAGCGATTGGACGCTAGTTAGGCGAACTGCGGCTTGGCATGGCCATGAGTCAAAACTCCAATCTCATGTCCCATGGTGAATTTTAGCACGAACAAATGCAATAAAGACCTATAACACATTGTCAGAAAAGTGAGCAGCTCATACGAGGTACTTCGATGGACTGCAGCGCGAGGATATGTGTTATGCTTAGATCCATGACGACTCGTCTCACGTTTATGGTCAGAAGTTTTGTCACCTTAGTCTTCTCGCGTTGAGTTGCCGCTTTCGCCTTTGTCGCGGACTGCGCGATCGGAGCACTCGGCAACGAGACATCTCGAACCTTCTGAACGTTACCAACACAAACCCTACAAGACCACATCAAACCTCTAGCCTCGCTGGCTAAAGTCGGAAACGAATCTTGTGGGGAGCCATACAGTTTATATCCATTGATACTATAGCTTGTGGTGGTTGCTTGATCAAAAAGGGCTGGTTGGAATGAAGTGATGCCAAGAGGATATGAAGATTGTAGAAACATCAAGGAGGTCAAAGAGCGAAAACAACAACTCGATGCTCTCGCAGATACTGAGGAACGGAAGAAAGAGGCTTCTCCAGCCTCATCGCTCCTTTCACCTTCCAAGAATGACACGGGGAATGAAGATAGGTCATAAACAATACACCGCTAAGTTCGACGTTGATGCATCTGTAGCAGGGAGCTGATGGAATAATGGCATTCAAAAACGGCTTTGGTAGTTTGCAGAGTGTGGAATTGCATCCATTGAGTTAATCGACAAAGAAGAATGGGTATCCGCGTGTAGAAAGTGTAAGAATGAGAGAGAGAAAAGATGCTGAATCCGCCCATGCCAGTTAAAGAAGAAAAATTGGTGTACTTGTTATGGTTAGACAAAGTGTGAAGAGCAGATAATCTATGCATCAGAGAGCAGGCGAATACCTCTTCTTTTTCGCCATTGTCGAGACCGACGCCATGTGTGGAGGCGTCTGCAGAGCTCGTACATGACGAATACGATAGTGACGTTTATACAGATCAACATGACCATCTTGACCGGAGTCACGTCGATAGTACTGAGCTGCGGTATGGAGCTAGCCAGACCGGCACTCCAACCCATATCAATCTCTCGTGATACACCCAGCATGACCTCGTTTTGGTCAACAGCCTTGACTCGAATGTATCGGAGCAGCTCTTCGTCTTCAATGTCTATAATGGTCTCGAAACCAGCTTTGTCGACATGCAGAACGCTTTTCCAAGCTTTTTCGTCCGCAGGGGAGGTATGAGTGTGTTGCAGAACCCAGCCTTTGACCTCGGTCGCTCCAAGCCAGCTGACGTGAACTTGACCATCAGTTGACAACACAGCAGTAGGCGGCTCAACAGGACGGCCGACCCAGGGAAACTTAAATGCGCGATATGACTGAACTTCGCCTCTTCCCCAAGAGTAATTGGTTGCAAAGTGATTGTCGCATAGCAAAGTGCCGTCTGCACTGAACTCGGAGAAGAGGGCATTGTAACCATAACCGACAAAAATCTTGGCGTCTTTGGATTCGTCCTCAGAAGGAAGGACTTGTAGTGAGCCTTGACTAGTCGATAGTGGACCTTGAGGGTGATTGTAGGCTCTAACGACTTTCGCCGAGTATTTGTCCTCTCCAGCCTGAGCATCATTCGAACGAGAGTTCTGACGTGAGACAGATGGGTACGTAACCTCAAGTAACAATCCTCGAGAGGAGTCGAGTGTATGTTCAACATCCTCAGCGCTGTTGTCGAACAGAGTAACGAGCTGCGTTGTAAGACCGCCGTTCTCTTTACTGTCACCGAACAGCGCTAGATCCTCCCGGAAGAGTTCAGGAAAATCGGCCTTCGTATGTAGTCGAGCGTCGTGCTGCCAGGCGAAATTGGTAGCAGAGCCACCGTCGAGGTCTTGGAACATGTTGCGCTTACCTCCCAGGATCCAGATAATGTCGCCAGAAGTGCCGTTGATATAAGTCACAGTATGTGTGTAGCGAGCGGAGACGAGGTAGTTGTCAAATTCATCTTTCTCCACTGAATTGATGTGGTACCAGTCAAAAGGATCGTTTCGAGTACCAGCATCACCAATCGGCTTGAAGGTCTCGCTGATGGCGTAATGATCCGACGCACGCCATTGAAACAAGAGTTCGTTAGTCTCGATGTCGATCTCTTGGAAGAGACTGTCCCAGATGTAGTGTGGATCTTCTTCCCATTCTTCAAACTTGCGTAGCTCGCTCAAGTCGCGGGGGTAGACTTCGTAGACAGTGAGAAGTGCCGTGCCTTGAGGTGTGATCACCAGTTCGTGGAGGTCGGCAGCCAGACCATTGAGAGCCGAGATCTTGTGTACTTCTTGATAGCCCGCGTTTAGCTTGCGAGCATGTTAGCAAATGTCTTGTTGATTTTGCCTTCAACGTACCATGTAGTAGTCCCCAGCACCGTGGCCCCTCACTCGATCATCCCCGACCCAGTAGGTCAAATACTGTTCGCCCTTGTATTCCTGTACGGTCAAGTCGTAGGCCTGACCTTCTGTGCTTTTTGCCCAAACGAGCTCGCCATGGCTATCCACGATCATGGGTCCAGGCGCTGAGACGGAGAATCCTCGAGGAGTAAAGAAAGTATGTCGATCATCATGACACTCTGGCGAGTCTACCAAAGTTCTGAACTGTGGCGAGACGAGATCCGTGGTTTGATACGAGCGGTATGGATAGTAACCATAGTTCAACTCCCATGCTTCACCATCCTCAGGGTCGAAGTATGTCTCGGCTTCCACATCGAGGGCTAGCGCGTATCTGTGAAATATACTGGCAAATACCAGAGCTTCTAGTCCTTTCATCGCTTAATGTGGGGTAACGAAAGACAGCTCGTATCGCTGTATAAGATGAGTTGGGCGTCAAAGAAGCATGGATCAATGAACGATTGCTGTGCTGTGGTCGCAAGCCAAAAAAGTGTAGAGTGTATCCCAGATTCGATTGTCGATTGTAGAGCGAGTTGACAAGAAACCAAGAACAATCAAAAAGCTTACAATAAACGGAAGGAGCTGAGAATAATAACAGACCGAATAGACGACTAAGGTCTCGGGTGACGAACATCGGAGCAAGACAAGTTGGCCACGCATGTCGATGACCGCGTCACCTTATCCTGCTTTCCGCGTGTCTGAGACGGAGCTGCCATATCGATTTCGCAAAAGATGCAGTTGATCACGGCCGCGCGGCAGACAAACAACGGACATGCGCATCCCTACTTCTTCGACCCACCCTACCCCGGCTCAGGGCTGTATAAGATGATTGTCATCTTCAGACCGTTCTGACAATGAAACGCGTGTTACAGAGTCTCGAGAAGACACCACAATTTATGCGCTCCGAGATTCATAATGGCTGTCGAAAAGCGACCTGCTAGATAGGTACCTTATCATTAACAAGCCTGGAGTCGAGGTCGGAAAAAAGGAATGTTTTCTCGATAATGACGTGGATGCAGATTTGCGCTAGCCGGCGAACCCATGCAAGCCTCTCCCGCCCGCACCAGCCACTTCTTGGGCCTCTGTCACAATCTGTCACAACTCACCAGCAACTATTATGCCCATCAATGCTAAGTATCTGCATTGCCAAGTCGAGAGACAGACTCGCCGAGCAGCCAGGTTATACACTGTTGCTGCTAACCTTATAGTCTGGACATGATCGAGACATTGGAACGGCATGTTTCTGCATCTGTAGAAATTCATAAACCAATTCAGATCTCGGAGCATGATGCTAGGAGTGATGTATACCTTTTTTCTTCTTACTTGCCACTTGGATACCGAAAGGTATCCTGCATTTCTACAGCTCTACTTTCCGCACGTACGGCATCTTCGGAGAATAGCAATATCTTTGCAGGTGATAAGCCGTGCTTTTCCTTTTCCCGCAGCCTAGTACTATAAGCATACGGTACTTCCTGTGCATTGTCTTGCGTGTGTCTATGCTGTAGAAATGCACAATTATTTTTACAACGCGAGTTATCTCTCCTGGGAGAACGATAATCACGGCATCTCCGGACCATGAGGGTAATATCACAAGATCATCCTGCATTACGACAGGCTACAGAAGTGCGAGATACCTCGACCGAGAGCACTAATATGGATGGGTACCCTGCCACGAGTATAGGGGCAGGTCGTTTGTGAAGCGGAACTCCCTCTGCGTTGTATCGCAATTCCTTGTGACTGTATCATGAAGTTATGCACATTTTCAACAGATCGGTAGGAACGGCACAGGCGGCAAAGCTCGATCATACAAAACACAAAATTGAGGGAGGTTGTGATTTCCTACCCCGGAACAGCGGATGGCCTACGAGATTCAAGACTAGTACTTGTCTTTCTTCCGGACCCAACACCACTCGCCAGGAGTTCTAAGCGACTAGCCTGTACTCTGTGCTTTTTCATGACTTGCACCCATTCGTGCTCGTCCTCGTTTATGTGTTCCATGTCACCACTCTCATTCTCTTCTCTGAGCTCGTCTTCTAGCAGTGCTAACATCATGCCGAAGTCTGCTCCTAACCTGCCTAGAGAACCTGCACAGTAGAGTACTTGGGTTAACAGACTGTCCCGTGATGATCTTTCCAACATGTTTGGCATGTAAGCGCGCAATGTTTCAAACAGCATGTCGACCAAGTGTGGCGCAAAAGTTGCAAGCGCAGACGGGGGTTTGTCATGCTCGACTTCGAGGAGAGATGTTGTTGGATCTTCCAGGATAGTCGGGGTTTGTGCTGGAGTCCCAATGGGTGAGGCTATGTCTGAGACAGCAAGACCAGGCATCGGTAATGCTGAAGGGAAGATACTTTTATACATGGATATGATGGCGAAGCTCTGCTCACGGAACACTTCGACGTACCTCTTGAGATAGCGCTCGGTCTGGGTGCCTCCTATCCAAGATTCTCCGTGAGAAGTGCTTTCGGAACGGCGGCTTGCCTCTTGATCCGCAAGGTCTCTGAGCGGATCTAATGCTTCGAGTGTCCGCCGAAGAGTGCCTAGCCTACAAACCAAGAAAAGCGAACCCAGTGAATCTTCTCCTGTGACAGCACCCAGTGATCTGCCTTTAGTCTGATCTCGAGTGCTGCTATACGCATCATTGGCAAGTTCAGGAGCGACGCGTCGGAGCCAGCCAATCATCCTCATGGCTCCGGCAAGTTTAAGGGCAGGATTCTGCAGGCCGTTGATCAGAACTGTGATGAGATTCTGGATCTCGTCATCGGCCTGTCGCGAGATGTCTCCAACGAGGTCGGAGTCTGGGTATAGGGTCCGTAGTCGCTTGACATGGGCATGCAGGTCGAGAGCGGACGCATAGCCAGAAGCCGCAGCGCCTCCAGTGCCTTGGGTTACAGCGGTCGAGGAGGAGTTGATTGCAGTAGATAACAGAGTCGGCAGCTCCAGGACGTCGCTGATCCTGTCCACGTTCCTGCTCAGCAACATTGCTCTTTTCCTCCGCTCAAGCACAGCATTGTCGGCGGCTCTGTCATATTTGGTCGCAAAGTCGGTGGCAACCGACTCTAGGCTCGATAAAGCATCTCCTAGCTCTTTCGACTGTGTGTATAGCGAGGGAAGAAGGGTCGAAAGGTGCGAGAGGTGGTCGGTCGCAGTAATTACGGAGCGATGCGAGCGTTTCGACAGTGCCTGTAAGGAGCGCAGATTCGATTGGGTTGCTGCATTGAGATAGGATGCTTCAGTCGTAGTCAGGGATTGTAACGAGAGGGTTGGTAGGCGCGCCAGGTAGGCGCTTGTGGTAGGATCGGTAGGAGGAGGCCTCGAATCGGCGGTCGCAGACGCTGCTACTGAGCCGTCGAAGTATGGCGTCAGGACTTCATATAGCGCGTCAGCCATGGCTGATTCTCAGGGAGCCAAACGTGTCAAGTCTCCATGTGGCTGATCGAGTCTGGGTCTGCTGTATTGACTATAGGAGCATGTGCTTGTGCACGGTGTGTTTACTGTTCAACATGGGCCATCACGGAGGTGACGCCGTGTGACGCTGCCAAGCCAACACCTGTCTTCCTCCTCAGACCTCTGCTCAACCTCGACCTCGACTTCGTCTTGACAACCGAACAACATCGTACTATGGAAACAGTGACTCTCGTGATTGCTGTATCGCGGAAGCCGTTTGTGGAACTGCGATCAGCCGCTGCATAAGTGGTCTTGCATGACTTGGACAAACAGACGTGTACATAGCTCGAAACTTCCTCGAGAGAAGCCTACAGTAGGTCTGCCGCGCTTGACAATATTTTCACAACGTTCTCTACCCTCTGGTACGGCGTATCAATGTGAAGACGAAACAAGGTAGGAACGAGCCATCAGTGCTGGGCGGAGCAGTGGTTAGCTCCTTCCTGTCGAGAGCTCCTTCTCTCAGGCAGGCACGGCTACCGCACAGCTGCCTCGGCGCTTTTTCTCCCATGCTCTCGCTCGTCAGTCCTACCTCTCATACCCATCCCATCATCGTCCCTTTCTTGCAATCTGTCCTGGAGCCGACGGCTTCTCCTGCCGCAGTCATGCCTCATTTGAGCCAGACAAGACCGAGTAATCTCTGTCAGATGACAAGAGCCATCTCGTCTGATGGTCCACCTTCTGATGATCTCGACGAGGCTCCCTACCACGAGAATGTGCGGACCACCAGTGTTCCCACAAAGTCAGGCACAGAGGTAGTCATACGCCCGCAACCTCAATCCGACGGCCCCACATCTACCAGTGGACCCAGCAGCAGACCCAGCAGCAAAGCCAGCGAAATCGATCTTGATGATGCCGAACTGATCAAAGCCCTCTCTGCTGAACCTTCCACAATTCATTTCGACTGTCCAGCAAGAACAATCCAGAAGCCTTCCGCCGAATCTGTACCCGAGTTAGAATTCATTTTCAGACCCTACAAGTCAGATGTCAACGTCTCAAGTAAGCCGCGGTCAACTCAAACCAGTCGGTCAAGTCTACCTGCTTCATCTGCTTCGTTCGAAAAGTCAAACCAGGAACACGAAGTCTCGATTCGCAGTGCTCACAGAGATCCAGCCGATGTCCCAACACCGCAAGGTCTGAGCCGTCTCTTCCCCTGGCTGGCTCTATGGCTGACATTGAATCTTGAAGCTTCCATCGAGTTCCAAATGGACTCGCAACCACCTGGCTCGCGTCTCTTCCAGAACGCCTCAGTCCAAGTCCAGAACGCTTCACCGAGCCCGAGTACTTCAACAAAGAGTGCCCGTCGTTCCCGAAGCTCGTCAATGCAGACTTCCAAGCAGCTTCAGCGCAAGCAGTGAGCAATGTGTCTGACTTGGTATTTTCACATCTGCTAATACAGATTTCAGACCCGTCACCAACAGAGTCTCCCCAAGTCGACCTCACAAGACTATCCAGACGCCGGATGAACAGACCACCGAACAAATGACGAATTCTACCGACAGTGGCTTGACAAAGAGAAAGCCCATATCGGCTGATGGCGTCGCCCAGGAAAGCAAGGACACGAACGGGCCTCGTGAGACTACCGGTGACTTGGAAGTCATCTTCTCCCTTGAAGAGAAGCCTACCATCAATCTTGGCAAGGTGTCCGTTCCTCGATCCATTCAACACGTCGAATCACAACGCCGGGCCCTAGGAGAAGAGGCCCAGGCTAGATCAAAGCTGCTACAAGTCGAGTCTGAGGATGTTCTCATGGAGGAAAGGGGCGACTTCGAGCATCTGTCTGATGGTGACAACACGATCCCTATCCGAGAGACACATCAGCTGATCGTCGAGAGCGAGCCTTGTGGAAGTTCTCACACTACATCCGGTGACCAGCGTTCGGCTCAAGACCTGTGCGTCGTTGCCGATCAGAGCCCCGTTAGAGAGCAAGAGTCCGTCCAAATGCAGCACTCCGTCGAAGCCCAGCTCGCAGACGATGTCCATCACGTCAACGGTGATCACCTCTTTACAGAGAAGCATCCGTCTGCCGAGTTGGAGCGGACAATTCCTCCTGAGCTACGGGTTGAGACCGTTGGTCAAATACCACCCCAAACGGAAGACCGTGGCCCACAACGTCCGAAGCCCCTGCCTGACACTACATCGACTCGAGCTCACGGACAACAATTGTTACCTGGAGTCTCTGGTTGCAGCGGCCCGTCTGGGGTGGTAAAGAAGAAGGCGAAGTCATCAACGTCTGAATCTGCCGTACGAGGACCAATGCTCAGGTCCAAGTCCATTCACGGATCTCCGCAATACACAGCTGCACAGCTTTATCAGCTCGCTGATTACATGAAAGAGCAAGAGCGTATGCAAGAAAAGCAAGAATGGTTGAGAGCTCTTGCCATGAAGCAGGCTGAGCTGGAAAAGGCCAACAAGCAGAAATCAAGCCTCGAAGTCGAGTGTGTAGGGCTCAAAGACAGTCTCAAGAGATACTCTGGCATGTCTGAGAAGCTCAAGCAAATTATTGTTGCATACAATGGCCTGGGTCGAGATATGACAGCACTACAACACACCAGGGCCTCATACGACAGAGGATTCAGAAGCCTCAAGAACCAGCTCGACACCAATCTGAACGCGGCCACGAAGGCCACGGAACAAAGCATCGTAAAACTGGACAAAGTCAAGACTGACAGTCTGAGTCTCGTCAAGGAATGCAAGGTTTCGCTCATCACTTTGACAAGAGAGAAATCCGATCTCAAGAAACGTCTCAGCGAAACGTCCACGATGTTGGCCCAGGAGAGAGAATGCCAAGCTGCTTTCGACCAGCGTCTGCAGAGTCTCAATGCAGAAAAGAAGACTACCGGGGAGATGCTCAATGGTTGCACCAGCAAGATCGATGATCGACTGCACGGTTTCAAAAGCTTGATCGAACAGAGCAATTCTTCAAGCGCAACCTCCTCGAATGAGCTTCTTGAGCTGATGAAGAAGGAGACTGCGGCTATGTCAGACCAAGTACGCTCTTCCGTGGCAAATATTGAAATGATGAAGACTTCGACTAAAAAGCTCTCGGCAGGGTAAGTCAAATTCGAACTTTCGCCGTGTACCACATGCTAATTCTCATGGCCAGCTTCGAGAAACACATTCAAGACTTCAAAGCGGCCAACACTCAGACCTCGGAAACTCATATAGAAGTCGACAACAAGTTCATGGCAGCGCTTGAGCTCATCAAATCCGACTTCAAGACTTGGGAGGCTCTTGCTGAGAAGAACACCACCCTGCATGAGAGTGTCAGCACGGAGAAACAACAATCACAGTCGAGTAAGGAAATGGTTGAGAAGCTCAAAGTCGACTTGGATCAAAAGAGCAGCGACGAAAGATCCCTCAGAGCCAGACTTAAGGAGCTGCAGTCTTCCCAGGTTGATCTACAGTTCGCAAAGACCTCCGCAGAAACCGACAAGGTCAAATTGCTGTGGCTCGCCAGATCCGAGGGCAATCTGAAGCAAGAGCTTGAGAAGTCAAAAAGTCAGAATGCCGAGAACATGGCGACTATAGCAGCGATGGATGAGCAGAAGAAGAATCTGCAGCGTGGAAAGTCAGATTTACAGGTGAGTCACAGCGTGAGAGCATCTATCTCTTCCATACTAACATCGGTGAAGAGTCAATTCAGAGAAGCTGTTAAGGATCTTGAACAAGCGCGTCGTGTAGTCCCAGACTTTGGTCCCGAAGAAGCCAGAATCAAGGCAGCAGTAAGCTAAGCACTCTACTCACGTTCTGGGCATAGCAACCGCTGACTATGTACAGGCCAAGAAACAGTCTGATGAGACCATAGCCGAGGTCCATACTCAAGTTCGCAAGCTTAACGTTGACTTCAACAACAAAATGTTGAGACAAGAGAAGAAGAAGGAAGAAGTCGACCGCGAACTCGCCGCTAGAGAGAAGACTGTCAAAGACTTACAACTTGAGCTCGAGCGCTTGAGACAAGAGTTTGGCAGCCGCAGTGCTACGTCGTGTTCCGAGGAGGTGCGTTTGAAGAACGAACAGATCAAACTCCTGAAGGACGAAAAGGTTGCAGCAGGCGGTCGCCTCGAGAAGCTGCAGCAAACTCTTGAAGCGCATAGTCACTCAGCCAAGGATACAGCTCAAAAACTGCAACAGAGCCACTCGCGGATCGAGCGTCTCGATCAGTCCAACACGACTATGCAAGGAAAGATCAAGTCCCTGGAGCAAAGTCTCGAGGCATCTCAAATTCTGAAGGAGGCAAGCGACAAAGCCCATCAGGAAGCCTTAGTACTTCAGTCTCAAACTTCTGGAAACCAACTCAATGCCTTGGAGGTCCGCTTGAATGAGGTCGAGTCCCGAAAATGTGCTGTCGAAAGCAAACTCAGCGACCTAGAAAGGCAATCCAGTGATGAAGTCAAACAGCTACAGCACGAGCTCACAACTCTACAACAAGGGTTGGGAGATGCCAAGATCCGTCTCAAGGAGATGGACGAGCGTTACACTAAACATGAAGAGGTCATCAAGCAGAAGGACCCTGAGATTGACAAGCTCAAGCAGGATCTTGCAAACGCTCACACTGCGGCGATCCAAATCCCTAATTCGCAACCACACGAAGACTCTGAGAACCCTCCGACCAAAAAATCCAGGAGAGTGGTCAACAGAAACGCTTCCTCGGTCTCCAAGTCTACAAGTTCGGCGATCTCCGCTGGTGACGCGCAGACTACCAACGGTGTTACCCAGAGTATCCAGACAAGAGGTACAGGTTCTTCGATCTTCGGACCATTCAGCAAGTCGAGGGGTGACAGCCTTGACGAGCACGGTCCAGAAGGGGTCACTCATGAAGACGAAGACATGTTGGATCTAGACAATGCAGTCTTGCGTTTCGCAAAGACAAACTCCAGACCCACCACATCGCAGTCTGAGACTCAAAATGCGCTCAGTTTAGGCTCTAAAGAAATCTTGGACGATGAAGAAGTCAGACTTAGAAGTCAGGCCAGTCGTACGCAGACAGTTGCACAGCTTCAACATCAGAAACAGATCTTGTCGTCGTCATCATTGAGTTCGCCCATCTCGCCCAGCGATGCCTGGAGAGAAACAGCACAGATCGATGCGGGTGAGACACAGAGCCAAGATCAAAGTGGAATCTTCCAACAAGAGTCGTATGGTCTCGGTATCCAAAATCAGCACGAGTCGCTCGACTTCAGTGGCGAAACGCAACAGCAATCAATGGACCTTGGAACCTTTGACGATCTTGTTGTCAAACCCCACTCTGCGTTTGAAACACCATTGAAGGCGGGTGGCAAAAACCTGCAAGGCGTGGGTAGGAAGCTCACATTGAGACCTGAGAGCCAAACGAGATCACAAAGCAGACCTGGAGCTTTGCCTTCTATCACCACGCCCAGACTTCTCAAAGCGTCAGCGGTCCTTGCGCAGCAGAAGAAGGTGTCTGCGTTGAGCAGCGGGCCTCACAACTTCAAAACAGGAGGTATCACCAAGGGGAAACGCACGAGTGTCGACGAAGCAGAAGAAGAAGAAGAAGAAGAGGAAGCCGGCGTGTACTCGGCTCCCAGCAGCTCTGTACGTGGCAGTGTAAGCCCGCAGAAACGATCAGCCTCCCAAAGCACAAAGAACAACAAGAGACAGCGCAAGGACACTACCACAGTTTCCTTGCCCTCCACGCGCCAGCGTAGCGCTATCCCAGCACCACGCCGCTCTCAAACCACGGTAAAGAGCAGTTCCCAGAACAGAGGCCCATCGGCAAGTCAGGGAGCGGCCACGCCAGCTCCACAGAGACGTCGCTCAGTGAGAAACAGTAAGTCGATGATGATTCGGTTGCGTACGACATGACTAACAAGGCTTCACAGACAGAGAGCAGAGTATGATGAGCCGCTTCAACGATGAGATGATGAGGTAAGCACCAAAGGTTGCGGAGGAACGAGTGACGAAGCGAGTGAGAGCCACCGCGCAACATGTTTGATAAGTATGGTTACTAGCAGGGGACGACAATTTGCTCATGGAGTATGTTTTATCAGAACGATTTGCTCGGAGATGGCGCGCACGCAAGGAGATTTCTCAATGAACAATTGCTTCGGCGGGACGAAAGTATGAGTTATGATACAGTTTGTACATGGCTTGTTGCTGATAATGATAATGATGGAGCCCAAAACGCCGGTCCCATGCTCTTCCCTGACTCCGTAAACAATTGAACCTGATATAATCGAACGGCGGAAAGATGGCGAATCGAGCATCGATTGGACGTGTTGGCTTCATGACGCTGTTCTCGTGTGGAACAGCTTTCACGCTCGGGTTTGGCGACCACTCGCTCCTCTGTGTGGCTGAACTGATCATTTCGAACCACCACGCTTTGCCTCGAGGAAGAGAACCTTCTTCTTGACTGCAAAAACTCCATTAGCCTGTGTTCTTCATCTTGTTGTACATCCTCTGATGCGGCACGCCAACAGTCCACCTCTTTTACCACCTCTCCCATCTCCACATCTTCTGTGTCGGACGGTTTGCGCAGGTGGCAGACTGGCGTAGGTGATGACATACCGACAGGATCGTACTTGAGCATGCTCAGCGGTCTATGTGTGCGAGGTCGAACAAGAGTCTTGTAGTAACCAGTCAAGGCCATTGAGATGATGCGCACGGCGATAGTGCGTGACTTTGCTGTTTCTGCGTGTCAGTCGCCTGAGATACTACAGTAGCCAGCAAGTCTCTACACACCTTTCTTGGCCATGGTCGCTGTGTGCTCTGCGGTACAATGGGTTATTTCTTCTGGCTCATCGCTGGATTTGGAGATGCGATTGATGATGGCGGAGATGGTCTGTGCGGGGCTTGGCGGTCATGGAGGGATGGTTTTGGCTCTGCCTTCATGAGCTTGCTTTTGAGAAGGACAAGCACTGTGATATGAAATCACCATATGATGGATTGGCTGGTCCATCGGAGATCCAATAGACCTCGTTGTGGTGCTGTTGCTCCTCGAGCCTGATTTATAGATGATCCGTCACTTTCTCTCAGCTCCTCCAGCCAAGCCATGCTGATGGCAGCATCGAAGCACATCTATGGTCAGGAATCCTTC
This sequence comes from Aureobasidium subglaciale EXF-2481, assembly GCF_000721755.1. Taxonomy (NCBI): domain Eukaryota; kingdom Fungi; phylum Ascomycota; class Dothideomycetes; order Dothideales; family Saccotheciaceae; genus Aureobasidium; species Aureobasidium subglaciale. Next base: position 875,897 of record NW_013566994.1, read on the forward strand.
CATCGCTAGATTCCAGCCAGATGACTTGTGTAAGATCATTGGATGACATTCTCACCGGTGGATAGAAGTCCCTCCGCTCATGACGGCGTCCCAGAAAATAGTTTCCGATTTATGTCTCCGAGAAGTCCTCGACATTGCTGCAAAGCCTACGTAGCGGATGCATATCGTGACCAATCCACCGAAATGTCTCCTGATTGACAGGCTATAAGTATCTGGGCATTCTTTTGCTAATCTGTGCTCTTTCCACATGCTACTGCTATATACTCTGATTCTTCTGAGCTCAACATTTCTCACAACAATGTCTTTTACTACCACGACCAGCGCGCCCATGCTCAAGGTCAATGTCGCCGATTGGGACAGGACTGCAAAGTCATATGCCCAAACTGGCTCGAGAGGTCCAATGAGCATTCCCATTCAAGGCTTGGTCGGTCTGCTCAACAAATTGGAGCCCTTGGATTCAGCATCTGCCATTCTGGATGTTGGCTGTGGCTCTGGTGGCGTTATCTCTCACATCATCGACACGTACTCTGCGAACATGCAATCTACCACTCAGCTACTCTCGACCGACTTTAGTAGTGTAATGGTGTCTTTGGTTACTCAATTGCGCAAGACAAAGCTCGCCGAACTCCCTGCTGGCCGCGAGCGAGACTTGTGGTCGCAAGTAACGCCTTTGATACTGGATGCCACTGATATGCGACCTTTACCCAACGACTTGATCTCACACATCATTGCTAGCTTTGTCTTCTTCATGACCGCAGATCCTGCCAAAGCACTCGCTGAGTCCTATCGTGTGCTGAGGTCCGGCGGCGTTCTGGCATGCTCTTCATGGCACAAGATGATGTGGATGGAAAATCTGGTCCTCGCTACCGAACGCGCTCTTACTCCTCTCAACAAGGCGATTCCTGTCATGCCACAGTTTCCCACCAAATGGAGCACTGCAGGAGGGGTGAAAGAGCAATTGGCAAACGCAGGGTTCAGAGATATTCAGACCGAGTACATTGAAGCTCCTATCATCATTCCCGATGTCGAGGCTTGGTCACGCTCCTTTATCGCGAGTGGAAATCCTGCTGTTACTTGGATCACGGATGTTTTGGACGCCGCTGAGGTGGAGCAAGTGGAGAAGCAGCTTGTACAGGCCATCAAGGAGAAATGTGAGGTTAATGAGCAAGGTGCTTATATTCTTTCTGGTACTGCTGTCCTGGCTGCTGGTCGTAAGTAGTGGACACTCAGCTGTATGATGATTGGATGTGCTGTCTTTCCGATTGCCTGCTTATACCCGCGTTTCACACGTGGAGCCACGCTGTCTCAAAGGAAAGTCATTTTCCAACTTCTTTCAAGCCACGAGGCATGACTGTATCATTTCTGAGTCAAGCCTTTGTAGTTCGAGTGGCTGAACATAGTCTCTTGATATTCTCTGATCGTCAATCTTTTCCGTCTGCACTGCATCGCCTCTGTTTGTTTTTTCTTGTGTCACGCACTGCCACGACATGGACTCCACTTCAACCACAATTGACGACAAGCTATGCTCAAATCGCATGGAAGTCGAGACATACATGCTTCGTCGCGATCGTTATTACAAGACCTGTCCATGGCTGGACGAGCATCAACACGAGTATCAAAGGACGGTAGCGACTAGTCCTCTCGCCCGGGTCCGTCAACTCTTTGGAAGAGAATCAAGTCTGCTCAAACCTATCTACGATGATGTCAACATCGCTTACCGCGACCATCATTGCTTTATGCGTCGCCACCCACGCTCAAGCCATGATCGAAATCCCGTGGTGTCGATCAACGCTTCTGGCACTGCTGAGAATCTTCAGACAGCTGCCAAACTCATATGGCAAGAGATGCAACGCACAGTCACAAACGATAGCATGAAAAGACTTATCGTCGAGGTCTATGATGCCACCCGACTTTCCTCACAAAAAACGTCTACCTCTCCCCATCAGCAGGGCAAAAAGACTCGGCATCTCACCTCTACCTCAATCTTTGCATTTCCTTCGCTTGCAACTATCGTCATGGCTCCAATTCATAATTTGTCTGATGCACCCACATCACGCACCAGATGCGTCGCCTATCCCGACCATAGCAGTGGGCGTTCTGGCTCACACGATCGCTGACTTCTTGACACTCGAACATGATATCTTGACTCTCATGTCTAGCAAAGTTCAAGTGACTTTCCATCCCATAAGACTTCTTGGAAATCATGCACACGATCTTCACCTCCACAAAAGAGTCCAAGCCAGTTTTGACTCTGCCCTTGATGATAACAGACAAAAGCCCAGGCAGAATTTTGCGGATTATTTGTCTACCCTCTTTTACTATCCCGGATTTGATTCACGATCTGTGGGAGAGCAGATATCGCATGTTTTGAAGAGGCTAAACGTGCGGTATAAGACACACATCGCCAAATCTACTCGGATTCCCGAGCAGTTTCTGACTATGGGAGAAATCGTACGTTTCGGCGCGCAGTTGGATGCAGAAGACAAACACTTTGGAGGAAGAGAATCACTCTCCTACCTCAACACTCTTGCCGAAACAGAGACACAACTTCTACAAATGATTGAGCGATCCAATGCTTCTAGGATCATGTATCCTAAGCGTGTGGAGAAGCCTGTAGACCTAGGCTTGGAATTCAATGATATCCCGACGTGTTTGGACTACTATACGAGATTCAAAACACCAACATTCGAAATACGCCATCTTCGCCAAGCACGTCTCCTAGAATCCACCATTTCTCTCCAAGACTCCACTGTGCTCGAGGAACCATACATCCCAGACTTTGGTCTACGAGCCTTCTTTCCAAGTCTTGAGAAACGTCAATGGGCGATCCCTCACCATTGTGAAGTTCTCGGCACTGTGGAGGAAGCTCACAATGTTGATTTGCAGCAAGTCTTTGAGCAGGAAGAGGAAGATCAATGGTATGCTGTTTCTATCGTGGACGAGGATACCCCACAGCAAACGACAGGCGATGGTGTCAGGGAGTGGTCAAGAGGCGGTGTGGAGTGGGTATGGAGATGGCCCGCCCGTGTGGCATTTGGCAAAGAGGCCGCACAGGCTCTGAGACGGGGAGAGTGGTGATATCAAGAATGTGTATCTCGGTACCTGTTCTGTATCTCTATGAAAATTTCTGTTTGCTGGAAAAGACTGTGCCATTCCGCAGCACTGGGAGTATGAATGACCACATTTAGGAATGATAGAGAGACATCAAGAGATCAGGTCACCATGAAGTGAGACCAGGGGTCCCTGACTCTTCGCAGTCTTGCAGCAGCTACGGCACAAGCTTCGATGTTGAGACATGGAGTTCTTGATCCTTCTTCGCAGACCTGATTTGAAGCCACTTGATACTGCATCTCTACTGTCTTGTGTCATCAGAGAGGCACGTCATTCACCCTGATATGAACTATTTGTAAAGCTGTGAGCAAGAGAGATTACAGCGGCATGGTAGCTATAATTGCCAATTGCCGTCTCGGTCACCCCTTCTTCGCTTATGTTTAACTAGAGGTCAAAGGCAGGGTCTTTGTTTATGGTCAAGGTACGGGGAAGTGTTGGCCAAATTGGAAAGAAGGGAATGATTGTTCAGACAAGTTTAATTTCGGTACCCTGCAGCGGTAGCGAAACGATATTGTCCGACACGCGCTTTCTCACATCACATGCAAAGCGCTACCTCATTCAGCTTTTTGTCACTCGACTTTTTGTTACTCAAATGTTCGGCAGCCCCTGCAGCGGTAGAGAAAACACATCGTCCAATACGTGCCCTCTTACACCGCCCACCAATCTTCATCAACCATCAATCTCCATCAACACCAACCATCAATCTTCATCAGCACCAACCATCAATCTTCATCAGACACTCCGTTCAAGTATCACATAAACACATACTCATTGCTTGGCCGTACCAACCAGTGCTCGCGAATTAACCTCATCCATCATCACCCTCACAAGACTCCTGATCATGTCATCGAGAATCATCTCCTACAATCTCCAATTCTCCAAAGGACAACAGCGTAGCCTCTAGAGAGCTTTCAAGTCAAAAGGCCTAAGAATAAGACAGAAAATCGTCGAGATATCTGCTTATGCATTATGTGACACAGGCCCCCTCCTGAGAGGTGGTAACAGGGGTTTCACTTGACGTGGGCATTTTACACTCTTCTTCCTGGTCACGACGCTGTATCTAGAAATGGTACTGTTGCCTTTTTGCGGCAATATCGGTTGCTTCGAAGCCGCTCAACGAGATGGCTGCCTTGTCCACGTGAGACGAGGCTTGCAGAAGTAGGAGGCAGGGGCGCGTCATGGAAGCAAAGAAAAGAGAAAAACCTTGCCGAAAGGCACGATGGTTCTGAACATGCCAAGTGATCAGATGCTGTCCTCACTGATGTTACTGCGCATCTCACACATCGACTTGTCCAAAACATAAATGCCAAAAAAACTAGATTATATTGCCTGTAGCCAATCTATCCACTCAATGGTGGAATAGGGTATCCTGAAAAGCATCCCTCTCACTCGCGCTCTAAAGTCCATTCCACCACTTGGTCTTTTGTACCTCGAAAGTGTCCTCGACAGCACTCTCGCCAACAGCACTGCTATCCGAGATAATAACCTTGTATTCACCCTTCTCAGATCTCCAAGCGTTTCTGCTCTCGTCCCAGAAGCTAGTGGCGTATTTTAGGGCAACCTTGAGCTCGACTGTCTTTTCCTCGCCGGGTTGGAGTAAGACTTTTTTGAAGGCTTTAAGTTCTTTTGTTGGTCTGCGGAGGGAAGGTGAGAGGGGTGAGATGTAGAGTTGAGCGACCTGTGCTCCAGCCACTTTGCCGGTGTTCTTAACTGTGACTCTGGCGAGAAGATCGCCTTCGGTATCTGTGGGTGTTTGAATCTTGAGGTCTGAGAAGCTGAAGGTCGAGTATGAGAGTCCGTGGCCGAAGGGGAATGCAACGGGCCGACCGAGGGTGTCGTAGTAGCGGTAGCCGACGTACACATCCTCGCCGTAAAGCACTCTACCAGCTTCTGAACGGTAGTTGAGGAAAGCTGGGTTGTCCTCGTTCTTGATAGGGAAGGACAATGAAGTTTTGCCGGAAGGGTTGACGTCACCGAATACGACGTCTGCAATACCATTACCAGTCTCGTTACCACCGTACCATGCTTGAAGCACAGCAGGTACCTTGCTCAGCCAGGGCATCTCGACTGGTGTACCACTTTGTAGAACAACAGCTGTGCGAGGGTTGGCTTCTGCGACGGCGGCGATAAGGCGGTCCAGATGGCCTGGTAACTTCATGTCTGGTCTGTCGAAGCCCTCACTCTCCCAGTCCATGTTAAGGCCTGCACAGATAAGAACTTGGTCGGCAGACTTTGCAAGCTCAGCAGCGCGGCGGACCTCCTCGTCAGCGTCGATCTTCCAGGCGCCGCCAATACGAACGGCACCACCGCCAAAGTCAACGCTGCCGCCGGTCAACTTGCTGGTAGGCGCGCTTGCAAACTCGAGGCGAACGAAGTAAGTCTCTCCCTTCTTCATGGGGACGGAACAGATGTCCTCGTCCGTACCGAGACCGAAGAAGGCAGAACCTTGACGCTGGTTTTCTGTAATATCGAGAACGAGCTTGTCGTTGACGAAGACCTTGGCCGAACCGTAGACACAGACACCGAGCTCATAATCACCATCGCGATCAGCAGTGTAGTATGCCTCGATATCAGCGTACCAAAGTCCAGACTTGAGTTTGGGGTTCTTGTAGTCCATGAACATCATCGAGGTGTTTGTGAAAGGTCCAAGAACATCGACACATTTACGGTCCTTGTCCGAAGGGGGCTCGTTGAAAGCCTTGAAGAGTGCTCCGTGCTCGCCATCATCTCCGGGTGTTGTTCTCCATTCTGCGCCCAAGCTAGGCATTTCCTTGTGAGAGTATGCACCGATGCTGAAATCAACATTCCCCTCGTCGACCTTGTCAACAATGCCATCAAAGGGAGTCACAGCGTAGTATGGGCGAAGAGATGCTGAGCCACCACCACAGTAGGTTGCAGCCTTTGCGTTAGGACCAATAACCAGGATCTTCTTGTCCTTCTTCAAGGGCAAAATATCGCCTTCGTTCTTCATCAGTACGATCGATTCAGCGGCGAGCCTTCGTAGCAACTTTGATGTCTCCGGTGTGTCGTTGGTAGTCTCCTCGGCATTTTCCTTGACGCCGGATGCAGCACACTCATTGACCAGCTCCAGCACTTGTCTAGCTCTCTCGTCGATGACGCCAGCGGGGATCTTGTTGGCAGTCGAAGCGTGAACCAAAGCTTCTCCTCTGAAACGGGTGGGCCCAGGCATTTCTAGATCCAAGCCGGCAATGACAGACTTGGATGTAGAGTATACACCAAACCAATCACTCATCACCAGACCCTTCCATCCCCACTCTCCTCTCAAGATGTCCTTCAAGATCCTTGTGTTCTCACTGACATGTGTGCCATTGATCTTGTTGTAAGCAGTCATGAAGGATTTGGGATAAGCGTCGCGCACAGCCAATTGGAAAGGCATGAGATAGATCTCTCTCAACGCACGTTCAGTGACGATAGAATCCACTCTGTTACGTTCGTGTTCTTGGTCGTTACCGACAAAGTGCTTGATGGTGGCCACAACGCCATTCTCCTGCATACCCTTGACCAAAGCTGCGGATCCCAGGCCTGCCAGGAATGGATCTTCGCCGATGGATTCGAAACCACGGCCACCAAGGGGAGAACGCTGCATGTTGATAGTGGGACCGAGAATCACGTGAGCGCCTTTTGCGATGGCCTCCTTGCCCATCAGACGGCCGGCTTCTTCGAGGAGCTCAGTGTCGAAAGTTGCACCCAAAGCTGTTCCGCAAGGGAAACAGGCTGCTGGTGCGCCGTTGAAGAAGCGAGTGCCACGAACACCATTGGGACCGTCCGAGAGTCGCAGGGCAGGGACGCCATGCTTCGGGATTGCTTGTGTGTGCCAGAAGTCGGTGCCTGAGTTATACGATTAGGAAACCATAACATCGTTGGAGACTGCCGATGGCGATGTCGTACCTGCAAGTAATGAGATCTTTTCTCTTTCTGTAAGCTTCGAGAGAACATCCTCTACGTCTATAGAAGCCATGATGTATAACAAGCGCGAAGGGGTATCAATGAATAGCAAAACAACCAAAAGTTGTAGATGTGGTCAAGAAAAGCAGTGAGTGACACAAGGCAGGAACAACGTTCTTATACATTCACTCTTCAATCACGACTCAAGCAGATAGGCTCTCCAACGATTGGATAAGGCATGACAAGTCAAGTAAAGGAACCACCGTTTTGGGCTCCACAATATCTGCGGCAAGCACTGTTTCGGTCTGCTGGCAGCTCACTTGCTAACAAGCACGCGATGGGGAAGGTCCGCGAAATAAAGGCTCTAAGGCCCGGATTGCCGTCCGATGATCTACCGCGCTTCTCTCCGGCTAAATGTGTCGAGGTCATGGCCCCGCTTTCTCCCTGCCCTGCCACCACTATTTCCTCGCTGAGAAAGGAGACAGATGCTCCGGGCACGAGATACGACTTTCCCCAAGCGAGCCCGCCAAACGGACGCCTCCATATTGCAAGGGAAAGAACGAAATCGATCCCTGAGCACAACAAAGTAGAGGGCTTGTACCGAAGTGAATCCGGGTGCCCCGCCCCGCCTTTCCAAGCATGAGATCAGTCCCGAAATTTAGGCTCCGGCAAGAGGTGGACGGTTGGCATTGATATTGATGATCACAGTTGGATCTATCGTCGTTGACACTCATACGGATACGAGACATTCATTTCAGTCATTCATAAGCTATCGTCCCGAAAGGTCATCGGCCGAACCTCATCACACCTTACACGACCGTCAAAGTGGCATTAGTGCGGAAGTCTGCGGAACTGCTACCAATGAAGATGGTAAAGTTGCCCGGCTCGACCACATAATCCATACTCCTGTTCCACAAACCGATATCACTGATGTTCAATGGGATACTGACTTCAGCCGTCTCGCCAGCCTTGATGAATACCTTCTCAAAGCCCTTGAGTTGGATGTTGGGGACAGTGACACTAGCAACCAAGTCCTTGACGTAAAGTTGGACGACCTCAGCACCATCGTATGTGCCGTTGTTTGTGACAGAGACTGTGGCAGTGATAGAGTCGGTTGCCGAGACTTGCGACGAGGAAAGTGTCACATTTCCGTAATCGAAAGAGGTGTAGGAGAGACCGTAGCCGAAGGGGAACCAAGGCACGGGTGTGTTCAGGATGTAGCTGGAGCCAAAGTAGAGGTTTCCATCTCCGCCGACATAGCCGGGATAAGTAGCTCTTCCACTGTTGAGGAAGTCGTAGTAGGCTGGCAGAGTACCGACATCGTGAGGGAAAGAGACAGACAGCTTGCCGGATGGGTTGATCTTGCCAAACAAGATATCAGCCAAGGCGTTACCTCCTTCCTCACCAGGGTAGAACTGCTGAACAAGACTGGCAGTCGTGTTTGAGATCCAATCTTCGGTGAGTGGCTTGCCAGAAGAGAAGACGACTACAGTAGGCTTGCCTGTATCAATGACGGCCTTGACAAGAGCTCTTTGTGCGCCGACGAGACCGAGATCACTGTTTGGAGTCAGCTTATCATCGTGTCAATCGAGTCTCAACAACACACCTCTCATCGATATGTTCTCCAGTGGTAGCGTTGAGGCCCTGCCACAGCTCTCGCTGATCTCGAGACCATGTACCAACGATGACAACAGTCACGTCGGCATTCTCAGCAGCCTGTACGGCTTCAGGAATACCAGACTCGTCGGTCGACCATCTTTCGCAGCCTTTTGCGTAAGTCACGGTCGCATTAGCTGAAGGGCCAACAGCGTTCTGGATACCCTCGAGATACTCGACACCCCTGTACTGAGACTGGTAAACAACATAATCGCCATAATTCATGAAGCCAGAAGCCATGGGTCCAATCACAGCGATTCTGTCACTCTTACTGAGTGGAAGTGTCTTGTTGGGGTTCTGTAGAAGGACAATTGACTCAGCGTCGAGGTCACGAGCAAGCTTCTTAGCTGCGGCATTGTTGATGATGCTGTGCCATTGGTCCTTAGGAGCAGCCGGATTGGGGTTTTCGAAGAGACCCATTTGGAACTTGACTCTCAAGACTCTGGCGACGGCCTCGTCGACGACACTGATGTCGATGGTTTTGTTGCCGACAAGATCGGGGATTGAGCGGAAGTTGAACGAGCCGCCTCCCATCTGCACTAATGTCAGCTGAGCTTTGTTGTTTGAGTTAGATCATTTGCTTACCTCGACATCATTTCCAGCGGTCAGACATTGCTCAGTGACACATTCAAAATCGTTGACACCACAAGTCAGGAAGTTTTTGAACAAGCGATCGGTAGCACCGGCATCACTCGAGACAAAGTACTTGTAGCCTATCAGATGTCAGTAAGTTGCGCTCTCGTAGCCGTCTGTCCGACATACCCCATTCGTTGCGCAAGATTTCGGTGAGCATAAAGTAATCAGCTACAGCTGGAATGCCATCATACGCATGATATGCAGACATGATCGAGTAAGCCCCACCATCAATGATGGCTCTGTGGAAAGGAGGAAGCCAAGTCGTACGCAATTCACGCTCACCACCATGAACAGGTGCTGTGTTGAGACCTCCTTCAGGATCCGAGTAGGCTGCAAAATGCTTGACCATAGCCGACACATTTTGACCTTGACAGCCAACGATATAGTTGTAAGCCATCTCGCCAGCCAAGTAACCATCTTCACCATAAGTCTCTTCCACACGACCATAGCGTAATTCGCGTGCAAGATCTGCAAGCGGAGCGAAGAGCTGGGTGACACCAAGGGCAGCAGCTTCGATGGCAATCAGCTCGCCCATCTGGCGCTGCAGATCACGGTTGAAAGAGCAAGCTTGAGCAATTGGGGAGTTGAAGATTGTCGCATTGCCAATCAAGAAGCCGTGAATGCCTTCAGTCTGCACGATTGCTGGGATTCCCAAGCGAGTGTTGTTGACAGCATAGTCTTGTCCTACTTTGATGCCTTCGGCCAGCCAGTCCCAGGTGATAGGATAGCCGACGTAGAACATGCCGCCACGGTTCTCGAAGTTGAACTCAAGACCCGTTTGGTTATACTCGCCCGAGGTCGTGTTAAGCCAGTTCGAGATGTCGCCTGGAAGGGTGTGTCAGTCAAGAGTCTTGATCAGGTTCCTGAGGGCCGTTGTACCTTGCATCAACTGTGCCATCTTCTCCTCGAGCGTCATGAGGGACACGAGATTCTCAACTCTGGCATCGACAGACTGAGATGCATCCTTGTAGATGGCATCGGCCAACGAAGCATTCGATTGAGCTTGAGCAAAACTCAGACCAACCAATGTCAGGCCGGCAGCAAAGAGACGAACCATGATTACAAGTCCGATGAGTTTTCGAGGATACGACATGAGAGAGAGAGGCAGATCAGAAGTTTATACAGAACCCACAATACTACCCAGCCTCACTGCTTTCTTGAACATGATCGCTTAGATGCATACCAGGCACCAAGATCCGGAGGTCATCATGCATTGCTGATCCCTATACAGGCTAATATAAAGGCATCAAGAAAAGAATGAAAGATGCTTTGCTGTCGACGGAAAAATTATTTTCTTGAGGATTGAGGAGCAGCTAAGATGTGAGGATCCCCGCAATCACTCCATTGACCCCCGCCTTCTGCTTGCAATGCACATGGGCCACCATATTGGTTAGCCCTAATGTATTGATTGGAGGACTCTGCGGTTGTTCGGTGAGAGGGCGAGGTATCTGGAACGGCCTTTCTGCACTTCTTGACAACGCGACAATACGAGGTGATGCTTGGAAGCCCGCCGGGGGATGATATGATCGTCATCGGTTGACCTCGGCTTGAAGTAGGCCGAAGCTCTCAAGATCATCACTGCAGGTGTGGACATGTCATGTGCCATGATGGAACGTGAGTTGTTGGACATTAGCTAGCGTTGTGCTAGAAGGTTGTCATAGGCGAGTAAGAGAGTGATGGCGTGAGAGCAGGCTTCGACGAGTTTGAGCCAAATCGCTTGCTACTGAAATCGGGTAATCGTGAGGCACAAAAGAGATCTAGAAGAGTATGAAGGAAGGCGATCAGGCAAACCTGCTTCTGACTCTTCGCATGCCCACGCCGCCTGCTTCGCTGCCAGCACCAGCTTCACTTCCAGCGTAACTTGTTGTTCTGCTCATGGGTATAGCGGCACCAATGACAGCAGGCGCAGAGGCGGTAAGAGCAGAGATGTTGCCGTTGACTATGGGGCCTGGTGGTGCCGCAGCTGCAGCAGTGCCCACGCCGGCACCGTTGCGGAGTGCGAAACGCAGAGACTCGGGGTCTGCAAAGCCATAGGGAGGGATTCTGTTTACTCCACCACTGATGGCAGCCGGGCCAGTCTCGAGGATTGGGAGACGGAAGGGCGCGACGCCGTTTGTGGTTTGGCAGGCTTGTTCCAGCAGGCGTTCTCGTATCTGCTGGAGATTGCTCAAGTTCTCGTCTTGTTCAAGATTTGAGGTTGGGGCATCATCCTCTCTAAGCATGAGTGCAATATCGCTGTCGATCTCGCCAGTGCTCACACCCGGTGGTGTGGGCGCACCCTTGTCTGTCTTCGTAATTGGTATGAGAACGGGCACGAAAGGGTTTGTGGTTGTCGATGTGAGAGCGGCAGCTTCCGAGAGAGCAGCCAGGGGATTGGCCCTGGTAGCACCACGAGTGGCATGATGTGAGATGTTGCGCTCCATCTCAGGGGCTTGTGTGGGAGGTGGTGAGCCATGGGCTTGGGTTGCGACGATGTCGTCGATCTCGGTGGTGATGGCAGGAGGGCCAATGACGGCGTCGGCAGCTCCATCGACAGATGCGAGCGAGGGAGCGCTTCCGGGGTTCTGCTGGCTGGGCTGAGCCTGGTGGAAGAAGTGGTGGGTCGCAATCTGAGCGACAAGCGTGGCATGGTTCAACTCTTTCTCCGTGAACAGACGATCGATGGAGAAGGCCGGGGCCTCGTATTGTGTGTAGATGGTCTTTGTGCGGGCCTCGTGGAAGGGCGAAGCTGCGCCATTGCTTTCGTTCTGCAGAGGACGGAAGGATGGAGCAGGAGAGTCGGTGGCATCGTCGTCGGCCGGGGCCTTGCGCTTCTTCAGGCGCTCGTCCTCGGCTTCACCAACGCGATGGCGAGTGTGACGAGTCTTGCGATTACTCTGAATACCGCCGGGGCTTTGAGGCATATTGACGGTGAACTGGCTGGGGTGGAAGAACAGGGCAGAGTTGTCTGCAATGTCGAGCTGCTCCTTTTCGCGCAGCAGCTTGTCGCGCTTCTTCGTGACGCTGTTGATCAGACGACTGCGCACTGTTGTCGCCAGTTCCAGGTGCTCCCGTTGTGCGACCTGGACCTTGTAACTCGAGCTCTTCTCTAGTTCGGCGACGGCCGCTTCGTAGCGGTTCTGTTTGTGTCAGTCTTGGACGGTGCCCTGGTCGCAAAGTGGACTCAACATACTTGCAGGGCTGTCAGATCGGCGTCACGCTGTTCCAGAGCGTGGTTGATCTGCTGGACGTATTCGTGGTATCTCTTGCCAGCCAGAGCCAGGTAGTCCTTGACGGCAGCGTCCGTGTTTGGCAAGCTGCCGCCAGTGACGTTTTCGATCTCTCGCTCGACGTCTTCGGCCGAGTCGTCGAGAGGTCTGTTCTCGTAGGGGTTCGCTCTCAGTATCATTGTCATATCCACCTGGATAGCCTGGAGTTGTGCACGGTAGTGCTGGTGTTGGTCCTGCGTGAACGTCTGGATCATGTCCGAGAGCTTGTCGGTAATGTTATTACGTCTTTTGTCTCGCTTGGACAAGGGTTGTGGCGGCGGTGAGGGCGATACTCGCCGGTCGAGCGCCATTGGTGAGGTATGTGCCATGTCTTCTGTCTGTCTTTTGTGTGAGTGGCAGCAAAGGTTTATCTCAAATCGACCGTCATGAGCAAAGCCATTTTGAGATGCTCGAATCTGGGGACAAGTGAGCACAGACCATGGTCGGCCAACTTTCGGCCCGAGTACCGACCGATATCCTCAAATTGCTCTCTTCGTGAGGCTCCCTCGTACATTGCACGTAACTGCGGAGATGCACTCTAACAGTATTTTTTGTGTCTATCTAAGTGTTTTTGGTCATTATCATTTTCGTTATGAATCCTGCTTCTTTCTTTTCTCGTTCTCATCTCTCGAAAATCGTCAACTGCTTGTTTGCATTCTCCTGGCTTTGCAAATCAAAAACAAAAAAAAACTCCTGTGCTATGCTTGCATGCTTCTGAATGATGCAAAAAAAAAAAAAGTGCATCCTGTCGATGGAAAAAAGTGCTGATGCGCTGGGTGGTAATTATGCTGTGGCAATGCGTAATGAAAAATGCAAAGGGAAAAGGGGGGGGGGGGGAACTGTCCTGGTCTCTGAGGAGAAAACAGCTCTCCTGCTGTGCAATCAATGCTTTTGGTGCAGTATTCCAAGAAATGACCAAAGATGTTGAGATGATGATCCAAGAAGCTCAATCATCCTCGTCGGTGTAGTGTCTCGAAAACTTGATAAGAGAGTTGAACTTCTCATAGCCCAAGATGCGGTTGCCGCCCTCGTAGATGTGATCCTCTCCATCCTCGATGGCGCGATGAAGAAGCATCGTTCTGGGCACGAGCTTAATTCTTCCATCCTTGTCTCGAATCAATTGCATCTTGTCGGGCTTCTGGAGCTCGCCGCCAACGGCTCCCTCAAAATCGCGGCCGACAACCTGCATCTCGGATGCGTCGGTGTCTTGCTGGTCATAAAGGACTCTGGTACCGCGCTCGCGCTGCTCCAAAACGTCGACATCAATGGTGTCCAAGGCGATGATGCGGTAGACGTGAATGGACTTGTTCTGGCCCGGACGGCGCACACGACCAATGCCTTGCGCCATCTGTGACTCGTACTCGTACTGCGTGAGAGCCGGAAGGGGGGAGAAGAAAATGACATGATTGGCGTTGGTGAGGTTTGTGCCGGCGGCTGAGACATCTAAAGAATTCAAGAGCAGCACCGTCTTCTTCTTCTCGCCTTTGTCGTTCTGGAACCTCCCAATCGCCTCCGCGTTGTCGACGTTCCTGGCAGAGTTTTTGGAAGAGCTTGACTTGGTTATGTGATGGGAAATATCTGCGGCCTTGAGAATGTTGGAGGCTTCTTCGATCAGGTCGTCGGACTGGACGAACAAGATAGCCTGATCATCGTTTTCTTCAACTTTATTCAAGATGTCAATAAGCTGTTCGGCTCTTTTGCCATACTTGCTTGCTCTAGACTCTCCAAGCTTGTTGAGATGGAGGAGATGGTAAGACAGAATAACAGCAGAGCAGCCAGCACAGGGGCAAGTCCCGAGTTCATCCCTTGAGCTCTCATAGCAGGCTTTACAAATGACGTGACCGCACGCTGCCGACAACGCAAGGTTCTCGGACTTGACATGACCAGATTCGCATTGTGCGCCTCCACAGCGGGTAGACTCCGCATCGGCCACATACTTTGCAGCGCTCTCCACGAAGCGGAGAGTCTTCTGAGCAGATGCGTAGGCTTTGGCATAACCAACGGCTTTGCTGTGTTGGTTGATGAGCTCCTTCTTCTCCTCCGCCTCGCGCTTCTTCTCGGCTGCAGTCTTCTTTTCTTTCTTGGGGGCCTTCTTCTTGACTTGCTTGCGCTTTCTCTTTTTTCCTGTATGTCCGGAACCGTCGTCTTCACTTTCAGGGAGTGGAGGTGGCTGCTGGAAATTGGGCTCCGGCTTCGAGATGTCGGCAAGCTCTTTAGGATGCCATCCACATAGTGACACGATGTTGAGAGCAATCGATCGGTCCTTGAAGGTATTGTTTTCCAGGACATTCTTGACCCATGGTTTGAACAAATCCTGTCCAGTGCTCTCTTCGTACTTACGACATATCGTGAGACCGTCTCGGAGCGTGTTGCCCGCATCCTCCAATTTAGTTGCGCATTGCTTGACCAGAGCTTTGAGTCCTGTCTTGGTCTCTAAGGTATTCGCATGATACGTCGCAGCAGTACGAGCGAGAGCTTCTTCCGCATTCGTGGCCTTGGGCACGCAACTCAAGCGACCCTTTGAATCGCCTCGCTTGATTCTCATGTCTTGCTCATTCAACTGGCGAGAAAGATCGGTATATGCCAGGCGGTGGTCGGCGAACAATTTGATGGGTACCATATGATCTTGGTAGGCTAGCTCGCCGGCACTCATCACATTTCGGCGAACGAAAGTGTCGAGAAACTTCTGGGAAAGAGCATAGACTTGTTGCTGGATGAGAGTCGAGGGCAGCTCTCGGAATGTTTCAAACTCCTCCACATTGGTCATATCCTTTCTCAAAGTCGCCAGGTTTGCACTTGACAAGAGTCCGGGTGCGTTAGCTCCTATGGGCAAGTTGATACCAAGGAGACGAGCCATACTCGAAACATCAAACGTGTCTTTTAGCTGAGGTGTGGCCGAGAGCGCCCAGCGCTTGTCCGCCTTGATGTTGCAGTAAACGATAAGTTCTTTACCGCCCAAGTATGAGAATTCGTCAACGATCAGACGGTTGAAGTGGAACATCTCGAAGAGCACACACTTGGTGAGGTCTGCCTTCTTGAACTTGTATCGTTGCGAAGCCTGCTTCTTAAGCTCCTGCTCGTCTTTCGATTCAGCCTTGGTCTGTCTTTGCTGGTGTCCCTTCTGTTTAGCCTTGGTGTATTTGATTCCCTTGAGACGCTTGGACTGTTCCGCGAATTTTGTATACACTGGGTCGTCCTCAGTCTTATCGTAAAGCTCATCAAGATGGTGGCTCAAAAAATCAGCACCTTGTTCTTCGAAGATCTTCAGATGAGCAGGAACGCGTGATGAAGCCTTCTGGAGCCAATCTTGAGTAGCCCGTGATCCATTAGTGACATACTCAGGCATTGCAGCGAATGCTGCAAGTCGTTGGTAATATGCTTGACACTTTTCGCTTTGAATGACATTGTCGTTTACAATGATTATTCGGGCATCCCTAAAATCTCTCATCGACAACTTCTTGAGATCAGCAAAGGTTCGAATCTTGATGATGCTGCTCGCGAGTGGATCGGACAGATGCTTATCGGCTTCTTCTGCCCATTGCTTCACAAGTGTGGGAGGACAGACAACAAGGGTGGCCGCGAGTTTCTCAGGCATGACTTGTTCCGGATTGTCGTTCGGCAGGTTGCTCATCTTCTGGATGATGTTGGAGGCCGTCCTCTCGCGTTCCCATTCCATGTTTATGAGCGCAAGCGAGGTGATAGTCTTGCCAAAACCAGCGTGATCGGCAAGAATGCCACCTCTCACATGAACTTTGGAAGAGGCCTTTGCCTCAAGACGCCAGCCAAGGTATGGCAACATGGCTTCCTCAAACTCCTCAATGGTGAATACTTGGCCTGCTTCTTCTTCCTGCTTCAGCATCCACGAAAGCGACCTCTGCTGCTTGGGGAACAACTCGATATCCTTAAGAGCCTTTGCCGTGTAAGGCTCGCCGTCCACGTTACTGTGGAGGATAAAGGACGGAGGCTTTGCAACAGGCTGATCAGACCACTGAGTATTCAGATTCCAACAAACAGAATGGTGAGGGCTGGTGGTAAGTCTGAAAAGCTTCCCAACTGCTCGCTGACACAGGGTCAAGACATTCAGGCTGATAGTGGTCGTAAAGGATCTGCCATCAATGTTGCATTCCATGACGAAAGCCGATGGACGAGCCTTGACGTTTGTCTCATACTTGGAGGCAGACTGCTGGTCTTCATGCGCGTGCAACTCATACTTTGCCTTAAAGGTAGTGAGATGCCAACGAATCTGTGGCAGTTGAGGTGCGCACTCTTTGCATTCGAGGTCACCGGAAATACCTCTGTCGCCTGGTAGATACACGTCTCCGCGAAGCGGCTCCAAGGCCCAGCCAAAAGTGTCAAAGAAGATTTTGTCATCAGGTTGGACTTGATGGTGTCCCTTAAACTTCTCGTTGACATTGGAGAAAGGCAGTTCAAGAGTGAGAGAGGCCGCAGTCTTTGCAACTTGACAATCATTATTGACCACAGATTGTCTGGTGATTGAGAATTGCGACTTGAGATCCAGAGGGCGGAGAGACACAAGGCTTTTCTTTATCCATGTGCCGTTTAAAGCGACTTCCACTTGCATGCCGTTCTGCTTCACCACATCTTCGGGTCTCCAAACGGCATCGACACGAGCAACAACTTCTCTGATCTGGTCGTACTCAAGCTTCGAAGGATCAAATGCGAAGACAAAACAGTCGAACTCAGGACGGCCGATGCGAGTAGGGTCCAGGAACAAAAACATATTCGAGGCATTGACAGACTGCTCTCTCTTGTAAAGAGACTCGCAGGCAGTGCCGCACTTGCGTAGAAGCTTGTAAATTCCTACGATACCTTCGTACGACTTCTCTTCACTTGCAACGACCAACTCAGGGTAGACCCTCTCGTTCGTCTTTGCGGGAATTCCAAGACGGGCGGCCCAAGAGGGGACTTCAAGGCCCTTGCCTTCGATCGTCAACTTGGTCGAAGGATTTTCGTAGACTCTCCAAGACCAGTCGCTCCCATAGAAAGCATCGTGGGTGACTGCACACTTCGCGATGGGCTCCTTGAAAAAGTCGCGCAGACTGTGGAGCTCGCTTTCACCCCATAGGGCATCCCCAGCCTTTGTGTAGAGCTTCCACTCCGGCTTGTCAGGATCCAAGACCAGATCGAGACGAGCGAATCTGGAATCATAAGAAGCAACCCACGAAGCTCCTCTTCTGAAACGACTGAAGGTAAGCGGATCCTTGATGGTGTTGTTGACTGCCTCAATGTACTTGTCAACCACCTTCTCAGACTCGTGGAGGGTGGTTTCCATGTGCGCACGGAGAGTAGCAACGTGAAGTTCCAAGTGGAGCCGCAACACCATAGGCAGCTTCGATCTCCAACTCTGCACGAAAGTTTGAGGGTGAATACGCGCATGGGTAGAAGGTGCCTGGTACTCGTGGGTGGGTTTTACACCACATTGTATGCAGGAGATGTGACCGCATTCGCCGCACTCTTGGATGGACTTTTGAGTCAACTCCAACTGGCCCTCACAGACGCACTTGCTAGCAGATTTATTGGCATTGTCTAGCAAATTTTGTAAGCTGATGGGTGTCAAAAGAGTTGCTTGGGATCTGTCCACGAGCTCTAGTCTCTCAATCTTGCTCTTGAAGGCAGCCTCCTGAGCTTCTTGGGGACCGCTGTGGCCTTTCTCCAAGATCTTGAAAGCCGAGATAAGGGCAGACGCAATAGCGGAGCCCACAACAGGGGTACTCATCGCATTGCCGGCCAGATCTTGGATGTTCTTCTCAGTTTCGGTAGTAAAGGAGATCATGTGGAGCGGCAATCCTTGAAGAATCAAGGTTTCCACGTTCGCCAGTGGACCCCCACGATCCGTAACGTAGAAGTTGCCGGAAGGAGTCAGGCAAGGGGCGATGCCGAAAGGCACAGTATCAACAAAACGGTCGATGTTCTGTGAAACATCCCAAATGCGAGTCTTGTACTGGACATCGTAGTCTCGCTCCTTCTGCTTGTCGTTGTCCGGCTCGGCGGGCTCGACGGACTCGGTAGACTCCAGCTCCGGCACACCTGAGTGATGAGCCTTACGGAGCATTGACATGTCCACGAAATCCCAGACCCTCTCAACCTGCTTACGGAACCAACTCTTGTTCGCGTACTCAGGGAGATTGAGCGTACCACTCTCTTGCCATTGAGTCAATGGACGATCGACACCTAGATCGTGCTCTCTGCGGTATCTGATGTGACGAATTTCGCACAGCGCCCAGTCGTGTTCCCTGATAGGACCATCGAGCGAAGACTGTCGAGCCAGGAGACTCTTTGCGCGAACAACGATCGGGTCATCGCTGGGAAGAAGAAAAGATGAGACGGGCGAGCTGGCTTGGCGCCTGAAGTCTTGCATGCGATTGTAAAACTCGTCTTTGACAGCACCTGGGTCTCTGTAGGCCTTCTGCAGATCTTCAAAACGGTAGCATACCATGTAGCCTCTTTGTCTGGTCTGTGGGAGATAGAAGTTCTTGGTGTCAACTAGAACTCCTGCCGAAACATAGCCGATGTTCTCGTATGCTGCAAGCATGTCGTTCCATGGAGCTCCGTGAACATTCTCGAGTATAAGGATGCGTGGATGGTATCTCTCAGCATACTTCAAGACAGCATTGAACGTGTCACCGGATTCTCCGCTCTCGTTCAACTGCTTTTGCTTGTTGTTAAGCTTTGAGAAATCAACGCAAGCGGTGCCAGCGATAAGGATATCGATGTTGCCAGGAATCTTGGCGAGGCCGCCGTATGCGGTGGTAGCTAAATCATGCTCTGCGTTTGTGATCTCGGTGATGTCTCGAAAAATGATGGGAGGGTGGAAACATCTTTCAATGTAAGCCTGCTTCCAAGCTACGATCTCAGCACTGAAGAGGTGGTCGAAGAGCAACTCAGATGGCCCTTGACTCTTGAGCGCAGCATTGATCATGTGCATGGCGAGGATAGGACTCTCAGTACCGGAGCACATTGTGGCAACTCGGAGACGACGGGATCCGAGATGCTTCAAGACATCGTCGAGGGTGTGCATTCGCTTGTCGATCGACGCCTTTGCCTTTGACACGATGTCCTCAAAGATCTCGCCGATGACGCAGAGTGGAGGCAACGTTTCAGAAAGAGTCCTGTCCATTTCGTTGCATAGGTTCTTCATGTTACTCTTGGATTTTTCGGGGTCCTCTGCGTTAGTCTCTTCCTCACCGGCCATTTCGGCGCCAATGAGAGGGTTGAATTCCTCACCAACATCCTGGGTGGCACGCCTAGGGACCAAGTTTGAAGATTTTGGGGTACGCCTGCCGGCGATCTTTGGTTTCTTGAGAGGTGGCTCATTGTCTGAGGCAGCCACATGAGAGGCGGTTCCATCAGATGAAGTGGATGGTTGAGACGACATGTCCGAATCTTCGTCGTCGACTTCTGTGCCAGGCAGGTCGTCGCTAAAGTCTTCGTCTTCCTCTAATGCTTTCTTCTGAATCAATTCTGGCTCTGAGTCGTCTAGTCCGAAGCCAACGGGAGGTTCAGAATAGTTGACCACAGTGGAGTTGCGAGCAGATCTGCGGGTATGTGCGGTGTTGGTGTCAGGGGGTGGGGAAGCGCTGGCTGGCGCAGACGGACTCTTCTTTCTTCTGGATTGACTAGCAGAGCAGGAAGCTCCTACGGTCTTCTTCTTGCGAGGTGGCATTATGGGCGATGGGGGATTGAGTGTCGCAACTGCGATTGGGGGTGAAGATTGCTGCTTGACAAACTGGTCGAGAGGTTCGTTATGTTTGCGCGCAGGGGCAACGACTGGAGGAGTGATATCAACGAACCGCAGCTTTGCAGAGCAGATAGCTGCGCTTACTCTCAACGTGCGAAAGAAGACGTCGAGGAGTTGTGGTGTTTCTTCTCTTCGGTTTGTTGAGCGCGGCGGCCTTCACAGGGGGTGAATTCTGACTGAGTGTGTTGTGTTCGGGCTCCGGGGGTGAAGCTGTGACTCCAGGGCGCTCTGTCTTGAAAAGTCGTATTGCTCTGTCCTCCAGCCAGAAGCGAATATCTCCTACTCTTTTTCTCTGGCCATTGCTCTGCGGCTTTCCGCCAACATATATGTGTTCTTCAACATCTGAATCGTCGCTTTGAGGCCTTGGTACATACGACGTATACCTTCGACGAGCCATGGTGAACGTATGCACCTATGTTAGCGCCTGCCCTCCAATTGATAGATGTGTAGAGTCGTTGACACGCATGTCAATCTTTCGGGCTCGAAGAGCAACCGGAAGACGCGACGCGACAACTTGGCATGGACTGCTCATACTCTTTCTCAAAGAGGCTGGCGTGGTCGGCATCTCCAGCCCCCGAGCCGAGGTTCTACCATCAAGCCAGGGTTATACTCGCTGCAAGACATATCGAGACAGGAAGCAGAAACATTGAGCCATGAGCGAGTCCAGGAACCCAGGATATGTTGGTCGTTGAGGACAGAGCTGAGTTCGAGCCATCCAGAACGATACAGTGTCGAAACCTGGACCAGGGATCACGACAGGTGCTGTGCAACGATTTCGGCGCAATCCAGTCTGACTTTGACGGACCACATCAATGGGAACACTCCAAAACCACTCCAGAATCCAGTATTCAGTCGACATAAAGCTCCCCACGCTCATTGCTCGCTTATATGAGGAAGGAGCAACACGAGAAAATGAGTATGAAGTGGTGTGTTGTGAGGGTAAGAAAGAGGAAGGTGGTCGAGGTGGATGGTGAGGAGGAGGGAGTGCTTCTCCATGCCGGACTGAGGCCTCCCATCGCTACCGACTAACGCACGTGTCAATCGTTTTGATCAAACGATCCGACATGAAGACTAGGCAGCAGCGACGGACGGGTCGGAGTGTGAGACGAAGAAGAGAAAATCATCGCACACCGCTGCTAATGGCAGGTGCGATGAGCGAGGAGACACATACCGCTCAAGGCGACACAAGAGTGCTAAAGTTGCGTACAGATGTCCTGTGAACGTGATGAAGCCATCATGGAGGGCGAGATACAAGCGAGAGAAAGCGCCTGGTCGTTTTCTGCCGAGCCATCACGAAGTCTTCCGGAAGAGAATGATAGTCTTGGAAGGTCGGAAGGAAGGTAGGTACAGGAACAGTACTGAAGAGTGTGTCGGTATGTGCTGATGGAAGAGAGGGCACGTAAATGACGCATACCCGGAAAGTTTGACTTGCGTGGGACGACGACAGCCCAATGCGGTCAAGTGCTCGACGAGGCTCGGTATCAAGCCACGAACGAGTGATCGTTCAACCTGGCCTACAGAATGTCGTGGAGTTCTTAGGAAGCGGTTGCTTGATGGACTCGGCAAGATCAGCCCACGTTCTTAGTTGCACGAACGCAGAGGCAGATGCAGGTAAGCAGATATAGAGCCACGACTCGACGGCAAGAGCGTAACCAAGGACTCCGAGGATTCTGCCCTTGCGTCGTGCCACGACACTCGACGATGATGTCGTTCTCGACCTTCCCGTCGACCAAATTAAAGCCCGATTGATCACCTCCAATGCTTGCACAAAGTATATCACGAAGACCAAAGTCACAAGGAAAGGTAAGCAAGAGCTAGGTTTATCAAATCAAGGTGTGCTACTGCAAAATTGTACAACATGCAAATCAGCTCCCGTTGATCATGACACCGGCCACCGAGGTGCGAGAAGCTATCTTATCCTGGCGCTAAACCTTAGCACAACAGTGGCTTGGTGCCGTTGTTGGGAAGCTTAGCACGGAATAGAGCAAAGGGACGCCGTCTCCTGTCGGTACCAGGCCAGACGAGAGGGCTGAAAGCAAGTTGGTTGTTTGTGAAGTAAAGGTATCCATCTGTACCCGTGCTCATCTGCAAATGCTGTCAGTAAACATTCTACTTCGAGCCAAGGGCCAGTGACTTACCGTATCAACCCAGTTGAGGCGAGGGTCACGCAAGAAAAGAGAACTGGTTCCGTTGACAGGGTTATAAAAGCTGATGGCGTTCTGCTCAGCATTTCCATGGTAGATGTATCCATTAGTGTCAGTCTCATAACCATCCGAGACACCTTTCTGGCCACGACTGACGACTGAAGCCTGGGCAAGAGCTTCCGAGAATTGTCCGTTGTCGCGCAATCTGGCAGTAGGGATGGAGTACAGATATCTCTTTCCGACACCGCCAAAGTAGAGGTCCTCGCCGTCAGCAGAAAGAGCGATACCGTCAGCACCAAAGCCTTGGAAGCTGAGTGGTTGGCCGGCTTGGAAAGCATAGATGGGCAATCCCCAAACATAAGCAAGGAACTGGGTTGCAGGCGCGACGAACTCGGAGCCTTGCAAGTGACGCCATGATTCACCGGTACCGAGATCAACGACTACCAGACCAGTACGTCCTTCGATGGATGAGTCGGTGATGTAGGCGACACCTTTACCACTCGCTGTGATGTTCGGCCGCAGATCGAAACGAACGTCGTTCAAGTAAGAATCTCCAGGAGCAACATTTGCAGGGAAGACGATGGTCTGGAAGACAGTATTGTTTGTCAAGTTGATACCAACCAGCTTGGGTCCACCGACAGTCGCCTCGACAATAGTACCATTAGGATCCTGCACTCGGCCAGTGTCGAGAACCCAAGCGCGTTCGAGGGAATCGATGACAATACTCTGAGCACCGATAAAGTGGTTTTGGTAGTTTGCTCCAGTAGGAGGTGTGGTGGTGTAGTTAATGGCTGCTAATGTCAGTCAATGCAATATAGAAGCTATGGGACTCGACACTCACCTCCTCCCGGAGGACTATTCCATTCAACATTGGGGAAGGGAGTCTCGGTAGAATTTCCAGTCAATTCGGCAATAGTATATTTACCATTGGAGCCATTGTTCGTATTATTTCCGTCCAAAGCACCAGGATAGTTCGAAAACTTGCGACCAGTCGAGGACACAGCAACGCCCGTCGGCCACTGATCGTAGTACAGATGAACAAGCTCCAACTCCGGTCCAGCAGTACCAGGATCCTGTATAAGTTGCTGACTCGAGCCTAGTAGAGGCAGCAAAGAAGCTGCAGCAAGAAATGTAGAAAACATTATGATAGGATTGAGTTACGAAGGATGAAGAAACAGTTGACCCACCTCAATGGCTCGCTAGCTACTTGTATGCGTGCCTGGCCTGTCATGACATAACGTGTATTTTAGATCATCGCAGCACGTCATGAACATTCTTGGAAAAGCTCGGCATCCATACACTTTATTGCGGAACGCCGCAAGGGAACGAGAGAGAGGGGACAGAGTGAATCGAGGTGATGCGAGACCGGCAGGTGGCCGGATGTGCGGGGAAGGCATATCATCATGCTGGCGTCGAGACTTGATGGATTGGGCTTTTCGGCCTGTCAGCCTCAGGCATCTCCACGGCAGATAGATCAAGAACTCGCTGTCATTGATACACAGCCATCTTAGCTCGTGGACTGGTGGAAATTCATTCAGAAACTGAATAATGGATGTCAAGGCCAATCCATCCTCTTTGCAGTCACGGATGCACCAGTAGAAAGAAGACGAGAGAAATATTCAAAAGTGGTTCATCAAGACGTCGAAGTTGGCACGAAGGCTGTTGGTAGCTGCAAAGGCATGATTTTGTATCTTTTTCTTTTCACTCGCCCACACGGCCTTTTTGTTTCATTCAACCGTGGCGGACAAAGGAGTAAAAGCAACCCTAAGTCGAAATGCGTGACTCGTCCCAGCCCTTCGCTTACTCCGTGTTGACGATGTTGATAATCCATTGAAGAAGCACCAGCCCAGCAACGTTGCCAGAATACACAAAATGCGACGCGCTTAGAAGACGAGAGCGGCACCCTTGGTCTTCTTGTCACCACTGTGGAGAGAGGTAGGTTAGTATTGGACAGAGGTGCATAGGGGAGCAGAAGAACATACCCCAGCTCGAAGTGCTTGCAACGCTTGAGCGCAAGCTGTGCCTTGGTCTTGCATGCTGTGCACTCCAGTCTCAGGACAACCTTCTTGGTGGTCTTGGCCTTCTTGTGGAAGACAGGCTTGGTCTGACCACCGTAACCGGACTGCTTACGGTCGTAACGACGCTTACCCTGGGCGAAGAGGGAAGCCTGTAAAATAGATAATGAGTTCCCGTTTGCAGTGTGTTCATCTCAGATGGCCATCCATACCTTGCCAGCCTTGTACTGGGTGACCTTGTGCTGGGTGTGCTTCTTGCAGTCCTTGCCCTTGCAGTAAGTGCGGCGAGTCTTGGGAACGTTGACCTGAAAGCGCGCCTTGATCAGTATTTGTTCAAGGGTGCTTGGTATTTTGTGCGCCGTGTCTGGTTGCTGCTGCCACTGTATTCGCTCGGCCGTGGTTGATCTCATCATATGCGGTCCGTCTTGCTATCTCTTTCGTCCTGAATGCTTGCGTTGTGCGGTGTTCGAGTGTGTCGTTCGAAGAATATGTGGCCGGCGCAGGATCACGGTGTTTGTCGACTGTTCTGAGCTCGTTGGTGGCGGTATGCGCTTTTCGATCGGAAAATGGACGGAGATGAGAGATACGGCCTCGGTCGAGTCGAGATTGATGGCGACATTGCTCCCAGAGACACGGCGCACGGAATAATATGGTTGCTTACCATTTTGGCGGTATTTGAGTAAGTCGCTGGGTGATGGGAAAGAGTCTCGTTTTCGCGTCTGCCAAAGCAACACCTCGATTTTCGAATTGTGTGAGTCCGAGCGCGCCGTGTGTCGGCTGGACAAAGCCGCGGTTTTACCGTGTGGACTTGGCGTTTCGTATTCTATGCATCTTCACTCATCGGCTTGCTCTGGTGGCTGAAGTGATGGCCCTCTTGTACTTTCTATTGCGGTCTGCGGAAAGAAGAACGTTGACTCCGGCATGGTCTATTATCAATGGTATAGCTTATAGACAACCACATTTTCCACTTGTGTTGCTGACGAGGGCGCATCCGATGTTGACCTCAAGCTTGATGGGAACGAAGCTTTGTTCGGAACTCGCCATTGTTGGCAACCACAGCTATCTAATCATATGTACCAAAATCAATAGTAAGGTCTCGACTCCTCCCATTTACGCTTCTCAATTTCCAGTCCACTCCCGGATGCTATGCTATCCTCCATTCTTCCTGGTGTAGTGATTTGGCCTACTGGAGTCTGGTTTGCGGAACCCTCGATGCGATAGACTGCGCCGATCCATTCCCACATCCTGCTCACATCTCCTGTACGGCCCTCGCGCACCATGGTTCTGACGTTGGCGTTGCCTTCAACAAGTTTCTGTACCGCCGTCCAAATTCTGTTACGCTCTGATGCCCGGAACTCGTCGCGAAGCACATCGTCACGTAAGGCAACCATGCTTATCGTAGGCTCAGAATAACCATTGGGATCCTGAGCATGTAGACTAGCCTGGGCGGCAAGCTTGTCAAGAGCCAGACCTGCCAGACGCTTGGCTTGTGTAGAAGTTGAGCGGCGCTTAGAGATTGTGCGTTGGCCATACACAGCTGTAATGGTCAAGACAAGAATAGCTACAAGTTCGCGAACATGCTGTCTAATCGTTTGGCGAACGGATCGTTTGAAGGCGCAGTGGAGGGGGACTTTTGCGAGAGAGATGCTGCGGAAGGAGCGGACAGAGGTTTGTCTGTTGTACCGAAGGCGGGTCTGTTAGTCAACTCTTCACGTAAGCCTGGTGATGCATAACTCAAACAAAGAATCGAGTAAAAGGAGATTCAACTTACGGGTCAACTTTGGTCTTCACCTCATCACGCTTCGGGACATCTTCGATTGCTTGGTCAATCAGCTCGAGAATGTCCTTCATGCTTTTTGCCCTGGCAACAACCGCAGTCTTAAGTTCTGGCTCGCTGATGTACGGGGTTTTAATCTCACCGCACTCATATTGTGCGTTGGCCTGTCGCAATACAGTCTCGACAGCATGGCTTGTCAGTGCCGTAATCTTGCGGAGCTTCTCACTGTCTGGCTCGCAAGTAGGCGGTACAGGTATGAGACCTCCGAGCGTAAGAGGGTGCGACACGGGCACGAAGCCATCGTCGCAGACGATGTGGAGGTTTTCCCTGCACTCGGCATGCATGGGACATGGCTCACACTCTGGCTGTAGGAAAGAGGCCCATTCTGGGATCTGCACGCCAGCCAGGGCTGTGGATGGCTGGCCAATTCCACAGAAGCCGACCTTGATCTTCTCTTGTCGCCAGACAGCAGCAACTCCAACGAGCATGGTAAGCAAGATGGTCCAAGGAGCAGCTCTAGCTGCTCCAGATCTCGGCCTTCTTCGACGAGGTACACGGCTCAGGGCAGTACGTGGGTTCTCTTCCTGAGCTTTGATGAGGTCGTGCTGCTCTTCTGGAGTAAACTCCTCGCCAGCGACCATTTGGTCATACTCCTCCTCGTATTCTGGCTCGACCTTCACACGAGATATGGGCATCCTAGACACGGCGGTATCATCTTCCTCTTCCTGGCGATAAAAGCCATCGGTTCTGCGCCTGGCATCCCTGCTCTTTCTTCTTTCCCTGTCTCCAGATGGACCAATCGTAGTTCTTCTTCTGTCTCCACTCTTGCTGCGGTATGCGGATGGCGGGGAGCTTCCACTCTGAAAAGGGTTGTCTTTGGAGAAGGGAGAGTCTGCGCCCTGGTCGCGGTAGACGGGTTGTGGAGGTTCACTAGGGAAAGAAGACCTCACTGTACGTCTCGGGGTTGGCTCAGGCTCGACGGTAGCATGTTTGCTGGAAGCACGACGAGCACTCGGCGGGGCAAAAGACCTCCTGGTCGAACGCGGAGTTGGCGCAACAATTTCATCGGCAGCTGGTTGCATGACGGTACGCCTAGTAGTTCGTCTTGCGGGAGTTGCGGATACAGTGATGTTGTCGTCACCGTCGTCTTGGTCGTCGTCGCCGGTGCTCGACTGGCTGGAGGGCACGTCCACGATGCCTCTTGTTGAGCGCACAGTGCGAGACTGGACGTTCAGAATCTTTCTGGCCTGAGGAGCGACGTTTGAGTTGAAGATGGCGATCAAATCGGACTTCTTTGCAGACGAAGGATAGGCGACATTGTGGGCGACCAGAATGGAGCGCAGACGGGGCACAGTCAGGGAGCTTGGATCAAAGTCTGGCTGCAGGTATCCGTACTCGTCGTCGGCCATGGCTGCTGAGTGTGCAAGGCTGGTGTATGCGGTCCAGAAGATGGCAGTTGCTCGTGCGCCAGGTCGATTGCCTAGTGGTGCAAAAGGAAACAAGGAAGGAACCAAGACGCAATGTTTATCGGGGTCCAAGCGTCTTGTTGCCTGTCCAATACGTCAGATTTTCACGTGTTGCATGTGGGGAAAAGTACGATAAGCTGTGAGATTTTGTTCGAGCTGCATGGAATCTTCTGTATCGAAGCAACAGCCCTTTGCCTTTGAAATGTCGTGTGCAAAGTGTCAAAATCCTCTGACCCTCGAGGTCGATCACTCGGATGACGAAGACGTGTCTATGGGAGCCGGTTCTTCCAGCGCTGCCGCAGCTCAGAACAATCACACAGTCCCTGACGATGTAGCGCTCAATTGCGGCTGCCACTTCCACTGGTATGTGCAATCTCCTTGTATACAATTCTATGCCTGCTCTAAATTTGTATGATCAAAATATAGGCAATGTCTGATCGACGAATATCAAATCACCGAATGTCCCTCATGTCACCAATCCTTGCTCACTCCCGCTCCGAACGGAGGCCAACAACTACTGTGCACCTTGCACAACGAGGGCGGCGTACAAGAGAACCTCGACATCCTTCCTATTCTGACAGAGGAGGCCTATTTGCACGCATACCCCGAGGACAGAATCAGCCGCGCCTTCCTCGAACTCTGCCGCGAAGGTGACGTCTCGGCCGTCGTTGACCTGCTGAAGAGCTGCAACGAGCCCGACTCAGACGATGATGACATGGACGACGAGCCTGTCGTCCCGAAAAAGTCCATGGACGAGGTCCTTCGTTACCAAGATCCAATCGGCGACATGCAATCCGGTCTTCACGCCGCAGTCGCTGGCAACAGTCGCGAGGTCGCTTGGTTGCTATTACTGCTTGCATCGGAGCTTTCTGAAATGGAGTTCCCTGCTTTGGTATACCAACAAGCCGCCTCGCTAGGCATCATGAGAGAGGATCAGACGGGTAAAGTTGACATCAGAAGCCTCAAGGATGGCCAGGGAAGAAGTGCGGAACAATTGGCTGCCGAGCTCGGCGGTGTGTGGCATGGCTGGCCTGGTAGCGGTCGCTTGTCCGTCTAAGGCCACTAAGCTTTGATGTTTTGGTTGCTGCTTGACTTTCGCACCGTTCTCTGTCTAGACAGCAGCTGTGAAATCATGAAATGATTCACATCCTCATCTGCCCAGTAAGAGAGATGCGATGCCACTGCCGCGATCAGCGAAATGTCGAAAGCACCCCTATATCTTGGATTAGTCCTGCTTTCTATCGAGTTAAACTTTCTCACTCACTCTTGGATGCTGTAGTCGACTCTTCCATTGGAATTCAATGCTCGAACCTTGGCCTCTTCCTTCTTCAGCTTACGTCCACGCTGTTCTGCTTCCGCTCTTTCGCTTTCGGCCATTTCGTGATCCACATCACCTTGCGCGCCCTTTCTTGTGTTTTGGAAACCAGCATAGAGCGTCTCGAGCTCGGCGTCAATAAGGGTTGGAGGGCGCTCTCCAGCTTCGTCGGCTTTCTGTGCATCGCTAACCAACCTGTCTTTCGTGTCCACGTCCACCTTGTCGATCTTGGTGTTTGTGGCCGGTGCGACGGGGACCAGACCTCCAGCCGCGTTTGTCCCACCGCCGAGCGATAATGGTGTACGAGACTGGCTATTGCCTGCTGGTCCTCCAAGTTTGCCCGCATCTTCAGCTGTGAAACCAAGACTGCGGTTGAGCAAGCTACTTGCAATACCGGAGCTGAAACTCGACCAAAGACCAGAGACACTCTGACCGACACGTGCACCAATACCTGTAAGACCTTGGCCAGTGGCGGTACTGAAGATACCTCGCTTCGTGTAGGGTAGTGGTTGTGGCTTGAGAGACGACATGGCAGGTGAGATCAAGGGCTCAATCCGGTAACTGATAGGATCGGTAGGATGGAAAATGTTGAAGACCTGGCGGCATTTTGGTGAGGAGATAGGTAGGTCAGAGTTTTGAGTACCCATTCCTGTCAAATTGTCAGAGCTACTCGAAGTCGAGCCAAACAAAGCACTAGAAGAGTCCGCATTCTTCTGATGGCCGTGTCCAACATCTCTGGCGGCAATTGTGCGGCCTTTGAGCATCTGAAAGAGACCAATGGGTGAACCGAGCGCATAAAAGTCCTCTACGTCAAAGTTCAGCTTCATCGGGTTGCGTGAAGCCTTGCCAGAAACTTTCTGCTGCGCCTCCGATTTTTCTTGTAAACACAGAATGTCGAACATGATGGCTGATCCCAGTGAGTGACCAACCAGACTGACTTTTCCATTGAACGAAGGATTGCGTTCACAGAACAGCTTGTGAATTCTGTTGCACTCCTCAAGCACAATGGTCGCAATAGCATCTTTGTACGCGGGACTTTGATAAAGAAGAATATCCAGAGCCAGATCCGTGATGAGATTTCTCACGGCTGGTACACCTTCAACTGAGATATTGTCAAGGTTGGGATAGTCTTCCTCTTCACCGAAGCCGCCGAACGCAAGGTCGTGTTCCTTTCGGTTGTGTTTGAGAGCGCGATTGGGGAAGTCGAGTTTGTGCCTCCAGTTGATTGGCAAGACCTGAATTCGGCAATTCTTAGGTAACGCGTCGACCTCCGAATTGAGCGCCTGCAGATCAGCGCTCTCGCCGTAGACAGCCTTGAGAGTCTTCCGTAAAGTGTTCACGTCTCCAACGAAGTTCACAGACTCCATACGTAAGCCTAGGCGCTGGCCTATGCCGTGAGTAACGAGCAGAAGGTGCTCAATTTCTCGGTCTTGTTGTTCTCCTTCTCTGTCACGGTAGTCGTCTTGAATCTCCTTCTCATCACGCTTGCGGATCTCCTCGTCCTGCTTCTGAGGGTCCTCCTGGCCAGCACTGACAAGAGAACTCATTTGCTGCTCCAAGGTCTGGCGATGCTTTTCAGACTCGGGACTTGCGATCTCGGCGTGAAGACTATCCGCTTTGGTTCCATCCACAGGTACAAGTGCCGTGCTCTTTGCAGACTCCTGTGATGAGACATCTACGGTAGCGGATTTCGTGTCCGAGTCTGCCTTTACTTCCTTCTCTTCGGGCTTCTTGACCTGAACAGTGTAGCCACGAGTGACTTTAGTGCCAGCGTAGTGAGCACCTCCGGCAAAGCGCTTGTAGACACCACTAGACATGCGACTTATGAAATCTTCCGTTAGTATCCATGCAGTCGTAGTATCCTGATATGTTACGACTGAGTTTGAGTGAGGTCCGAAAAGGCGGTAAGTTTGAACAGGATGAGTGGATTGCGCATCGTCAGCATGCTTCGTGTTCTGATCACGGAGATTTGGGAGAGAGCCTTTTGATGCCAATGGAGACGAGGTAGCAGAGCGAGACTGTGAAGCTGATCTGGTGGGCTCTTGCTTCTTCCACCTCCAAGGGGTGGCTCTGAGGTATTGCTCTTCCAGTTGAGCAGCCAAATTCTCATCACACGGCTTCTGAACGGCGCCCTCTGTTGCAGTATGTCAGTAAGACCCATAGACTTCTCTACAGCTCCAGAGACCAACCTTGATAGAACCAAGTTCCTCGACGGACCTCGTACACAGGCCCCAGCCAGTATGCAGGAGCAAGCTCCCTATTCAAGACATCCACATCGAAGAGATAGTCTTCGTTCACAGGCACCTTGGCAGATTTGTGGTGAGGCCCAAGTCCAAGCTCTTTCTCATTTGTGATGTCGTCGGACTTCTCCAACTCTCTTCGCTCTGCGGCATCATCCTCTCCTGAGACTTTGTGGAAAGCGGTTTCGATGGCGCGCGAGTCTTTCTGAGAAAAGGGAGCATATTTCTTGGGAGCGATTTTAGGTGCTTCGACACCTTCGGGTTTGCCCAGAGGCTTGTCGGAATAGACAGGTTTGCGCTTTGGTACGTCGACTGCAAAGAACCACTGCACGCGCAGAGGCGGGCAGTCTCTGGGATAGCGCTTCAAGCTGAGACGATGTCTGTGGCTGACCTTGTGGTCTCCTCCACGCTGCTGCTTGAGGCCAATGTCGCCAGAAGATTGGTCGGACGCGTCTTGGGCCTTGACAAGCGGGCTACGAGGACCCCAGGGGGACAGCTTGTTGATGCCAGCAGCCAGATAAGACTGGTTGTCCGGTGTCGACATGTTGCTACCCTCAGCCCCACGGGCAGGAGAAGTGTCTTTGGACCAGGCAGGGCTTCGTGACGGCGGACGGGAGGGCGAAGGAGCAGTCGGAGGATAGGCAAGCTGCGCCCGCACACGGTTGATCAGGGAAGCGATACGCGCCAACGTGTCTACAGCTCGAAGCTACACGATCGCTTGTCGTGATGTCTTGTAGAGCAACAGCAACGGGATAATGGATGGTAACAAGGTATCGCTGTTTCTTCCAAAATCGATATATCTGATGGCAGCGAGCTTCTCCAGGCAGAGAGGCCCTGCATGCAGCGACGTGCCTGCATACAGCCCCTCGTCGCGAAGTTAACTTTACGCCAGCTTGACCGTGACGTCGGTCAGCCCTATCGGCGCGACCAATTCACCCGACGCTGTCTCACTTTTCCACTTGTCTTTTCCTCGCACCGCTGCCTACTGTCTTTCCTGCATTCCCGTCTCTCCTACGACCACCTCTGCCCTCTGCAGTTTCCTGCATCATGGCGCCAGAAAAGTCGGCTGAGCACGCTCATATCGAGAAGCTCATTGCCAATAATCTCCCGACCAGTCCTATCTATGCCTTCCTGCTGACTCCTGTGCGTGTTGTCTCGGCATCCAAGGGACACGTTGTGTGTCGCTTGCCCTTGACCAAGAGCCACATGAACTCCAAGGGCGGTATCCACGGTTCAGTCTCGGCTACCATTGTGGACTGGATGGGCGGTATGGCCATCTCATCGTATGACTTGCGAGAGAAGTCTGGTGTGAGCGTCGATATCCACGTCACCTACCAAAGCTCTGCAAAGGAAGGTGACGAGATTGAGATCGAGGGCATCGCAGACAAGGTTGGTGGTTCGTTGGCTTTTACTAAGGTCAACATATACAAAGTCCAGGAAGGTCGGCGCGGTGTCGCTGTCGTAACTGGCACCCATACCAAGTTCGTAAGAGCTTGATGAACACAACACGCTTTCTTCTTTGCGTCTGCCATACATTTGCTCTTTAATGGCCCGGACTCACTCGGAATGCGAAGATCAACGTCTTTCGTGCTTTAGAAGCCACTGGGATTTTGCGATCTGACCAGTGCGCAATTTTTAAGAGACTACACTTAGATATCATCACATACACCTTTGCATATACAAGGCCTGCCAAATTTTCTCACATCATGCCACTGCCCATGTGTTCTCCTGCAGCCTGGAAGCCATGCAAGGCCTGGCCACAATGCCGCTATTGTTTCATTGACATCTCTTTGGTACTTCCAATCACAAGAGTACGGGCGTAGGGTACGGCTCAGGGGCTTGGAAGTAGTCACCACTTCGACAACCATACTAACCATACCCACCAACTATCGAAATTCTCTCCGGTCTTGTCCGTGCGGCTGGCTTACGATGTTCCCACCAGAATTCTTTACCTACACGGGAAGCGCAATCTAGTCTCTGCATCGAACACACTCTGTTCAAAGGATCGAACATCTCATCTACTTTTTTAAACTCATCGTATGCATGTCTGTCATGCTGCGTCTGTGGGGTTAGGCGCAGTAGGTTCCGCTGCTGCAGGTCAATCCGGTCGTTCGCGGATTGTTTCATGGATAGAACGCTCACGCAGAGAAGAGTCGAAACAATGGTCCGCTAAGATCACTACAGATGTCAACTTTTGATAAGATCCACCGTCGCTTGCAAACAACTGAGACACGGCAAGGTGTAACTACTAACAGTGCCAACTCAGCAAAGCATCAGGGAACCCAAGACCTTTGGTAGCCGAGCAGCTCACCAATAGCTCAATATCTTGCCCTGGCCTTCTGGGTTCAGAGACCAGTCCTTTCTGCCGTCTTGGTCAGCGGCTTTCCGGGAGCTTGTTCGCGAGTAATGGCGGTGAGAGAACTCAACTCGTTGATCCGGAACGGTACTCCCATCACTCTTCCTCTTTTGGACCATTAATATACGCAAAGACAGGGGGCTCGCAAGTCCTCCTGCTCAATCAAATATGCCCAGAGTCATCAGACGACGGGGAGGTGGCACGGTCGAGTAGAGTAAACAGAGACGTCTCGGGGCAGGGTTTCCATACGAAGCTGCGGCCTAAGAAAACGGTTGGCTCTGCAAGGGACAAGCTGTTCTGTTTTCTAGCACGGTGGCTTGAACTAAGGGCTTGGGAGTGGAGGATAAGCCTGATCGATGATGTGGCAGCTGTTCATTGGAGCCGTCAATTGAACCAATCAGCTCACTATCTCCTTTAGTGTCGACTACTCTTGCTCCTAGAGCCATCGTTCGCTCTTCGGTGACAGCGTGAAGACGTGTATTGGCGAGGAATGTAGACAAGCTTTTGTCCGTTCATGGCCTCGTTGCGAGCTGGCAGTTTCAGATCATCAGAAGTGCTCGACAGACAAAGTTTCTCGTGGCCTTTGCAGTAGACTGCACTGAAGCGGAGATCGTTCGCACACTCGCGTCATGCAGGCGGAGCGGGAGGAGTCGAGCCAGTCTCAGACGCTATCAAGATGGCGCAACTCAGGCGGCGCACCCGATGCCTAGTGTCGTTCTTAGTGCCGTTCTTACATCTGGCATCCGTGCAGTATCACACAATGACCGGGTCGAGGACCAGAAATGAGGACGACCAAGTTCTCGGGACAAGCTGGCGGACCAACGTTTTGCAGGGCAGATTAACATGCTCCCTGCGGGAGCGTCATCAAGGATTTACTGGAGGCGGAAAGGGGACAACATGAGTAGCGTCTGCCTGGAATCCTGGATCCGTACCGGCTCGACATGCTAGACTCCACACTCTCCATCAATCTCGTTGCGAATGACTCGCTCTGCACGATGGACAGGTTGGCAGTTGCAGAGAAGTGCTGGGAGCTTGATGCTCTTGCCAGGACCAAGCTTTCACATGTGCTGTTCGTCTAACTACGTAGTTCGACAAGTGACTTCTCGTACTTGCTTTTGCGGCGATAAAGATCGCAATCGTTGGCAAAATGTTGTTGGCCCACGCCATCTGACATGGGATCATGGCCAGCCGTCATGCTTGTGCCAGTGGAGGCGCCTATCTCTTGAGCGATTGGCGTCTGTGGTGCAAGTAGAGGCGCTACCTTTGTTTAGGTGCTGGCCATGCCCGTTTCAACAATCTCGACCGGTTCGGTGCGTTTCACACAACCACAACTGCTCCGACCACCTCGACCTGTAATCTGTCAAGGAGACAAACCATCGCACCGAGAGACCAGAGATCGCACAATCGAGACGGCGATCAACCACACGAGTAATCCTCAATGTGCGGATTCGGAAACAATAGATAAAAATATATCCCGATTGACAAGAATATTCATCCTCTCCCACGAGCGCGCATCCGCCCGGCAGAGGAAAGTCATGCTCACCATTCTGCCACCAAAAGCCATGTCGAGGTCTAGAAAAATAACGAACGTCTCTCCCGAACAACATGCTCTAACCTTTTCGGGGAGGCGCAAATCCACCACAGAGTGAGGATGAACGAAAGCTTGCGTGCCGCGGAAACGGTTTCCACCCTCTCTGCCCAGTACCCACTCGTGGGATTTTCTTGATGCCATGATCATCGTCCACCGTACACGATCCCAGCGCGACTTTGCTTCGTGACTGTGGATCACTATTAGTGGCGTGAATTCCGGACGATGCGAGTTTCGGAACGCCACATCGCGCCTTCTCCCCACCCACCTCAACGATGTCAAGCAACCCACGCCGCTACTAGCCAACCAGCGTCCGTCTGTACATCGCGTCGGGCCGCTGTTTGCTGCACAGCTCCGCCGCATCTTCAATCCGGCGCGTTCTGCTGACCTGCTTTCCCCGTGTCTACGTAGGTACTTTGTTGCAATACCGACACGGGACGGCGAGCCTCATCCACAAAGCTTCGTAAGTGGTGGGCGTGAAAGTGTCTATGTAGGCATGTGTCTGTCCTGTCCTCGATCCCTCCTTGCTCAGGTCACGCAAAGCAGGAAGGACACGGAGGAGATGGCCAGAATTAGATCACCACCTACTTTCCTGCCCTCAACACGTGCTGCTGACGGCTGTGCCTCCTCCTTTGTTTCCCGCCTACCTAGTACCTAGTTAGGCCAGGGGATAAACAGCATTTTACCCAGCCGTCGGCGACCACGCCAAGGGGATCCCCGCTCGCAAAGGACAAGTTTAAACGGCCTAGCCGCCAGAGACCCCTGCACCTTGTTAGTCTCACCGAATCGTGCACGCTGCTCCGGCCTTGCGCTAACGGGCGCCTTCCTCCTCGGATAGACCCCAACCTCTTTGCAGAAGAGCTCCGGCCTGTTCTAATACTATCTATCTGAGGGCTGCTCCACGCCCTTTTTCTCGTTCGCGTTCGTCTCTCATGCACTCCTGCAGCTAGACCAACTACGAGGTGTGTGTCTCCAGCTACTTCTATCTGCTGCTTGTCCGTTGCCGATGCACCTGCATGCTTTCACCTTGCCTTACCTCAACCACCTCCACCACACACACTCACACACATCCTCCACACATAGTCGCTAACCCGTCCCGTCGCCCTGCAGCGTGTTTTTTGTCCACGACCTACGAACTGCTACGACACGACCTTTTTACGACCATTCAAGGACAATTTATTCGTTTTGACCATATTTTTGTGCATCCTCAGCAAAAGTATTCTGCTTCTGCTTTCTGCACTCCACAAGCTATAGACGTTTGATTAGTGCGTGTCTGCCACTTTTCTCTCGCCGTACTACTGCTCGTCGCCTGTTCACCCGACGTGCCTGAAGTCAAGCTCCAAGCTCACGAATATTAACGACTTGCATCTGAATCACCTCGCGTACGCGTCCTCCACTGATCCAAGTCTCCTCACGACCTGTTCGCGACTGCTTTGTTAAGCTTCGAGGTCTGATCTATCCACTCATCACTCAATTGACGTGTTGATATTGGCTTCAATCTCGTCCGCTCTCGTGGTTTCTCTGTAACCACCCCACACTCGCTTCTCCTCAGTCCACCAAGGATTATCTATCGGAGGTGCTTCCTTTGAGCAGCATCTTCGTCGTCGACAATAGACAAACTGGCTTTACCATCCATCTCTCACGTTCAAGCGCGCGGGTTCGACGACCAGTGGTATCAGCCAACCAACGTCTTGCAAGCCACTTCTACTGCTGAGCGTTTGCCTGCCCTGTCCCAACTCCAGACATTCCCGTCTGTGAGTTCTTCTCCGAGAGGAAGCTCCATAACTTCAGGAGAACCTGTTTGCGGCGCCGACACCGCTACCACCTACTCATCCTCCTTCCACGGCACATACAGCACTGGACTCAAGACACCTTCCCCCGACCATACTCCCGCATACCGCAGAGACAGTGTTCAGTCCGGACTGCACGCCCAATCCATTCCTATCACGAGTTACGACCATAACAGCACTTCTTGTATCAGCATGAATCAGACACAGCCCTACATGGATGTGAGCCAAAGCCACATGTCCAGCAGTATCCCTTCCTCGGCCCCGCCGCCAGGCCTCGGCCATTACGCCAACTACCATCAACCACAACCCATCTCGAGCCAGCCCCACCCCTATGGCTCATCACCTTCATCGTACTCCCAATACTACACCAACGGACTCGCTCCTCTCCACCATCCTTCCTCGGGTGGCATGAGCTCTCAAATGGTCCCCCAATCTCAATTGCCTCTTCCTACACTTGCCAACAGTGTATCACCTAGCTCTGCGCAAGGTCAATACTCGGGCGCGTCATTCGACACCACGGGACAGATCGCTCCGCCTGGCATGAAGCCGAGAGTGACTGCCACGCTTTGGGAAGATGAAGGCAGCCTTTGTTTCCAGGTTGAAGCAAATGGCATCTGCGTGGCCAGACGCGAAGACAACCACATGATCAACGGAACAAAGCTGCTCAACGTAGCTGGCATGACGCGTGGTCGTCGTGATGGTATTCTCAAGAGTGAGAAGCATAGGCACGTGGTCAAGATTGGCCCTATGCATTTGAAAGGTGTTTGGATCCCTTTCGACCGTGCTCTTGAATTCGCCAACAAGGAGAAGATCACTGAGAAACTCTATCCTCTGTTTGTGCATAACATTGGTGCGCTGCTTTACCACCCTTCGAACAGTGCTAGCCGAACTATTGGTGGCGCCACTTCCCTGGTCGCTGGCGAGCGCAGACGCCCTGAGGAGTACATGAGAGCACCTGTAAGCCAGTCGCCCTCTATGCCTCATGGCCATTCCATGGCTATGCCACAGCCGCCACATTCGCTCGCCCCTCACCCTAATGCTGGGAGACCTAACCTGGACAGAGCTCACACTTTCCCCACTCCTCCCACTAGCGCCTCCAGCATGATGGGAATTGGCAGCTCAGAAGGCTCCTATCAATGGAGTGGTCAGCCCCCCTCGACTATGCAGCAACAGCAGCCTCCGCAACAACCTCTGGCCATTGATACCAACATGAACAATACAAGATCTGTGCCGACAACACCTGCAACCACTCCCCCTGGAAGTGCTATGCACAGCATGCCCCCGTATCAGACTAGCCAAGCATATGACGGTGGCCGTCAATTGTATTCGGCTCCTTCGCAACCGTCTCAGTACGGTCCTCGTTATGGTCAGCTCCAGCCCAGCCCTTACATTAAGAATGAAATGGCTCCTCCCGCTCGAGCTGGCGCCGAGTCAGACCATACTATAGATCAAAAGCCTCAGGACGGCTACATCAACCACTCTGGCGCTCACGACGATGCTGAAGGTGAGCACGAGGGTGAATACACGCACGCCTCTGGGCCTTACGGTGCAAACCGTGCCTCTTATGCCTATGCTACACCTGCAGCAACTGCTTCACTTCAAAGCGACCAAACACACATGTCCTCGGACATGACTGGCTCTCCTCATCACAAGGCCTCTGGGGGCGCTACTCCTCGTACTACAAACAGCTACCACGCTTCATACGCTACGCCTCAGCGCCAACAGCTCCAGTCAAACTTGTTCAGCGTCATGAGTGACAATCGTGCTCCCAACGGCTCTGATATGTACGGACAAGCCAACCACAGCTACGGATCCCAGGGTTACTCGGGCGTGAATGGTATGCAGAAGCGCATGCGTGACGACGATGTCGACGATCGCTACAACGACGACTCGGACGGCCTGAAGCGAAGAAAGACCGTACGTGAAGGCAGCGCCGGGACTGGACGTCCTCGCTCTGTCCTGGCCGGACACCGATAAGATCGCCTCACATACCTGTCCGCTGTCGATTGCATCTACTCCCTTTCTCCTTGCTGTGTTTTCCTACTGCCTCCCTTTTCAAGAGGTCTTTTCGCTTATCTCCTTCATCTCCTTCTGTTTCCCTTTTCGCAATCCTTTACTCTCTCCTTGACTCTCTATAACGACACACATGATGACGAACAAATAACTTTATGATGAATGATGTTTCATTTCATAAAGCGGAATGGAGACCACAGACGGCATAACCGGTCTTCCTTGTTGTTTGGATTTGCAGAACATTGTTTTTCTCCCTTTTTTGTTTGTCTTTTTCCTTTTCTTTTTCCCTTTTCCTGCATTGTTTCTTTCCTTCTCCTGTTTTTCTTCCTCTGGCTCTTCTAGGGGGATTTGACAAATGACAATGATGATGAAAGCATGCCTCTCTGAAAAAATGGGCAGGTCTTGGTGGATGAAGTTGGAGGGGAACGAAACAGAGAGGAGCTATGAAGGAAGAAGGGGGAAATCAAAATCGGGGAATATGGAGACCACTTTTTTCTTGTAATGACAAACCCTATCTCTCTCTACACACACACACAACAGCATGAAAGCATCAAACGCGGCATCAGCATAGACCTCACACATCTGTCCAGTGTTTTGTATCTTGGAGCCTTTTCTAAAGCTCTCTTTTTTTTGGTCTCGAGTTAAACATATTCAAAAGTCTCTGTCGTTCTTTCCTCATGACGCTTTCCCTCGCGTGCTTTCTCACGTGCACAGCACATGATGGATTGAGTTCTTCGTCATCGTGGTTGGGTTTTAAGGTTCGACGTTTCGGTCGTTGGACGCGTTCGCGTTGTTATCCAGCATTTGTCGATCTTCGCGTGTCATGGATGTTTTTGGTGTTTTCGACTACGCAAATTATTGTATGCACACACCACCACGACTCTTTTTTAAATTATAGATGTCTATAAAATGTACTTGGTCAAGATGACGCGGACGACTTGGAATTTCGGTTCGAATATCAAGTTTGCTATTGACTGGTCGATGTTTTGAGCGAGGGTGTCTCGATAGTGTGCAGCAGTCAGTCGTGTTTCTAGGCTTCAGCATGAGATTTTCATGATTCGCTCATGACGGCGGCTATAGATGATATGACGTCGAAAAAAGGCGATATGTCGATGGTATACTATGGAAAGATATGTATGCGAACGTGTTTGAAAGCCTCTAGATCCATATGACATGAGTTATCGTCAATAAATTTCCAATGCCAGGGTCAAGGGCACGACCACACTGACTTGGCCAATGAAGGGAGCAAAAATCCAAAGATCAATTTTTGATTTCCCGAATAGACTGAATACATCAGGTTCAGCCATGTGTGCTCGTGATGGAATATAGCCATAGGCTCGAATCATGTCCAATATAAACAAGCATGGTGCGACCACGCAATAATGCCTCAATCCGCATCATAAATACAAATGATGCGCTTTGAACAACGGTCTCATCTTTCCGCCCACGATCAATTGTACTTGTACTTTTCACTACCTCTCTTGACAAAATTGACAGGCACCTTGCCGCTGCGCATTTGGATAGTGATGATGGTCATCATGCCATTCATGAGCAAGCCTTCGGCTGTGTCCCTTGCCTTGTCCCATGTCTGTCTTCGTGTTGCCTCTTCCATAGCCGCCAGCTCGTCTTTGCTTGCGTACTTATCCAGATCCAGCTCAACACTGTATTCTCGGAAGATGGCAGCCAGAACGGCAAGGACTTCGACTTGAGCGAAGCGACGACCGAGACATGCGCGGTAGCCTTCGGAGAAGGGAATGAAGGCTCCTCGCTCAGGGTTGAAGAGATGGGACGACGTATCTGATGACTGCGGGCCGCCGATGTCTTCTTCAGGGTCAGAGTGCTGTGCCTGCTGTTGTTGTGCTGCGGGTGAGTTTGACTTTGACGGATCCAGAACCCATCGCTGAGGCTTCCAGGATGCTAGGTCTTTTTCAATCTCAGCTTCTGAGGCATTGGATCCGCAAGTTGTTGGCCAGTATTTGGGGTTGCGATGAGATGCGACCGTGATAAGAGTGATTGCACTGCTCTCGGGTATGATCACGCGGCGACCCTTGAGGTTAAGTGGTTGAGGCGAGTCCTTGAGCGTGCACTTTGGAATGCCGACAACAGGTGGAATCAGACGGAGCTCCTCGTTCATGACGGCGCCACACATGCTACCAAACAGTTTTGGTACATCCTGCTCGTAGTCCCACTGGTCAACTGGTCGGTCGCCAAAGATTTCGTCCAGATCCTTCTGAAGCATCTCCTGAGTCGACCAGTTCATGGCGAGATATAACATAGCGAAGTGGAGAGTATTTGCTGCAGTCTCGTGACCGGCCAGGATGAAGACGAAAGCATTGCCCAGAATCTCGCTATCGCTGAGTAGTTGCTTGTCGGCCTTTTCTGGATCTTGGTCGGGCTTGATACCTGCACCGCTTACGAGGGCTCCCATAAGATCCATGCCATCACGCCTTTCGCCTGCTTGGACCTCGGCCTTCTTGTCCTGGTACATTTCTCGCATATACTTGCCCCACTCAGTGTAGGACTCGTATGCGATCTTGTTCTTCTTGAATGGTGAGTTCGCTGTGTCACAGTTAGCCTTCTTCCTTCGCCATTGTAGATCATTGTCTTACCCAGGAACCATTTAGGAAGTAGCATGACGGCAATAATGTTCTCCAGTAATGTGCTCAACGCGTCTTTGTAGGTCATTGTGTGACCCTCGGGTACTACTCCGGCTTGCCCATTCTCCTCGAGTTCTTCATGCGGCCACAGCAGACGTCTGCCAAAGCCAGCACGACTGATGACATGCAAACTCAGGCGCATAGTGGCAGCGGCAATGTCATACACAGTACTCTTACCTTCAGAATCCTTGTCAAGGAAAGAAGCCATCATACTTTGGGCCTGATGCAGACTCTCTTGCCACACGAGATGGTTGTTCTTTTCCGTGAACGGCGGAGATGTGATCTTGCGATGGTGGCGCCATATCGAACCTTCTGTACTCACCACGTTCTTGCCGTACAGATCAACGGAGCCGTAAATTTCAATTGGCTTGGGGAAGTCATTTCGTCGAGTAACAATCTGTGTGGTTGCCTCTGGATCGGCAACATACACCGAGTTCTTGCCCGGCGAGCACACAAGGAATATGTCACTCCCGATTGCCTTGAATGGCTCGTGTCTCTTCAACCAAGTCCACTCCGGATCCAGGAACCTGAGTATCGGTCAGCTCGAGTCTGCGTTGCATGATGGGTGTGCACTGCTGTAGTGCAACCCAGATGTAGACGTACTGTAACCACGGATCTGTCCAAGACTTGGGGAGTTTTTCCAGTAACGGGATCCAGAGTTTGTGTGTCACAAGCCAGAATCTATTGAACACATAGATCGGTGCTACTATGTAGGGCAGACCCGATTGTTTGGCTGCGGCGAGGTTGCGAGTGTAGCAGCGGTAATAATTGACAGTGTAGATACCAACCAGGGAGGCGACTGCCAACCACACGAAAGGCATCATGATGAAGACGAAGTTCTTTGTATTGCGTGTGGGTTCAAGAGTAGGAAGATTCAACCAACGCCTTTAATGCTCTTGCGCCAAGTGAATTGAGCTGAAGGCGATGGTTCCTTCTTTTTCAGCTTACTTGACCGATGATGTCGTACATGTACGATAAACGAGTGACCACGAAACGGGTGGAAGCTTTCCGAGGGACGGGGTGAAACGCTAAAAACGGAGACGATGAAGACCCTCAGCTGTACAGGGAGAACGTAGGCGACAAGAACATCTTATATACATTATCACGACTCGAGAGCTGAAGACGCGGCAAATACGCTTGCAATGGTCATTGATGCGGTCTGGCATAAAATGATCAAAGAGCCAGCCGCCATGCGCCTCGGAAGCCGGCACCTTTGCAAACCCTCTGCAATCTGCATCTCGGGCGCACTGCCATGTCATGCAGCAAAAGCTTGATCAGCTCGGTTGGCAGCAATCAAATAGGATTTCCTCGCTCTCGTCGAATGACCTTTCGTCTTGCGGCCAAGAAGCTCGTGATTACTGGTTTGCCGCGAAGGATTATCCACTTCGCGTAAACAGGCCTGTGTTGATCAGATCTCGCTTGGATGCAGTCAAGGAAGATCATTCTCAAGCGAAGTCCGTGAGC
Source organism: Aureobasidium subglaciale EXF-2481 (assembly GCF_000721755.1). Lineage (NCBI taxonomy): Eukaryota > Fungi > Ascomycota > Dothideomycetes > Dothideales > Saccotheciaceae > Aureobasidium > Aureobasidium subglaciale. The sequence goes on from NW_013566994.1 coordinate 919,038, forward strand.
TTTTCGTGCCCCAAGGTCAACCTTACCATCAACCGAATTAACGATCAGTGCGCGCTGCGCTTGAGACAGCGATGCATACATAAAGACATCTCGCGGACGCGATTGAGTAGGTCGTAGAAACGTGTCAGGATTGATTCTGAGAATACGCTGTTGCTGCACAATACCCTCGAGGCTAGTAGACATCTACGTTGAACACCGGTAGTGGGATTTCATGCTTTTAACGGGCACAAAACAGATCTGGTCCTCGAAGTCGTACATTTCTAGGAATTAAACACGGAAAAGAGAAGGAATCTATGCTCTGTCGCATGTCTTTGCGGACGACTGCACGTCCGGCTAGCATCGCGCCTTCCTTCAAAGTAGACATTTGGTAATTGCATAACCTGGAGAACAGTAGGGCCTTTTCATTTGTTCTATCTCATCCATATAACCGTACTCTCATCAGTATCAGCCCGTCCTCAATATCGTCCTATTCTATTCTACACACCTGAATCAGCATCTATCAGCCCCTGCAAGCGAAGCAGCACGAGACCTCGTACCTGAACCAAACCTTCGAACCTGCATCGCGACCATCATCACCTGCTGAAGATCATATATTTATCCCGACATCCTTGCTACAACATGCAGCTTCCCTTTGTCAATCTCTTCTTGATCACCTCTACCCTCTCCTGCTTGGCCCGAACGGATACTGTTACAGATGCAATTCAGCTGCAGAATCTCGCTTCCAGTACCGCGGACACCATTTTCGCTTCGTTGAATGGAACGGCTTATCTCGTAGGTAAGACCGCTGAGGGATCGAATGTTGGCTAATCGTATTCAGAATACGTCGAATCTCGTCTTGCGGGTGTCTGCAGCTGTTCAAGGAGCCGATTCGATGATGATGGCCAACGTTGTTCGTGTCGTCTTGGTTTCCATCATCTTTGAGACCCTGTTAACCATACCTCAGTCCTCGCCAGGCATCGCAAACGTCAGCTTCAACGATGCGTACTTCAACGTATGGCAATATGCTCTCTGAAGTACTCGTTGCAGTTAGTAAGGCTGACCATCGTAGTATGCCGATGCAATGCTCTATCTCGCCAATACAGTTCAACGTCGTGGCCTGCTCTTTCATTCTGAGCTGAACCTTCCAGTCTACCAAGCCCTTCAAGGTCTATCTTCTGCTGTTTCTGTGAGTCCACACTTAGGAAACTCCATCAATGGACAAATGCCAACACTGCTTATAGGCTTACGGTCATGACCTCACGGCTCAGAGATTGGTTCAGCGAAACAGTACCGTCCGCACCTTGACGATCGGCAGTGCTATTGTCAGAGCACAAACTGCATGGTCCAATAACGTCAACTATCCGGGCAAGAGAGAGATCATGAACTGGTCAGGTTAAGATGATATTTCCCACTACGACTGTTCATGTACATAGAAGTTAGTCAAGTAGCGTACTGCCTCAATTCAAGATCCTTGTCTCTTAATTCTGACCTGTGAGCCATCGAACGTGTGATCTGTATTATAAGTCTGCTGAGAGGTGAGATTTGGTGGGTGAGCAGTATTCATGCATCTGAGTCTACCCTAGCACAAGGAGAAGAGAGGCTGAAGTACATGCCAAAAGACAAGAATGCTCTGACCATAAAAGAAGTCTCTGTTGAACCATCATAAAACAAGGGGGTATCACCCAAAAAGCCCGAAACTCCATATTCCAACATACGAAAGTCGAGAGACCCCCACAAGGGAAAGCAGTTGTTCTCGAGCAAAAACACATCTCACTTGCCAACCTGATCCAAATACGCCGCCGCATCCCTCGCCTGCACCAACCTCGCACTCGTAGCCCCAATACTCTCTTTGACATCCACCAACCTCTTCGTCGCCACCTCCCAATTCCTCTCACACTCATCCCAATCCCTGATGTTCTCCACACCCAACCTCACACCTTCCTCTTGCAAATGTCTATTCCTCTCTTCCTCTGCTCTTTTTCTCGCATCTTCGAATAATCTTTCCTCATCTTCTAGTTTTGTCGCATAAGCAGCAGCTGCCTGTGCTGGAGCCGTTCGTCGCAAGTTTGCGAGTTGTAGTGTAAGATTCTCCACTTGAGCAGAGAGTTTCTGTAACTTTTGCGCGAGTTTGGTATCGTAGGGTTCTAATTCTGTTCGTCCCTTGTCAGCCTCTTATCCTTTCCCCCCTCCCCTCCCCTTCACTTATCATAGGAGCAAAACATACCTTCACCCTCACCCTCAGCCATAACTCTAGCTTCCTCCATTTCCTTGCCCTCCAGGCCATTGATACTCAGATTCGGCCGCGCATTTTCAAATACTGTCGTGATATATGCGTCGACCAACTCTTGGACACGGGTGCGAAGGGGGTCGTCAGAGGCAGAAGCGGGAGCTGCAGAGGGTGGGAAGTGGAGGTCTAGTTTTTCGGAGACGGTTTTTGTCGCGTTTTTGGAGAGGTAGAGTAGGTCGAGGGGGGATTGGAGTTCGATTTTGCGATGAGTGGTTTCCATTGTTGCGTGGAAATTGCTCTGTGGAAGTATAGGTATGTTTGCGCGTAGGACTTTGGCGGGATGAGAGGTTGTGGTTGGGTTTTTTTTTTGGCGCTGAGCAAGGTGTTTTTCTTGTATCGTGATTTGGGCTTGTTTACTTTTGAAACGCGACCGGCGACGAACGATGGGGAGCAAAGCAGTGACGAGGATGCTTGGTGTGGAGGCTTGCCAAGACGCTAGATGCTCTGCGGGGATGGCTTGCTTATCGTGGGCTTATCGCCGAGACACGCCATCATGGTACTCTTCCACCTCGGCGTGCAATTGCCAGCATAACAGAGGCTACATGTAGACCACGAAAGAAGACGAAGATGTAGAGTGATCAAGACGGGATTCTCAAGTTCAAACCATTATATAGGCCTAGCCAGTGATGCAGAAGTCCGCCCTCTTAGAGAATGCACACGTCTTACCTCTTCCGTGCGTCCGAGGCTGTAATCAGTCCCCAATGAGCCTTGTATATATGCCCTGACCGCCTGCATGTAAGCCCTCCGAGACTAATACGCCTTGTGTGTAGGAAACGAAAACAAGAAAACAAAAAATCCCAGTATCTCGCATGTGTGTGTGTACCGTGCCAATAACTCCATATTCCATTATCGTCATCATGTTTCTCAGTTTCGTGGTTGTTGTGACAGTTTGCCCTCTATTTGGGGAACATGGCTGCGGCCTCCTCGTCTGTGAGGATGATCTCTTGAACGGGATCAGGTCTGTGCTCAAGGTCTGACGAGTCGTAGTCGAGGTAGGAAGGGAGGAAGATGTCTGGAGCGGGTGTTAGACGTTGATCAGAGAGATGGTAGACAAACAATATCTTCACGTACCCTGGTTCCAGTCGAAGCCTTGAGACGTCTTGATACATGTGATCTATAGCATGACTGTCAGTCTTGATCAGAGTCGAGAACACCTTGATGTACCCACCAGACGAGGGTTCTCGGGTCCACCGATGTTGACGACAGTGTACTCTGACTTGGAGAGCGAGTCACCTACATGTCGATTAGTATCAAAAGACTTGAACAAGTGCGATCCGAACATACCGAGCAGCGAAGGTCGTCTCTCGGTATAACGGGCCATAGAAGACGGGGTCGAGGCCGAAGACGGAGATGCCGACGTCGAGCTCATGGACGACGGAGAGAACGACGGAGAGGCCGCATTGTTAGCCCAGCTCGGATAAGGAGATGACGAGGATGAAGAAGCAGAAGCAGAAGCGAAAGCAGCACCGCCAGTGCTGGGCTGCTTGCGCTTAGGGATCGCTATCGACGACGACATGGTGTTATCGCCGTGTTTGCGGGGTTGGGCGATTGATGTGTTTGGAGATGATGGATGATGCTGGAGATGTGGGCACTTGGTAGCCGAGACGAACGAGGACAAAGGAACAACAAAGACGAAAAAACACTCGCGAGTGTGAAGGCGTATGATGAATCGCAGGAATAGCGAGGACAGACGGATAGGCAACAGGGAGACGCTCGAGGTCGGATGGTAGGACAGATACGGAGCGACTATCGCCGAGGCGGTGATGCCATGGCTGCCGCTAGTTCCCCATCCATGTGACTCAGGCACGTTTCAGCATATGCAATCATACCAACCAGCAATCCCATGCAGGTCTTTAGCCTCTGACTGTACAATACGAACATGCTTGCTGTCGATTCCAAAAGGTATATTGCAAATGCCATGAAGATGAATATAGAAAAGACCAGGAACCCGCCCGGTACTGCCATGCTAAGAATCAGAAATCGGAATCCCTGCTCTACCAGCAAAAGACGCTGATAGTCTTTGTGCTGATAAGCTCTCCTCCTTTGCTATCCATAAGAGGATACCTTGAATGCAAACACAAATACTTGCAGCTTCTTTCCTTCCTCGGCTTCCGCCCGCTGCTCCTCCATTACTTCTCTTATAAAGAGAAAAAGGGTATCTCAGAATCCAAAAACGCACTGAAAAGCAAAAAGAAAAACAATTCGCATCCGACCCCTAGATTTGCGCCTGACATCCCTCGTTGTCCCATGTCTGCTGCGAGAAAAGCCACAGACACCTATATCGTTCTTTTTCTTCCATCGTATCCAGATTAGCTCAGAAGACGAACAAGATCGACGACTGCATCTACCAGCCTCGTTTCCGTGCGAACTTCTTGTTGAGATGGACAAGCAACTTGGAGACGTTGAATTGCACATATTCGAGATCAAGATCCTCTTGGCTGTCTTTTTGCATCTCGAGCAGGTCGTCAAGCTTGAGGTCGAGTTCCAGCAGACCGCGATTTCGCCCTGTAGATTTGTCAGTTTTTGTACAGCGTGAATGGAAGTGCTTTGACTTACCCTTGTAGTGCAAGGAGATGATGAACGTTCCTGGACTTGGACTGGTCATATTGAAATAGATGTTCGCTTGTCGATTCTGTGGCACGTTACTCCTTTGAATCACACCTTCCTTCTCCAGCTGAGCGTGGGTGAACTTGTACGGTCCGAGAACCTTTTGGTTCTGCACTCGCTTAGTAGTGCCTTCGGACTGTCCTCTGACATTGTGGAGATATGACTTGTATGTCTCGAGCTGGCCAACCAGGTATGCGTTGTGATCCCGGATCGTTTGGTACACTTCCTCGAGCTTTTGGCTCTCGGTGATGACCTTTTCTTTCAACGAGCCAAGGTGGTTCAACTCCTGCTCTACCTCATCGCGCAGAGAGGCATAGTTGTCGGCTTTGTCGATCATGCCCATGTCGTTCAACTGGCTCAGCAACTCCATGCTACGGATACCCTTGCGAACCATAATCGAGTCGTTCTTTGTGGTGGCTGCCGCCTCAGCAACTCTGTCGAGACGAAGGGGTCGTCGTGCGACCACTGCGTTTGCCGGCAAGGAGCGAAGAATCATGACGAAGGTCGATTTGGCCTCCATGAAGTAGACTTCCTCTTGTGTGATGTCAAGTGCAGCCGTCAGATCGTCAAATGCCGTTTCCCATTTGCTGTACAGCGGGAGATTGATAGCACGATTTTCCTTTCTGGGCAGCTGTGCTGGTGCGGCGCCCAGATCTTGCAAGAGTATCTTCAAGTGCGACCCCTCATCTTTCGACACCAGTTCCTGCGTGTGTTTCTCGAGGAGTGCGTGCATAGCGTAGACTTCGTTCAGCGAGATGGGCAATTCGAGATCCTTCTTGGACAGAGCGACGTAGTTGTCCATTTCGAGCGTCTCGTAGAAATCTTGGACCTCACACAAATCGAGCAGGAACTTATTCATGCGTTCTTTGTTTTGTTGGATGAAGGGCTGAAGTACGGACATGTAGGGTTCTTTGGCGTAGGAGGGCTTGTTGGCCAAGTTCTGAAGCATCTTTGCGACCTGGAAATCGTTCAGTCAGATTTTCACATGTACTATGGAACGGAGTCGTAGACTCACCAAAGTCAGGGTACGCTTTGGGTTCTCGGCGGGGTTCTGCTCAATAAGCATATACGACCTGGGAGTGACTATTGCCGGGTTGATGAAGCGCAGGAAGAAGAAACCGCCAATCAAGGTACAGATGGTCTGGTCGTGGGCGTCTGGATACTTTCTCCTTGAGAGACTCCTAATCTGTTTGCATATCCATCTGATACCGTATGGCGTCTCGTCCAGTCCGTCGATGATTGTGTCGAGAAAGTAGTTGGCGAGCTGAATCAGTTGGCCGACCCTGCGGCTGATGATTGCTTGAACTTGGGGGTTTGCAGAAGCCTCTTCGGCCGTGATACCACCAGGTGGGAGACTCGAGGTGGAGCCGCGGATTGAAGCACGCTCGGCCATCATGGTGTCATATACTTTGAGCGGGTTGATCTCGAGATCGACATCGCGCAGCTTGCTCGTAACATAGTTGATTTGTTCGGATAAGACCGTCTTCAGATAACCTTGACCGGGACCTCTGCGTGTGTAGGTGGTCATCATGCGGGAGACGGGGGTATTGGCACGGAGGAGGGAAGAATACTCGGGCGTATTGTCGAATTGGTAGGTGAGAACAGACTGCACGATACACAAGTCAGCGTGAAGTTCGAGAGTCTGTCGCGGATTGGCAGGTACTGACCTGGAACATGGTGAGCAACAAGTGCTCTTCACGACTCTCGTACTGATTTCCGTAGATGGTGAACATGACAGTCTGCAGCAACTGATCAATCTCGGCCAAGGTGACAAGACGACACAAGTGGGCAATGTGTTTCGGCTCGGATTGGAGTAGGAACAACAGGTTGCCGTATTTCTGCGTCTTGTCGTCGTTGGGGAATGCACCCTCGGTGAGTTCGTCAGACTCTTCCAGGTGATCGGCTACTTCGTTGCGCTATACTCTGGTCAGTCGGGGGCGGGGCCCGAAGTGCGTGACAGGCTTCAAGACGAACCTCCTCCAAGGCCATGCGGTTCTGCACGAGCAAAGCAATTCTCGAGTCGAGGTATCGGACATCTTTCTCCAGCACAAAGTTCTTCTTTGATTGCGACGAGATCTTTGATTTGAGATCACGGAGTATCTTTTGGGCTGTGTCGGCGTCAGTGAGTGCTGCTGTGGTTGCTATTGTAGCACGGAGAACGTACCGCGAGCAAGATCATCTTCAATCTCGAGTTCGCGTGGATTCGCATTCATAGACAGGTACAAAGCCGTCATGGAATAGCGCTTCGAGGTGCGCGTGGACCTGGCTCCATCGTGAGAGGAGCGCGTGTTCTGTCGGCCAACCATGGGCAAGTAGGATGACGACGACGATGTAGAAGCCCGCGACGGCGCATGCAGAGTTGCGACCGACATGGATTGATGGACAGTCGCTTGGGCTCGTCAAAGACGGGGGACGGGCGTCTCGACTTTCGGCGACACTAGATTGCCCTCTTTGTTGATGTCTCGGAGCAGGAAGCGAGCGCCAGTCAAAGCCGACACACCTGCGGCAATAAAGGAAAGTGGTTATGCGTAAAGAGCGAAGAGGCGGCGCGGGTTAGGATGGGATAGGATGGACAGAAACGACGAGCAGAGCGACACTGCCACTGTCCACTGTCGACTTTGGACAAAGTGCTGCTTCTCTCGTTGCCCTGCCGCGCTGCAAGAGTCGACCAAGATCAGCTCAGTCCTCAATTGGGCGATTTGGTTGCTTCGGCTGGCTCGGCTTGCCGTAACGCTTGTTGCCAGAGTGCTTTCTTCCAAGTTCCAATGCTGCAATCAACCGTCAAACAATCACACGTGCTTGGCTGGCATTCCACGTCTCGGATCCAGCGTTGGGAAGGAAAGTGATGCAGAGGAATGTAAGAGTCGAGTTGCGTCTTGCGACATGGTTGCTTTCCGACCTGTCCTGTCTCACGACCATCTGCCATCATGCACCACCCTGACTAGAAGCTATGAATGGCACGTCCCCTAGGGGGTTGTGCTTCCCATGGGCCCCTTTGCTGGGAGCAACCTTATTCTCTGCTACTTCTTCCGTTTCTGCTTCCAGCCTTCTTCTCGCCGCGGCACCGTGACGCCCTAGCTGTTGGCCAACCACTTTCTGGAGACAACGTCTTCGCATTAAATAATCTTCGGAGTCCAGCCTTATTGGTACTGACAAAGTCAATTGAGACCTCTTTCTCATCATAAGCGAGTGAGGCTTTTGTGTCTATGGTATCGCTCTCTGCAATATCTTTTAATCCCGCGCCTTAATCTATCAGGTTGCACGACATGGGTGGTGACCTTGTGTTCTCCAAGTCACAGGCGCCGCCTTTGGTCGCTCGCAATCCAGCGACTTGGCCCACGCCTTTCCATCCACAAGAGCACTGGCCTGATCTGACTCTGTTGCTTGGTTCTTCTCCTCCATCAACCCGTGTCCTAGTCTGCATGCGGCTCGTAGATCGTGCCTGCAACGTGCATTGATCAGGGTCGCACGATCAAGCCCCTGACCAAGATGCAACCGTTGACCTTTTTCTGACTCTTTTGTTCCTCTTCGCTGCCGCAGAACTTCCAAAATTGCATCGTGTTAGATCTGCGGATGTGAGAATCGACCGTGTCTCAACGAACCGAAATCCAACTCCGGAGCCGGCGCGGTAGAAGGACGCAAACATGACCGCAACGCCGCATTCCGAAAATTCCTCTGAAACACTCTACTAGCGCCTATATGAAACCGTCGCTCATGATTTGCCCCTCCATCTTTAAGCGAGCATGATTGGAGCATCTTGTTGACATGCCATCTCCAGACTCTAAGATCACGAGCTGGGGACAGCATTCTAACGTTGTCGCCTATTCAAAAATACCTTCGCCGGTATCAATGAGCCACAGCAGCCATCAATGTCATGAAGGCTACATATCTGCGTGATGGTGAGGTCAGTGCTCTGTTTTTGACACAATGACGAACTGGTTATACTTACATCCCTGCAGAGATAAGCCACTCACGCGCAGTCAGAATATGTCTGATATCCATGATAGTGCAAAGTACCCACTGACCCATGCTGCATGCAAAGATCGCAAGGATACGGTAGAGAAAGCTGGGCATCACCGCAAAAGCCACAAATGGCAAAAGTAACACTAAAGGTAAACTGGCTGTCGTCGCTGTCACGGTGGATATTTCAGTGTTCCTGCGTGGGAGTACAAACAAGTCTTTTTCATGCTTGAGGAACGCTGCTTCTGCCATATCGACGGGACGATGAGCTGCCATCCATTTACGATACCTTGCCACTTCTGCTTCCTGTGGTCTTTGTAGATCCTTGGATGCGTTGCTGTAGGCTTCGAGAGCACGGTCTAGTCACGAATCAGCCCGTACCGATAACTCTTCGATAGAGACACTTACGATATCTTTCCAGTTTCACAAATATCTCACCTAGAACGAACTTCCTCCTGAACATCAACTCGCTGTCTGCAGGTGTGATACGTGCTTCTGCGCGCCTGGATGCAGGTTTCGACTTTCCTTCTGAGATGGCATTTCCGATTTGGGAGATCCACTCATCCAGATTACGAAGTTCTTCTTCGTATTCACAAATCTCGTCTTGAATGTAAAGAAGCAGTCTGTGATGCAGATGCTCGAAGCTACGATACATTGGCCTTGCTCCGGTTGTCCCATCTGTCAACTTGGCTGCAAGAAGTTCGTAGCCTTCTAGAGCCGTCTTCTTGAGGTCTGGGAAGCTTGCAGTCGATGGGGCTGGCGATGACAATCCAGCTGAAGGTGATCGCATTGATCGCAAGCCTTGTCGTGCATTGTTAGGCCCCGGTCGTTGCAGCTGTGGGCTCATACGGTACATCTGTTGATGCTGATGCTGCTGCTGCCAGTATGGACCTGTAGCGCCTACGGGGCCGCGGAAATCTGGACCCATAGGTCTTTGTTGAGATGCAACATGCTCTCGCAGAGCTTCTACTTGGCCTTCAAGCCTGACGTTTGTGCGAGGATTTTGAGGCAATGGACCTTGTCTGGCGTTAAGTCCAGAATGTGTAGGCTGATATGCTGGCTGATGGAACAGAGATACGCCTGAATGGATTGGAGTATGCACAGGCGGACCCGTCCATTGACTCCAGCGGTCACCCTGCTGTCCATTCCAAGCACTGTTCTGGGCCGGAGGCATGGCTGGAAGATTCGAAGCCGGGTCTAGAGCATCAGGTGAGCCAAAGTCTGAGCGCATAGACTGAAGCGAAGGTAAGGAAGCCGAGCTATCGTTGTTTGGCAATGGTGCCCTACCAGTTCCCTCTGGAGTTGACGGCCACTGGGTCGAAGGCACATATTGATGTGATCCGTCTGGATCCTCAAGTCTCTCCAATCCATCCGGAGTTAGAGCAGAATGTTGCTCGCCTTTTCTGAGGTTTCCAGGTGGTCGCTGCTGCTGCTCGTGGTCTTCTGAGAGCATCTCCGGCTTTGTGTTCAGGGGAGGAAATGCCTCTTGTCTCAGAGTCCTATCACTCCCACTAGATCTATCAGACACGCCTGTAGCTTCAGAAGAAACAATGAGCAATGATGGCGTACCGCGACGCGGCTCTTCATTCATTACAGATTTCCTGTGACGATGAACATCACCAGGCACTTTGCGAGGCCCATGTCGTCTCATCAGCATCGCTTCCGTACCGGTATTTGACAAACGTCGACCAGTCTTTGCAATCTTGAAAGGCACGCGTTGAACATTTGATTGTTGTTGGATTTCGCGTTTGTCCGTGGGGTTGACTTCTGTCTGTAGGGCTGAGAGGCCTTCATCTATATCTGACCATGCCTCCGATCCTGATTGCGAAACTTTTCTACTATCTCGATGATGTGAGGATGGTTCCGTGGAAGAATCTCGCCCTGGGATTGCCGGAGTCGATATAGGAGAGACTGGTGGTGGTAGCGATGTTGTGGTATTGGTACGTGAAGGCTATGTCATTTCTAGTGATGTTTCTTGATGTGCTTGGAAAGAGGGGTATATGGAACCCACCATTCTGGCGCGCGAGCGGCACTTGAGCCGTAGATCTTCCCTGATTGATGCTTCGACCTCAACTGCTCTCTGTTTATTCCAAATCGCAAATGATCACTGTTCGAGCTTCTGTGGTTTGGAGTCTGTGTACCAGGAAGTACTTCGCTGCTTAAATGGATGAGGAAGATGGCAAGTCATGATTACAAGGAAGTAGATATCAGAAGAGTAGAAGAAGGTGAGTGGACGAACGCTGGTCCTGTACAACCAAAGGCTTCCCAATAGATTGGTAGAATCTGGCCGCGTGCATGATCGGGCATTGCTGTGCTGGCGTCCGATATATCCAATAGCGATGACGTGGGTAAACTTGATCAACTTTTTGCTGTTTAGAGATTGATAATAGATACCTTGTTTTTATGGGATCAAGTCGAAGGTAGATCCTGCCCAATCAACAGACAACGATAAGGGGTGGTAAGTTCGGATGAAGAAAGAAGAAGATTGGCCATTAATAAACCCCATGACTAGGTATCGCTCTATAGTAAGAAAACCGTAATACATAACATCAGCGCCAACGCCAACGCTAAACCGACCGCAGTCATTTTCACGCATTTGCGACACTGCATCCACACTCAACTATCTGGCGACATCTAAAGCAGAGTGTCACCGAGACCGCAACGGACGATAGAGATACCGGCACGAACAGTCTCGCTAGCGCCGTGAGCCTCGAGACTAGGGTTGACCTCGACCAAGTCCAAGGCGACAAGGCTGCCAGTCTCGTGTACGCACTCGGCGATGAAGTCACCCTCACGCAAAGTCAAACCTCCACGGACGGGAGTACCAGTGCTGGGAGCCCACATAGGATCGAGCGAGTCAATGTCGAAGGACAAGTGAATGGGGGTGTCGCTGCCAATCCAGCCCAGAGCCATGTCCATGACCTTGCCAATGCCGTATCTGCGGTTGTGAAATCAGCATCACGATATATTACGAGAGCGAGGACGGAGCTTACCTATCGATGTCGTGCATGGAGAAGGCCTTGATGTTGTGCTCGCGCAGAATCTTCTTCTCACCACGGTCAATGTCTCTCAGACCGATGTAGACGAGCTTCTTGACGCTGACACGCTGGTCATCCTTGATCCAACCGAAGCAGTCCTCCTTGTCTTCCTTGGCCAGGCCAGTAAGGAAGGCCACGGGCATGCCGTGAATGTTACCACTGTCCGATGTCTCGGGAGTGTTGATATCAGCGTGTGCATCGACCCAGATGACGGCCATCTCTCTGCCGGTTCTTTCTCTGATAGCCTTGGCGGTGCCGGAAATGGTGCCAATAGCGATGGAGTGGTCACCACCGAGCGTCAGGACGAAGCGGCCCTGGCGAGCGTGCTCGTAAACCTGCTCACTGAGAGCCTGGGTGACGGCACTGACTGCGCGAGGGTTCTTCATGTTGCGGTAGTCGGGATCTTCCTTGGGGATGATCTCGGCGTATTGGTGAACCTCGCCGTCGTAGTGCACGTTGAACTCGAGCTCTTCTCTCAGCTGCTCAACGAGACCAGACTCTATCAAGGCCATGGGAGCGGCATCGACGCCGGATTTACCCTGAAATCATGTCAGAGATGTCAATGCCTACACAAACTCGAGATTCGCTCACCTGGCCTCCGCAGAAGCCAACAGCAACGAGACCCAGCTCGTTGCGCGAGGGCAGGAACTTGGGCTGAAGAGTAGGAGCGTCCATTGCGAGTCGAGAGTCGCAGGAATAGATTCAGGTGAGGTGTTGGGAGGTGGGTATGGGTTAGAGGAATAATTTACGAATCAGGACAGTGAGCTTCACAGATGAAAGTAGAGATGGAACAAAGAGACGGGGAGAAAGGGAATGATCGAGTTTTTCAATAAGCCCAGCTGACCCGTTGAAATCATCTTCGTGGCCTTTTGAAATAGGCCATAACGTAAAGACGAAGCCAACTCGACAAGACCTGTACTATACGGTCAGACGCCAGAGACTTGATCCCTAAGTGAAGTTGTAAGCGGTTCGACTGAAGTTTGGTGGTAGAAGTCCGAGTCTGTGCACTTTGGCCGGGCTTCGATCACTATCTTCATTACGAATTGGAAACGATCTTATCTCACCCTGGGGTCTGGGGATAGATATCGAGGTATGACGATTTTAGCATCTAGTCTCTTCAAGACAGAAAATGCGAAGTAGGAGGACAAGATGGAGTAGGTAGTATAATGCGGCCATACAGCCATCTGATTCGATATTAACAGCGACCCAACAAGCCAAGCCTTTACGTGTTATGGCTTGCTCCCATCGGCGTTCGATACTCCGAATTGTCCGATGCCAGTGCAGAGGGCCTGAGACAGGCAACCGGTGGCCGAGAGAAAATGTATACGCAAGTCTTGCGCTCGAGTGCGTCCTCAATGGATGTCTGATCTATGCCAGACATAGTCGTGCATTTGTAGCTCGAACTCCTTGATCTGTATCGAGTCACTACTTGCTTCCTGCCCACAAGCCTCGGAATTGTCAAGATCTTGCCCTGTCCGTCCGAGGACAAATTTTCATTGCGATCTGACAGAACATATCTTGGGACGGAAGTCTCTCAAGAAGTGGTCTTGATTGTCCGTAGACAATTTTTCATGCAGTCTAGTCTCTCCGTGTACCAAACACGGGGCGCTTGTAGCTGTCTCAATGCACAGTAATCTGCATGGGATACAGTGATGTCTATGGAGATGCGTTCTCTCTCCTTCCTCGCCCCCTAAGTTTCAGTGAGGCTCGGTGATGGTGTTCCGGCAGCCAAAATCTGGCCAAGCAAAAAGACCAAAACAAGGTGACCCAAGGGACTCGAAATAAACTACAGAAAGCATCGGAATGCTGTATGCAAATCGTCGCCTGAGGTCCTAAACCCGAAGACATGTTTATCTTGACCATGATGCCAAAATGGTCGGGGTGGGTATATAACATCGGACTTCTCTAGCGCTTTCCGCAACAGGGAACTTTTCGTCTACCTACCGACCACTATGCATATATGTTTATTGCAAAGTCGTGTAAAGAGTGGCTTTGGATACGGCTTGCTTCCCACGTGTCTTATAGCACGTCTCGAACTCCGAGCATCAGAAAGCTACCCATGGAATGCAAATTGCAGTCTTGCTGCTGTCGAGTCATGGACGAGATGAAATTGAGGTACGGGGTACAAGTGTCAGTAGGTGAGGCGTAAGGAGAGAGATGGGCAATGAAGTGTCGATAAAGTCTATCGAAAGCGACGCATGCATGCTGCACGCGACTCTCTACCTGGTTTGCTCCGACGTAAGATGTAGGCAGGTATCCGAATGGCGGGAATAGGTAGGCCGACAAACGTAAGTGGACAGCCAAGTCGACTTCTTTGTCAGTCCAGCTCTTGGCTCAAACAAAAAGGCGTCGCTGGAGTAGAACAGTAATGAGATGGGCTGGTGTAGAGAGGAACACAGTAGAGTAGGTCAGAGACTATAGGAGGGCGAAGCATGATTTAGAGATTGGATGCGGAGATGTCGGTATACTAGTATGTGTAGAGTAGATGCAGGGAAGAGCAGGCGTGGCTGCAAGGACGCGGCGCATGTGAACGTGATGATTGTGACGGAGCGTGGGCCCTCGGGGAGTCAAGGCTTGTCAACGGTGGTGCAGTCGACGCCCCTTTCAGCGCGGAAGCGGGTCTCTAGTGTGGTGATTTATGTGGGAGGCACGATTTGAACATGTTGACGGATTTGCAAAAGACGAACAAGCACTGCTGGCATTGTCGGGGAGGGAAGAAGATCTGATCTGATCGGCCTGTTGAGCAGCGACGAGCCTCTTGGGTGCACGCAGCCACGGCGACCAGACGACGTCGGCACTTGACACACGATCAGCGCACCTGCCCCAAGGCTTCAAGCATTCATTGACCATCGATTGCCATTGCCTGTTACCTGTTGCCTGTTGCCTTTGAGTTGCCTCTCGACTCGACTCAACCCGACACGACCAGACACGATTATATACATTATTGCCCCCAGCCGCCATGCGCTGAATTGGAACGACACCCAGGAGCCCCAGGAGACGACAGCATGCTCCGTACCGGCGCTGCGCAAGCCGGCGATGCGAACCACCACCAGAGACCGCACCCACGACACTACCATGACCGTTATGATACTGCACGCGCCCCGTCAGCCGGCGGAGATTCCGTCATGACTGTCCGCATTCCTGGCCACCAACACCAACATCAACACCAACACCACCAGCACCATGGCCCAGACGAGGCCACTCGGCGGGGTAGCGTCGTCCACGACCGCGCTCCCAGCGACTCCTCACACTGGTCGCACGCTGAGAGACAGCCTCAGGCACACGGTCTGGCCAATCTGAATCGCTGGTCTCACTCGACAGCCTCCAGCACCGCTTCCATCGACACTCCGCCGACAGTAGTTGAGCACTCTCAGTCGCATGCCCACGCCCACGCCCACGCCCACGCCTACTCCAATACTTCCAACCACGGCTTTCACACCGCCTCTATCTGGGCTCGTCGCAATGTCTCTGATGCCCAAATGTCGCCCGACGACGTATCACCACGCTCCAATGCCCATCACCAAGCCATGCAAAGCCCCGAATACCATCGTCGCCACGTCCCTCGCTTCGAGAAACCCCTGCCTCCACGCATGTCTATTTCGAACCACTCGCCCAATGACGATATCCAATTGACCGCCGCCACCTTTACTCCCTCGAGCGCTGGTCTGCTCACTCCCAACAGCTACGTCAACTCGGACTACTTTGGCAGCACCGCCTCGAGCAGCTACGACAGGTCCCCGCACGCCTTACCACCTCGTACCTCGTCACGTCAAACAGCATCCATGCCAAGATACGATGTCAGTCCCGTCGAAAGCTCTTCGGGCAGGGGAAGAGACAAGGACAAGAAGACAATGCTGTCAAAGGCTTTGGAAAAGGCAAATACTGCTGTCCTGTTGGACAATGCCATGAACTACGAAGGCGCCCTTGAAGCCTATCAGGACGCCTGTCGTTTACTAGAACACGTTTTGGATCGAACCTCGACCCCTGATGACCGCCGGAAACTTGACGCTATCCGCGACACGTATATCATTCGCATCGACGAGCTAGTGCAAATTCAATTGACTACACAAGCCACAAGGAGGGACAAAAAGCTGCCCCCAAGACCTATGAGCAACGATTCAATCGTGTCCGCCATTTCTAACCCGGACCGTGGCTCTGCTGCCATCGAGACAGCCACCTTGACCCGCATCATCGATGCACCACCGTCAGCAGGCAATTCGGCTTTACCCTCACCCGTGGACGGTCCACCCACCTCCTTCTTGGCAGTTTCACCCGCTCAAGGTCCACGCACTTCGTTCCTTACAAGTGCTATACAGGAGGTTGAAGGCACATTCACCCCCGGTGCCTTCTTAGGTCCTTTGTGGGAGCGTGAAAGATCGAGGTCGCCTTTCAGAGACTCTACCATTAGCCACGACACTGCTCGTCCTTATAATCTTGAGCCTGCTCTGATGCCTCGACCTCTGACTCCTCGAGGACATGACGAACATGATGACTCCCTTGAGCTGGACTCGAGACCTACGACAGCGGAGTCTCAAGATATTCAACAGAATGCCGACCCGGTATCGTGGTTGGATACAATAGACGAATCGGGGTCTTCGGGCTCTCCCTCCAACACCACTACATCCTCCCGCTCGCCATCGCCATCAGTCCACGAGCGATCGCCAAGAACGGGGGTACATCGCCGGGATATAAGTGGTGCTCTCAGTCAAGCTAGCATGGACTTTGATGCTGCTTTCGATGCTGCTGTCGAAGCCGCTTACGAAGATGGCTACGAAGTCGATGATGAATTCCTTGCCGAATCTGAGCATCACCAAGACGAACACACCACGTCTGCATACGATCTGAGTATACCTCCTCCGAGCCGTCCGGGTCAATACGATTCCTTTGATGGCCAAGCCGATGATGATGAAGCAGAAGAGGAACGTATTCTGGCAGACATCACGAATGACTATATAGACCACGGTTTCAATTTCGACATCCAGTCAAAGTCTGCTCTGCCACGACAGTCAGACTCAAGTACATATTCTGGCCGCACATACCAAAGTTCACAGGTGTCCAATCGGACGACTGCCGGTACTTCACTATCGACTGTCGCAGAAAATGCCGTCTCTCATCACACGCCAACCTCCTCCTTTGCAACCGACATCTCAAAGACCTCGCCGGAGCAGAGCAGCGGCGCTCAGCAGATCACAACTCCAAACCGACGAGCTGTTGGACCAAACTTCAAACAGCTCAAGATCGAGACTTCCCGGAAGCCTACTCTTAGGTCGCGCGGCTACACGAATACCGAACCTAAAGAGACTTCCGATCTTGTTGGTGTAGAGGACGATCAGGACGCGGACCGTCGCATCTCGGAGGTTCCTAGCTTGCGCCGCGTGGAGGCGGCCCTTGCTTCGCCTTACCATATGAGATCTGCCGCTTCTGATACTGCAACGTCAATGTCTCTGGGAAGCTTGCCAGAAGATGGAGATGTCCTGAACAGCAGTTACCGCTCGCCAAGGCCAAGACTATTCCGCGGTAGGAACAAGTCGTCGCTCAGTCTTCGTGACACAGGCTTCCTATCAGAGGAAACAGACACCGCCCCAGCTTCCCCTATGTCAGCCTTCCCAGGCAATGGAGAAGCACCTCCTTTCAGAAGGTATATCACACCGCCTGGGGGTTCTATTGCTATCACACGTACAGACTCGGCCTCTGGAGGTCATCATATCTTTGAGAGTTTCCTTAGCCCTCCTAATCAACCACCATCGCCCGGAGCGGACGATTCGTGTTCTCCTTCATCCTTAGAGCCTTGCCCGGAGCCAACATTATTAAGACCTTTCTGGATGCTCCGATGCATTGCGAATGTTCTCACTCAACCTCGTGGTGGCTTCTTGAGCACTCGACTCTTCGTACCTCGTCAAATTTGGCAGAACCGCACAGTCAAGCTTAAGAGCGTTGAAGACAAGATCGCCAACTGCGATCTGTTGACAGCTGCTCTGGGCAAGTTGTCCAAAGTAGACACTTATGATGCAGATGCAGTACTGGAAGAGCTTCAAAGCTTCGAAGAAGTAATGGAACGTGTGCAGGCTGTTCTCATCAAACGACTCGGTAGCGAAGTCGGTGTGCAGGGCGTTAGCGCTCTCTTCAAGGATGCGGCTGTTCCAATCGACAACACTGGTACTACTGCTGATGTCCGCGACCCGAAGCCAAACAAGAGTTATCTCAGTTCTTGGCGTAAACTCAGAGGCAAGAACTCGACAGGCGGCGTCACGATCCCTCTAAGCAGCAGTCGCACAGACAAGGAAGTCGCGAACATGGCCAGTGTACCAATGACCAGCTTTGTACCCATCGACAAGCGTACCGCACATAAGCATACAGCATCCAAAGACACCAACACCTTCGAAGGCCCGCATAAAGAGTATATGAACAGTGTATCTCGTCTGTGCGATGCAGCACAAGTACTCGATCAGGTGGCGCGCCAAGTCGAGGATCCTGGTCTCAAGCACTCGTCTCCCACACATATTGGTCTCGAACTTAGTACCCGCCATGCTGCTGAGTTTTTCGGATTTTATATCTGCAGGTTCGTGCTTGGTGATGTCACTTTGTTGATGGACAAGTATGTCAAGAGGAGCACTGAGTGGGTTATTGCATAATCCCTCGTCGTCCCTGCATTTTCTCTCTTCTGCATTTTTGCATTTTCCGTGGTGTTTGCATACCCCCTCGTGTACACTTAGAGGCATGTCTTGTTTCTGGCATTGTTTATCTGTTGGAAGCATATCCCCCTTCTACAGGCAACATACTATTTTTTTCTTCCCATCGTTTCTCGCGTATATCCATTTCTTCACTCCGAGTGTCTTCTTTTGCGAATCTGTTTGGGCGATTTAATACTACTGCATGCGGGGAAAAAGGTGGTAGTTTTCCGGCATGCAAGCAAGAAATGAAGTGTACGAGAAGTTTTTTGCTGCTATTCTTTTCCGAAAGATCGTCCCTACAAATCCAATTCTCACATTTTTTTCTGTTCCCTGATCTTTTTTCTGTGTCGATACCTGTGGTATGCAGTCGGTCATGACTGATTTCTCCTAGTTGAAACTTGTGCTTGAGCTCGTGTTTGTTCTTCGCAACTTTCATTAGAAAGATGCCATGCCTATCAATGGCTCAAGAGGTAAGAAAATTACAGATTTTGACACTTTTTTTTGAGTATTGTTTAAGAAATCGTCGTGTTGCTTTTTTCTTTCTCTCTACATCCTAGCCTCATGAGAAAAAGGTGAGACGGTGGCATTTTGCATCCTCCCCTTACTTCCTTCCCTCTGGTATCAAAAAAATCGAGCATTGGCCGATCATCCATCTATCTATGCCTTGGGTCTTGCAAGAAACATGAGCATTTTAAGCAGACTCCTCGGTAATAAGCTTGGTGACCTTTCCAATGGCAATAGTCTGACCCTGATCACGAAGGGTAAATCTACCCAGAGTCGGGTATTCGGCAAAAGTCTCGATACAAACACCGGCGCCATTGTTGCTGGTGACTCTGAGTCGTGCAATGATGCTCATTCCCTTTGTTGCGAAACCGGGGGCCTTCTTTGATTTTCTGCCTGTGCCCTTTTCGAGCTTGTGGAGGAGGGCGTCGAAGGTTACTTCTTCGGTTGCGGCGTGGACTGTGGGAAAATGTTAGTGACGGGGGTAATCTCGGAGGGGAGGGGAGGGGAAGAGGGAGAATCTTACCATGCATGACGCAGTTAAAACCGGCGGAGAGGATGGACTTGATATCGAGGAGCACAATCTGGGCTTCAAAAACAGAGACACAGTTTACAGGGCGACGGGGCGAGCAGAGCACGAAACCGGGCATAATGTCTTCTTCTTCAATACCCTTGATGCGCAGACGGATTTGGTCGCCACATGTGGCATTGGGGATTTCGTCTTCGGTCTCGCCGTAGAGGGCTGAGATGGTGGTTTCGACGCGGTTGGGCATCATGAGGTACTTCATGTCCTTCTTGATGACACCGGATTCGATCTTGCCTTCGACCATGGTACCCAGGTCGCGATACTTGGCGGCGACGGGCATCAGGAAGGGAGCGTTGAGCTTGCGCTCCAGAGCTTGCATGCTGTCGAGGTAGTTGAGGAGGGAAGGTGCGTCGTTCCACGGGCAGACCTCCTTGGGGACGGGGTCCTTGATACCGAGAGTGGTTTGCGCGGAGATGGGCATGAATTGGAGATCGGTCTTGGGGTTGTAACCGACACCCTTGAGGAATTGAGCGAGCTTGCCGGTGCACTCCTTGTAACGCTCTTCGCTCCACTCAACAGTAGGGTCATCCATCTTGTTGACGGCGACGATGAGCTTGTTGACACCCTGAGTCTTGGCCAAGACGGCGTGCTCACGAGTCTGACCACCCTTCTCGAAACCAGTCTCGTACTCACCCTTTCTGGCGGAGATGACGAGGACACCAATATCAGCCTGCGAGGCACCACCAATCATGTTGGGCACAAAGGTCTTGTGACCAGGAGCATCCAGAATGGTGTAACGACGCTTCTCGGTCTCGAAGAAGCCCTTTCCGACCTCGACAGTCTTACCCTTGGCACGCTCCTCCTTGGTCAAATCCAGAGCCCATGACAGGTACCATGTCTCTCTTCCGGCCTCCTTTGCGTCGCGCTTGTACTTTTCCATGGTACGCTCATCGACCATACCGCTGGCGTACAGAATGGAACCACCGAGAGTCGACTTTCCAGCATCGACGTGACCCAAGAAGATAACGTTGACGTGCTCCTTGCCGTACATGTCCTTGAGGGTCTCCTCGTCGACATCAGCGGCCTGCTCAGCGGCGACCAGATCGGCTTGACGGGCCTCAGCACGCTTCTCGGCGGGAGTGGGCGAGCTGCGACCGGAAGAGGGAGTAGGAGAGGTGCGACCAGACGAAGCGGCGGGCGAGTTGCCAGTCTTCTCCAGAGCCTTTGCGGCAGTGACGGCCTTTCCAGCACCAGCCTCGGCCTTGTTGACAGTCTCCTTGACAGGTGCGGGCTTTGCGGGCTCAGCATTAAGCGAGAGAACCTTTGTGCCGGCAGTCTTCTCGACCTTGGGAGCGGCGGGGACGCCCAAGCTCAAGACCTTTGTTCCACCAGTCTTCTCGACCTTGGGGGCTGAAGCACCAGTGTCAGAGGCTGAGAGCGAGAGGGTCTTGACGGGGGCCTTGGGGGCGTCTGCGGCGGACTGGTCACCTCTCTTAGCAATGACGGGTACTTGGCGCTGTTGCTGGGCGGGTTGCTGGTAGGACTGGTTGTATTGTTGAGCGTAGCCCTGTTGGCCGTATTGCGAGTATTGCTGCTGCTGGCCGTAGCCTTGCTGACCGTATCCTTGGTTTCCGTACTGGTTGTACTGCTGCTGCTGGCCGTATTGTTGGCCGTAGCCGCCGTATTGCTGTTGGCCGTATGCCTGACCAGGGTTGAAGAAGGCCTGGCCGGGGTTGAAGGCAGCGGCTCCGGGCTGGAAGCTGCCCATTCCAGGGTGGAAAGCGCCTCTTTGCTGCTGCTGTGGCTGCTGCTGCTGCTGCTGCTGCTGCTGCTGCTGCTGCTGCTGCTGCTGCTGTTGTTGGTACTGCTGTTGGCCGCCCATGTTCAGGCTCTGCTGTGCCTGTCTGGACAGGTCCTGGTCCTGCTGGGCATCGGGCGAGTCTTCCCACGAGTTGAGATCCGACATGGTTGCTGTGTTTGAGCGATCGGATGTGGATGGGTATGCGAGAGTTGTTGTACGTGCAGACGAATCGGGAGGCACGTCGCGTTTAATGGCAAAAATTGTTGACAGCGCGCGCGGAGTCGACTTTCAAACTTCCAACTCTTTCCACGCTTGGTGGGGTTCCAACTTCCCTCTCCTTCACACCGGCCGGCGGCGACTCGTTTTTGCTTCGCCAGCACCTCCGCATACGTCACGTGCGACTTTGGGCATGAACAATTTATTGAGACTTTGCTTGTTATTTTGTTGCGTCTTTGTTGACGTCTTATTGATTAGAGATCTGACGACATCCTTTTCGAATCGTCACCGCTAGACTCTTGTTGGCTGTTCACATTGGCGCCCCGCTGGCCAAATTCTCGCTCTTCACAAGTCATCTGCATCAACCATCTGGATAACAATACCTGTCGAGGCACCGCCTCCGTTGCAGATGGCCGCACATCCATACTCGCCCTTCTTCAGTTGATGCAATAGCGTCACCAAGATTCTGGAGCCCGAGCTGCCCAATGCGTGACCGAGAGAAATTGCTCCGCCTCTGGGGTTGACGTTATCCATACCAAGGCCGAGGATCTGGCACTCCGTGTAAGTAAATCTTCAGACACCGCATTTCCATTTTTGAACGTACCTTGGCGTTTGCCTCGATCACTGCTGCAAAGGCCTCGTTGAACTCCCACACCTTGACCTGCTCCTTGGTGATGCCTGCTCTCTCGAGCACAATGGGAACAACCTTGGAAGGTGCGATGGGGAAGTCGATGGGGTCGACTGCCGCGTCTGCTGTTGCCACAATACGTGCAAGCAGCTTGTTGCCCTTGCCGTACTTCTTGGCCAACTCCCTGTTGGCAAGAACAAGTGCCGAGGCTCCGTCCGACAATCCCGAGCTGTTGGCCGCTGTCACTGTGCCCGAGCCAGACTTGTCGAAGGCTGGCTTGAGAGTGGGCACCTTTTCCAGCTTGAGTCTGTACACTCCCTCGTCTTCCGAGACGACTGTGTCGCCCTTCTTGCCCTTGATGGTCACTGGCACAATCTCTTCCTTGAAGTGTCCCTGCTTGTAGGCTTCTTGTGCACGCTTGTAGCTCTGGATGGCGTAGTTGTCCTGCTCTTCACGAGTAACACCGTGGTCCTTGGCCGTCTTCTCGGCACAGTTGCCCATGTGGATTTGGTTGTAGACATCCCACAGACCATCCTTGATCAATCCGTCGTCAAGCTTGATGTTGCCGAAGGGAGGAAGTTGAGATGATCGAGGCAGATAGTATGGTACTTGGCTCATGTTCTCCATTCCTCCTGCGACTTGTGCTTCGGCCATGCCGAGCTGAATCTTCATGGCGGCTATTGAAACGGCCTTCATACCCGAAGCGCATACTTTGTTGATGGTGGTTGCTTCTACCGAGGAATCGAGACCGGCGAAGATGGCGGCTTGTCTTGCTGGTGCCTGACCGACACCTCCTTGCAAGACTTGACCCATGTAGACGTCGCTAATGTGCTCGGCGGGGATGGACGAACGGGCTATAGCTTCCTTGATCGCGTAAGAGCCGAGCTTCGGCGCGGAAACCGAAGACAGAGCTCCATTGAACTAAGAATAATTGTCAGGCTCTCATGTACTTCTCACAGGTTGACCTTGCACATACGACTCCAACTGGTGTTCGGACAGCACTCAGAATGTATGCATCTTGAATCTCCTTTGCTCGGGATGTGGAGGAGCTGAATTGTCTATAGCTGTTGAAACATGTCTGGCGAGTCGAGAGCGGTAGGCGACGGAGAGGAGTAAGAAGTGTGGCGGACGACATTTTGAGAACTTTTGAATATGCAGGAGGTAAAAGAGAACAAATCAAGTGATTGAAAGAATGGAGGAACGGATCATCACATGAAAGTTGCAACTGTTCACCGAGGTGGAGCGTGGAGGAATTCGCGGGGCAGTTCCGTCCGAACGCTCCGTCATTGATGAAGCCTCGGTTGTGTCCTCCGGCGAGCGCGCCTTTTTGGAGCCGACGGCGCCCTTCGTCCCTCCTCACTTTGTTGTTGCATGCTATTTTCGTAGTTTGTACGGGGAAGGTCGCGGCCGACCGCTCTATGACCCGACTTCAATTTGCGTATCCGGTTGTAAAGCAACATCACAAGTTCAGAAGCTCCCATGTCGCATGCCTGCCATGAAGGGAGGTATCCGACCAGGTCCTGGCCCAGCCATATGCGGCGGCCCTCCAGGTGGCATCTCAGTCTTTCTCCTCCTCTTGGACTCTCTCCACTTCATCTCAGGATCGATGCGCCTGCCGAACACAGGTTCCAGTACTGCAACACTCTTCTCCCCGGGTAACTTGAAATCGACAAGGTTGAAGTAATAATTCAACACCTCGGGATACCGTTGTAGACTGTTTTTCCAATCTTCATCTATGCCTCGCTGATACGCACCCTGTGCTGCTGACATTTGCATGCGTAATTCGTGCATTTGTGGTTGTGAGATGGGCGGCCGGCCCGAGTAGATCTTGTAGAGTTCGTAGTATGGGACGGTGGCCAGGTGTGCTTCGTATTGCTGTTTCCGTATGTCGACCATTTGATTATACGTGAACATGATCCACTCGCGAGCGTGGCGCAAGGCCCAGTGTCTGGAAGGGTCAGAGTCAGTACCGAGATCTGTGTTATTGGAGTCAACATGCTTTATCTGTTGCATCTCGACGCTGGCCATCCAGCGATGACTGGCTTCTTCCAAAGCCCTCTTCAGCATCTCATTTTCATGTTGACACATCTTCGATGGAGGAGCGCCGCAGACGGCGCATGATGCTTCGGCTTGCATGTATTGGAGTCTTAGACACTATCGAGATAGTCTGCCTCCGTACCCACGAACGTGGACACAGCGTGTTAGGATAGTCGGTAGTCGGTAGTCGTTGGTCGGGGTCATGAAACAATAACAAGCACAACGGATAGAGACATCTTTGTTCAAGGATGACGCAAGACGAACGCTTCTGAATTATTCGACTACTTTAATAGAGTGTTCTGTCAGGCTGCATCCGCCGCAGCCTGGTCACGTTCATGGTCGCCGATTGGTGCGTACATGCATGATGAGCTGTCTTTGTGGGGCCTCGTGGTCCAGGCATCATGTCACCACAAAGCACTCGTCGATTCTTGAGCATGTAATTCTGTAGACTTAGGTCTGAGAGCAGACTCACATGTGTAGGTAGTGTTTTACAGACAAACTCGAAGCTGTACACGATACCAGGGTCGCACCTGCGTCATCAGGTCTTGTCAAGTCGAGGAATATATTGTGGTTCTTGACCTTGCAGATGGAGCTCGAAGACGCGTTGGAGTTCGTAAAGTATTGTATGTAAGATAAGGTTGAACAGAAACTGGATTAAAATAGAGTATTGAGAAGGGACTCCTGCATGGAGGTGTTGAACGCAGGCGCTTGACAAAGTCAGTTGTGCTTCGCCGTGACACAAGTGTACAAGATAGCGAAAGAAGAGGGAATCTCAAGATATCATCAGAGGATAAGGGCCATCTCGTGTCTGGCTCGGAAGCTTAGACGTAGCGAGGGATCAGGTTGATATCGGCACAGCTCGAGGGATTCTCGAGGTGGTAGTAACTATCGCAGTCAGCATCCACCACCTATGTCAAAGACAGGTTTACTCACCTCCACTTTGAGAAAAGCTGGGGAACACCGTGCCACCAGTCACACACAAGCCATCCTCCGAAGGAGTTTTGACCAACCTTAGAACCCGGGCTTTCGTCCCACTGAAGACCACTGGAGTTGAAGAAGAACCCGCCTGCACCAGTGCCAGCATTGATACGCACAGGCTCCCAAGCAGCATAGAAGTTGACATCTGCGATATACAGATCGTAGGGAAAAGCTCCTCCGAGGTCGAAAAGCTGGTTGAAATAAGGCTTCCCATTGCTTTGGGTGATGTTAGTGTCATTGGCGAAGCCTTTGATGCCTGATGACTTGTTGGTATACAAGACAGCATCGTTCAAGCCTGCTCCGGTGTGCGAGGCTACAAGCCAGAGATTATCAAACCGCTTCTTGTCTGCTTGGCCAGGCTTTAGCTGGCTCTGAAGCTGATACTCGCGAGAGGTGTTGAGGCTCGCCAAAGCAGTGGTAGCCAGCGCGGCAGTAAAGAAGATGGTTCTGAGATGCATGAAGAGAAGCTGTATGGATAGGAAAATATGCGTAAGAGTCGATGAAGCGATGAGGAGAAAGATCATGGGAGACAAGGCCCGCCGTCTTATATGTCTGGCAAATAGAGAATCGATCATCATGTGTGGCATAGCCAATACCACCTCACCTAGACAGATACCCTTCAACCTGTATACCAGTCTGACGTACCTCGTACGACATGATCTACAGATCCTTCCAGGAAGAACAGAGGCATGAATGGATCGTCCAAAGCTACGCCCAGCTTGACCATCAAGCATCTGATTCGTTGAGTGGTAGGACATTAGACCGGAGCATTCGGCTTGTTTGTAGATCCTATGGCCGTTTGACACTTCAGTGGCACTATGTATGTATCAATGGGAGCAGTAGAGCCGACGCTTCGCACCCATCCTCTAAAGGTCTTTATGTGAGTGACGGAAGCTTACAGCTCACACCGGATGTCAAACATTCCCTATGGCGGTGCCCGCCATCATTAGGGATCCAGACAATCTGCGATGATAGTAGTGGACGAAACCCGCGCTGATTTGGTCATCCGTTCCCTCGACGTATTGCCAATAGTTAGATTCTTACTCGGTAGTACAGCTAAAGCTTTGCATCCTCCCTAGTTCAACGTGGAACACGAGAAGCTTGTCAAAAGCTTTTTAAACGAAGTCACCTCCCTCATTCGCGGGGTTATCGTATCACTCAGA
Organism: Aureobasidium subglaciale EXF-2481; assembly: GCF_000721755.1. Lineage (NCBI taxonomy): Eukaryota > Fungi > Ascomycota > Dothideomycetes > Dothideales > Saccotheciaceae > Aureobasidium > Aureobasidium subglaciale. Next base: position 945,430 of record NW_013566994.1, read on the forward strand.
CCTGTTCAAACTGGTCATGTTCCAGACGAAGATCTTTGACCATCAAGTACGGTTAAGGATCACGTCGATCTTTGGCCTTATTTTAGTACACTACATCGTATTCACTTCTTCTAGATTCTAACCGTATGCTGCATTTGGCGTAGGTGCGAATTTTGTAATGCTCAGAGATGGTTGGGACGTACGTTAGCCAAAGGTAGAGTCATCATGGTCATGGTAAGTCCCAATAGACTCGACCTACATCAAACCGGGGCCTCGAAGAGGGTACCAAGAAGATCTGGAAGTCGGACTCTCAATGATTGATGTCGACATCGACGTCGAAAGTTGCTAGGTCTGCACCACGACGGCGCAGATCCGGCCGTCAAGGAGGAAGGAAGCACCCGCTACCTTAGACACGATCCTCTTACTGACTTGATCCCAGCCGCTCTCATCGCCGACATAACATTACTTTTGCATGACTTCACATTCGCTCCGATTGAATCCTATTCTTGGAAAGCACACCTATCATCGGTATATCACTTTTTGGTAATGTCCATTGTCTTGCGTCTTCTCAACGCCGTCCAACTGGCAGTCCTGCTCGCTTCTAGAGCCTGTGCAAACACTATAGATTCGATCCGAAGCTTGAAGCCCAGTCGGGCCTCGTCACGCTCTTCTCGCGCGCGAGCTGCGGACCAACCCTGGAAAGAACTGTGACGACAGGCGCTCACACAGCCCCATTCTTGAGCAACATACCCACCCTCACTGCTTGCCTTGATAATTGTGAGCTCGACACGTGCATTACACGCTTCGAGCATTTTCCGCATTGGTACAACTTCCTTCAGCTGTTGGCCAATGCGACGAATCGCGAGCTAGGCGAGGATATCGTTATACGCCATCTCTGGAAAAGAAACTGCTGGTCTCAGTTACTGGCATTGTGGCTGGTGGAATTGGCCCTACCTTGAGATATTGATCCGACACCGTCAGCACTCTGATCTCCGGGCTCCCATATACTGCTTCTATCGTCGCTACCGGAGCCGAGTTTTGGTCCACGAGATCCAGGGGCTGGAACGGCAATTACGCTGTATCAGCAAGCGGAGCGTCAAGCGCTGTCATTCAACGTCGACGAGCAGAAGTGTGATGTGTGGAGTCTAGGCTAGGGCTGAAATACTTGACAATCTGTGTTTGTCGCGCCGAATCAAATAACCATTCAAGGTATCGTTCGCGAGCAGTATGGAGTCAAGGGCTCAGGGAATGATCTTGCAGGCACCAACCAGAACCTCAGGGAACTCCGTAGCGATGAGAAGTCCACCAGAAAGCAAATCCGACGAAGGCAAAGCAACACTATCTGAATCAGGCCAGCAGTGAAGGACGTTAACCAGCAGAAACAGGTCTAAGCGATGCGGACACAAATCCAAAGTTACTGCCTTAGTGCTAGCCAGGAAGATGTGGGTAGACAGAGCACGGATGGGTAACGGCAATAAATGCTATGCAGACATGGTGGAGGTTGACAAACCCTAGAAAAGCCATACCGTGGGAGACAGATCGGGTGATGGGCCGAGACAGACTGGATCAGGCGCATCTGTCCGCAGAGTGAGACGTCGTATCAAACAGTGCTATGTGCTTCGAAGTAGCTTGATTGGCCAGGGCCCCTTGAAGTCATGACTCCTTCCTACTTCCGTATATTTCTCGCGTTTAATACAGCTTTCCTGAAGCGATGTGTGTAGGGATGTGAATCTATCGGCATTATTGTCGTAACTGTATGTGATGTGACATGTGACTTTCTTCATCTCTTCTTCTTGCTGACAACCTTGGTGAAGCCATCGTCGTCCACCTCGGGCTCTTGTCTTTCGCGTGGTGCAGAAACGAGAGCGGGAGCAGCATCACCCATCTCAACATCGTTATCGTCGTCGTCGCTCTCTTCGTCGCTGCTCTCATCGTCGTCTTGCTTGTGCTCAACGACCTGGAGGTTCTGAGGGACTCTTCCGCCGCGCTCTTCGAACCTCCTCTTGATAGCCTCGATACCAGCGAAGTTGCCGTCCAAGGTCTCTTTCCTAAGCTTCATGATCTCTTCTGCAACAGGGATCTCGCTCTCGTCCTCGACGTTCAGGTCGAACTCGTCTTGCATGACCTGCAGCAGAACGGCTTCGACGTCGAACTGATCGGTATCGGCACGGTCTGTGAAGAGGTCGCTCAAGGCGCCAGCGAACCAGTCGCGCTTGTCTGAGCTTTCTGGGCCACCCCAGTTGCTGGTGACGGCGATTGTGAGGGCAGGCCAGAGGCCCAAGGCGTACCAGATGCCGAGATCGAAGTTGGTCTGAATTGTTTCTGCGTCTGATCAGTCATTTGTTTCGACAAGTCTGCAATCACAGTGTCATACCTTGATCCGCCATGATTGTGTTCTGGCAGAGAGTTTGCGGTGATGGCATAATTTATTTGGCCATGCGCAAAAAAGAGACGCTTGGACCACGAAACTCCAGACTTCGGCAGAGGCTTGGAGTGGACCCTGGGGAAGAAGATCGACATCAACAAGCGCCACATCCGTCACGATTCAAGCACTCATCTCCGCTGTTTTGCAGCGGTTGCGCTTGCCAGAAACAAATACTCGGCTCCTGTCGCGGCGGGAGTATCTCGAGTCTCCATCTCGAGCAAGACTTTCTCACCGGTCTCACACAAGCACGCTTTCCGCGACTGTCAAATCTGACATGCGCCGATGACAAAGATCCTCTGGGAATTGAACGCGACTATCACCAGGGATTCCATTAATCAAAAGGATCAGCCATGGTCTTGAGCACGCTCGGCGTAGCTGCCGACGTTACTCCTTCGGTCATCGAGACCTTCTTCTCACATGCAAGTCTCGGTGCCGTATCGTGCGACCCTACCTGATATGCTAATGCCTTAGACAGTACCTTAACCGCAAGCCGCTGAAAGGAAAACCCACTGCCCATGTTTCGTACCACGAAGGTCTGCGCCTTATCCGTCAGTTTCTTCACTATGCTTCACAACATACCGTCGAAGACATTCAAGCCTTCACTGGCCAATGGGTACCAACTCCAACTTGGGTCAAGCTCGAAGAAGTCGCCATTTCCGAGGCCCACCTGAAGCGCTCAGCCGACCTCGTGAAAGCACAGCTGGGCCCTGCAGGTCTGCAGAGAGTCGGTGGTCAAGATTGGTGGCAGTGGAGACGGCCAGAACTTGCCTTGAAGGGTGAATGGATCGAGATGCGCCAGGACTACAACGACCGAGTGGCCACTGAGAACAAGAGCGACCGCGTCATTCTCTACGTACATGGCGGTGCCTACTACTTTGGTTCCGTCGACGAGCATCGCTACCAGATGCAGCGTCATGCTAGGAAGCTCAAGGCCCGTCTTTTTGCTCCGAGATACCGCCTTGCTCCCCAATTCCCTTTCCCCTGTGGTCTGCACGATTGCATTGCTGCATATCTACATGTCATCGAGCAGTGTGATCCCTCAACTGTCCTTCTGGGTGGTGACTCTGCCGGTGGTGGCATGGTTATCAACATGCTCGTGACTCTTCGCGATCAAGGCTTACCTCTCCCTGCTGGCGCTCTCCTGTTGTCCCCTTGGGTCGATCTTACCCACTCGTTCCCCAGCGTCGCCGGAGAAGGTGACTTCGACTATATTCCCGCCAACGGTTTCCATCACCGACCCTCGATGGCATGGCCACCTCCAAACGCCAATGACCTGAAAGACATCAAGTCTCCACAGCTGAATTCCCCACGAAGGTCAAAGGAAGAGAAGAAAAAGCTCGAGCGAGAGGCTACTCAAGGCTTCACCACCGAAGATATGCCTCCAATTGGCGAAGCTACCGATACAGCCACGGCTGGTCAAACGTTCCGCCCGCGAGCTAAGAGCGTCCCGGGCGGTGAACACTTGTCAATCGAGCTGGACGGCAAGCTGATCGAGCTTACTGATCAAATTCAGATGTATACAACAAACGACATGCTCGCGCATCCGATGGTATCGCCTGTGATGCAGCCTTCACTCGGTGGCCTGCCTCCATTGCTCATCCAAACAGGCGGTGGCGAGCTCCTGCGCGACGAGCAGATCTACATCGCGCACAAAGCCGCAAATCCGGCCGCATATCTTCCGAGCAAGAAGGTCATGGACGAGTTCGATCCCAACAGGGAGATATTGAACAGATACCCACCAACGCATGTTGTTCTGCAGGTTTGGGATGACCTTTGTCACGTCCCGCATACTCTGAGTTTTACTCGACCAGCGAAGTATATGTACCGCAGTGTTGCCCAATTCGGCGCCTGGGCCCTGGCTTGTGCCCAGGACCAAGCTATCACTATCCTGGATGATGATGCAATCAGTATCATCAGCACCCAGTCTAGCGATGAAAGCGACAAAGACTCCTCTGATGAAAAGATTGATCGCGGTAGAACCATGGACAAGAAATTCCCAGACGCTTTAGGGACTCCGATTAGAGCTCACGCAGTCTCCACAGCTTCTGGATCGGTCGGCAAAGCTGGTGATCCTTTACCTCCTTTCCAAGGTCATATGGTCCGCCAAAGAGTTGACAGGCATGGTGTCACATATCCGCTAGCCGCCCCATCTGATCTGCAGTGTTTGCAACTAGATCCAAACACCATAGGTATGATCAAACCTGGTCCAGTTAGAAAATGGATCTCCAAGAAAGCCGAGTGGGACGTCAAGTACGGCAAGGACAAGCGTGCAATTCAAAAACAACGCATGAAGGAGATGGCCGAAGGTTATGACACGTTCAAAGCAGGAGATGTACCACCACCTACCGCTTTGGCCGGCCGCCGTAAGAAGGACATGCCGGGACAGAAGACGCGCAAGGGCAAATCATGGGGTCTTGCGATGTGGTCAGGATGGGGCTCCAAGCACGACGAAGACACAATTGGCCGTGAACAAAAGGTCAATCGTGCACCCACACAATCGGTCGCCGTGCCACAGGCTGGTGCTGGAGTCTCCAAAGTCGATCCAGAAGAGGCTGCAAAGATAGAGGCTTCGCCTATGGTGAGACCATCACCTACCTTTGACCGTAGTATGAGCCCAAGCTACCGCACCGTCACAAACTTGGGCCAAACGGGCCTACCACATCGACCAATGAGTTCTTCAACGGTTCCTCCTACTCCACCGCCAAAGGACGAACCAAGAGGCAAAGAAGCCATTCGAGACGACGAGCTGCATCTGGCGCCATACGGCATGCACACCAAAGTTCCAGGATCGGAAAACACATTCTTGAGCAACAACAGCGCTCGTCCTCACAATGGCGAGGTAGCCTACCCGTTCAAGCTCAAGAACGAGGCTGCGACTGCAAGCACAGTAACTCTGGACTCTGCAGCTCACGTCAGACCCATGGGCAGAGGCGATGGCGAGTCTGTGGTCGAGAGCTCCAGACCTACGACCGGCAAAGGTGTCAGTGTAATGGGCGGAAGTGAAGATGTCATTATCGCCAATGAGCCTGGTGTGGGCGTGTACGAGACCGAGACGGGATTGAGAGAAAAGGGTAAAGGCAGAGCTGCTGATAACGAAGTAGAGGGAGGAGCAGCAAGACCAGCATTACAGACTTTTGTCACTGCGCAGGAGTTTTGATTCCCAAGTTGGCTGTTCTTAACCAGTCTAGCATAAGAGAGAGCTGCCAGAAGTTTGTATTGATAACAGGATTAGATACCCATATTGCGAAAAAGTATTAATCATTGCCTGTTCCAGCCTCAACAAATCTCATATCAAAAGGAACGCGCCATGCATCAAGTGCTATGAACCAAAACGCCCTCCTGCTTGATTTTCTTGTGTAAAGTGGAAAACAACATTGATTGCTTTTCTTTTTCTTCCGTATTCATTCCCTGAATTCTCCTTTGCTTTGCCCAAATGAGTAGAAATGGAAAAAAAAGAGAGAGACGTCAATTGACTCTTTTTTTTTTCTCTCCAGCAAGTCCGTATATCAGCCCGCCGTCTTGTAATGCAGAAGTGAAAAAAGGAAGGAATCCATAAACCCATGACCACCCAAAAAAAAAAAAGATAAAGGTACAAAGGATCAAGTAAAAAGAAGGGTACCGAAGACATCGGAGTGCAAAAAGGCAAGAATGACCAAAGTGTCATAAAGACCGAGAAAAGAAGTGCGGAGTCGTCAGAGTGCAGAGCCAAACAGAACAAAGATGCCACAATCCCAGCACCTCAATTCTCAGGCAACCCAGCACCCTCACTCAGTACCCTAACTCTTTCCCTGACATTCTCAAACTCTCTAACCGCATCTCCATGTTTCTCACTTCCAATGTTCCAATGTTCTCTGACGCGCTCATCTTCCTTGATGGCTTGAGCATAACTCATAAAGCCTTCTCCCGTGCTAGCTTCCCCTACGGCTTCCAACGCTTTAACTCCAGCTCTTACCAATCTTGCTGCTTTTTCCTGTCGTCTGCTGAAATGGGCGAGCAGGGTCGAGTTGAACTTGTCGAATTTGTCGAGGTAGATGGAAAAGGAGATGCAGTAGGTTGACCATGAGGAGCGGGTGAGTTTCGTGGGTGTCGAGGGTGCGCGGGGGAGGGTGGGCATCTGGAGGGACTGAGGTGTAAAGGTTGGGATGGTGGTGGAGGCTTTCGAGGTAAACGGGAGAGTGTTGCTGATATCGGAGAAACCGTCGAGGCCTTGAGATGGCTGAGGATCGACTGCGGCGCCTAGATCGTCAAGGCGGACCTTAAAGCCATCGCTCTCGCGTTTGGAAGCCTCATTGTCACCTTGATGAAGGTGTGTGGTATCGACAGGGTACATGCGAGGCTCCTGGGCAGAGGGAGCTTGAGGCGCAGCATTTGTGCCGGCTGGTGGAGCTTCATCGACATCCATCTCATCCGGAGAGTGGGTTCTAGGTGCCAACTCCTCCTCTTCATCTGCTACAGTTGCAGGCTTAGAGGTGTTCACGGGTATCTTGTTAGCAACCCTCGAACCCTTTCTTACCGCGGTCGAATTACTTCTAGATGTCGTCTTTGACTCAGGCTTACCAGGGGATGAGGTGCGTAGAGCGTTTGGGTCAAAAGCCCAAGAGGCATCTTGGAAATGTTTCGCCCATTCATCGGGGCGATACTTGGCCGGCGGTGGGGGAGGCGATTGGACGGTCGCATCCTCTGTGGGCTCTACACTGGGCGTGGTCTCGGGGAAAGTGTTCACCCTGGGCTGTTGGCGGAAAGCTCTCGAAGACTTCCGTGACGGAGTGGCAGATTTGCGACCACTGCCAGTCGCATGTTGGGCAGCAGCAAAGACGTTGTTGCTGGTAAAGTCGCCAGCCCATTGCTCAGCGACGAAAGAAGTATTGATGCTGTCTTCGCTACGGCTTTTGGCCACGTTGGGCCTGAAGGTGTCAGCATTGATGGGTATGGTGAAACTATGAGAAGATGTGTCAGCACCAGACTGATGTTGTGAACGATGGCAAAAACGATACAGGCCAGTAGCGTCGTCTTTGGTAAAGCAGGCCTTTTTGAAGGGCGACTGAAGTGTAGGGGCGTCATCCGCAGTCAGATCGATGAGATCATTAGGCTCGGCTCTGTATGTCGGTCTCTCAGGGAAGTGTGGTTGACTCTTTCCCGTGTTTTCAGACGCCTCTGTGTTCGTGAGGTCCACCCAGGCGCGTTGAGCAGCCGAGTGAGACCGCTTGAAAGGAGGAACAGCTTTGACAGGGGGAACAGACGAAGGGACAGCCCACCGGGGTATCGAATCTGGGCTCTTGTTGTGTTGATAGTTTCTCCCGAAGGGATAAACTGGAGAGGGCATTTTTTCTTGAGGCTTTGGAGAAGGGGTAGAGAAATAGTTGGCATACATTGTTGGTTTGTCCTTCTCGCCAGCATCGCTTGCTGGATCTGGACCAAGGCTGCTGCTTCCACTGGCTTCATCTGGGGCCTTGTAAGGCACGCCATTCTTGAACTGGCGGCTGGGAGGATTGGGTGTCTTCTTAGGACGTGTGAAGGGGCGTGAAGAGGGGTCAGCTGTCTGTTCAGTAGCCGTTGGCTGAGGGATCTTCTGCGCAGTGTCAGGGGTGGTGAAGGCCGAGTCATCTTCAGTCTCCGAGTCATCGCTGGAGCTGTAGACGACAAAGGGCTTCCTTGCTGTACCCGTACCCGCCTTGCGCGTCGATCGACCCAATGACGGTCCGCTCTCAGAAGTTGTGGGCACTTGAGATGTGCTAGTTGTTCTACGATAGTCCTCACCCGAGTAGGCTGATTTGGTGCGGATGCCCTCAAACGGGACATCTGAGTTCGTTTGGTTGGAAGCAGAACGTGGAGGTGGAGGTGGGTAATATGGTGGATCCGCGGACCTTCGCCTAGACGACGAGTAGTTGGCCGTGCTTCCTGCCTGACCCTCGTCACCGGTCGACGTAGGATCAAAACCGCCCTTCCTCGGAGTGCTAGAAGCGGTAGAGGCACCCGGGTTACTTGTTCCTGCTCCGTTGTACTCGGCCCAGGCCGAGCGGAAGCCACCATAAGCGTTGGAAGTCGGCCTAGGAGGGGCTTCACGGTAGTTCATACCAGCACGTATGTCTTCCTCGGTGGGACGGCGCGTGTCTCGTCTCGGCGGTGGATTGGGCACTGGTCGTTTGGGAGTCGGGCGAGGGGGTGGTTGTGGTGAAGCACCGGCTGTCTGTGACTTCATGTTTTGCCAGGCATTGAAGACATTCGCAGGGTCGGTCGACGTCTTCTTGCTCGTGGGTGCTGCAGGTTTCGGGAAGTTCGTGAATCTATCAGCTCCTGAAGCGCCGGACGCGGTACTGCGCCATGAGGCGGTCGGGTTCGGGGTGCGTCTCGGTGGTGGAGGGAAGTTGGATGAGGCCTGGTACATGGGGTTCTGTCCGGTGCTCCTCGGTGGCACGTTTGGCTTGGTAAAGGCACCTGCACCTAGTCCCGCCTTCCTGCGGTCTGCATCATATCGGCTCTTGGACACCGGGTCGCTGAGGATTTCTTGGGCGGCTTGGATGGCCTGGAATTTGGGCACGATTTCTGACTCATTGCCAGGGTTTCGATCGGGGTGGTATTTTAAAGCTGTGTCATACGTTAGTACCATTACACTCATTCATAAGGAAAGTCGTGAAGTCATACCAAGCTTGCGGTATGCCTTCTTGATGTCTTCGACGGAAGCATCCTGTCACCAGAGTCAGCTACTGTCGCCATAGCCAACGCCTCCCATGCAGACATACGTTGGGCACTTCCAGATCCGCATAGTAGTTGCGTTTGATATCGGCCTTCACCATGATCCTGGACAAATAAGAGCTTCACAGAAACGAGGCGTGGTGCGATGCGATACCATCAAGGCCCTGCGTCGGCCGTCGATCCTGGTGGAATGATGATGGACGTCGTTACAAGATGAGTGGACAAGTAGGCAGCAGCGAGAGTCGAGAGTCCAAAACAAGTGTGAAAGAGATGATGAGCGGCCAACGGTCAGAAGCGCGTGTCATGCGTTGTCGTAAATAATCTACGAAGGCCGAGCGGGCTTGGTTGTTGTGCAAAGCTCGCTGCCCCTCCAAACATGTGAAAGCTGTGATGTTTTGTTTTGGCGCAATGAACGATTGACGAGTGAGAGCGCCAGATGCTCCTCCTAACTGAAAGCACACAGAGCAATAAAGTTGAGAGTGATATCGAGAACTACTAAACAGAGTGAAGGAGCCAATAAGGAGACCATGCAATGCTCGGCCTTCGATCGGCAGCTGACGGTCTGTTGGTTGCTTGGGCGGCGAGGGCGAAGGAACCAACCAACACCCTGGACGAGATCCACCAACTTCTCATAAAATATAACACGGCCTTACTGAACACGCACTAGCATGGCGTCTCTGACTGTATCACTTGTGGGCTGTAGAAATACTTGACGAAGTGCAGACAAACCAGAATGTCGGTTTCTACTTCGTTCTAACCATCTCTAGTGTACTGAGACAGTGGACTGTATTGTCTAGAATTGAGACTGAGACATATATACCTCAAACTCCTTCTCTTACTCACAACTATATCATCCGACTGAACAACACGCAAGCTTGAGAACGAGAGGTGAAGAGCTCACATAGTACATCCCAACTTTGCAATGCCTCGCGCAAGACCAAATTAATGACAGTTCGGAGTATGAGAAGAGTGACAAACAAGAAATTGCAATGCTTCGACTAATGCATATATCTTAAAGAAGGGCTGAAAATGTAAGGCTTGATGAAGCAGGAGATTTTTGGCCGTCGGAATAAGCATAAACACGCAAAGACTCCTCCAATATGTAAATCAAGAACATGCAAGGACCAAGGCTCGTAGACGCGAAACAGGAGATAATAGAGAATTTGAATTTTGCTGCGTCTCAGCGAGGGAACGTGGGAGAGGGAGACATGAATTTGCAGTGATGCAAGCAACGGAATCGATGCGGCTCAAAGGAAGAACTGTAAGAACCTGCGGCATTTGTTCTCGTCATAAGATCATGATGGGTTGTAACCAGAGCGCGCGCGAAGGAATAAGAAAAAATCAAAGTCATGTACAATTGCCCAGGTCCTTTCTTGGTTGTGGGTAGCGTGGTAGTTCTTGTAGTAGTTGCTAATTGTATGTTGAGAGGTTGCGAGTGTTTTTTTTTTTTACACGGCATCCCAGAGCAAAGCTTGAGTCGAGGTGGAATGATTAGAAGACGGCGGCCAACCCACTCTTTGAATGTCTCTTGCTGAATCTTGGCTTTCGACTCTTGACACTCTCGTTATCTCCCGGGTCCTTGCGTAGAGTGTTGCGTACGGAGTGTATTGATTGCTGCTCACCTCCGCCGTCACCCCCACTCGCGCTGGTGGGGCTTGACATGGTAGATGCCAGATCGCCATACTGCGACTCACCCGAGTACGAGTCAGCCATGGATTGTGAAAGTGCGACATCTTTGGCTCTATCAATGGCATCCATCCACTCCTTGGTTGAGTACTTGGAGCCGTCTGGGTCAGCCGTGGTGGCTCGAGGATCTTCGAAAGAGAAGTGTTTGTCACGCTTGTACCATGTTAGCTGAGCACTCTTTGCGTAAGGAGGATTAGGCTTACCGTGTCGATACAAAAGGCTGTCAAACCCTTGTTGTCAAGGACCGTCTTCCAAGACGTCCCGTTTGCAAGCAGATTAAAATCCAGCTTCGCCTTTTTCTCGTCTCCTCCAGCAGCAGCTATTATGACTCGCGCACTGGAAGTTATCATAACAAGTCGTTGGCGCTTTTTGGTAGTTGCTCCACCAAAGAATCTCGAGAACTTCCTCGATGCTTCCTCGCCACCTTTGGCCGTAGGACTATGCGGAGCTGGAGAAGAAATGACATTGAGATTGCCCAGTTTTATGATACGTTCGTTGTTGCGCGTCAAGACGGGCGACCAGTCAATGTCAAGCTGACTGGGAGGAGCTAGCTCAGTTATAGCTCTCAGTTGTGGCCGAGGCATCTGCTGCGCCGACGGGGCACTTGGCGGGGAGGTCGCGTGCGAGCCTGTTGCCATTGGGACACCTGGAATAGTAGGAGCGGGAGCTGAAGCCATGGGATCTCCACCGTTTAACCGGATGGGCTGAGATTGAGAGGGACCAGGCATGTAGTTTCGCAGGCGCGGTGCTTTCTGTTTCCACAATCCCATGCCCCATTGTATGCCCTCGAAGAAAGGATGTGATTTGATGTGCTCGATTGGCAGTCGCTTAGATGGATCGAGGACTAGTAGCCTTTCAATCAAATCCCTCGCAACCGGCGGGAAACCATCGGGGAAATGATAATCTAGAGCCACAATCTTTTGGAACGTCTGATACTCATTGCCAGCTTTGAAAGGTGGACGTCCAGCTAGGAGTTGATAGAGGATGCAGCCAAATGCCCAGAGATCGCTTGCTTTGCACGCATTCTTGTCGGTTAGGAGTTCTGGACTGACATACTCAGCAGTGCCGACGAACGAAACGGCTCTTTCCTGTTCTGCGCCATCCATAGGATCGCCAGAAGCAGGTCCTTCAGTTCCAGGGCCGCCAGCGGACCTGATGTCGAGGATTTTGGCAGTTCCGAAGTCTGTGATCTTGGTGTGCATTTGCTCATCAAGCAAAACATTCTCTGGTTTGAGATCTCGATGGATGATACCCTTCGAGTGCATGTATGCTATCGAGTCGAGGATTTGGGCACCGTAGAAACGTGTACATTCTTCGTCGAACGTACCCATCTTTTTCAGGTGGCCAAGCAGTTCGCCGCCATTGGCAAGGTCAAGTACGAAATACAGCGAGCGCTCATCCTGAAAGGTATAGTAAAGGCGAACAATGCCAGGATGTTCCGTCAAGCGATTGAGAGCATCTTTCTCGATGTTGACGTATTTCACCTTCTTTTCTTTGATGATGTGGCGCTTGTCGAGGACTTTGACAGCATACTCACGATGAACTTGACGATCAGTAGCCGCCAGAACTGTGCTGTATGAGCCTTCTCCCAAAGTTCGACCGAAGTGGAAGTCGTTGACACCCTTCTTGACGATTTTGGAAACGGGTCGCCCGTTCTGATCAACGTCCTGTCTGGTAGCGACTGCGGCTCCTCGCTCTTTCCACTCTTCACTGCTAGGGAGAGGACCGCCCTCGATACTATATACAGAGCCTGCGGGGCCGGGGCCATAGCCGGAGGTCACACGCTTAGAGCTTCTCCGGGGTGGCATGACATTCTGACCGTCTGGACCACGATAACTTCGGCTGGCGGAGCGTGCGGGCGGGTGTACGCCCATAGCAGCAGCGGCGGCTCTCGAAGCGCTTCTAGCGAGTCCGGAAGCGGTTGAAACGTCGTCACGGTATCTGTATGAGGAAGCCTGTGATAGGGCAGATGTGCTTGAAGCATTTTGGTGTGTGTACATGTTGGACATGCGTGCAGATGGAATGCTAGGGTTCTGGGGATATTGCGGAAGTTGAGTCTCGTAGGAGCCAGCGCGCTGGCGATACATGTGGTCGGAATCACCCGAGGCAGCACGGTATTGTCTGGTGGAGGTATAGGGGTCGGCGGAGGCTAGGTGACTAGAAGCGTAGTCCGAGTGCGAGGGGGCGTTGGAGTGGAAAGAGGCAGCATACTGAGAGTGCGAATCGTGGTCGACGGGGTGAATGGACGAGAGCTGTGACAAGCCACGCGAGTGATTAAGGTTGGTGATGGTGCTGCCCGACGAGTGCGAGGAGATGGTCGGACGATCATCAGGAGTCGAGGCAGTGGATCGAGGTTGCTGGCTGGGACTTGTTGTGTTGTTGTTTGCGGACGAGTCCTGAGACAAGGCGGTGGACGGCGGTGTATGCAAGGGCGTCTGGTCGAGGGTCTGGTGTTGGTGGGAGGTGGGAGTGCCTTGGTCTTCGTCGTCGTCGGGATTGGCTATGCGCAGACCACCGAGGGAGCGCGACAGGCTCAAGTCGCCGTTCATAGTTTGGCTATAACAATGTTTCGGCGGAACGACTGACTGGGCCAAGCCAAGGCCAGACACGACCAGGCGCGAGTCTGTCTGGCGGAGAGATATGCGGTGTATCCGACGAGATGGTCGACTGGTCGTATGTGTGCTACGCTGGACACGAGGGACTGCACAGACTGCTTGACAGGGCGCTTCGTCTTTGCATACAGGCAGGTACAAGAGCGACAGCGAAACGGGACTGGAGACAGCTTTACACGTCGACATGCTGCACTTCCTCCAACTACCCATCTCGCTGTGAGCACGGACCGCTTGGGGCTGTTGGCGACTCCCTCGTTCCAGCTGCCAGACCTGAGACTAATAACATCGACAACTAACTCATCATCTTCCCTCGATCCAACATCGATTTGCAGTTGCACCGAGTACCCACACTCGCGAACTGCTGGTCGAGGAGCGTCTTTGTCACTGTGCGCATGTTCCATACATGCTCCATCTTCAATGCTCCCGCCGCTTCGAACGTGCGTACCTAGAAAGTTGTAACATGGCTTCCATTGACATGCGCCTCAATCCGCCTCGTATGTAGGTGTCTTGCGCTTTTCTTAGAACAAACATCTTGTCACTCCCTTGTCGTACAGGACAGAGTTGTTTCTCCTCTTCCAGGTCGCAGAGTCGGTCGCACCTTCCTCATTTTCCGTGCTTGCCATGTCTCTACCGTACAGAATCTTGGACCATTCAACACCGCCCAAGACATTGAAACTTGCGAGTCTCAACACCGCTGATCCATCCATTCAATGTCTGTTTTTTCGTCTCTATAGAATACATTATGCTCCGCAACCGACCTTCAAGGGTTACTCTCGGTATGGCTGATGTCAACCAGACCAAGCAACGCCTGAAGCTCAAGCAGACCTCTCATCCCCTTGTTGCACAGACTGACTGGGCTTATGCCCATATCCAACACCATAGCACCAATCAGCCTGCTCAACCCCACTATCGGTTCCGTCAAGGGCCGCAGAGATCGAGAGACGCGAGTCTTGTCCAGCTCGACCCAAACCGCCATGTTCCACAGTTTGCCGTTTACGAGTCGACTGACTCTGCCGAAGACAGCGATTCGTCTCAGACGATCCCTCACATCGCTCGGCTTGTACATATAGCTGAGGTCAGTCCCACCATCACTGAGGTACCTAGCTACGATCCACCTGCTCTCCTAGATATTTCTCCCAGAAGACGACTTACACACGACGATTATCAGCCTGGACCCATCGCCCATCATCACCGCCACCCTGGAGCATCACTTGAGCCTGACACATATCGTTACGACGACGCGCTCGAGTCTGATCTGAATCATCGATCGGACTTTTGGTATCAGCATTCTCGCCGCATCACCAATCACCCCCACCAAAGACATAACAATCCAAGGACAACACCTCTCTCTCAGCGAGGGCACAATCCAGCCGCCATCCCGTTCGCCCCTCGTGTGCACTTCGGTTCCCCTCTCGAAGAGTTGCCTCCCCATCACAGATCCAACATGGCCTCGGTCTACCGACGAGGAGGAAGTATCAGGCCAAGAGCTCCAACGGGACGTAACCCCAGCTACGGTCGTGGTGATATGAATTACCAGGCAAGACCGAGGCCTATATCCCGATCTAGGGCCTCTATGATGTATGGACGGTCATCAGTCAGGAGTGCTCGCCGCCCTGGTGGACATGTCAGACTACCAGCCGCGTCGTCGATAGACGCAGTGATGGATCGTTACCCAGTCTTCCCTTCTATGTTGGCCCAGGCTCAGGCTAAGAGACCGGATCGGCCATCATCGGCACGCACAGGCAACCTTGTTAATGGACGAGGCATAATCAAACCACCTACAGAGCTCGGTACCGCTCATATGTTGCCCTCCCAATCCAGGTTATCGTCGACCACTGAATCTCTACCTTCAGTCCGCTCTCGCGCTTCTAACAGCAGTTTTTCGACACCAGACTTATTTGCTGCTCTGAGAGGACATCCAACCCGCAGCCACGTGGGTTCTCGGTCATGGGAAGAGCGCCTTAGTCCTCAATTGAGCAGCGCACGTACTTCACGTGCTGGAAGTTGGACCTCCTCTCTTCTTGGGTCTCGATCAGACGAATATCTTGATCACCAGCGCGCTGGACTTCCACCGCCATGTTCGCCTCTTGATCGTCTCACTCAAGAGTTGCGGCGTTTGTCTACGAGTCTGCCGTCACAGTCGCAGTCATCTCTGGGATGTACCTCTCGTGTGACATCAACGGATGGGAGGCTGCTGGATGTTGATACATTCTATGCAGGCTCCGACGAAGAGATCGTAGAGCGAGACACTCGGATATATGACCGTCCAGGAAGGCGCAACTCATCACACATTGATGGATACTACAGTACGGACGGACAAGACACCAAGTCGTCTCGTGAGCCTCGGCGTCACGTTGGCATAGCAGCGCGAATTGCAGACGTAGAGGCCGACTGTCAGAGTGGACTTAGCAGACTGCTCCCGCTGTCACCTTCAACTCAGTCCGCTAGCTCGATCCCTGGCTTTGACGCTGCCATGTTGGATAGCTTCCCGCCCAATAATCTGCCCTCTCGTGTTCCAATCACACCAGCACGTCAGCTTGCGAGCTGTCCAAGATCGCCATACACATCCAGGACCGTTCTTCGCTCCCATGCAATAGCTAGGGTAAAGGTGTATGACGACGGCCAGCCACCTAGTACGCAGCCTCAGACCCCAACAGACCTCCATCATAGATTCAGGACACACTTGCCTACTGAGTCTATGGCTGTCTCCTGCCACACGGAGCGGATGCTTGCCAAAGCCCCAGTCATGGATCAATCGCCTGTGGCGGTATCACATAACGTTAAACGAAACACCTACCCTTCTTCACAGCAGGGACCATCACAGCCACGTGATACAAGTTCGCAATCGTCAAGTCCCTACTCGCCAAACCTTGATCTGAGGACTGCTGCAGCCATCAGCGCAGTCGAGAGACGACGGACTGCTCGTGTGATTTCCAACGAGAATGTCATCGATCCGAGCACAAACGGTATGGAGGCTGAAAGGGAGGCATTTTTGAGACGTGGAGCAGCGGATGGTACCGACACGCTGGATTGTACTCCCCCTCATGAAGGCAGGTATGAGAAGTACATCTCACGATGAATTTTGGGATGGCCGTTGATTTGGACCATAGGGTCATGGGAGTAACGACATTTTTAGACCAGATATTTTCGAGTCATCAGCACCGTCGCAACACGTAGAGTACTAGTCGAGTGGACTTGCTACAGGCAGTAGAAATAGACACATTCAATTGATACCTGATATATCTCGATCTTCACGGTCCTCGCATGTTGGTGTGAACAAAGTACGCTCACCGCTTCACATTTACAGTCAAAATTCACTACAGTCAGGTCCACGGAAACTTGATCCATCGTTTGGTTGATTTGACGAGAAAGCTCTCACAATTCGTAGTCAATCTCCAGCACGGACAATGGTATAAGACAAAAATGGCACGAATATGCGGTGACAAGCCCATCACAATTGCATAGGGGTCAGCGTGGTGCACGGCCAGCAAATCCAACGATCTTCGCGGCAATTTTCCAAGCTGTCAGCATCATCGTGTCTCCTATCGCCGTGCACGCGCGGTGTCATCGTCATCTTGCATGATAACGTTCAGCTGTAAAATAAGAATCAAGTAGCCAATCGTGCCCTACACATTCTCTGGCGGGCTGAAGGCGATGGTGGCCAAGCGACAAGGACACATTTGACCTGCCCAAATCAAGTTTGCTGGACGAAGTCCAAGGTCACATTGTAAAAACATTCTCCTGACGGGTGTCTATTTGCAGTGATCTGCGCAAGAGGCGCTCGTGCATCGTCAAGCTTTCTCTTTCGAATTTCCAGCGATCTTCGAATGCGCGTTTCAGGTTTGTTGGAGGACGGAGCCGCCAGCCTGCATAGCTGAGGGACGCGCAAGACGTGCAACACAACCTGTGACATCTCCTGCATTCCGCCTCCTCCGACATCACTGCATCCATTCTTGCGTCGTCACTCTTTTTTTGCGATTCGACTGTCGTTTCCTTCTGTGCGCCGAATCGATTTGTGAGGTCTCGTTGCTCTGGTCCCTGGAACATTTTCTATGACAAACTTCCAGTGAGAGAAGTTTCACCGCTCAACACAAAAACATGGGGCAAGCCACGCCAGCTGCAGGACGCAATGGACTCGTGGCCTACAAACAGGCCCTATTGAATCTGGCCCAGGCACCTCGATGGAGAGGACTCATCATTGGCACAATTTCAATTCTGCTTGTCTTGTGGATATGGCAAGCCAACTCGGATCCAAATGCGCCTGGTTCAAAGCTCTATAGCAAAATCTCAGGCCGACCGCAACATCAGGATTTTATGTGGAAGCCACCATCCGTGCTTGAGCCATCCGACTTCACATTAGCCCTGGAGGCAGGGAAAACCTCTACCACGCCTAGTGGACTCAAGAAGGAAAATCCTCAATTTCATCTTTTGATTCATGCACCAAAAATCACGAGCAATGTTTGTCGAAGTTTGCTGTCGTCCTTCCTTCTGGGCTATCCGACACCAACCTTGATAGGCTATAGGCCATCACCACCTAATGAAACTTTGGAAGGAGAATTCTGGCTTGACTATGGCCTTGCAGATACGACAGAATACCTGACACAACAAAACCGCATCTCTGACAATGACTTCATTGCCATAGTTGACGGAGAGAGCACCATATTCCAACTGCCTCCAGAGGCTCTTCTGACCGAATACAATGCCGAGACGAAGAATGTCAATGCCGACCTGGCCAGCGAGTATCGTGACATCCCACTCAAAACAGCGAATAAGCAGAGAGTACAACGCTTCAACCAATCAGTATTCTTTGCTGCAGAATACGAGGTTGTTCCGAGATCTAGTAGCAGCTTTCTCAGCAGATTCAGACTACCGGAGAAGAAGCAGCGGACGCTTCTGAACAACAACATCGCTGTTGGGTCTGGGTCAGGGCTTCGTCATCTTTTCACCACTGCACTAGAGCAGAACACTCGCATTGAGCGCACAGATCGCGATACGTTCAACACCATGTTTGCCCAACAGGGACACCTTCGTGCAGCCATGGCCAAAGAGCAGCGCGAGTTCAAAGTGTGGCTCTCACGAAATGTGTTACCGTCTAACAAGAAGCTTAAGAAAAAGTTGGCAGACGACCTTGCAGCAGCCAAGGAGGATCTCGGCATGAGTCTCGATTATAAAGCCACCATGTTCCAGACAATACCAGCTGCTGCCCAACATGTCGCCGACAGTGTGATTACACTGTCTGAATATCTAACGTTCCCTGTCCCTGAGGTGTTCGAGAAGCTGCGTGGTCCGTTTGCCCTACACGCCTCAACACCACACCTCAATTCCACCAGCGCAATTCTTGTACAGAAACACAAGGATAATCTGCCCTCCATCTCACACTGGACAGATATTCCCCTCTTCACCAACCCGAAAACTCAACAAGTACCCTCGTTAATTTCCATGCTACCGTCAAAGAACAAGGACAATACCGCAGGTCTCCTCACTGCTCCAGATACTAATATGCGCGAGCTCTGGGAGTCCATGTGGTTCTTTCCTTACGCTCGTCCATTGCTGAAACAATATTTTTCAAAGTCTACAAGCAAAGAGATTGCTTCTGAAGCCGCAGTAGGCGGAGAGCGCTGGTACGATGCGCGAGGTGGTCGCGGCGGTGTCTGGACAGTCGACAACGGATGGCTGGATGCTGGGGAACTATGCGCACCCTTTGGCAAAGAAATCTTCGAAGATGGGTTGAGAGGATGGATGGAAGCTGTACCTGATGGCGTGGAGCTGAGTAATGTGGAGAAGACTCCCGATGGCAAGGGTATCGTCATTGGGGAACAAGTGAGGAATGGACAGATTCATAAGATTGTTGCTGTTGAGCCTGAGCAGCAAGAAGGAGAAGTTGATGGAGGAGGGAAAGCATTGTTTTAGGGTCAAGCGATAGATGGAGCGGCATTTGGCGTTTCTTGTGGGTGCGGGTTTGCTTTCTCTGTGGATAGATGGGTTTGTGTTTTCGACACTGCTAGTGTACATAGCGATGCATCATTAGATCTTGTTTGTGTTATACATCGATGACAGCTGAGGCAGCGGTCAAGTTCTGTAATATCAATGGAAATGCAATGAAAGACTGTCATGTGTACTGATGACAGGTCTTGAGAGTGGACCGTTGACAACAAAGACAACCTAAGGCTCGATGAGAAGCAATAATGCCAAGCATTCGATTGACTCGGGACAATGACAAGAATAGGAGGCTCTTGCCGGCAGCCGGAAGCGCCGCGGGTCTGCGCCACGAATGATGGCGGCAACAGCGTTCGTGGTTGCCTGAACTGACGCCAGCGCCGGAACCTCGAACCGCTTATTTACCTCGCCATCGTCCTCGTTATTTGCGCCATCTATCCTTTCAACTCACAACAACATACGAACCATTTGATCTCGAATACCGTTTACACTCAGCCTCCAAGAAGCACCACAAGCAAAGTCGCCACCATGCACGGAGAAGTGCTCCACCACCTCGTGCGCCGTGGCTATGAGGCCATGAGCGACAGCGAGTCTCGCCAGACAATGGTAGCTGAAGTCAGCGCTGCCCAGATGCTGCCTCTCATCCTCACTGTTCTTCTCTTCTCCTTCATCGTGGCTTCTGTACACTACACCCTGGGTGGCGTCGTGGCTTCCCTAGCCATGATTGAGGACCACCAGACCGCTGTCGTCGAAACCCGCATTCTCGCTGTAGATGGAAAGCAAGACTCGGATGCTCCCTTGGACAAGGCTCGCTTGATCGATGAGGAGGTCATGGTTGTTAAACAGACCCCTCTGACGTCTAGCATCCGCAACACACTCAAGCACCTTACCACAATTGGCGGCTTCAGAGCTCGCTGGAGAGGTCTGGGATCGGCTCTCATCTACGACGTCGTCCGCTCTCTGACCGTCGGCTTCATCACCATGTTCGTTGCTGCCTTCACTGGTCTTCCTGTCGTCGCACGTGTCTTTGCCAACATTGCCGCCAACGTCCTATGTGCTCGTATCCACATGGTTTGGACTCACGCTGTCATTTCCGAGCCTTCGACTTTGACCTGGTCTCAGCGCCTTGGTCAGACCGACCGAAACATGTGGCGTGCCCTGGCTCTGCCTGCTTTAGTTCACTCGGTAGCCGAGCTCGCCACTTACGGTCTTCCTGTTGCCATGTTCCTCTTCGTCGGTCCCGACGTCACCACTGGTGATGGTGACATGGACAACCAGCACTTGCTTGCCAGAGGTGCCATGTCTCTCCTCGCTTTCGTCATGCTCAACATCCTTATCCTGCTTCCTGCCACCGTAACTCGTACTCGTATTGAGGCCAGCTTCTTGCCCGAGGAGAGCAACACCATCGTTCCCTTCGACCGCACCTTTAACGGTTCTGTCAACATGCTTGCTCTGGACACTCGTGCTGCCCGCAAGAGCCTTTTCATCGAGGCCTGGCGATCATTCGACATGGCCAGCAGAATTCGCCTGGTCAAGTTCTTTGTCAAGCAAGCTGCCATTGAGCTCTTCTTCACCATCACTGCCTTCATCGCCGTTGGCGCCCAGGCTGTTGCTTTGGGCTTGACCGCTAGCGCCATCGACAGTGTCGGCGATGGCGTCGTCGTCAGCATGGACGGCATGTAAACCTCTGGAATGATTCCAATAGATATGGCGATATATCATCTCTTCTTCTCTACCAAATTGTAAATGGCGTTCAGGTCTCTTAACAATGCAACGATACCATTCTTTCATAACTTATGACTCGAGCCCTCGTACTGTGCCTATTCCTCGTTCTTTGCATGGCATATGTGAGCAGCCTGTACATCCAGATGACATACACCTCAAAATGTCACGCTAGAACAGACTGCAAAATGCCTCGGCATCGTCGTTTCCTTGCCTAGCTTCGCCATGAGTTCGTTCAAGAGACCGCCGACGTGATTAAAAGACATGAAGAATGCACAGATGTCCGCATTAGAAATCAACAGAGCTTGATAACAATATGGCAGGTAACATCACGCATAAAACATGGCTCCTCAATGGAAAACAACCATCCAATCCCCCTTAATCACTTCCCACACTCTTAATTTCCAGCCTCAGCCCTCTTCTCCTCCAACAAAATCTCACTCTTGCTATCCACCGCAGCACCCGCATAAGCATCAATCTTGTATCCTGCAAACTTTCTCGCAGAAACACCCTTTGTGAACAGTAAATCCATTTCTTCATAACTTCGGTCTTTTGCTTCTGGGAGACGGAAGTATGCCCAGATGAAGGTGAGGAGAGAGGTTACGAACCAGAAGAAGGCGGTTTTGCCTTTTAGGTTCCATTCGGTGGGGTTCATGAAGTAGGATTCGAGCTGGGAAAATGTTAGAAAGAGGTAGAAGGAATGGGGAGGGGGGAAGAGAAACTTACAGTGGAGCAGACGATGTTCATCAGAGCGTAGGAGTTACGGGCTAAGCAGACTGTCTTTGCGCGGACTCGGATGGCGGAGGTTTCACTGACGATTGTGTAGGCGACGGGACCGACGGTGAGGGAGTAGGTCAACAGCCAAACAACTGTCAAAGCGCCAGCAACCCACTTCGCACCGTCGGATTTGCTTGCTACGGAGACGATGCCGATGATCAGGAGAAGAATACAGAGCATACCCATGCCACTTGTGTAGATCTTTCTTCTGCCCACCTTGGCGAGGATGAACCAAGATGCGATAGTGCCGCAGAAAGCTACTGCTGTACCACCGAGGCCGATGCTGTATGACACTGTGTCTTTGATACCAGCTTGTTGGAAGAAGTAGGTGGGTGTGTATGCGAAGCAAGAGCCGGAGAACAGCTGACCCATGAACGTCATGCAACAGATCTCGGTACGTCGGCGATCAGTGCCCTTGAAGCACTGAAAGTAGGATGTCTGTGATGCTTCGTTGTCGAGTTGAGTCTCGATCTGAGTTGTGTGGACCATCATAGCGAGTGTACCCTTGATCTCATCTTCGCTTGTGTCGCTTGAGATACGTTTGAGAATGTGCTCAGCTTCGTCAAGTCTGCCGAGCTTCACCATGTACCAGGGAGATTCAGGTGCGAGGAAACATGCAACCATCAAAGGTACTGGCCAGGCCCACTGGACACCAAAGGGGATTCTGTATGACCATTGATCGGTCCTGGCGACAAGGCCTTTGAGGACACCTGCAGCAATGAACTGTCCGATGGCCCCTGTAAAATCATTAGAGCTGTTTTGAGGACGAGGAAATTAATTCTTACAGCACAAGTTGACATAGGAAGTCAGATAACCTCTGAGCTGTAGAGGGACAATCTCAGATGCATAGGCAGGACCAATGGTGGCGAACACGCCCCAGGCAAGTCCACACAAGATCTGTCCAACTACTAGGACAGGTTTGTTGGGTGCGAAGAAGGTGATGAAGATGAAGGCGTTGAGGAAGAAAAGGGCGACGATGACGACTTTGCGGTAGCCATACTTGGCAGCGAGCCATCCGTTCAAGAAGATGCCAGGAACAATGCCGACGTTACTAGCGTTGCTGGCTGCGTGTAAATATAACTTATCGAGACATGATCAAATCTTACTCACTTGAGAGCCGTTTGCCAAGCACCAGTAAGTTGGTAGTCATCAGTAGCTGCATTGTATGCACCAAACTTCATGGCGAAGGACGGATAGGCAAAGAAACTGGACATGAGGATAGTGTCATAGCCTTCCATGACAACAGTCATTGACATGGCCATGGACCAGGCGATAGCTTTCCAATTTTTCTTGATGACTTGCATCAGGGGAGTGTTGTGCTCAGCATCAGACGCATGCTTGGCATCCACGATGGCATGGGCACCAAACACTTCCTCGACATGGTGAGCTCCATGCTTGAGAGATTCATCGGCAGTATGAGATGCCATCTTGTGAGGATCCAGGTCGTTGTTGTGGTGGAGGACGTCCAGTGATGGACAAGATTAGTGAAGAAGCACCACAAGGGCATCGACATGCATTTATCTTCATGGTACATCGGAGTGTACAGGAGGATCCAATGCTAAGGCGAACTGTGATCCAAGCAGAATCGACCATTCTGTCCGAACTGTCAACGCATGACAGGACAGAGGATTACTAGCGTGTCCTCCAGCAAGAGCTTGCAGATTATCCGGTATGTTCTAAGCAATGATTTGCCCAGAATGTGTTGCAGGATTGAGAGATCACCGAATTGTGGTGAATTCCACCAATCATGCCGACCCACCCCAAAGGCACACCCCGCGTTTCTGAGATGTGCAAGGTGGGGGAGTTCGGAGTCGGAACGGTCGACCTTGCCCTACTCACAGTAATCTGCAGAGCTCGCTTATGCATGGAGAATTCTGTCCGAGCCTGGAATCACTTGAGCAGACTGATCGGCCAAGTTATTGGTGGTAAATCCAGCTCTCGTGTCTTCTCACGTGGTCGGTCGCGTAGTGGCCGCTGTACCTCCCGATTATCCAGATATAGCCGCGAGATCTGGAGAACCTGTGGTCTCATCTCTGGCCGAAGCATACACAATCCCTCGGACCTCGACAATGGACATGTGCTTACACACAGCTGACGGAAAAAGATCAGTCAAGTTCTCTCGAAGTATAATCAATCTCTTGAGATGACCTGAGGTTTGTCGAGTACAAGGAGACTCTCTCCTCATTCCCCTTCAATATCTTCGTTGGCACTATTTTCGGCGAACAGCAAGCAATTTGAGAACTCTTTCTTCGTATCCAGCCATTGTTCGGATCTCGCCTTGCTCTGCAAAAAGTCTGGAATTAGCTATCTTCTGGCGGGTACAACTCTGCCCCATGAACGTACAACAAAATTTCTCTCCCTCCAAACCACGTTTTGGTACGAAGGCGGGCCCTCAACAAGCAACGTGTTCCGGAGACCCAGAGGATCTATGTGCGACTCGCTCAGACTCTACCTGAGGACCAAACACTGGGCGAGCGTGTGGCCCTCTTCTGGGGGCAATCTCTCCGTGGTTGTGCGCTGCCAGAGATTTTGTCAAGCCAGATCATAGAAACCGGCGTCATCAAAGCGTAGGACGCTAGCATCCTGCCATGACCAGAAGAGTCTGGTGACGAGCACACGCGCTTACGTAGAACTTGTCCCGTGGGCGCTCTTCGTCGATTATATGAGACTGCAAACCAACTCCAGGGTCTGATAGACCGATAGCGGTTAAAGCGTTGTCGAATAGTCTGCTTCATATGACAATTGAAGGATGAGTCTGTATTGAGGGCAGATGGGATGCTCAAGTGTTATTTCGGTAGTGCTGTCCATCTCCTTGGTTGACAAGCTCCGTTCACTGGCACTCAACAACGGCGGATGTTGGTCGTGAAGGGTTTGCCTGATAATGCGGTCAAGAGCGGTCAAGAGCGATCAAGCCTCTGCTGGACAAAAAGCGAGCGTTGCCATTTGGAATCTGCGAGCTGACAGGCGCGACTCAATGTCGACGCGGCGTCTCACCGCGTCCATCGACCTTTGCTTCGCCAACATTATTTGCGCACCAAACGACATTTAAAACATCAA
Source organism: Aureobasidium subglaciale EXF-2481 (assembly GCF_000721755.1). Lineage (NCBI taxonomy): Eukaryota > Fungi > Ascomycota > Dothideomycetes > Dothideales > Saccotheciaceae > Aureobasidium > Aureobasidium subglaciale. Next base: position 970,318 of record NW_013566994.1, read on the forward strand.
CATACGACACCATCAACAATGCAACCCCACAAGAATATGTTGGCGAGAAAGTTCAAGGCCCTGTACAAAATCGTGGAGCGCCAGAATCCCCGCTTGCACCTCTCGCTCACCATTCGTTACGCCGACGATCTTTTGCTGCACGATCATGCCATTGTTGAGCTCAAGGTCGCCGAGGATGTAGGCCGCTTCATTAGAGCTGGTGAGCACATGTCCGAGGACGAGAGACATGCCGCCGGCATAAATCGCCTTCTGACCACCAACGAGCACCTTGCGCAACCCAGCGCCTACAACCCCATCAAGACTCGTGAAGGTCTGAGAAAGCTCTTTGACTCGGGTTTCATTCGCAAGCCAGACACTCCTAGATGCGCCATGTGGGACGACTGTATGTTCAAGGAAATCCAGGTCCAGGGTTTCGTTATTCAGTTGACCGTCGAAGACTTCCACTGCGTGGCTAACGAAGTCTGGGGCCCTGCTAAGGCAAAGACCGTGAGTGATACCCCATATTGTGTAAGCATAGAATAATTTTGAGCGTTTGCAGGTCCACCTCGAAGTCTAGATGGTTCCAATCAGAAGAAAAGTCGATCAAACAATCATTGAAGCTTGGTTTCTTGCTTGCTCAATGCGAAGCTGAAGCTGGGACTAACAGCAAGCAGCGGCGGCATACGTCCATGATGCTCATTGGCAGGCCCAACCAGAGTGTTGTTGCGTATAGCTTGCTGCCAGGTGCAGCAGCCTAGAGCATCGAGATATAGCTTCCAGGTTCAAACATATGAGACAACAAGTGTTAGCTTCAGCAAATAGAAGTCGGTCAACGTCGCTGGTTCGTCGCGACCGTCTCTCTCTCCTTCCCCTACGCTATCTCTCGTGCTTCGTTGTTTTGTGAGTGTGATACATATCTCTTGAGGTAGAGCTGGACTCGATGGCTAACCCGAAGACGGTCGGCATATTGCCATGGCTGATTACAAGGACACGGGAGCTCTTGCTGGCTGAAGACGAGCGCCGTCAACGCCATTTGCACAAGGCCCGACAGGTACTACTTCCAACATCCCTGGTCTTGCCTCTCCATATACGAGCGAAGTCAGCCACCAGCAGTCGTGCCGCAACCTGGTGACCAGACATGCTCGGCTAATGACAATGCTGAAGGAAGTGGCAGGTCGATCACTCGGATTTTCGGCTGATGAGGACGTGTCTTGTTCACCATCCTCCGGAAAACTTGGCGAAGGCGGCAAGCTTTCCCCGCGTGGGGCCCCATTCCTCGCCTCATCTCAATCTTCTGTATACGGTATCTACGACAACAACATTGTAACGGCCTCATGATGCATGTACTGTCGGTAGCTTAGCGGACAATCTGATATCTCTATCATCGTGACAAGCGGGCACCAGCGCCTACCTCGCCTGCACCTCGATCCTGCCACTCAAGCCATGTAATTACGCCTGTCGCAAGGGAAGGAAGGCCAATGCACCTGCCACCGAAGATCCCCGCAACGTCATCCGATACCATGTGCTGTCGCCGGACCTGACGATCCTCCATTTCGATCAATTTCCCAGAGCGGGGTCCGGCAGAGTCTCAATGCTATAATATTCATGCTTAGCCTCACCTGCAGGTCTTTGTTGTTGTTCATCTTATTTGTCGCATTCTACAATCACTTGCTGGGTCTGATCGACAATCATACAGCTCATACCATGTTCTTCAGCAAACTCGCTGCTCTTGCAGCCATTCCTGCGACCCTTGCTGCCAGCATAGCAGGCAATGGTCCCTCAGTGCTGTCTAACGGCAAATACGAGATCTCGTCTGAAGGCATCCGCGCGCAGTTCATTCCCTACGGAGCATCAATCTCCAACCTCTTCATTAGAGATGTCCACGGCATTGAGCGTGACATCGTGCTTGGCTGGGACAATGCCACCTACTACACCGAGGATAAGCTTCATCCTCACTTTGGGTAGGAATAATCCTGCAATCCCCTGTGTAACCGGCTAACAAGTCTTCAGTGGCGTGCCCGGACGTTACGCAAACCGCATCAAAAACTCCACCTTTGAGATTGACGGCAACACCTTCCACGTAACTCCCAATGAGAACAACGGCGCCGACACTCTGCACGGTGGACCCAATGGCTGGTTCGTATCAACACGTCCAACTCATGCAAATCAGAGACTGACATATCTCGCAGGGATTGGCGCAACTGGACCGTGTCCGCACACACGACCGACTCCATCACCTTCTCTATTGTGGACCCTGACGGTGCTGAGGGCTTCCCTGGTGAGGTCATCAGCTATGTGACGTACACCTTGACTCCCTAGTAGGCTCAGACACGATCTTCTTGTCACGGATGTTACTGACACAAAACAGCCAATGGCATTTGAAGATGATTGCGGTTGCAACTACCAAGAAGACACCTATCATGTTGAGTTCTCACGTAAGTAGCCTGTCCCTATCTGAATTGGGCACGTACTGACTGGACTAGGTCTACTGGAACCTCGATGGTTTCCAAAACCCTACCGACCCTACGGTGAACAACTACACCGTGCACTTGCCATACTCTGGACAGCGTGTCGGCGTCGACGGCATCCTCATCCCTAATGGTACCATTCTTCCCAACGAGAAGGGCGGTGTCTTCGACTTCTGGTCATCGCCCAAGAAGCTCGGTGCCAACTTGACCTCGCCCGATCTCGTCGGTGGTTGTGGCAGTGGTTGTGTCGGCTACGATACTTGCTGGTTGGTCAACAGAGAACAGAATGGACCCTATGACTGGCGCGAGTCGGGACCAGTCGCTACTGTTTCCAGTCCTTTCTCTGGTATCCAGATTGACATCTTCACCGACCAGCAAGCCTTCCAGATCTACACTTGCCCCGGACAGAATGGTAAGTCTCTAGTCACATTCGGTCAAAGACTTTCTTTAACAGCACTGAACAGGTACTACTACTATCAAGGAGACTCAAGGCTTCTTCAACCAGACCGACCAACCTCGTGTTGTCCAGAAGTATGGCTGCATGGTCATGGAAGTGGAGGACTGGATTGACGCGATCAACCAGCCCGAGTGGCAGAGAGAGAAGAGGAACATCTTTGGACCTGGAGATGACCCATATGTTCTCCAAGCCACTTACAAGTTCTCTGTCAACAAAGAGGCGGCAGCTACATCTAACTGCACATCGAGCTACTGAAGGGAGGATGAATTTGAGAACTCGATATCATGCCGAACTTAGCGGCTAATTTGACACACTTGTTGCAAGATGCACAAAAACTTTCATTACCGTGAGACTGGTTTCTCGAGCTCTTCGACGCGATTGATGTAAGGACGCACGGCTTCGTTAAAAGCACGCGTAAGGAGATCGGGCATGGGCTGGAAAGCGAAAGATCAGGGAGAGATTAACATAGTTAGCAGAAGTGATGCCAGAGCATCAGCTGGAAAGATATAAAGGTGATAGTGACGAATACAATAGTAGTAATAAGTAGGAGAAGAAAAGGTGTAGGGTAGAGTTGTTTAGTAAATAGAGGGAAAGTATAGACACTAGTTGTAGTAGGACTAAATGTCGTTAGTCAGGTGGTAGGGTTAGGTTTGTATATTCACGGGCTTGTAGGCATGTAGATGTAGATGAGTGTAGGTATGGCTAGGCTAGTCTTTTTGCTACGGGTCGTCGAGGTCTCGGTCACACAGTCGGTGGTCTTGTGAGGGCTCTGTAGGTGTTGGTGTAGAGAAGAGTGAGCATTTTGACTAGGAGACAAAGATGCAGCTATACCGTCGTCCAGAAATTGAGGGAGGCCTCACAAGCTAAAATTGTGCACATGGCTCGAGGCACAAGTGACGACGACAACTGAAGGGGCTGCTGACTTTCTCACAGCCAGGCGTTGCGAGATCATCGTCCTGTCAACATTGCGCACATCCTCACCAACCCACGCAAAATCTCGCCGCCCTGATACCCTCTTGCGATAGAAACGTCACTCATTGTCTCAGAGCCAGTTGCAATTGTCTTACAACCAACAAGGCACTCTCCCCCACGATCGTAACTTCCAGCGCAGCCTGTCCCAATCCAAATCCTTTGACCCATCTCTCCGCAAACGACACATCCCTTCCAACTCCAAACATCAACGGCCAGTGTTCTCTGCATGCAAACCTGAGAAGTCTTGTAGTAGCAATCCTGGGCTCTGCTCCCACAGGAGTGATAACGGGACTCTTTGAGACAAAAGAGGTTTCTGCGATGGCATGGGTAGGGATGGCGAGGAGGAGGTAGGGAGATGGTGGGAAATACTGTCACCACATGTAGCTGCCTCAAGGCACAATACTTTCTCACATTGAAGCGATGTCATCGAGATACTCCGTGTTGGCGGCTCCCTGCGCTAGGTACACCGACACGAAATATGACTGTGCCTTTATACAGCTCGTCGTTGCCTGCTTTGATTCTCACGGAGAGAGGCTGTGACAATCTTCTGCACACGGGGAGGCTCCTTTTCGACTTCCATAGCCTACCTGTACTGGTCTTCTGGCTACTATAGCAGAATCAATGGCGGAAGAATAGAATGTCGTTACTCGAGACACGAGCACAAGGAATAGAGAGTGATGCGGTTGATATCATTATGATGGGAAGCCTTGTAGCCATGCGAGTTGTAAGAATGCTCGAGAAAAAAAGAAGAAAGGGTATATCCCAAACGCCTATGCCAGAAAGAACGCCATGCCCATGGTCCCATATGCATATACGTTGGCTTCCATGATGAGAGCATGTAGATGCAATCATTTGAACAGCATTCAGTCACCTGTCAAGTCCAACTCTTCCACGCCACTCTTCCGGTACACCCGGCGATCTTTGGGGGTGGGTGCCGTGAGATCAATCTCCATTTCAACTTCTTTCCAATTGCCAGGTAGACTGTCTCGAGGCTGTATGAATCGTTTCTTGACCTTCTTCACTTGCGTTTGAAGGGGTTCAGTCATAGGAACTGACTGCACAGGCGCAGGTTGACAGGTCGATATACTCGCTACTTGGACGGGCAAAGGCGCCGAGGAAGAATTTGTGGCTAGCACAGTAGTCTTGGTGGCTATTATGTCAATCTTTCGATCACGCAATCGTCTGTTGACTGGTAATAAGGAGGACGCTGAGATGACAGGCCTTTCGGAAGCTGCATTTTCTCCTGGTGGCTCCGGCTCGTAGGGTGGAGTGGGCATTGATGATGAGAAGTCTATCACTTCGGCCTCTGTTTGAGCTGCAGCTGGCTCCGCCGTCATCGAAGATTCGATTCTCCGTGTAGTCTGCCGAGCGCTTGGTGTAGGCATAGTCGTCTGTGCGACTGCTTGACGAATCTTCTCCGATACTCTTTGAAACGTGCCAAGTCTCGCTAGACTTGGGAGCGATTCTGGCGAAGCCAAGTCAATAGCCTCTATCTCGAGACCTCGAGGGGTGGACGGGCGTAGGGACGGAGAGCCCATGTCGTCTTCACCAGCGGTCGGAGCAGTCTGGTATCGCTTCAAAGGCGACCTCTTCCTCCTCCGTGTTACAGTGTCAGGCAGGGGTGCGAGAGCATCGACATTTTCTCGCGGAGAAAGTACAGCCGGTTTGCTGAACTGTTTGAAATGATCTCGTATACCTGGGATCTGCATCGTCACTCGTACGGGCGAAGCTGGCTTCACAGGAGATGAAGAAAGAAGGTCGACAACTTCTGGCGGTCCAGAGACATTTCGAGCAGGTGAGAATATCCTTGGACGGGCTCTCCTTGCAGGAGAAACAGGCTCAGGCGAGGAGCGTTTCGACGATCGCTTCTGAGGGACGACTGCTTCGAGGCTGAGATCCATCTCAGGGATAGAAAGTACCGTCTCTCCACCGATCCCACTGAGATCTACCTCAGTCACAGGAGCTCTGGTTCTGAAAGGATTGGCCTGATGTGCCACCTTCCCATTCGAAGCGTTACTCTTTGCAATTGCATCGATCTTGGTCAAGTCCAGCTCGTCACATTCAGGATACACGGTCTTGGAGTGTGCTGTTCGATCAACGCCTGGCTTTGTGGCCTTTGTGAATTGATCGAGGGCGCCTCTCTGCATACCGCCCGTCTTCTTTGCAGCGACAGTGTTGCGGCTGGCAGTGGTTTCGTTGTTTGTGGGCTTGCGAGGTCGTGGTACAGGCTTCGATTTGGGAGCACCAGGACCAGCCTCCCAGTCTTGGACTTTAAGCGGCGCTCCGAGTCGCACAAATGTATCAAGAAGCCAGACCTTTTCGTGAACTGTAGGATCGTACGTAGAGGGGCCTCGCTTCTTCTTGGGAGACCCCGGGCATTCGCCGTCCTCCGCTGGTGATGGTTCCGAATCCGAGTCCTCTTCATCTTCGGGCTCTTCCTCGTCAGGATCTTCGGTGCTGAGGTCGATGTCAATCAATTCGATTGGCTTGAAACTGACTCGGAGCTCTGGGATGTTGTCCGTGGTTGGGTGTAGCCGTTTACCGTGGATAGCATTAATCATGGACGATTCTCGAGCTTGCTGTGCTGAGATTCCATCTGAACTGTTTCCACAGGTTTCACCGCGCATTCTGAGCTCTCTGACCAGAACTGCAGGTGCCAGATTTCGAATGAACTTTTTGGCGCCACCAATGCAACGCCAGTCGAAAGCATCGCCTGCAAAGTCCCTGAGACTCGGATAGTCGAGGGGCGAATCCCACACCAGAGTGTCCTTGAGCTTGGCGATCTTATCAGGGGCCGAGATGCATGGATGGGTGTAATATCTGAGAACTTTCTGGTCGGGAAAAGAGTCCGGAATGGTCAGACCAGGTCGTTTCTGGCGGAAGTGCTTGCTGTCATTGGTGCGAATCTCGTGGCGCAGTTTTTCTCTCCAAGCATGCAGACCCTCAGTATCCCTCTTATCGAGACTGCACAATGAATCTCCAAATCCAGCTCTTGCAGCCTCGCAGGCTAGCTTGGGACCGCATCCTGGAATGCCCTCTGTGATATAATCACCTCCACTCATCATGGCGACGAGAATCATGCCATTGCGGTCCAAGCCACTCGTGCTCTTGGTCGCGTCGGCTCGGTAGACGTTCACATGAGTGGGTGTCTTGCTGGTCTGCTTTTCTGGAGTCCAGCTACGCAACGTCATGCCACTACCGAACATGAGTGTGTCCACATCCTCACTGAGAACGGCATCTACTATTCCCTCTCTTTGGAGAAGGGCGCATTCGGCCTCAGCCTCACCAGGCGCATAGTGTAGAGGAAAGCCGAAGTGCTTCAGAAGCTGTTTGGCGAGAAACTCCGGGACGCTCGATACACGGACGTTGGGACCTCCGACCTTCTTGTTTCGTTTCCAGGTGGGCTTATTAGGACCATCGAAGACAAATAGTGGGTGGATGTTAAGTGAGAGCAGGCGGAGAAGGCGGTAGTAGAAGGTTCGAAGTGCAGGGTTGGTGCCGCCTTTACCGGATTGGATCTGGAACAGCCAGATGCTGATATCGATGGCAAGACGAAAGGGGCGAGAGTGTTGGATGTAATGTTCAGCAGCGAGCTTGCTCACGGCGATGCGTTCACCAGGCCCGATCTCTTTGTAAATTCTGCATGCTGTGTGAGTGGCAGTCTCGTAGAGTCAGTTGAAGCTGCGACCCACCCATGAATACCCATACTTGATGCTCATCCAAGCACGAACGCAACAATAGGCAAGTCTTCCTCCTCGTCCATGTTCTCATCAAGCTTCAATCATATTGCTCGGAGGCAACTCATGTTTCGGTCGCAAACTTGTTCAACATCAAGCAGCGACGCTTCACCCCGTTGCCATGGCAGCTACGGTCCGTGCCGCGTCTTCACGTGACACCACTCCAGGCACCGTTCCTGCCTCCGAGGTTGATGCATTGCACATGTTTTGAAGATTGACAGACCTGTACAGGATTACCCACTCGCTATACCTAGCCTCCTAGAAGCCCTTGCTCGAATTGATATTCTCTGGACTGAACATTATTCATCTGGATTGTTGTGCAGATTTACCTTACGTCACCGCTGCGAGTTTTGGGAGTGCATTGATTGTTTACCCGCTACGCAAGGGCCATTGAATTTTGTTTGGCCCATTTCATACCATCTACACACTTGAAATCGAGGACATCTTGCGACTCGTGCTTCGCGATCCAATCGAAAACATGAGGAATCGCTCCTCGTTGGAACCTATAACGACAAGCGCCACTTCGCCTCTGCGCTCGACTGTCGACCAACCCACCAAAGAACCTCTGGCTCCGAGATCATCCAACTACCACACTTCTCCTGCTCTCAAATCTATGCTCATGGACTCAAGAGACTCCCGAGGAAGTCCTTGGCAATTCAAAGTCACTGTCGAGGCCGAACACATGTCTACATCAGACGCACCCACCGCGAAATCACGACTTGTCCCTCTACACGATGCCGAGAATACTCAGGTTCCTGATCTTTGTCCCATATCTCAACTCGGCGACCATGCTTCAATCGACTACTCCTTGTCCGAGATTGAGTCATTTGAGGAGCCTTCGAAATCGTCTCGCAAACTGACAGCCGTCGACTCTCTGTCTCCCGAGCCAGGCCGACCTTCAGCTTCTGGTAGGTCTCCCGCGAGTGCAAGAAGCAGATCATCAAGGGATCGCGAGACCGAGAGCCGTGCCAGTATCGTGTCGTATCGCACAGAGCCCGATGCTACAGAACGACCATGCTTCGATCAAGACGAAGAGGCAGAGGCCGTTCTCGGTGGTTCCGCCCCTGGAGACGCGACCATGCTGGAGAGCGAGGAATTCAGTATGATCTCAGTCGACTCCTTGCCTAGCCGAGCTATCGGCCACTCCTCGCCTTCGCAAGCTCTTCAAGCCACAGAGGGTGATGCTTCCATCAACCACTCTTACATGCCTTCGTCCCCTCCGGCATTCGCAAACGATCGTAGAACACCTGTGCCCGAGGATGCCACTCCGGAGAACCCACAAGCGCCGCTAGCTTCTCAAAATCCTGAGGCAGACATTGCTACGCCATTGAAAGAAAGCGCACGCAAGTCCGGACGTGCGCTGCAGGATGCACTGAATGGGCCCTTTCGAGAGTCTGTTTCCAGAGAGCTGCCGGCAGCTCGTGAGTCCATCTTCAATGGATTTAGCTCTGGCACAAGGTATCAGTTACGCCAAAGCCTACATACTGGTCAGAACATGATCTCGCCCTCGGTCGTCCATAGCGTCCCTCGCCTGGCACCTACATCAAACACGTTTTCCAACTTTTCATCTCCCTTTCAGAGTCCGGTGCGTCAACAAGAGACCTTTGGTTCGCTCCCCAGCCGTCTGGTCGCGATCACAGCAGAGAAGCGTACAGTTTTGCCTTCAAGCCTTCAGTCTCAGGCTCATGTCGACTACCCTCATATTGACCAGACATCCCCGAAGGCTAATTCACCACACGAGCATCTCAAGACGAGCTATGGCAACGCACAGATACCACCGGTTGTTCAGATGCAAAGCCCTCCACGTTCATCGCCGCCTTCTGAGCATGACATTCCTGAGAAAAATACCGACAGTCCTGGGGTGGAGGTGGAAACGAAAACTGTGGACGATGACAAGGACATCTGGCAGGAGGAGGCAAGTCGTTCTGGTATCGATGAAAACGGCTCACCCGAACAAACCGATCTCTTCCTGGAGGATCTTGCTGTTAAACCTCGTAGAAGTAAGCTACCAGGCACGTGGCGTCGTACCTCAGGCACTACATTTTCCTACAGCGACTCTCCCGAGCCTCAAGAACACCGGAATCGTAAGCCCAGTGCATCTACCTTGGGTTCTTCCAGGAAGAGTAGTGGCGTTATGACACCTCCATCTTCCGATGATGGTAACACAGCTGCTGGAGACAAGCCAACCAGCCACATCGATGATTCTGCGAGGCCTACGGTTGAGGAGGAGCTCAGCCAGTCCGAGTCTGGCGACGATACAGGCATGTTCTTCCAATCAAATCTTCCATCAGTGTACAACAGAAAGACCAGAGGGCATGTCTCCGGCTCGGCCAAGAGTAGCTTCGCGCCCAGCAGCCCACTCAGGAACACTGTCTTAGATATTAGTCCTCTGAAAAACGCTCAAGCTCTTGGACATACTTCAGAAGCGAACCTATCCGCTGGTCCTTCACCGCTTCGTCGAACGCTGGCCAAGTCCAGTCATTCGAAGATCACCCGGGATGCGCGCGAAAGAGATTTGAACATCGACACATCTGAAACCCAAACCGACTCAAGCCTGGCCTCTGATGCTCAACAAATACAGAGAGAGTTGAGAGCAAGACCCGGTAGTGGAGCAAGCACGATCTCGAGTTTGACCTCTGGTAGGCAGATGAGAGGATCGAGACGAGCAGCTAGTGCGAACACTATTGATCTTACTATTAGTAATGCTTCAGATCAAGACTCATCATCGATCTCATCAAGATCAAGGAGTTATCAAGAAGAGCTGAATCTTGAATCACCAATGCGTGTCAAAGTTAACTTCAACGACGATGCTGGTAACTCGACTCTTTTGGAGCCTCGACGACAATATCCTCCCCTCTTCGACAATGTCCCGACCCTAACAAAACCTACGACCGACTCGTCTGACTCTCCTCAGCCCAAATCGCCATTGCTGCGGTTTACCGAGTCTTTCTGGGAAGCTGTTACCAAGCCTCCCGTCTACGCATCACCGGAGCGTAAACCTTCGGTCGTACTCGAGTCGGCATCTGTCACAACTGTACCTGACCATGTCTTGCGTCTACGTCGCAAATATGGTCTCTTGCCAGATGCTCATCCGTTCATATACGCACACATCCGCACATTGCACCGTATGCTCAACTCGACACGCTCCAGACCTGGTAGCAGTATAGTGCCATGTACTGGACCCCTGGGTCATGGTCTGTCACGTCTGTTGGGTAAGACAAAGACCAACGAGCTAGATCAACGTTTCGTGTGGTCGCAGACATACCTGCATGTTGTGGACTCTTTCATGTCACTTCTGCTACCACAGGAAGAACGTGATCGCCTGCAATACGAGACAGGCTCTTGGGGTGATGCTGAAGCACTTAGACATCGTGGACGCGACTCCAAGGGTAGATATGGTGATGAAGTCGTGTTCAATGGCGTCAAGGGTGGATTAATCGAGGCCGCTTGGGTTGCAGACGTGCTTGTGGACATCATCTTCAGGGAGGAGATGAATGCAAAGAGGAAGAAGGTCGCTGAGATGATGGCTCGCGCTGAGAGAATGCAGATGTAAGATTATGAAGTGTATTACGAATTGATGTCATTGAGTCGGGGTAGTCTTGGGTTTGACCTCAAAAGTCACAGGAGTTTTTGTACATGACCATAACTCAATTGTTGTGTTGTTCTTACTACCATGATGTTCTACGCTGAGACTTAAGACGAGCTCTCACGATAAACATCTTCTGTGGTCCTATGTGGGCAAAGTGTGAATCGCCTATCAGGTTCAATGAAAAAGTGCTCCAGGGAGTCGGATGTTTTCACGCTCTGTTATTGCGATAACTGCACTAAGCCGTAAAAGTGGACTAAATGTCTGGTAACGAATTGTCGCGCAATTCGTCTACTGTGCAGTTGATATACGATAGAAATGACAGCTCAAGTCGGCCTCGAGATGAGTATGACCCTGCCCGCATTTCTTTATAGTCCTGATCCAAATACTATGCAGCAGAATAGCCCATGAAGTAGGCCCATAGCTCAAACTCAATGCACCTACCCGTTGCACTATCAAATACTATCTTATCTGCTTCGTTTGCACGTAGTGTCGGATGGTTGTTAGCAAGCGGTCTTGGTCGTGGTAGACAGCGTCCAACGCACGCCGAGCTAGAACTGTCCAAGATAAGCGTGGATCAGACCACTGCTAGTCATTCGAAAGCTATGGAGCCTTTATCTTGTCATGACAGTAGATAGAGGTTGCTCAATATTGTCTGCTAAGACAAGAGCCATGTGGAAGGATCATGACGGGGGATCATGGTCACAAACTTTGTTGCCAACGCCATAGCCACTCCTACACGGCGGAGGACTTGTGACAACATGTCACCAACAGTGCAAAAGTCACGAATCATCCTGGTTGTTCTTGCACTTTACTAGACAGATGTCAAGTAACACGAAAAATTGTTAGTACATCATCTTTCACATGGTTATCACATTTTGGCACAGGAAGAAGAAATTTGTTGGTATGATCGACTTTTTGTATTGGCATTTTACCCCCCAAAAATTGAAGTAAGATTTACCTGGGAGTCAGCGAAGAGCAAAAAACTCCGTGTAACGCCTTTGAATGCCTATAGACAGTTTGAATCAGTGAAGAGACTTCCATCTGTATCTGTAAGCAAGAGCCAAAGTTTCATCAGTTATTGCAATGTCGCACTGTACTTTGTGGTTAGCTACTCAAGCGAACATGTCGCCCAACTCACTAAGGAGATTGTTACCTTAAGCCATGTGCTGATCGTGAGCAGCTCGAAGGGCGGCCGTAGTTCCATCCTGCTCGACATTGTTGTTAGCAGCAGAATGATTGGCATCGTTGGGGATAGGAAGTTCGCGAAGCTGGGGGTCGATGAGCTCAGGGTAGATATCAGGGTCAGAGATCATGTTGAGCTGTCTTTGCTCCAGAATAGGAGGGCTCAAGGTCCGAATGGCAAGGGAAGCAGCCATTTGCTCAGCAGAGATATGCTGACCCTGAGCAAGCATTTCTTGAGCAACCATGTCGTACTCTCTGGCCCAGGTGATCATATCCTGAGGGATTGAGAGCTTGGTACCGCGGTGGAGGGAAGGGATGAGAGCCTCACACATGGCTTGAGCGAACGTGACAGAGGGAAGACTACCAAGAGTCAAAAACCTACCTTTACGGAGTTCGCGGAGCAGATTGCCGAGTTCAAGGTATTTAGGCGAAGCGCGCATGTCGCTACGGTTGAGCACTGCGAATACCCTGTTCAGGCTCTCAGGGACATTGAACTCTGGGGACTCGCCCAGACAAACGTCTTCACCTGGGTAAAGAACTTGCTCAATACTCAGAGGAGTCCACGAAGTAGCAGCAGGAGTCCATGTCTGGTCATCAACAGTAATGGAGTTGGGTGTTGAAGACCAGATGAAGTGTGTGACTTGAGACATTTCCTGTAGGAAGGGCTCAGGGCACCAGCCAGTCTCTCCACCGTTTCTGAGCCAGTACATGTAAGCGTTTGTTGCGGGAAGTCGAGGCTTGTAGCGAATGCGAAGGTGAGGACGTGTTGGGCGAGATCCTCAGCGTTGTCGTAGCTGACCCACCAAACTCTCTTACCGGTGATTCTGTCTGTTAGATGAAGAACGAAGGGATCTCCTTGACAAGTCTCAAGCATTACAGTGTGTAAGCCAAGATCGCCATCATAGAGTGCGGGACGACCAGCAGAGGGGTCAAAGGTACCAGTCTCGTTATAGGACTTGAGCTCCGCAAGAAGATTGCCTTGAACTTGCAGGTTCATCCGATCAATGCGTTCTTGTTCGTCGATCAGTTCTTGTACATCCATCTTGACTGTGTGGGTTTGTTGTTGATATGTTGAGTGTAATGATGATAGCTTAAGGGAGGTGTGCAGTGTCTTTAAGTATTATTGAGAAGTTGTGCAGTGCCTAGCTGCGTAGTTTTGGCGGAACAAAGAGAGATTGTTGCGAAAGTAGCCAGAACAACGAACCACATTTTGGATGTCTCTGAGCTTCTTTGTCTCGAAACGTCCACAAAGGGAGCGCACGATAGTATTGTTGCAGGAACAATGAAAGTGGACATGACGTGAACGAAATTTCTTGATGACATTGTGCGGGAACAACGAAAGAGACTATAGCATCAACGAGGTTGGTCTCCTGTACGAACGAGTGGATGTCAGTCCAGCAGATACCAACACATCCATGCAACTCAGATTAGGTATTGTCCATGAGCGCAGAAGTCAACAATCTGTTGAGGCATAGTCTATGTAATGGTCAGTCTAGAGTATCAAAGATGGGAAAGTGTCAAAATTAGGAGGAAATCACTTGTATTGCGAAGAAAGACCTATTTAAGTGGATATCAGTACTCAATTCGCGACCAGACCAGTGGCCAGGGGTAGAACGCAAGAGCTAGACGTAAAAGAAAGTCGAGATCTGTGAAAGAAGTCAACCATAAAAACGCCTCAAGATTTCCCATGCCCCCAAAGCCGAAAAACAAACCAAGTCGGTTCTTTTGCTTAACAATTTTCCAAATGTTTCCGTGAGTTTAGTCAAATGATAAGGGGGCAACATCACGGCGGGAAAAAGGGGAGCATGAACCAAGACTGAAAAAACTCTTTCCCTGGTGTAGTTGTACTTGGTCTCGAGACGACAATCGACCCTAAAAGATTGCGTGAGTTAAAAAGCGAGGGAAAGAGAAAAAGTCTTGGTTGAGGGTCTGTTACCTGAGGAAAAATTAGCAGAAAAGGATTGGAGGAGACTTACCTCATCGTGGATTGCGTTGTTTGAGTTGAGCAGCGAGGATCAAGGCTGAACACTGTCAGGGGAGCCGTGAGGTACAATCTCGACGGGGCCAGTCTCCTCCTCGTCGCCAATCTCAGGTTCGGCTGTAGCAGAACTTTGAGGGCCCAACGGGATAGCAGAGGTAGGAGCATATTCCCAAGGAATAGCAGAGGCAGGAGCGTACCCAAGAGGAGTGTCAGAGGCAGGAGCGCAGCCAGGGGGAGCCGAAGTCGTCGGCGCAGCTGGAATCTGGTCAGTAGCGTGTTGTTGAGCGGCCAATGCGATTTGACCACCATGGACTGATTGTATGTGAGTGTCACGTCTAGGTTCAGTACTGAAGCAGGACCTACAGAAAGGGCACTTATGAGGGCGTTTGATGATACCAAGGGGATTGCCCTGAGAAGGAGTTTGCCTACCATGGGACGGAGTAGGCGAAGACAATGACAGAGGAGCTAGATGTGCTGGAAGCTGCAGCGTCAGCCAATTCGGTATTACCTTGTTGACAGCAGTGTAAGCCTCTCTAGTCGCATCCATCACCATGGCCGGACTCGTGAGTGGAACGCCTAGAAGCGATCTTCTGTCGAGCCTAAGCTCAACCTTGCATTCCTCATTGCTGATGTAAGCAAGACTGCGCAAGCGGTAGTTGAGCATAGTCTCCGCGAGGAAGAACTCGGCACTAGTCTCGTCAACAGCGAGGTTAGGCTCGGTCGGGGAGCTGTCTTCGAAACGCGAGAATGTCAGAGTCTGAGGGCCATTACAATCGGAATAAGCTCTCCAGATGTAAGAGTTTTCACGAAGGCGACCACCTTCCATCTGAATTTGCTGTTCCAGATAGATCAGGAAGTGAGTAGGATCGGCCGACATTGCATGATCCGCGTTCCAACGACGCATTGCGACCATGGCAGCCTCGTAGTAGGCGTCGTCTACGGTTCTGGCGAAACGTAGAACTTTCAAGACGAGTTCCCAGGCGTTCTGGTGAACCGTACACCAAGCGGATCCGTCGAAGTCGCTGCGAGGGCGCAGGAAAAGAACCCAAGGGCTGCCGTGGGTCCTGTGTCTGTCACCACGCGCAATGTCTTCGGCAGTCAGGTCTGGTTCCTTGAAGATAGGTGGCATATTGTTGAACTACTTTCTTGTTAGCTGTTCGAGAAGTTTGTTGTGTTGTGTAAAGGGTGAAGGAAAGAAGAGATGGTTCCTAGGGAAAGGACGCCAGTTATCTACCTACTGATGCTAGAGTTCTACAGAGTTTCCAACACGCTGACAGGATAGAGGGAACAAAGAGAGCATAGGCAAAACACAAAGAACGAGAGATCAGACAGACAAAGGCCGACTTTGAACATCACAATAGACAAAGGATCATGTTCGACTTTGGTCCGAGTGACAAAGAAGGTGAAGCCGCTTCCAAAGACATTTTTAAATGATGGCCAGAGCGTGTTGCGAGTTGTAAACAATGCAATTGTCTTGGATCGGGAGAGCGACCTTTGACATGTCTATGAGTATATCCGAGACCCCAGGGAGTCTCAATGCGACCATATGAGAGGCTGACATCATCAAACATGATGGATAGTGGAACGTCTTGTGGCAAAGCTCCAGAGAAGTTATTCGGCGTGACAAAATGGGACAGGTTCTCTCTCAAGCTGTATATTCCAACGTATGCAATTGGACCATTGTGATCCCAGTATGTGCAGTCAGAGGTGTCGAAGTAGAGGCTTCTCTCATGTCTGCCCGTCTTCTTGGACACTGTCCCATCGTACAATTGGAGTCGAAACTTGGGTGACAAAGTCGTATATATGGTCAACTCAGTCAGCAGACCGACGTAGAGACAAGTACAAAGCTGTTGAGGTGCCTTAGTCTGTGTCATGGCCAAAATTTCAAGATGACGAAGCACTTCGAGCGATCGAATGGTTTTCGATGAGCCGACCAACGCTAACTACCCCGCTGTCTGAGTTGGCGAAAGTCGACTCGCTCGATGTCTGTGGTATACATTGATGTGGGATTGAAAGAGGGAATATGTGTTCGTGGAAACGAAATGATCGTTATCGTCCTAGCACAGCATCCTACCGGGAGACGTGATCGAATGAAGGGGAAAGGGACTGTCTTTATCTAACAAAACAATGATTTGTTGACTCCATGACGCACTTCCATTTCACTGAGACAAGGAGCTTCGTGGGCGCGTCAGAACTGTATGACCTGCGGAATATCCGACTTGCTGCGGTGCGAGAAGCGTTCGGGAGATAGGCGAATCTGCAGAATACCTATGTCAGCTTCGGACTACGAGCTCTTTGCATGCGCTCCGCGAGGATGTATTTGGCGGAAGCAAAGAGAAAGATAAAAGTTAGGTGGTTGGCTGTGGGGTTGCATTTTCAGCCTCTCAGAGTTCTTGGCCGAGAGTCGCGTCATTCGAGCCAGCCATCGAAAGAAGTCACGTTCGTTCTTTTCTCCTAACCATACGACTCAGGGTAGTCACGCAAAGATTGCTTTGGTTGTCTGTAATCGCCCTTGTTCATCCGCGATGTGATCTGGGACGCGTGCAACAGCTCGCAATATGCAATTTCCTATGTACCTTGTGGCTCAGCATAATTCGATCATCCCAGATATGCAGAACATAATTTCAGGAAGCATATCACACCCCGAAGAACGATTACAGGAGCTCTACCGCAAGAGGCGAGGCCAAGTTGGTCTCTATTCTCGTTCGACAATCTCAGGCGCATATGCCATCTCAGCTGTCCCACATCCTCATGTATCCCGCTCGAAGCCTACAGTACCTGTTCAAGTTGAGGGCGTGTTGGAGCCTTCGACAGACGTCTCGGCAGAGCAACTTCAAACTGAGACTGTCAGTCCCAGCGCGACTGGGTTGCTCGGATTTCCTGAAGACCATGCCGGGAATGAGTGGATATACCTCTGGAATGATTCAGTTGCACAATCTGTGCTAGACACAGAACAGCCCACTACTCCGGAGCCCGAAGATCTTGCTACAGACGAAGACGCCCCGCCAGATGCGTTAGACATGGACCAAGAGACTTTTTTGTGCCCGGATGATACGACTAGTCTTCCAAGGACACACAGCTTAAGTCAAGCACAGCACCGTTCAGTCAGTCCATATTCCCCATCGCCATCACTACAACACGCTCTGGGTATAGACTGGACTTCCATCTACAAAGGCTACTGGGGTAACAATTGCTTGTCTGCACTGCATCCGATTTTCCAAGACATCACAATACTCAGTCACCAGGTGCCAGCTGTGGACGATGCAATTGTCGCTCTGGCAGCTTGCAATCTTAGCCGAGTATCACCTCAAGCTACACCAAGTAGATCTGACGACAATTCATATCAACCTCACCCAGAGCATTGGGCCTCAAGCAAGCGACATTATGGCTCAGCGCTGAAGGCGATTAGATTTCTCAGTGATAACGCAGCTCAAAGCACGGATCCGCAAATCACAGTTGCTATCTTGGTGTTAATTTCTTGCTTGGAGGCTTCCGTAGGAAATGCTTTGGGTTTTCATGTCTTTTCGCGAGGAATTGCTGAGACTATAGGAAGGCTTTCAACCGGACTTAATGTGAACTCGCCCTTCTTGCCAATGTTAGCGGCATGGATGCAGACACGATATCACACTTGGTGGATCAGACTCTATTTCAGCACGTTTAGCTTCCAGTTGGAACAGTCTTCCCTGTCTGCTCCGGCTTTTCTGGAAGAGAACGCCGAGCTAGGCAGTGTACGGCGCGCAATGGTCTTGTCGAACCTCTGCGAGTCTCATCGGCTGCATCAAAAGATGCTACTTGGAACGTT
Organism: Aureobasidium subglaciale EXF-2481; assembly: GCF_000721755.1. Classification (NCBI taxonomy): domain Eukaryota; kingdom Fungi; phylum Ascomycota; class Dothideomycetes; order Dothideales; family Saccotheciaceae; genus Aureobasidium; species Aureobasidium subglaciale. The sequence continues at coordinate 988,485 of NW_013566994.1, forward strand.
TTTTCCCATCATGGGGCAAGTCTTTGTCTCTCGCGAGAGCACTCACTCTGTGAGCAAGTGGTACAAGACTGACATGTATCGAGAATTGCTTAATCTCCAAGCCGTCAAACTCGATCTTTGGGAGGAGAGCTTGCCACTTGAAGAATTACCCGCAAGTCTAGATGGTGAAGCTCAGTACCTCATACCAGAAGGCTTGCTTGTCATGCCCGTGCAATTTTCATCACACCACGCCGCGATGAACTATGCCTACTACATCTCGGCTCGGCTGATGCAGGATGCACCAATCGATCTGAGTGGCGAGCACATTACAGATTCTGATCATTTCGTGTTCTTGCTCCTTCGCGTCGCTGCAGGTATCAGTCATCAGACATGTCTTCGCGAGAACACCTATACCATCGGATTGTCAAGTTTGCTACTTGCCGCATTGCTGCACACATGCAGCCTGGACATTGGCCTCTGGATTGAAGATTGGCTTGATGGCTTCCAAAAACTTGGCCAGACTCCCGCTCTCGAAGAGGGAAGCTTTCCTCTGGAGCAAATTTCTGTCGTTGTTTCCGTCATTAATCAGCAAAGACGTCTCGGACGTAACGTGTTTGCTATCTCCCAAGCTGAGGATGACGGTGGCGGTAGGGGAAAGGCTCAGTCATACCACAGCCAAGATATCAAGGTTGTTTGGCTGCACGGCCGAGAAAGAGCGAATGGTGCGCTCTTTCAAGAGCCTGTCCGGTTCGGATCGTGAGCGGTTGTGAATCCTACAAGGGTCGCAGAGAAGCTGCTTGACACGTGGCAATCATAAACTCTTTCTCGACTGCGCAATCAGGAAATATCGCGTCACTGGCAAGCATGAACGCGAATGTGAACACTACCTCAGTGTTCACTTGTATAAAGAGTCGTTCTCGTGACCTCACCCTTGGCTTCAACTTTTTGCAAAGCCTCATGTGACGCCACATGCTGATGGACATGCTCTCGCTGTGCCAGCATGTGTTGCCAGGCGCTGCTTGACGACGAGATATATATATCCGCTGCTCACGCCCCGATTGAAGGTCTGCTTCTCTTAGACAACATCGATCAACAACATTCACAGACGATGTCTTCAGGTTACCCAGCTTCCTTTTCCGACGACCGCCAGCCTATGCGTAAGCCTGCACTGGCTACTTTCCCCGGCAGAGGTCCGCACAATACCAATGCTGCAGTACTGTTATCCAGTCAAGGTAAGGGGAACCTGATACCTCCGCCCTTTGGTCCGTTCAGCGAAGACATCGAGACGTCCAGAAACTTGACCGCCCAAGACAGAATGAACATGGCAAGCAGACCCATCCTACAATCTCAGAGCAACAAGTCTCACGGCCCAGCATCAGACACAGAAGCTGACTCCGGCATCGACTCAAAGAGATCAGACGCAAGAAAGCAAGCCAGACTCAGCCAACAAAGAACGGAGATCCAGAACTTGGCCAGTCACATCAGAGAAGCAACTGGCTATATTCGGGCACTTGTCAGGATGCTGGACGCCATGAATGATATTGGAAAAGGTTACAAGAAGCAATTTGATATTCCTGAGGATCTCAACACGCTGTATAAGACATTCCCACCTGTTCAAGAAACGTTCGATCTTGCTGGCACATCGATCTCGGATCTGGCAGATAGGGTGTCAGAGTATGCTGATGGTGTTTCTGAAGCACTGGCCCGGGTGAGGAATCTTGCTCACAGTGGTGAGACATGTCTGGTGTCACAGGTCCCATCTTTGCTTGCAGCAGCAGAAATCCTCCAGGGTATTTACGAGGTGATCGAGGATTGCAAGTTTGGAGACAGCAGTATGGCACACCGTCTTGGAACCAGAGAAGATGCAAGGAGAATCGCAGGGCGCGAACAAGAGCTGTCGAGACTTAAGCATGGTCCCACTGGCTGGGCAAGAGAGCTGGAGGGGTTGGATATTGAATACTGAGAGACACTTGATTGACAAGTGGCAGCGAACGGAAGCATGTAATTTTGTGCCATCAGTATTTAAACTGATGTTGGCGAACGCGTCAAATTGGGCACCAGTGTTGTTGTGCATATCTTCGACTAGCAACCGATCATGATCGGAGGATGGAAGTGTTGAGTGGACGACTACTCATGTCCGCGTTGTCTGTATGGACATGAATCAATCTTTTATTACTCCCAACTTTTTTCTTTTCTGTCGTACTTGGGTCACCTAAGCGCTCAAGATGCTGGTAGCGAGAAAGAGCGGGCGTTGGTGCCGAGGCTGCCGGAAGAAAGTATTCTCACCGACAAACAACTCGTACTACCTGTCGTCTCTCACCGACTAAGTGGTGCAATCTATACGGACGCGTGAGAGCACATCTGACGGCTGTTGGCGGTCTCGCAATAGGGAATGGCATCAGTGACAAGGGCTATCTTGATTAGTCGGACGAAAAAGCCATGACACGTTAAGCTCCTTGTTCCTTGGGACGAACAATCAAAAAGAGGATGAGTTTGAGAATTGTGAAGGCCGACCTCGGCAGGAGAGAAAAAGCAGAGATATCCACGGCAAGATCAAGGAAAGATGACTGCATAGCATTTGTTTGTTTGTACGTGACAGCGGCAGTTGAGTGCGCGTCGTGGACATGGCCTTCTAGAAAACGAGGACATCATAGCGAAATGACGGAAAAGAAGCAGCAGAACCCAAATCTACGGTGCTGCCGAGGGCCGGGAAGGATGTTTCAGAAATGGTACTAAAAAGGGAGGGCTCGGCTTTCTGTTTGATTTGGCTACCTGTTGGCGATGCGATTACGTCGACGATCGACAAAGTGCCAATTTGGCGTTTTATGACAAGCAGCGTCACCGAAGCAAAATATGCGGCAGACGGCGGCCTGCGTTGCGTATTCGAAGATGTTTTGCAGCTGCAGAGAAGAACGGATTTGGGCATGGACAAAAGGCGGTCTTTCTGCTGGCGGAAATGGGTGGAGTGAAGCCTAGACTTGCTAGACTTGATCTGATAGTTTGCACATCGCAAGCCAGATCTAAACGTGGGTTCCGAAGCACGCGACGACTATGATTGGCCATTGTTCGAATACAGTTTGCGGGACTGATTAGCGTTCAGGTTGATATGGAAATTATTCAGCCCCAAGCAGGGCCAGCACAGGCACCAAGGCACAGGCGCAAACACGATGTCATGCCTCTGGCGCAGGCGGTCGGCAAGGCCTAGCAGGGTCATAATCTAGCACCATGTCTTTGCCAGCACAATCTCTGTCTCTGTCTGCTGTCTCTCTCCCGCCCCCTACCTGATCGAATCATCACACAAGTCGGCGTCAGGCCTCCCTTGTAGCCCACTTTCATATCCCACTCTCGCTTGGAAGGACTTGTCCAACAGGCGAATAACCTGGATACGGCCGGACACAGAGGCTGTTTATTGTACCAAGTTCCACGCGTGTCCCACGTTGCGCACCCTCCGGACCGCCGTTGCGCCTATACCCAACGTCTCCCGCCTCGTCGCGTCTCCAAAGTAGAGCGTGCGACCATCTTCCAGGCATTTACTGTGCCACGTCGATTCTCTGCCCAGCGTCTTGCGAGCCAGCGATCATGAGCTGTCATGGACACCGGGCTTCCTCTGCAGATAGAGTCCTCGTGTGATGTCGTAGACTCGACCGCGCATAGGGACAGCAGCCGTCGACCGCCGATATCACCGCCGCTGGAACCGCCAAATATCCTCCGTCGCAAAGTGCGCAAAAAGTCGATTCGCAACACAAAAGACAGCGCTGAAATGGCTCGTCTCCGTTATCACCGCGAGAAGAGCGAGCACCAGCAATCGCAATCACTGCCTCATCTCTACCAAGGACAAAAGGTCGTCGATCGACATTTCAGCGTCGCCAACGTCGGGCAGAATGGAACCATGTACCTGAGGTGGGAACATGCTCGTCCGGGTACAGCACAAGACAACAAACTCATGCTGCCTAGACCAGTCGCTCGCCCTTATCCCAGAGGCGTCCGCCCCCCTCCTACGCCTCCCGCCGATTCTCAGCAACAACCTCCTCTTGGTCTGCACTGGCACGACGGACTACACCAGAGCGCCGCTCAGCTCTCTCTGCCCAATCTGGAACCTGACTATACCACACCCCGCCGAAGATCTTCGTTTGACAGCGGCTATAGTCGAAAGAGTAGACATGAAACAGATCAGGCCGCCCATCTTCGCTCGCCCAGTCTTGACTCAATCCCCAAACAAGCCCAATCACAATCACAACAATCCAAAAAGCAGATTTCCCCACCGCCTGGCGCCGCAGACTCTCTGTTTGCTCCCCTGTTGGAGGTCCCTATACCGAATTTCCGACTTGGTTCGCCGAGGTTCAGTGATCGAGGGACTGCCTTCCTTCACAATTCCTACCATACCGCTTTCTCTAGTACTACCGACCTGCGGCAACTCTCGACCGATCGTTTAGATCGACTTATGCCTCCTCCCTCCCAAGGCCACCAAAACTCCATTGATTTGCGCAGATCTCCGAGCGTCTCTTGGTTCTCTCCTTCGATATCGCCAGCCGTGGATCCCCACGGAGGTCGTCCGTTCCCATCACCACTTGCTGCCCCTCCACGAGAGTTAGACCGGGACGAAATACCTCATACCCTTTACGACAAAGTGGCAGCAGATCCGGACAACAACCACTTCGTCAGGTATGCAGAAGGCACCGACGAAATTGTCGCCGCAACTCCAGCTCGTCTGGTTGCCGAGATTACCTCCCCCAAGTTCTTGAATTACGACCTGCTGTCCGACTTCTTCTTGACCTATAGAGCCTTTTTGTCACCATCGGATCTGGCTAGATATTTGGTCGCTAGATTGCGATGGGCTGTATCGCAGAACCATGAATCTGGCCGTATCGTACGCGTTCGAACTTTCGTCGCACTACGCCACTGGATACTGAACTACTTTGCTCAAGATTTCGAGCCAGATCACGAGCTTCGGAATCTCTTCTGCGATCTCGTCAATGGACTTGCTCTACATCTCGTACAAAGGCCCCAAGGCGGCGATGGAGACCTCCAAGTCTTGTCCGAGTTACAAAAGTGCTGGAATCGTACATGCGCTTTGGTCTGGGGCTCGACCATCGCACCTCAGGCGTACATGCCACTCCAGATCGAGAGTGACGGCGATTCGCTGCTTCCTGGCACCACTCGCATGCGCACTTTGACAAACGAGTCCCACATGCGTAATTCGTCCTATATGGGCAACAATGTATCTACCGTGGCCCTGAGACGACCTGAGACAGTTTCACGTCTTAGTGAGGCAAGTATTCAAGTCACGTCTTGCTCTTTTCCTAGGCTGAAGCGTTCCAAGCACGACTTGAAGAGCCAACCAGAGAAACCAAGCACGCGGTCACCAAGTAAGTCAAGAGGGTTCCATCGTCACAAGAGAAGCGACAGCTTTTCAGATGCACTGCGAGATTCTCGCGTCGACCGGCCAACGTCTTCACATCTCATGACAGATGTTCAAGTCCGACCGGGTAGAATCATTCGAGGTCTTGTCATCCAACCGGGCTCAGCAGACGTTGCTGATCCTAGTCCGCCAAGTCCGCCGTTCCTCATGCGTCCCGAAGATACCAGGCCTAGTATCGCAGAGAATCTCTTGCGCGCGCCTGACAACTCTGCTCAGCATGCCCGTCTGAATATCTTTGGAAGTGTGCGACGAGCGCTGAGTACACGTAACACAGGCAAATCTCCATTCCATCACAGACCAAAGACCGCTAGTTCAGGTGAATTGCGGAAGATTGGCAGTACTGAGCCTCAGCCAAGAGACATGATCAGACAAATACAGGCTCGAAAGGCTCAGAACGTTCACACTGATGCTCTAGCTGCAATGGTTATGCGCTCCTGGCAACAAAAAAGCAACGAGACGATGCATGAGATGAACGAGCTTGGACCTGCCATTCGTCCGCCTGTCACACGGAATCGATCCAAGACCATAGACACTGAGATCCCGGCACGTCCTGGGGCAGCCCGCCTCCTCAGCAACTTGACTACGAGTAGCCGATCAATCATGATCATCGATGATACTGGAATCGATGAGTCCGAACGTACGCCAGATTTGGAGCACACCATTGCCGGCATAGTACAATCTCGGAACGACTACGATCTGTCGCGACAGAAGACGCAGGAACACAATCAAGCGGCTGTCCAGGATGTTGCTATCAACAATACCGCGTTCCTATTGCCTTACAATATGGTGGACTCCAACCAGAATTCCTGGCCGGGTCCGATCGAGTCAGCTACCTTACATACTGCATCAACAACCATGGCCATAATGTCGTCTCCATATTCACCGCCACCATCCATGCCGCTTCCGGCTCTTCCCAATGGCCCAGCTTCTACAGTAGAGCCCGACACTATGGAAAGTGACTACAGACCGAGTCCTGACAGTGAAGTCACTACATCCTTCGGGACTGGTCATTTGTATTCGCCCGAGGCGTCGATGAACAACAGCCCTGCTCTTAGCTTCCGAAAATCTTCGCCGATAGACCCTACCGATCTGCCTGGGCCTGCTAGACAGCTTCGGCGCAAACCTGGTGGTAATCTTCGTGATGTCGACACTGTCCATGATCTCGGCATCACCCATAGGCGACAGTCAACAGGTTCCGTAACGTCGCCAATTTCCGTCTACGGCTCGCCAGTCTTGTCTGTTGTGTCTGGAAACGCGGACGACGCACAGATTGACTCTCGTATTGCAAGGCATCCGCTCAGAGCTCAGGTAAGCGATGGCGACATATACGATGCCGCTAGAAGAAGTTCATTGCGACTGCTGTCTACTCACTCTTCGCTGCGTCATATGCGACCATCTATGGAGGTTGAAGTCGCGAAGTTCAGGGAGATGCCACTTGTCGAAGATGACGGTGGTGTCGAATCTGCTCTACTCAAGCTTGAAGGCAGGTATGTCCCAAATTCTTCGTCTGATAAGACAGTGAAGTCTTTCAATTTTGGTCATGGCGAGGACGAGTTTCCAGGCCTGATACGACAGCACATTACCCGCCAGGAGAGTATGGCGCTACATGAAGGAAGCCTACATACTTCGCCAAGTCAGCCTCTGGGAGAAAGTCCACTTCTTGGTGGCGAGACCAACAGATTTGTTCACAAAAGACACGGCGCCGTCGATGCTGCGGCGGATAGTCAGTCGAAGGTGATCACATCCAAGATATCAGAGGCCGCAAATTCGTCGATTGCAATTAAGGATTTCGCCCATCTCCTTTCGCCTAGCGAGTCTAATCGACCTGTCACACCCGTCCAGGTCGAGATCGAACGAGCCGATACACCGAATACGCCTGCCTCGACGTTCTTACTTGACGATGGAGAATCCCTTGTAGACCGGAATTCGATAATTGCTAGGCAACAAGAAGCAAAGCCATCAACCGACGCTGCACGTAGCTTCTTGTTCGATGCGGAAGATGGCGATGCTATTGAAGACTCCTTGGACCACTTTCAACCGCCTTCAGGGCACCACCCTCTCACCCCACCTACCACAGCGGATGATATTTCCGACCATGGGTTTGACCAATTCAATTCGCAACTTTTGCTACCTGGTCCGCCAACTGCAAAGCCCAATAAATCGTTCCGTCTTTCAGAACTGTTGCTCTCTGATCAATTTGCCAAGAGAGCGGAACACTCTGCACTCCCTCGCACACGCACACGCAATCTGCCCACGCATCACACGCCTTTCATCTTTGCACACAGCTCCGAAGCTCTCGCCTTGCAGTTTACGATAATCGAGAAGGACGCACTAGACTCCGTCGACTGGAAAGATTTGATCAATCTTAACTGGTCACAGAAGGTTTCCTCAGTGCGAGACTGGGCGCAGTACATTCGTGCCTTTCCGACCACTGTTACAGACGTGAGCAGCATTGATTTGATCATCACGCGCTTCAATCTTGTGATCAAATGGTGCATCTCGTCAGTTCTTTTATGCGGCACTTCCGACGAGCGAGCACAATGCATCACGAAGTTTATCCACATCGCGACACATTCACATCGCAGCCTTCGCAACTTTGCAACCACAGCTCAAATCACCATCGCTCTACTCTCATCCGATCTCTCACGACTCAGCACTACATGGTCAAAAGTCGCGCAAGCCGAAAAAGATGTCCTCAAGAATCTCGAAACGCTTGTCAGCCCCATGCGTAATTTCGCCGTACTCCGTACCGAGATGGAAAGCGCAGCAGCAGCTCTCAGCGACGATGACGTTTCTGCGGGCAAAGGAGTGATTCCATTCCTCGGTGTGTACACTCGTGATCTCGCACTCAATGCCCAGAAGCCTGCATTTATCTCGCCAGCTGGAAGAGCCTCATCGGACGAATCACGCGAAAAGCTCGTCAACTTTGAGCGTCATCGTACAACCGCATCTATCGTAAAGGGCGTCCTTCGTCTGCTCGACGCTAGCTCCAGATACGCGATCAAAGCCGATGCTGAGATCTTGGCCAAATGCCTTTGGCTCGCAGCTCTCGCCGATAACGATATCACTGAGCTTAGCAGAGGCCTCGAGAAATGATTGACGCCATGTTATACCACGATCCTCACGGAATAGATCTATCCGAGCTAAATGGCTCTTGTAATGTGTTTTTTTCTATGTGCTATTTTATTCTAGATACCCCACGTCATATTTTATTCGTTCTTGCTCCACTTATGTGCTCTGAGGACGAAATGTGATTTCACGTAGATGTACTATATGATATTGCGCGATGCGCGGGTGGCTACGAGACGGCCTCACTTTACCTTGGGCTGAGTCGATAGCGGCAGATGCCGAGTATCTTGCTTTAGTGGATGCATGGACAGAGGATTGTACGCATGTACGTGATTCTGTAAACGCTTGCAGATTTCGGGGGTGGAGTCCGTCAAGGGGTGGACCGGAATGCGGCCAGAGTCCAGACGCATCGATTGTGACGTAGTGCAACTGCCGTTGGTGCTTTTTGCTGTCACGGCAATGGGAAAGCACAACGGCATCAATTCTACGTAGCGAACCTCACCCTCGTATCATAAATTGTACGTAGCGAACCTCACCCTCGTATGTAGACGTGTATATCGCATCACAAGGCGAACGAAACATGGCATCTTGCCCACCGGCTCCGGTGACAGGCTCATCCGATCTGCCATACGATATTGCCCACGAGCGCGAATTCTACAAGTACAGCCCTCCGGGTACTGCAAATGCATCGGTTCTGCATAGGTAACTAACGGTGATGATATAGGTACTTTCATCCTCTTCGACTTGGCTTCACTGGCCGCGATACGCGCAACAACTTCAATGGTCGTCCAAGAGCCCGCGCATCCCCAGACAGGGCGTTGACGGCTTTCGCACAACTAGCCACGCTCCGTTTGAATTGCAAGCGTGCCGCCATATCCTTCTTCGACAGAGACAATCAATACATCCTCGCTGAAGCCACAAAGTCGCTCAGTTTACAGACCGAATCCGTCTATGACCTAGGCGATCAGATAGATCTGGGCGCAAGCATACATCCCAAGCGCGGCAGTATCTGCGAGAACTCGATCAACTTCCCTTTCGACACTGTCGCCGAGGGCAAAGACGAGTCCGTCTTCATCGTTCCAGACCTGCGTGAAGATGCAAGGTTCGGCCACCAACCATACACGACTGCACACAACTGGAGGTTCTATGCCGGTGTACCAATCGTTTCCCCAAATGGCTACAAGATCGGTGCCTTTTGCATAATTGATGATCAGCCTCGTGAAAGTCTCTTGCCGGGGGAGATCGCCTTCATGAAAGACATGGCCACCACCGTCATGCTACACATGGACATGCTACGTTCACAATCAGAAAGCATCAAAGGCGAAAGAATGGTGCACGGCTTGGGCTGTTTCGTCGAGGGTAAGGACACGTTGGGTGATTGGAGAGCATTGGGCGCCGATTGGGAAGCGTCTGGACATGCTCAAGACTCACCGTCTCGTTGGGCCGAACGTCAGTACTCCAGACACCATGACGAACCACCAGACATTACCTTGAACGATGACAAGTTTCCTCCATCTCCTGACGATTTTGGTGTGCATGTGGACATCCATCAATCTCCTTCGCGTCGAGGCTCGCATGTATCGTCTAATGGCTCCAATCAGCCATCGCCTATCCCTGAGGATCCCAAGGCTAAAAAGACTTCGCCGACGGGGCATCTTGCTCCCGAGGTCAAAGCCACGTTTGGGCGCGCCGCCTCCATCATCCGCGAATCACTGCAAATCGATGCAGTCGTGATTTTTGATGCAACCGCCCGCTCTACGTTTGGCGGCCTTGTTGATCGAGCAGCTGATGAACGACCTAAACGACGCAAGCTATCTTCCGCGTCAGAAGGAGGTCCATTCACTGCATCAGGCTCGGACGATTCTAGCTCGGAGCACGTAACGACGGAGACAGCGAGTAAGAAAGAAGACCTAAAGCCATCGGAAATTCTCGGTCTCTCAACTCCTGCTATGCATAATATGGATGAAAAGAGTCATGCAAAACTCACAGATGGAATGACCGAAGGTTTCGTGCGAACACTACTGCGCCGCTATCCACATGGCAAGGTGCTCAACTTTGACGACGGTGACCAGACAATAGTACCAACAGTTGCTGTACAATCGGAAGCAATGGACGGCTCGATCTCACCCAAGAGTACGACGAAAAAGCGAAAACGTCTAAGATCCAGCGAAGCGAAAGCCCTCAAGCATCTGTTCCCTGGCGTCCGCAGTCTTGCAGTTGTCCCCATGTGGGATTCTAATCAAAAGTTCTTCAGCGCTTGCATCGCGTGGACCACGGATCCACATAGAACACTCACAACTCATTCTGAGCTCAGCTACCTGTCAGCATTCGTAGATTGCACGATGACGGAGGTCGCACGTATCAACGCCGGAATTGCCGACAAAGCAAAGTCGGACTTTATTTCGTCCATCTCACATGAACTCCGAAGCCCCCTTCATGGTAGGTCTTTCGATACAATTCGATTCAATCCATGATACTAAACAAGCTCTTCAGGTATTCTCGGTAGCGTAGAGTGTCTCCAAGACTCGATCCTGGACCCATTCCAAGAAAACCTCGTACATACGATGGAAACCTGTGGAAAGACCTTATTGGACACTATCGATCATCTGCTCGACTTCGCGAAGATCAACAACTTCACTAGGAAGAGTACGCAGCGGCAGAGCAGTTCCTCGGATCCTCATGCACAGAAACAGAACTTTGCCTTGGATGCTGATGTTGATCTAAGCGTTGTGACTGAGGAGGTTCTCGAGACTGTCTTTGCTGGGCATGACTTCATCAGAGCCGGAAGAGAGACTGATCAGATGCCTACAAAAAACAAGCAAGCTGGAGGACAGTCGACAAAGCCAGAACGCGAGCAGAATGTTTCGATTGTCGTCGACATATCAAAGGCACAAGACTCACACTGGATCTTTCGTACGCAAGCAGGGGCCTGGCGCCGAATCTTGATGAACATTTTTGGCAACTCACTCAAATACACATCCAGCGGATTCATCCAAGTCAAGCTCGACAGCGAGCCATTACCCTCGAAGGATCAAGGCGGCTCATCCAAGGTCACGTTGTCTGTGACTGACTCTGGAAAAGGCATGTCCAAGGATTATCTTGAAAAGCGGCTCTTCACACCATTTGCGCAAGAGGATGCCATGCAGCCTGGTACAGGCTTAGGTCTAGCTATCACATCAGCGATCATCAAGTCTATGGGCGGTGAAATCGATGTACAAAGCGAACAGGGCAAAGGTACCAAAACGACAGTGACGTTAAACATGGTGCATGTTCCTCTTAAGGAAGAAGAGGTTGAACAAAGCGTTATCATGAGTGCAGCGAGGAGGACGAAAGGAATGAAAATTGGATTCATTGGGTTCGACGCAGACTCGTTTGAAACGGAACCCAAGCCCGGTACGCGATCACCGGAGAATGCAGGCCACCGGTTTATGTCTTCGTTCCACAGGATGTGTCAGAACTGGTTCGGGATGGATATGCAAATCACGCAAGGTCTGGATCAATCCGGCGTCGACGTGTTTTTGACAACGGAGAAAGGACTAGAGCAAGTGGAAACGCAACTGCACAAGCGCATGATGAGCAAGTCTGACAAGGAGGCTCAAGATAAGGAAGCTGATATCCCCTTGTTGGTCATTTGCAATTCGGTCGCTGCTGCTAACACCATGATGCATAATCCGAAAACAAGCGTTTCTGGAGTCCTGTCACAACCGTGAGTAGTAAAGCTGCATTGCTTCGACCTTGTCTTACTAACCCATGCCGCAGATGCGGTCCACGAAAACTAGCAAAATCACTGACACTCTGCTTGGAAGCACACAAGAACTCGAAAGATCCTGGTAAACCCATGCCGTCCGTGCGCAAGGCCTTGGAAGATAGCCTAGGATCAGACCTCAACGATAGTCCTTTCCGAAAAGTCATGGAGTCCGAGGACCACGCATTAGCCGTAGAAGCCGAGACAAAAGGCCGTAATGGGGATGCACCGCTCAAACATCCTCAACTGGACACTATGAAGATCGCGCAAGGCAGAACTCGAATGGCGAAACTAGACACTTCGTCCTCGAAGCAAGGCGACTCACCTTCGTCACCGGCACCAACAACAGGATCTACGAGCCCCTTTTCACGACACAATTCTGATGAGAACAAAAAGCCCATTCAAAAGATCTTGCTCGTGGATGACAATAAGATAAATTTACAGCTTCTGGTCACTTATATGGAGAAGAGCGGACATGCTTTTATGACGGCTAATAACGGTTTGGAAGCCTTTGAAGCCTATAAATCAGAATGCGAAGACAATGACAACAACAGTGATCAAATGGTGGATCCACCATTCGATTATGTTCTCATGGATCTATCTGTAAGCACGCCCCCCTCACCCTCGTCTTCCTCTCATTTGCATCTCTGACCCACATCATAGATGCCAGTAATGGACGGCCTAACCTCTACCCGCAACATCCGCGCTCACGAACGGGCCAATAACATCAAACCCGCCATCGTAATCGCACTAACAGGACTTGCGAGTGCGAGTGCACAACAAGAAGCGTTCAGCAGTGGCATCGACACATTCATGACCAAACCTGTCAAACTCAAGGAATTGGGTAAGCTGTTGGAGGCGGATAATCAGAAATTGGGCGGTAGGAGTGTGGATAAGGAGAAGAGTTTGTAGAGGTGATGAGAGGAAGAGGTGTTTTTTTGTTTCTTTGTTTGTATTATTAGGGATACTTGTAATCGTAATGTTTGCTGGAAGGTTTAGAGTTGTGGAGCTTTTTGCTTTTCTTGGTCGTTAGAGATGGGACGATGCATGTGCCTAGCGTGGTTATTCTTCGCGTGTTTGGTAGTAGGATTTTGTGTGATACCTTGAATGGGCAGGCAGTTCTTTCTCTTGCAGTACATTGATATCGAGTCTACATGTTTAAGTGGGAGACGAAACGCTCTCGTTGGATCCCCCAGCGTGACGTTTATAGTTATGCGAAATCAGAACAGCTACAATTTATATGAATGCTCACTGTGGTGCAAGCAGAATGATGGTGTTTCCATGAAGAAGTGATATACATCAGATACTCCAATGTAAAGGCATATCCTGCTGTCGGATCGATGGGTCAGAGTACGTGAACTGGCTCGGTATCGCTACTATAAGAACATCACATTGTCTTTCTATATACGCGGACTGTTGACATTCAAAACCATACCCGTGTTAAGAGTACGTAGCTATGTGGACATGGTGTTTACATTATGAGCCCGCTATCTAGAATCCTTTTGTCGTCAATCACAGTATGCCTCACTCGAGTGTAAAACAGTCGTACTCGTACGCATCAGAGTGGGAAGCTGTGTGGCCTAAGACAATATCATATGGGATGATTTTCTGCGTCCAACTGGTGTAGTCGCGATTTTGACTTCGAGTCGTGCTTAATATCTTGTTATACACTCAGGTATGTATAGAGATTGGGATAACCTGTTTGTAATAATGGGCATCTAAGAACCCTGCTTGTTGGATGTGCGAGTTGTCTTGACACTAGTGCCGACACCCGCGGTTGCTGCCATGTCGGGCGACGAGTGGCAGCCCTGGTGAATGGTCAATTCTTCTAGGAGGCGATGTTGATCCCCAGGACGTACTAAATTACCCCGCCTCACCCCACATGAGCGAATCGGGCAAACAATGCGAAACCGATAGGCCGACAGCCGAATCTACCTCGAACTCAGCTACGGTCAGCAAGATACAAAAGAGCTGTTGCTGACCTTCTTGTTGCCACACCACATTTCATTCTATCCATACTCAAAGCAATAAATAACTCAAAATGGCACCACACGCAGACTCAGAGAAGGCCGGTATTGCCCCCAACGAGCCAGGACTTGACGAGCCGTCCGCAGCACTTCAAGTAGGGAAGTTCCCCAAGTAGGTGTCTCCACATATTGCATATTGCCATGTCTCCTGACAGTGAAACAGGCCGCCAAAGTTTGCCGACAAGTATGAGGAGCGCGAATACCAGAAGGGTCGTCTAGCTGCGGCTTTCAGAATCTTTGGAAAGTTCGGCTTCGACGAGGGAGTGGCTGGTCACATCACTCTTCGTGATCCTGTGAATCCAGAGACCTTCTGGGTAAATCCTTTCGGGTGAGCAGATACTTGCAGCGTTGGTTTCATGATTCGGTTACTGATACACCAGGTTCAGCGTGGCCTTCGCCTTGATCAACAAGTCGGATCTCATTCATGTCAATGAGGAAGGCGAGATTATCGGTGGTGGCGAGACTAGACTGCTTAACACAGCAGCATTCATGATCCACAGCGCCATCCACAAAGCGAGACCTGATGTGATCGCTGCTGCACACAGTCACAGCATATACGGAAGGTCCTTCTGCACCTTGGGCCGAACACTGGACACAATCACACAAGATGCATGCTCATTCCACAATGACCACGTCTTGTATGAGTCCTTCAATGGCATTGTCCTTGCGGCCGAGGAAGGAGAGAACATTGCCAAATGTCTCGGTAACAAGAAGGCGGCACTCTTGCAAAACCATGGTCTCCTGACTGTAGGCAAGACAGTCGAGGAGACAGTCTTCTGGTTTGTATCCATGGAGAAGTGCTGTCAAGCACAACTGCTAGCGGACGCCGCAGCAGGGGGTCGTGGAGGCGAGACCAAGAAGATTGACGAGGAGGATGCCGTTTACACACGCAAGGCGATCGGCAGTCCCATGGCAGGATATTTCAGTGCCAAGCCACTGTTTGATGTGATTCACAAGGAGACCGGAGGAGATTACCTTCAGTGATATAGTCAGGGGCTCGTGTACGTATGTATGTATCAGGCGTTTGTTACAAGGACTCGTCTCGTCTAATTTCCGGGGCTGGAATCAGCCGACGTATTACAGTGATCCGGCGGTCGTGATATCAGCCGAAGCAGTTGCCGGATGAATCCTGTACCGGAGGAGCTGTCTGCTATGAAGTCCGCAATCGCAAGACACACAGCGGTATCAGCGTGAGCTAGAGATTCGGTACGGGAAGCGCGATGCTCCGAGGGTGAAAAGATGTTAAGATGATTGGTCCACCAAAAAGAGGCATTTTTGGGAGAGCATGAGGCAGAAATAGAACGGCAGAGCGGTTGTCGAAACGGGCAGAACCTGCTGTCGGCAGAGCTGACAGCATCCAAGAACAGGTGTGTGTTGGTTCATGTGCCTTTTGGACAAGTTTGTGTCATCAAACAATGTAGGCAACATTGGCGGGTCTTGGGTGTTTTCGTGAGGCTATGCGGCTGCCGGAGATTCGGAGGTAAGCATGCGATTTGGGACGTGAAGATTTGCTTGGCGACAGGCACCGGTAGGACCGTAGGAGATGGTCGGTGTCGGTTCAGTCGCCGATTGATCATCAAGAAGGGAAACTCTCTTGCTTTTGGGTTTTGGGTTCCGTATCTGATTGAAGCTGTACATGCCATCCTCTATTTCACTCTTAGTGCTTTCCATATCACATACTCATTCACTGTCCCTTACAAAACCAAAAGCTCCGGAAAGCAGATCGGAAGCGACATCGTCATAATCGACGACATCATCGCGGCAGCTTGACACACGGGCATAGTCGAGACTCTGTCGGGATAGTGGATAAGACAGCATCAACATCAGGCGACTGCTAATTGCACCATGGCAAAAGCACCAACAGTCGTGATAGTCGTCAGGTAGGGCCGATTGATTTCGCATCAGCTTTCAGGAAGCTGACTTGTCGCCAAACAGACATGGAGCTCGACTGGATGCCGCCGACAAATCATGGCATCTCACATCACCCACGCCGTACGATCCGCCGCTCACGTACGGCGGTTGGATTCAATCAAGAGCACTAGGCCTACGCATCGCCAGCTTGCTCCATGAACGAGAGAAGGGTTCCGCCTCATCAGGCACCTCGTCGCCCGCCGGAGCCACGTCTGATAGCGCTCCCGTCATCAAGGACTTCGGCATTTCCGAAGGTGACTTGAAAGCCAGGATGGCGTCGAAACCGCAAACAAAGCGTCGGAAGCACAAGGTCGTCATACATTCATCGCCGTTCCAGCGATGCGTCCAGACGGGTATCGGCATCAGCGCCGGCTTGTCGCAGTTCCAAGGCTTGCCAGCGAACTCCAGAAAGAGCAGCGATGCGCGCATCAAGACACTCAGCCAGCTCCGTTCCTCTCCCAGTCTGCGGCCAAGAGACGCTTCTGCATCGCCTCAGTTACGCGCAGTTCCCGAGGACCACTCCGAGTCTCGCGAGTATTTTCGTAGCTCACTGAAAGAGCAGAAGGAGCCTAAACCATACACTCGCGCCACACTCCGCGTGGATGCCTTCCTGGGAGAATGGCTGTCGCCCGACTATTTCGAAATGATCACTCCGCCGCCAAATAGCACCTTGATGGTCACAGCTGCAAAGGCCGAGCTTCTTCGTCAGGCTGACAACATCGAGACGTATACGCCGTCATCACCTGTTGTGTCAGGGGGCAATCTATGGGGCAATGGCCAAGCCGCACGCCAACATTCAAGTTCCGTCAGCAATGCACCCTCGTCCCTGTCACACGAAACAGATGGTCCCCTGGAGAATTGGCAGGTCTTTGCGCGAGACCTGCCGGCAAGAGATCGCACAAACAGCCTTGGAACAAACAAATCCGTCGAACACTTCAGACCCGCCGTCACATCTTCCCCCACGATTCATAGGAATGACGGCTCGTCCGGCTATACTCCGCCAACCCCTACTTACGCCATCTCTCCCGGCGATCCTATCCCCCGTGGTTACGTTGCGCATGCTCGCGATCAATGCGTCAAAGTTGATTACAAGTGGGATAGCATGCGTGAGCCGCGTTGCTGGGGAGATGGCGGTCAGTTCGGCGAGGAGTGGAGTCAGATGCACAAACGCTTCCGACATGGCTTGTCCAGCATGGTAGATTGGTATTCCACAACCCAATCTGAGTCTAAGCAGCCCGCTCAGGATGATCGTGAAGCCGTTCCCGAAGCGAGCGAAGGCGAAGACGAGGACGAAGATCTCGTTGTAGTCTTGGTCACGCACGGAGCCGGTTGCAATGCCTTGATTGGTGCACTTACAAACCAACCAGTGCTTCTTGATTTCGGCATGGCCTCTCTCACCATGGCTGTGCGTAAAGATGACCTATCAACAATAACTTCCACCAACGACCACTACTTGCCTGCGGACTCTCCAGCTTCTGGTAATTCACCTGCTCTCAGTCCCGCTGACACTGTCCAACGTCCGATACCCCGGCGACAGAGTTCCGTTGATTCTGGGTTGTCGTCTCATTACGATCTAAAGGTTGTCGCTTCATCGGAGCATCTGCGCCCAGGTGTGGATCCTACGAAAGCGCCTGTCCCAGCGACTGCATCTCCTGTTCTCTCTGCCCAAACTGTGCCTCAATCGCGCAGTCGTCGATTGAGATCTGCTAGTTCACATGCATCAGCGGGTGCTCCTGTCGACTCTAATTGGAATCTGCCAGAGCCAAGAGCCAGAATTAACAGCTCGCTTGGCAGCATGCGCCGTCCATCACGACCAGTCATCAGTCCTGTTGTCACTAGTCCCATACTCTCTTCCCAGATCAGAAATGACTCGCCTACTGGCTTGTGGAATGCGAGCAGTGCCAAAGACACCGACTCACCTAGCTTCCTCAATACTTTGGCACGATCAAACTCGTTAGCGGCACGTCTCTCCACTCGAGAGTCGACCACACCAGAGCGGTCTGTGTCTCCGAGAGCTGACTCAAGATCTACACCAACTGAACCCAGCACAACCGCTATCATGGAGGAAGCAAAGTCAAGTGTCTCTGCGCTTCCTACTGTTGAGGAAACCCCACCACCCAAGATAGCACGATCTCTGAGTCAGAAAGGACTTTGGGGTAGCGCTCCAAATGGCAGCACCCCTCGTGATGCGGGAGTCCCGAAGAGGCGCTGGACGGTTGTACAGGATTAATTTAGCGATTGCCTACTAGGCTCACGACTTACGGCGTTCCGAGGTTGATAGATAGAGTGTGCATAATCCGGCGTTAATCAGCACGCTTCCACCATCATCAAATGGTGGTGGACATGTTTTCCCCTCAGCAATGACACTTGATTACACTCCCACGACCGATTCGTGCTCTTATACCAGTTTCGCGATGTCAAGTAATTCTCATTGCGACATGGTTGTTGTGAAGCCAACATACTTGGTCAATAGCAGGGCCATGCACTCCATGCGAGAGTGATCGTCCCGATTCAATGATCACACATAGCGATGTGATTGAGGACAGGGTGATGCTGCTGGTAGAACAAATGGCGGCTCAAAAAGATCTGCAGGAATGACGTTTGGCTCGTCCCGCGTCCGAAACGCGTGGGGAGATGATCCAGTTCCGTTATAGCTTCCATCGCTTTGCATATAGGGCAAGCGCATCAGATCAAAGAGAATTATGCGGATTCTACGATACTTGTAGTTCGAGGACGGGCATTATCATCTTACATGTCAGTAGAGAAGTGAGCGGGATGTCGGTCAATAATCCCTCGGAGCAGACAGGCATAGGAGAGCCTGGTTCGCTGCAGCGGTCGAGGCCTGGCCTTTGGCGTCGTCCGCCGTTGCCGGGTTTAGCAAAAGGCCGCTCCTGCTTGGATCTCGATCGGACTCGCGTGAAAGCACTTGCGCACTTCAACCTGGACGTGCGTAGAACAGACTTGGGCGCAATCCATGAAGCAGTCGTCCGCCACCCGTCGTCGCTACCATGTGCTGACCTGAGATTACGACACGAGCCGACACCACATGATGCCATCCGAGGCTCATCTCGATGAGCTGCCACTCGAGCTCAGATATCTGGTCCAACTGGCTGTTGATGACAATCGCCCGACTGTGATACTGGACTCGACCAAATCACAGTTGACTTACGTCTTCAAGAACCTCGCCTTCCAACATGCCTTGGCTCAGGCGTCCTCACACGCCCTCGATGACTGGCTCTCTGCCGAGATGAGCAGTCCATGTTCAGCAAAGGCCACACTAGCAGGAGGATTCGCGAACAGAGAATGGATCAAGAAAGAGATTGGAGCATCATATGTCGTGATATACTGCAAGCACGAGTTTGTTTCGCCCCCAGGTGACAGTGGTGAACATGGCCCCCTCGATAGTCTGGTCCATGACTGGATCAGGTTTCCGGATCAGGTCCCAACCAATGCCTGGATACGTTATCTACTGGACTACGACTGGAGTAGCACTGCTATAGGTGCTGTCAGCGGCCCACACATGTACCAATGGCCAGCACCACTGCGGGAGATTATCATCAGTTTCATGCATTGTCCGAGGCCGCGCATCATCTATTGGGGCCCCGATCTCATTCAATTCTACAATGAGTCTGCCGCAAAGCTCTTCGGAGCCAGACACCCTGCCTCGTTAGGTAATACGCAAGCAGATATCTGGGGTCAAGATCTAAAGGATTACACGGCCGAGCTTATTAGAAGCAGTTGGGAAGAAGGTCAATCGGTCTACAACAAGGAAAAAATGATTCTACTTGATCGGGAAGGATTCCTCGAAGAGTCATATTTCGATTGGTTCTTGCTACCTTTCACCGGATCCGATGGTCACTGGATCTGCTCTGTGAATTGCTTCAACGAAGTGACACCTCACGTTGCTCGAACCAACAGAGATGAAGTCACTTACAAGCTTCTCGAAAAGACTACCCGTGCCACTGATATCTCTAGTCTTTGGGTTGAGTTCTTGGGTATTCTGGACGAGGAAGCTGACGATATAGCCTATACCCTTCTTTACACCGTGAACGAGACAAGTACTGCGCCTGGGCGAAAGGAATACAAGCTTTACGGTTCATCTGGACTTCGTTCGCATGCACCATTCGAAAATCCATCTGACGATATGATTCAGGTGTTCGAGCAGGCGCAAGGAGGAGAGACTGTCATATCGTTAACAGACACCGACTTCCCGCCGGAGCTTGGAATTACCATGCCTGACTCTGGCACAGTCACGTCAGCATTTGTCTTCACCATCTTTGATATGAAGGGCTTGGCACAAGGTTCTGTTGTCGTGGGCGTGAACCCTCGGCGACGTGCGGATGAAAACACGAAGCGATTCGTCTACTCGCTGAGCGAGATACTGCTCAAAGCGTTCATCATATTGCAGTCTCCATCCGATCAAAGGAAGATCCTACATGCCGATGATAGCCTCAGCTATCGCATTCAACTGGAGAAGCTCTCAAGACAATTGAGTATCGCAACTCTCAAAAACGAAAAGGATCAGGAAACATTCAGCCGCATGGCAGAAAACGCGCCCATTGGAATGTTCCTGTACAAAGGCGATGGCACACCACTTTACTTGAACGATCGCTTCCTAGAACTTCTAGGTGAGAAAAGGGATGAGTATTTAGAGAAAGCAAAGACAGGATATGCCTGGCGAGACTGCATCCATCCTGACGACGAAGAATTCAGCAAAGACGCTTGGAGAGCGGTTGCAGAATCCCATCAAGTACTCAACTTCGAATTTCGTGTCAAAGCAGGCACGGAATCGTCGCCTAATCGTGCCCGTTGGCTTGAAGTCGTCTGCTTCCCGCAACGTGATGAAAACGACGTACTGCAAACCTTCCAAGGCTATCTGACCGATGTCACATCGAGAAAGCTGACCGAAGCTTTGACGACCGAGAGGATGAATGCAGCAATAGAGACGAAAAGAAAGGCGCAGAACTTCATAGACATGATATCGGTAAGAGGACTCCTCCTTTCCAACACCAGCCTATCTCTGACAACTTCGCAGCACGAAATGCGCAATCCACTGAGTAGCATCATACAACTGACAGAATCCGTCATCTCGATCTCGCCCGAGACACTACCAGCAGAAAGTTTCGATACAGTTGCTGACGCGGCGCATACTATCAATATCTGCGCTTTACACATGAAAGTCATCATAGGTGCGTTTTGTGTCTGTTGAGCACGGAGGAAGTCTGTACTAATTCGTATCAGACGAAGTACTCACGTTCTCCAAACTGGACTCAAACCTCCTAGTGCTAGCTCCGGAAAGGACAAGACCTCGAGAGGTTGTTGAGAAAGCACTCAAGATGTTCGAAGCCGAGCTCAAAGATGCTGACATCGAAACTGGTGTTGAGCAGCTGCAGAGTGACTGCGCCGTTGGCGACGTCCTATGTGATCCCAGCAGACTATTACAGATCATCATCAACCTCATCACGAACGCTTTGAAGTTTACACGAAAGTCAGACACACGGCGCATTACACTAGCATATGGTTCTTACTTCGCGCCGCCGTCTGCTCAGGATTGCGATGTCCAATTCATCAAACCCAGGAAGAAATCCCAGGACGATTGCGACACAGTATCGGCAATGCTTGCTGCTCTAGATGCGGATGACGACGCCGACGACGTCTATCTCATGTTCAGTGTCACAGATACTGGCTGTGGACTTACGTCAGAGGAGTCGCAGATGTTGTTCCAACGCTTCTCTCAAGCACCGAAGACTTACAAACAATATGGCGGCTCCGGTCTTGGATTGTTCATCAGCCGCGAGCTCGTAGAATTGCAGAAGGGGCAGATTGGCCTACATAGTGAGGCTGGAGTTGGCAGCAAATTCGCTTTCTTCATCAAAGCCAAGCGTGTCGTACGCGTGAGTCGTTCTGGTTCCGTGGCTTCTGCCGAGTCGACCGTCAGTGTTAAGAACATACCGCACCAGTTAGGTGGTGCATTTGAGACGGTAAAACCCCTTGAGAAGATTGACACGGTGCCACGGCCGAAGACACTGGTCAAGGATATGCATGTCTTGAGTAGGTTGTTCGAACTTCTACCGTGGTCCTCGCTAATGTATCACAGTCGTCGAAGACAATGAGATCAACTTGAAAGTCATGTCCAAACAGCTACGCAAACTTGGCTGCGAAATCGACACAGCAGAGAATGGTCTGGAAGCTCTCAATTATCTGTCTACGACCACGTACCTCTCAAGCACAACCAAAGGCACGCCGCTAAGCATGATTCTGCTTGATATTGAAATGCCCGTCATGGACGGCCTAACATGTATACGTCGCATTCGCTCGCTTGAACAGTCGGGAGAAATTTCCGGGCACATACCGGTGATCGCCATCACGGCGAATGCTCGAAACGAACAAATCGCAACCGCTATAGAGGCTGGAATGGACTCAGTGGTCACCAAACCATTCACTATCAAAGATCTGGTGCCGCAGATGGAGGTCTTGGTTGACACCTGGTCAGGTCATGGATGAAGAGCTGTGGTGTCCGAGGTGACTCCATAGTGCTGAGGGCGGTCTCGGCTCTGTGTAGGCTGAGCGCCGCACTATATCCACTCCCGCATACTGCTTGGCAGTGCTTGCTGTAAAAAGGTGCCAGCCTTCCCCTTTTTTTTAGAGGTGGAGGCTGAGGAAATTCGTGCATGCTGACTCCCCGCGAAGCGTTCACCGGTACAAATTTCTTGGCTATATAAGCGCCCAAATCATCTAAGCCACATGATTGGTTTCAGCAACGACAGCCTCATCTCGAGCTGCCTGCTTGTTACCTTGATTAAATGCGGGTCGCTGCGTCTCGCTACAGTATTGGTAACATCACCACGTAGCGACACTAGGATGCGAGGTGCCTGCAGGTGCGCTAGATAAAAGAATCCTACAGAGTCCGAAGGAATATCGTGGCTCCTGTCGAGAGTAAGGCGCAATGTGTAGTACTTCAGGAACAAAAGTTCCTATACATCTCATTCTTGTGAACTTTGGCAAGTCCCATCTACATCATGACTTGGCTTCCGAGGTCGCTGTTGTTGACCCTCTGCGTGAGTACTGCGTTTGGGCTGCAAATTCCCCGACAAGCAGTCGCGTCTTACTCAAACACGTCAAGTGCAATCCAGTCGAACGATCCTTCTGCTTCGGGTGATTTTTGCTGTCAAGTATACGCTCCTGGAGTTTTCTTGGTTCATTGGTACACGGATCACGATGTCGAATATATCAACCAATACGTTACTACTCAATACTTGCGCTACAACAACACAGTGGTTCCTGTCTCTACCATAACCAGCTACCCTTCAACAGTGCTCCATGCAGGGGGATATGAGGAACATGGTGGTTATCCACCGAGAATCTCTGGTGTGCCCACCGACTTGAACGGGCAGTTTCTCCAGGGCTATGCCATGACCAATATTATGTTGGCAAATGAGACTGCGTTCACCGAAGGATCTACCATAATGTGAGATGGTGTTTCTCTAGAGTTCGTTCCAGCACTAGACTGATTTTGTTTGACAGAGCATCACCAACGCCTTTCTTAAACTATGGTCGTGTCTTTGTCTTTTCTGGCCAGCTGAACAGTGGAGGTACGTGTATGGGCACCTACAGGACCATTACATCTGACTCGACGTCCACCTCAACGTCCGTATACGATGTCGCCTCCGTTGTGGATACTTGGTTCTCAACAGCACAATTGGACCCGTTTAGGCCGCAGTATGATCTTTTTGGAGTTCAATCTACTGAGGTCGATCTCTCAACACCCTACTACAGTCTAGTCTCGACAGAATCCAGCTTGTGGACTTCAAACATTGTCGTCACTTCAATTGACGACAAGTTGTTTTCCTGGATGACAGAGAATCCGGAGATTCTGTCGAAAATCCCTCGCATCAAGAGCTGCTTACCAGGTTCAGGAGCTGGCGCACCTCAAGTCCACATTCGCGTCTCGTTCTTGACTTCGTCGGAGGCTATTACTAGCACTACGAATGCGATGTACCACAACACAGCCACGACTACCTCGGCAGCTCCTCCTAGTAAGACTACGACTCTGGGACCTATCAGCACGTCAAACACCATTCCTCCAACGACCAAGGCTTCTGAGACGCCCTCGACCTCCAAGACATCTGCTCGGCCAGAAAACTCGGCCACAACTTCCACGACGTTGGACAGCTCGGCGAATCCTCCGGCCTCAGACCAAATTCGAGAGACAAGGTTGCCTGAGCCGTCTGAGCAAGGAACTATCCCAGCCACTGAGGATACAACCCAGCGAACGACAGAAGGAAGTACGCCAACGACTGCAGCGCAACCTGGAAACAATGCTATCACGATTTCCCGACCTCCGGAAGAGACGAGTAACGAAGCGCCAACTCTCCAGCCCGCTGTGGATAGTCTAAAGCCGACTTCAGCGGGGTCTACAAATCCTCCTGTAGACAGTCCTTCCGATCGACCTAATCAGCCTATCAATAACGATCAAGCGACGACTGACCTTTCGTCAGCCTCGCCACACGATGACCCTTCTGATCGACCCACTCAGCCTACTGGTGGTCAAGGGACACCTGAATCACCACCAGCTTTATCTCAAACCAATCCTTCGACAACGGCTTTCGCTACTCAGAATGTCCAGTCAAGTAATCCAGTTGTGGTCATCATTGGGGATGTGACGGCAACACGACTTCCTCCAAGCACATCCGTAATCAACACGGCCGTCTCACCAGATGAGCCGATCTCAGAGGGCAGACCGACGAACGGAGCAACTCTGCAAACCTCTTCTTCGCCAACCAAAGCCGTGGCGCCCCCACCTGTAGTCATCGGCGACGCGACTGCCACTCAGATAGCTTCGGGTGCGTATGCTATTGGAAGTCAGACACTAGCGCCCGACGGATCTGCAATCCAAATCTCTGGTACGACGTACTCGATCGACTTGACACAGAGTAGTTTCGTCGTCAATGGAAATCCCGTCGAGGCTACAGAAGTTGCTGTCACTAAAACATTGACACTGGAAAAGGCGAGTAGTATGACTGGAGCACCAGTTAACTCTGCCGGATATGCTATTGGAAGCCAAACTCTACTCCCTGGAGCTTCTGCTATCGATATCTCTGGAACGAGTTATTCACTACAAACCGGAGGCAAAGTTGTCATTAACGGAGGCACTGTGGCAGTCTCGACTATTGGCCCTCAAACATTGCCACCTGTAGCTATCATCTTCGGAGAGATTACCGCTAGCCTTGTAGCATCGAACGTGTATGTGGTAGCAGACCAGACTATCAGCCATGGTGGTCCTGCTATCGAGATTTCTGGCACCACATACTCTTTGTCACCCTCTGGAGATGGTGTTGTAACCAACGGTCAAGCGGTGCCAATCTCTACTATCCAAGCTTCCCTTCAGCCTCCGGCGACTTTAATCATAGATGGCGTCACAGCCAGGCCAGAGTCTTCTGGTGCATACTACATCGTCGCAGGCCAGACTCTCAGCCCAGGAGCTTCAGCAATTGTGATTTCGGATGTGACGTACTCGCTGCCAGCATTGGGTGCCAGCATCATCCTCAATGGCGCCACTTCTCTTTTATCGACCGGTATCCCCACCATTTCAGCCGTCGTTTTCGGCAGCGCAACAGCAGTGCCGTTCCTTGCTGGCGGATATATTGTAGGAAGCCAGATACTCAGTCCAGGTGGTTCAGCCATTGAGATCTCCGGAACAACTTACTCTCTGCCAACTTCGGGAAGCTCAGTGGTCGTCAATGGGCAGACGACTGCGATACAAGCCATTGGACCGGAAGATGTGTTTACGGTTGGATCACAAGCATACACTGCAGCAGCTGCATCTGTGACGCCCCTCGTGATTGCTTCGCAAACATTAGCACCTGGTGGTGGCGACATCACGATCGGCGGTACTGTCTTCAGCTTACCGCCCGATGCTTCAGGAAATATTGTTGTGGACGGTCAGACGACGACTCTAGGCACAGCAGCTTCTGGAGTTTTCGGACTCTCGATTGGCTCACAGCAGTTGTCGCTTACGCCCCTGAGCTCTGGAGTTGTGATAGCCTCCCAGACCTTGTTCCCTGGTGGTCCAGCTATCACTGTTGATGGTGAGACTCTCAGTATCGCTACCCATGGGACCGCAATTGTGATTCAGTCTGGGACATCGAGAACGACGGAAGGACTAGGCGTTTATATCTGGCAGGGCATTGCAACTACAACATCAGGGCTTGTTACCAGTTCCGTGTTGAGGACCGCATCGAGTTCGAGAATTACGGAACTTCCGACGCTGTCAACTCGTCCAACGATTACGTCGGCAGCGACGAGTGCTTCTACTGAGTCTGACAATTCGGCTTCGGAACAGACTGCAACAACTATCAGCGATGGCCAACACAGTCCGAGCCAGAGCTCTGCCATGATTGCTGTGGCAATGTTTTTGCTTGCTGTCGTTCTCTTGTAGTCGGACCAAGATTGGAAATGCAGATAAATATCAATGGTAGTGGTAAGAACGATAAGGATACAGAGGAAATTCAATTAGCGTAATAATCATGATCGTTCTGATATTACAGATCTCTACAATCAAACGAGAAAGTGCGAGGTGATCTTCCTGTTGATCACCACAGGTCTAGAAAGGGGCAACTCGGGGTACAGCGACTACAGAGTGTGGTCGCTTGTACATGCAACAGATCATACTTTCGTCATAGTGTCTGCAGTCTCAAGGTATTGCTGCTGTTACGGTGCTTTCTCGTTCAAGCTGAAGATGTGCTTGTTTTCATGTGCTTGAATCATATCCCGCTCAACCCGAACACATCACGACATTGCAGTTGTCTTCGCGCTCGGTATCTATGAGCTCAGCATGGGATCTTTGATCACCCAATCCGATTCAATGTGCGTCTCGTTGTTATCTGGGGAGCAACCCTCCATGGTACGAGAGGGTAGTTCGTGGTGAACGAAAAGCCGGCCGCTTTCACGACATTCTGACGTATCGGTGACTTGCACACAGTGATGTTTATACACTCTGACGATTGCGCCTGTGATGATTGATACGACTACATATTCACCGCTTTCGTCAGTCTCATCTCCATTGCTCAATTTCAAATCAGCATCTCTGCCTTCCATCATCCACAGATTCTCATCCAACAATTATGGACTGGCTCGAGAAACGCAACGATGCAGTCAGAGTAAACGGAAACACCAAAAATGGAAAACACGTCGACATCACCATCACGACCCGAGGCTCCGACTTTTACTTTGCCATCTGCGCAGTCATGGGCTTTGTCGCTTTGAGCATCATTGTTGCGTCTGCTACTAAGCCACGTGCTGACCGCACTTTTTCTACATCACTGCTGCTGTTGATTTTACTGCTTGTATTGGTTACTTTGCCATGGGCTCAAATCTTGGATGGACGCCTATTGATGGTGAATGGCAGAGGACTGATGCTAAGGTGGCTGGTAGCAATTGTGAGATCTCTTACGCTCGGTATATTGATTGGTGAGTCTTGTCTTGATGCATTTATAAGCGTGGGAACTACTGGCATGGAGCTAGGTTCTTTACTACGCCTTTGCTGCTGATGGACCTTCTTCTTACTGCTGGATTACCTTGGCCCACTATCCTCTGGACTATCTTCCTTGACGAAGTCATGATCGTAACCGGCCTGGTTGGTGCTCTCGTCCGTACTCGCTACAAGTGGGGTGAGTGATACTTACGTTTACCTTCGATTCACGCAGAGACTGACGCTGTGCAATAGGTTTCTGGGCGTTCGGTACCGTCGCCATGTTCGGCATATTTTGGAATCTCGCAATCGGAGGCCGCAGACAAGCCAAACATCTCGGCAACGACATCTACCGCACCAACACTCTTTGTGGATGTCTTGCCCTCCTCATCCGGCTCAGTTACCCAATCTGCTGGGGCGTCTCCGAAGGCGCCAACGTGATCCCACCAGACTCGGAAGCGGTATTCTGTGGCGTCTTGGACTTTTTGGCCAAACCTGTGTTCTCGATTGTGTTGCCCGCTGGACATTGGAATATCAATCCTGGTCGTATGGGACTCAAGCTGAGAGATTATAACGAGGAGCCGAGTTACTTTGGACCTAAGAATGGGACAGAGGCTGAGGCTGCAAAGGAGAATGCTCGTCCTGATAATGCTATCGATGGGCCTGTCTAGAGTGCATTTCGGTAGACGACGTCGGTGAGACAATGGGTTACGACCGATGGTCGTCAAGGCCTCCGAGCTGGCGAATGGTCTCTGGAAATTATCGAGCATGTTACATTGCGTGGGTGGATTGGTGAAGTCTTTGTTTGGGTGATATATTAGGTCGGTTGGATCATCACTCAGTACATAGATGGATAAAGCAGCATGTTTTTCCGTTGCACTGCGATGACTTCGTGTGACGTCTTTGTGAATAGAGAAATGTTTACGATGACGTAAGACCCGAATACACTTTTCTATCAATTAGCATTTTAGCTCTTGCAGATCTCGTCGTGCCTCGGTAGTTGTAAAGTTCAAAGGGCATCATAGGGACAGAAGGAAAGATTGACCTAGAGGATTAAGATGGAAGCAGAGAAGATACCGCGATTCCCATCGTTCCTACCCTAGTAAATCATCAATGTGATTTCTTCACAACTTAGACTTGTGATCTTGTTATACGAACTGCACAACAAGAAGACATCACTTACCAGTTCAAGACTTCTGTTTGAAGGAATCGACATCAACAAGACGACAGAAACTTTAAACAGCGTTTCAATTACGCCATCGAAGTAGAGGAAAGCACGACTCGACATGGCGACCATAAGTTCAAGTAGAAGAAGCAGCGGAGAGCACGTTCAACCACCGCAACGCGTCTCGATAGGCAGAGGAGGGAGAGGAAATCTGAGTGCGTGTTGTTGCCTTATCTTGCTCCATGGCCGGGCTTAGTGAAGTCATGGACTGACGCGTGTATCATCATAGTCCCGCCACAAGAGATCAAAGAAGAGTTGCAAAAGGCTGCAAGTAACGAGGATCATGATGGTAAACTCCTCCCATCGCCTGCTCAAGCCTTTCTCGGCTGCTACTGGACATCTGTTTCCAGTGCTGATTTTGAATACTGACATACTGCGACAGCACTAGCAGAACATGGCCGTCGAAGATCAAGTAGTTGGTCGTTACATTCGAATAGCAGTAACGGGGCATCGAAGACAGAAGCGATCAAAGATTTCTTCAGGAGAGGTAGCCAAAGTAAGAGGAAGAGCATCAGTCAGGATGAGGCCGTAGAAGGAAAGGGAGAGGTCGAGAAGGCTTGACCGAGACGGCTGCACGAAGAAGATGATGACCAAGGTTGATGACCGCGGACGGCGTTATAATGGGCATGGCAATAGTTCTCGGTATCCTAGACGTGAGACTTGGCGTATTTGGTTATGATTGATCCACATCCATCAATCTTGGTCGCCAGGAGTTCTAAGAAGCAGATGGGGGGCAATCAAGGTGTTGGGGCCGCACGGCCTGCTTCGCCATCCTCGCCACTTGCACTCTCTCACCTAGCGGAGCATCCAACGACAGGTCACATGCTCATTGCTAGTCTGCTATGCTTAACCAATTTTTCGATACTCTCCTGGGCAGTGCAATGTGTTGAGTACTCATGTTCGAGGCTTGACTTCCAATGTTGTCGCGCCAAGTGAAGCGTTGACGTCGTATTTCGCGCATTTCTTCGCTGATGGCCAACCCATAGAAAAGAACATGAACTCATTGTGAATTTGGACATAAGATAGACAACCGGCAAGCCAAGGGTTGAGAAACATCTCCTTACTCCAATCACCATCAAGATGGCGCTTGCCGCGCTTCCTTACCACGAGCCTGACATCGTGACAGTTCTCATCCAGGCGTCCTTCTTACTCGTCCTCAATGGCATCAATTGGGTTCTTGATAATGCCATCTACTGTGGTCTTGTGGGTCAGATTCTGATCGGCGTGGCCTGGGGTACGCCGGGTGCCGAATGGCTGTCGGAAGAGATTCAGAATACTGTAATGCAGTTAGGCTATCTTGGTTTGATTCTCATTGTTTACGAAGGTATATCTACCCCTTCTGATCATGCTTGTTTGTGGCTAAACAACAATTTTGCAGGTGGCCTATCGACGTCTTTTGCATCCCTTTGGTCAAACATCTATCTTTCTGGACTCGTAGCTCTTATTGGTATCACCTTGCCTATCGGCATTTCGTATGTTTTGATGGGACTGCTAGGGGCAACTCCCGTTCAGGCTTTCGCTGCTGGAGCTGCACTCTGCTCGACTTCTTTGGGCACCACCTTCACTATTCTCAGCACCAGTGGGCTCGAGAAAAGCAGACTTGGCGTGATCTTGTCCAGTGCTGCAATGCTGGACGATGTAGCTGGCCTCGTCATGGTGCAAGTCATCTCCAACCTTGGGCAATCTGCCGACTCCTTCTCTGCCGTCACAGTGATCAGACCAGTGTTTGTTTCCATCGCCTTCGCGGTCATCGTGCCCGCTGTCTGCTGGGCAGTGATCAAGCCTATCACCAAGCGTATCTTTGCTCAGACAGCAGCCGCACAGAAAGAACAGTCAAAACTGCGTATTTGGGCTTGCACGCCTGTTGCAGCTTTCATTGCCCACACTTTGGTACTGTTGGGTCTCGTTACTGGATCGACCTATGCGGGTACATCCAATCTCTTCGCAGCTTATATTGCCGGAGCTGTTATCAACTGGTGGGATGCTCTTGTCAGCACTACCTTGCAAGAGCAACGCACTGGAGCCGTCGCGGAAAACAAGAAGTCCAAAAGGAAAAATATCTCTCCTACATCAGCAGACGGCGTCGCACATTCAAGTTCTCCATCGTCTGAAGAGTCGACTTCGGAGACCACCGCGACTCAGCCTGTATCCGCGACGCACGAGAAGTTGAGAGGTGCCGTTATCTACGAGCACATGTATGCACCAGCCGTGAACGCCATCTTGAAGCCCTTCTTCTTTGTTCGTGACTCTATCTGTTCTTCTCGCAAGCTCTTTTACTGACTGATACACAAGGCCTCAATCGGCTTCTCAATCCCCATTACACAGATGTTCAGCGGTGCAATCGTATGGCGTGGTATCGTCTACACCATCCTCATGATTGTAGCCAAACTGGCCTGTGGTCTCGTACTCGTACGCTTCTCAAGCACACCAACAAAAGTGCAAATACCCGAGAGCCAGCAAGCCATCGAAACAGCATCAGCCAACGAAACTGCAATTGCTTCACCTACCGCGCAGCAACCTCCCTCAGCAAACTCCAAGCGCAAAAGACAAGCGCCCCGTAAACTGCCAAAGCCACAATCCCTATACCCATCCCTAATGTTAGGAAGTGCAATGGTAGCACGAGGAGAAATCGGCTTCCTAATCTCCTCATTGGCAGAAAGCAATGGCGTCTTCGGCAGCACAGAAGACGGTAAAAGTTCAGATATTTTCCTCGTAGCGACCTGGGCAATTCTGCTCTGCACAATCATCGGTCCTGTCAGTATCGGCACAATGGTAAATAGAGTCAAGAGACTTCAAAAGGCTAGAAAACACAATACGGCAAAACCTGATCCGTTGGGTGGGTGGGGAGTGGAAGGCTAGATTTTCTTTTGCACATTACTAGTTTACGATATAGATGATCAGATATTTTCAAGGACATGACATGGGTTTTTCAAAATCTTGTTTTGGATGATTGCGCGTTGAGTAGAAAAGAAGGTTAAATGGTTGCTTATCGCAACGGTGATAGCGTCGACATGGCGTTGAAGAAATGAGCTGAAAGCTGACAAGGATTGATTGTCGGTCAAGGTTTTTGGTAGCCTCGGCTGGAAGATTTGTTGGAACAAAGAACGCGAGAGCTGAATATACGAGTATGGGGATGTTTGTACGCGATGGCGTAATAATGTTCATTGTTGACAGCTGTGGTGAGCCGAGAGTAGTATGGCAGAATCTACGAGGTTGATGGAGTCGAGACGGACAGAAGCCTCGCCTTCTGCTCAATGCATATGCCGGATTGAGTGTACTTCTTCAATCGTTCTGCCATCTGTAGTCTCTTCGTATGCCTTTTCACGATGTCGTCGGCTTCGGCTTGACCTCCCACAATCAGTCTTCTTGCTTTCCCGACGAGGCCACTTCGTACACACCATGTTCAACCATGTACACGGTGCGGCGACTGGACATCTTGTAGGTGATGTGTATGTAGTCCATAGGGGCTACTATCATCGAGCGCGACCGAGTCTTTCGTTTCTTGCCAATTTTTGACTGTGACTGGACAAGATGCTTCAACCCTTGACTTCGACGGGGGTGTAGTCCAAGTTCGGGTCATCTAATTCTGACAGGCCCAGAATGTCAACCACGGCATCTCTGATGAAGTTCTGCTCTTCTGTTGTGAAGCGAGTATCGGCATCTTCGATCATGGCGGCAAGGTGGGATCGTCTATACGGACGTTGGTTGGCCAGAACCAAGTACTCGGACTTTGTGAGCTGGACTCTTGGACCCAGAGTCTGCATCAGCTTGTTCAGGTAGCGCGAATCGTTGTCGTATCGAGGATTATTCAGGAAGGGACGTTCTTTGTCGTTGAGATGTTCCTCATGCTGGTACGTTGTGAGCGCAATAGATCGGAGCGAGTAAGATGAATCTCCGAACCTTCTGCAACGCTTTCATGAGGTTTGCGGGCCTGAAAGTGCTTGGGCGACCCTCTTCCTTGGACTGCTCTTTCTCGGCTTTGATCTGAAGGCGCTTGTCGCGAATGAACTTGAGGACATCGAAGTCGTCGAGGACCTCTGTACCAGCATCGAGAATCTTGTAAAGTCAGCTAAGAAGCCGATTGCTCAGACTTGAGGCTCTCACCTTCATGTTGCGCGATGGGACAGGTCTGCTTCGAGTCCGAGTTGTGTGGATGGACTCGTCGGCGACAAATTCTGGGTCCGCTTTCACATGCCAGATCGAGGCCGTCGCGCTATCTAATCTAGATCATCTTGCTTGATCGAGATGGCTCGACTCACCGCCTTCGGGTCAAGTGGGGAGAAGCGAACGACAGCGGCAAGCGGCCCCAAAAGAGGAGCGGGACGAAACCAAGATTTCGCTCGTCATGCTGCATGGCGTTGTCACGTTGCGCAGCAACAGCTCAAAGAGTCCATCCTCACCTAGCAACCAGCGCCAGTCTGCGTCCCCATGTGAGCAAAGGCCTCATTAGTAGGCCTGTCTGCCCGTCGCATTTGATTTCTTGTAAACTCCTCCTTTTCAAAGTCTGTAGATATCATCTGTCTGCAAACAAACAATCTCCATCTTCTTTGCCAAATAAACTCCTCCAAACCATCCTCTCCACAGGCCGCTAGGCCCATATACCGAACCACAAAGCTTCGCTCTAGTGCGACGCGCCTGACCAGACTCTAAGACACTCTTCCGCCCGGCGGACGCGGCTTGCACTGCGTGAGGTATGAATCGCTTGCTTCCTTTTCTGTTATACAGTAATGCACACACTGATCCAATGCCCAAACAGATCCGGAATACCGAGATATTAACTTATCCTCGACCAACTCGACAACTAACCCTATCCGGACTCAATCTTTCACCACCAATATGCTGTCAACTCACAACCAGACCTCGAGCGTCCAACGACGACGTCAACTACACAGAAGACAGAACTCGCTCGAGGTCCCGATGATCAACACACACATGTCTACCTCGTCAAGACAACGTCCCACTGGCCACCGCCGTGGACTTTCTATCGACCAGGGCATGACTCTTCTATCACGACAAGAAGTAAGTATGTCAACTAACCAACAACGACCATCATCACAGCATTCAGTGCAAGAAACGCAGCAGCACAGACCTTACCAGCCGGGACTTTATCCCATGGACCCTAACCAACAGCACTTTTTCAGACCAGCCTTTGTGGAACAGGATATCTCTTCGGCAGAGCAAGCAAAGCAGGCCATCCTGAACCTCGAACAACATATCCAGACAGTATACCGCACATACGGATATGTTCCTCAGACACCACTGTCCCAATCACAACCTCAAATGCCCACTGCGCCAATCATTGTTGCCACGCGACCAACCACTCCTTGCTCAAACTACCAACAATCCATGTCGGGCCACCCTGAAGGACCTCTTCTTGACGTCTCGCCTATGCCCAACTCAATTGCGGTATCGCCTATGCACCAGGGAATGTCGCATATGCCCGTGCAGTATGCGAACGTCCCCGTTGTCCAGGTACAGGAACCTTTCCAAGACTCTCAATCCCTTTACCAGGAGTCATTCGCTGGTGACTACGCTTGCACGCCTTCGTACACCTCATCAATGGCCGATCCCAGCTCTCCTATGCGTTCGCCTATGGACAGCAAGTTCAACCCTATGCCTACCGTCTACGAAGCTCTTTCTCCTGCTCCCAGCCACAACACCTATGCTCACGATTCGATGATGCTTTCTGGTGAAGCTACTCCTAACATGGGCTACTACACGGACTCACCCCACAGATCTGCTGTCTCTCCTCGCGAGGCCATGCTGCAAAATCTCGACATTGATGCTACCATCGAAGACACCGGCATCTCGGCCCAGGATGTCCAGCGCTTCATCAGCCCTCAAGATCACTGCGACGGCAAGTGGACTTGTCTCTTCGACGGCTGCAACAAGAAGTTTGGCCGCAAGGAGAACATTCGTGCCCACGTTCAGACTCATCTCGGTGATCGTCAGTTCAGATGCAATCACTGCGGAAAGTGCTTCGTCAGACAGCACGACCTCAAGCGTCACGCAAAGATCCACAGTGGTGATAAGCCTCACAAGTGCCCCTGCGGCAACGGCTTCGCCAGACAAGATGCACTCACCCGTCATCGTCAACGCGGAGTCTGCGATGGTGCTCTTCCTGGCTACGAACGCTCTCAAGCCAGACGCGGTCGTCCTCGCAAGACCCCCTTTGACATCTCTGAGCGTCTTGAGAGAGCCGCCCATCAGAGAGAGATAAACGCACGCAGAAACTCCGAGTACACCGCATATGCAAGCTCTTCCGCCAGCGAGGCAAGCTACCCCAGCACCCCTGCTGCCAACGTCAATGACGACTTCGACGACGAGGACTTTTCCAACTACCAGCAACAACAGCAACAACAAGAAGGCAAATACTCTGTCGAAGAGCTCTCCCGCTACACTCCTCCCACCTCACCCTTCTCCGTTGGCAACACCTCCCCCAAGAAGGAGTACAAGTACACTGCCATCGACATCCACTCCCTCCCAGCTATGGATGTCAAAATCATGCCCTCATCACCACCTCAACTCCCCCACAGTCCCCCACCCAGCAGTCAATGCCCCAGTCAACCCTTCGGTTCCAGCAACAACACATTCTCCTTCTCCTCCATCGACTGCAAACCCATCATAATCGAAGAAGAAGAAGAATGTCTATCACCCGCAGCGTCCTCCTCAAGCCAAAGCGTAGATGAGAAAGACAACTTCTCACCCAATACCACTCATGCTGCTGAGAGTGCGTTCATGGGCTCAGAGGACATGCTCGAGTTCAATGCTAGCATGTACGGCGGTCCTGGTGACGCGCTGTTCAATGCTAGTCTCGATGCTTGGTTGGAAAGCCATTGAACAGCTTTACGATCACGACAGGGATGATCTTTTTGTGGATGATCAATTTATGAGGATGGAAAAGACACTTCACGTACATGACTTTTGACGAATATAGCATATTGACGAAGGACGATATGGGAGACATGTGCAAAGCAAATACTGGAAAGGGACAAAGGAAGATGATGTATCATGATTTTCTCTGAGCGCAAACGAGACACAGCGGGAATGGTTTCTTGATATATGTTATGCTTTTTTACATGGGAGTTTTCTCGAACGTTTCGGTATAGCGAGCCTTTCAATGCAACAACAGCAATGAGTGTTTTTCGGATGCAATACTTTACCTCCTTTTCCTCCATAATGACATGACGGTAGAAATGTCAATCTTTCTACCGGTCGAATCTCCCATCTCCCGTCCAGCGAATTGCGATAAAGCCGCTGTCTCTCACCTGTCTTTTCTGCCTGCCAATGATGTCGAATAATATTCACCGAGTCTTTGGAGGGAGAATACGATCAAGGGCACCCGTATTCGATGGGGGATCAAGTGGTCACTGTGTCAACCAGAAAAACACAAAAACACACGGACACACATCCATGCACACTTTTTTTACACCCGTGTGGAAGGAGCATGCAAGGGTTTCAAGATACATGTAGCACAAAAACATGGCAATATGCAGGCGTGGTGGTCTTTTGGTCACACGCAACACGACCAGCACAGCTGGTTTGATCACCAGCGTACCTGAAAGTATGTCTGCCCGCTGATTTAATTCTCCGTACTTGCATCTCAACCAAGTGTCTCTTACCATGTGTTGCACAAGTCTTTGTTGGGAAAGGGAAAGGGAAAGGGGAAAAATCTTGATGCATGATTAATTTCGGCATGAGATTGCATCCGATACTCCGAACCAAAAGATTTCAAGTTTTCGGCCGACTCTGCCGACCACTTTTTCTCACCGTGATGGGTGATTTTCAGTAAACGGGAACGAGCAAAGCAGAGTTTTTCTTCTTGCTTGGACGGTGAGGGAGAGAAGGGCCGGTGAAGTAGAAAAATGGTGGCTCCTTTTTTTTATCGTGTATAAAGGAGAGCATAAATTGATGGCTGAGGCATAACAGGACAAGAACCGTTATTTGTTGGCGTGAAAAGAAAGAAAGCGTCATGGGTCGTGGAATACCTAGGCAAGCAATTGAGATGCTATCGATTGACTCTGCAAGTCAGCCTTATTTGTGAAACGAACATGAGGCTTGCATTGCCGTGACAAGTCACAATCGATAGATGTAAAAGTTACGCTTGTCGCCGTGGTTTCATACAACGGTGTATGTCTGCATAGAGCTGAGATGGACATAATTCTACGGATGAGTCGCTCGAATGGTTTTTGCGGAGGAATAGGTACGGGGGTCTACTTTTGGAAGGAATACACGACTCGGAGCTTTTCTGTTCGGTAGCCGCGATGATCGAAGCTTTTGAAATTGATGATCTTGATTTCAGGCATCAAGTTAGGGAGAATAGATGGGATTATACGAAGAGGATACGATAGGATCGAAGGAAGGAGGATGACTGCTAAGCCCTGCTACTCTTGCATGCACATGATGATGGTATGTTCCTGTTGTGCGTGGTGCATTTATCTACTGGCATGACGAGCGAGGCTTGGGAGAAGGCTGAGGGAAAGTTTTGGTGACGGATGTGTCAGCTTCCGAGGGCAGCCGGACAGAGCATGTTGATGGAACATAGGGCATGTAGAGCAGCAGAAGAGAAGGATAGACTCACTTCGAGCAGAGATGGTGCACTGGAGGATGAGTCGGAGATGAAGGAATAATGCACGCGAGCAGATGCAAAGTTGGTCGAAAGCGGCGGAATGATGGGATTCTGGTGGGCGTCGCAAATTGGCAGGACGGCTTTTGGCATTGGCAGTGGGTTAGCGGTTGCGCCGCTTGCCGGGAGACGGAAGTTGAGCCAAAGTTGATGGTTACTTCATAACTGCCCTCTAGCATCCTAAGCACCTGGAGCGAGCCTGTGACTTTTCTCTCGCCGACGCTTTCTCCTCGACATTGCTCGCGACTCGACAGGTGCCCGCCTTTGGTTCTGTTCTGTTATTATCACCACCACTTGCATCCCCGACTAGCCGTATTCCTCCGCAGCTGCCAAACAACAAAGCAGCAGGCAGACACAGAATGAGCAGCAAATACTTTGCCCTTGGGGGCGCCAGCAACGACGAAGAGTCGACGCAACGCTTCTTCACACGCAACAAGTTCCTCCCATCTCTACCGACCATGCTCCCGCACCGCCTCCGCCGCAAGTTCCGCAGCACGCGCTCAAAGATCAGAAGCAGACAAACGCCCACTTCGTCCATCTCGGCCCTGCAGACCAGCTTCAACCCAAGAGACACTCTGCGTTCGCTCCGCGACCACCAGTGGTCCGTCTACGATGCCCAATACCTCTTCCTCGCCGTCGTCGGCATCTTCGCCCTCTGCGTCATCCAATCGCCCGGTCCCATGGTCAAGACTACCGTGGCTACGCTGTTGATGCTGTCGCTGCTGTTGCCCGTCACGCGCCAATTCTTCCTGCCCTTTTTGCCAATTGCCGCTTGGCTCGTCTTCTTCTTCTCCTGCCAGTGAGTCACCTTTTGCGCAAACCTGCTCAGAATCGACCAGCTAACGCCTTTTTCCACAGATTCATCTCCGGCGAATACAGACCTCCGATCTGGGTCCGCGTTCTGCCCGCCCTCGAAAACATCCTTTACGGCGCAAATTTGAGCAACATCCTCTCAGCCCACAAGGCCGTCGTTCTCGATGTCCTCGCCTGGTTGCCCTACGGCATCACCCACTTCGGTGCCCCGTTCGTCTGCTCAGGCCTCATGTTCCTCTTCGGCCCGCCCGGAACCACCCCTACTTTCGCAAGAGCCTTTGGTTACATGAACTTGACTGGTGTCATGATTCAGCTGTTCTTTCCCTGCTCGCCTCCGTGGTACGAGAACATGTACGGTCTTGCTCCGGCAAACTACTCCATGCAAGGCTCTCCCGCCGGTCTGGCCGCTATTGATAAGCTCTTTGGCATCGACTTATACACTTCGACTTTCACCGCCTCGCCCATGGTCTTTGGTGCTTTCCCCTCGCTGCACTCGGGATGTGCCACTATCGAGGCCTTGTTCATGAGCCACACCTTCCCCAAGCTCCGCCCCTTGTTCATCATCTACACCGGCTGGCTGTGGTGGTCTACCATGTATCTCTCTCATCACTACGCTGTGGATCTTGTTGGTGGCAGCTTGCTTTCTGCCGGTGCCTACTACATCGCCAAGGGCAAATTCTTGCCTAGACTGCAGCCCGGAAAGATGTTCCGTTGGGATTACGACTACGTCGAGGTTGGCGAAGCAAGAGACGGCCATGCCTATGGTCTCACCGATTTGGCCGAGGACGACTTCCACCCGGCCAACTTCGGCATGGATAGTGGCGATGAGTGGACCATTGGCTCTTCGTCTTCGGTGGCCTCATCCAGCAGAAGCCCTTCGGTTGGTGCAAGGAGCCCCGTTGACGAGTCCTGGGAGGGCGACACTCTGGCCTCCACCTCGGACAATGAGTACTACCAACAGAAGCCACAACAAAAGTCATGAGTCGCTGATCAAGAAGCTTGTCGTCTTTTCCACGACTGAGCGACTTCTGTGACGGTCTCACGATAATATTTTCCTCAGGAAGTCTATGCATATGCGCGACTCGAATATTCGCCCGGACACATATCTCGCCTTGTGTTTATGACAACATCTTCGGGACCATTTGAAGCGTGGAGCGCTTTCTCTTCAACAAACCGAGCAGGATCTGAACACTGGAATATTCTATCACTCTCATCCTCATCGACCGGCAATTCTTGTGCATTTTTCCTGGATATGTTTTGTTCACCAGGAGTTATGAGTTTCCTTCTCGATACCCTTCTTCGTCATTCGCTACGACCTGTGTCTATTATTTCTTCTTATCATCAACTTTACGGCATGCATACAACGGCGATGGGGGTCCGACGAGCAGGAAATGTACATGTACGAGAACGCCAATAAAGCGAAAGGAGGGATTTAATGACGGAAAGGTTTTGTTCCCAAAATGGGAGTTGAACTCTGGGCAGCCTCAATAGCGCATCACATGCGCGAGGACATGTGCCTTTGAGGGTTTTTGATATACAAGCGATTGTTAGAGGACATCATACGTGGAGTTTTGAGGGTGCCGATTGGGCAAAGAGATGGGTAATGTGGAGATATTGACAAAGAGGAGATGAACATGGAATTGGGGGAGGAAAGAGGAAGGGAAGTGGCTGACTATCGGTGGAGCACCGAGGTGCTTTTCGGGTGGGTGTCTTCTCTTCCCCTTTACTGTAATGCATAATGTCCAAATGTTCGAATACAAATGATCAAGAATCCACGCTATCTTCCCATTTGGCCTATTCGATGTGCTGTGGTAGATGCGTAACAATGTACCTGGGAGACTCGAAAACATACATGCCACAAACGTCAATGTCAGCACGGCGATTGTTCTTGAACTGAGCCCTCCGGGGCTCAAATATAACAACACACAACTCAGAACTGATCCAGGTCACGTCTCGGAGCAACATAGTGTAGATGCAGGTAGATGTGGTACGAACAATGCTACCAGATAATACATCCAGGGTGGTCCCCTCAGCCATCCTCCAAGCACGGGCCACAAAATCTTCCCGACTTCGAGATATCGCGATTGACATTGGGCAGGCGCATACCAGCATTTACCTTACACACCACACATCACGAC
This sequence comes from Aureobasidium subglaciale EXF-2481, assembly GCF_000721755.1. Taxonomy (NCBI): domain Eukaryota; kingdom Fungi; phylum Ascomycota; class Dothideomycetes; order Dothideales; family Saccotheciaceae; genus Aureobasidium; species Aureobasidium subglaciale. The sequence continues at coordinate 1,028,907 of NW_013566994.1, forward strand.
AGCCATGGCGCGCAAAGCAATTCAAACAGACCAAATCGTCAAACTCATCGTCGGCGCCGGCCAAGCCTCGCCCTCACCACCCGTCGGACCCGCTCTCGGATCCAAAGGTGTAAAATCTATGGATTTCTGCAAGGTGTGTATTCATCCTCCCACCTTATACATTACCACAGAGAAGACAAGGCATAGTTACTGACGAGAACACCACAGGAATTCAACGCGCGCACCGCAAACTACATCCCCGGCACACCCATCCCCGCCCGCGTAACAGTCCGCCCCGACCGCAGTTTCACCTTTGACCTCCGCACACCCCCCACCGCATCTTTACTCCTCCTCGCCGCCGGTGTCGAAGCCAAGAAGAATAAACTCCGCGGTGCTGGAAACGTGGCGGGCCCGAATTCCAAAGCTGGCATGTCTGGGCTGGGAAAAGCAAGTGGTGCGCAATTGGCAGCGGGGAATGGAGGCTTGGGTGTTGTGGGGACGGTGAGCTTGAAGCATGTTTTTGAGATTGCGAGGATCAAGCATGCGGAGGATAGGTTGAGTGGGTTGAGTTTGGAGGGGGTGGCGAGGAGTGTTGTTGCGCAGGCTGGGAGTATGGGGGTTGTGGTTGTGCCTTGATTGAGGGGAGGAGAAGGGAACACCACACGCACTCCTGGAAGGGGTCAAGCACGAGTCAAGAAGGAGACGGAGACAGTCAAAAGGAGACGAGAGAAAGAGAGGCATCGGCTTCTCTGAGCAGGGAGACATTACGTCCGGCAGGGTTTGTCGACTCTTGCCACGAGCGCCAAAAAAATCAGAGGTGAAGAGGACCCTGTCTCTCCTGCTTTATACACGCATTGGGTTGGCGTTCCTACGGATTTCTTCTCTTTCAACAGTTCTCCTGGGTCAGCAACTCCAGCTGCGTCCTAGGAAGAGCATTTTGTACATCACTTGTAAAAACATCATTTCAAAAGTCATCATCACATTCACTGTCTTGATAACAAAGAGTGTTATCGTAAGTTTGCTTTTGATCAACATCTACTGCTGCATAACCTGTAGTGACTCGGAAACCTTGAAAGGTGCCTCTGTCTTTGACTTGATCTCCTCCACAGTGACTCCCTCAGCATGCTCGATCAAAGTCAAACCAGTCGTAAAGTCAACATCAAACACAGCCAACTCGGTAATGATTCTCGAAACGCAAGCCTTGCCAGTCAGGGGGAATTCACACATCTTCATGATCTTGGGACCACCTTTCTTGTCAGTGTGTTCCATGGTCACAACCACTCTTGTTTTCTCAGGGTTGGACACCAAGTCCATGGCTCCTCCCATACCCTTGATCTTTCCGGGCATGGCGAAGTTGGCGAGATCGCCTCTTGCTGATACTTGCATGGCTCCAAGCATGGTCATGTGAATTCTGCCGGCGCGGATCATGGCAAAGGACTCATCTGAGCCGAAGACTGAGGCACCAGGGCGCAATGTGACTGTCTCCTTGCCGGCGTTGATGAGGTCGGGATCCTCCTGACCCTTCTGAGGATAGGCACCCAGACCAAGAATACCGTTCTCTGATTGGAGTTGGACTTCGACGCTTTCATCTACAAAAGCGGGTGCCATCATTGGCATGCCGATGCCCAGGTTGGCGTACATTCCATTCTTGAACTCCTTGGCTGCCCTTCGCACAATGCGCTCGCGCTTACTGGCCGCATCACCACTTCCGAGTGAGTTGAGGGCTTCGGCGGGGTCTTTTGCGTTGACTATCTTCTCAATGTTCTTTGGTTCTGTTGCTTGAATGACACGGTCGACGTAGATTCCAGGCACGTGTACTGATGCGGGATCGATCTCGCCGACCTCGACAATGTGCTCGGCCTCAACGATGGTCACCTTTGCGTTACGTGCCATGGCACCGTTGAAGTTTTGTGCTGCAAATCTGAACATGAGGTTGCCCAATTTGTCTGCCTTCCATGCCTTGATGAAGGCGTAGTCACCCTTGATGGCCTCCTCCATAACATAGCTCTTTCCGTCAAACACCTTGACATCTCTGGGTGTCGAGTATTGCGCGACTGATCCGTCGCTGTTGTGTATTGTTGGAAGCTCTCCAGTCTGGACAATGGTTCCAAAGGCGGCTGGGGTGAAGAAGGCAGGAATACCAGCACCACCAGCTCTACATCTCTCGGCAAGAGTACCTTGAGGTGTGAGCTCAAGCTCAATCTCTCCAGTTAGGTACATCTTCTCAAAGACCTTGTTCTCTCCAACGTAACTTGCGATCATCTTCTTGACCTGCTTGGACTCGAGAAGCAGACCGAGACCAGAGCCGACGATTCCAGCATTGTTTGACACAGCTGTCAAGCCCTTGATTGAAGGCTTGTTCTTGACAGCATTGATCAACGTGTCTGGTACACCGCAAAGACCGAAGCCACCGCAGAGTAGTGTGCTGTCGCCCTTGACGTCGCTGACAGCTTCCTCAGCTGAGGAATAGACCTTGTTTATTTCTGATCTTCTGGCCGAGGATGCGAAAGTGCGGAGTAGGGTATGAGGCTGGGCGTGGTTAGATTGGTGAGGGGCTCTGAGCACCGGTGCTTGGGTACCTTTGAGCCATTTCTGGCTAGATGTCCTGCTGTTCGCAGACTGAGAACGATTGAAGGCATGGCTGCGAAGGATAACCGAAGCAAGAGAACCGATACGCAAGAATTACTGAAGAGGGTGACAAGAAGAGGACAATATGAGAGATGGAAACATTTCCCTACCGTAGCTCGCCAAACAATGGCATGTGATGTGGAGGAACCGATGCCGTTGGTCAAGGGTCAAGACCCCGGACTCCCGGATTCACAAAGCGGCATCTAGTCACGGAGGGATTCCGCGACCGACGGGCCCGATGGCCGCCCGAGAGGGCGCCTCGAACAGAAGACCACTCGGTCGGAAAGCAAGCATTGATTAATCATTCCAAGACTTACATTAACATGGTCTGCGAACGGTGAAAGGCATGGGATCATGGACCAGCAAAAGTGGGATGTTTAGATAGAAATGCAAGGCCTTGAAGGAAATGTTCGGGCGAATGATTCGCCGTGTTTCGATTAAGGGCAAGGTGAATGAACAGATAGATTCCCAAGAGAAAGTTGGAGGCTGTCTTGCAAGTGTTGCTTGTTTGCAAGTGTTAGTGAGGGTGGACGTTTAGAGATGGAGTTGGGAGAAAGTGATTTGTCGCGAGCGAGAGAGCGGGTTGATGGTCGATGGTCTGAGCTTTCAGTGACGAACGCCAGTCTGATGGAGTGTGTAGCTTCATGGGCGGCGATTGCGACCATCATCGAGAAACATTCCATCTTCTGCGACCATTTCCATCACCGACTCTCGCCCACGTGCACACATCACCTCTTCGAACACTAGGCGACCAAACTCACATCAACATGTCAGAGAGCGACGTCAAGAAGACAATCCAGCAGCTTCACTCGCTGTCGGAGAGCAACCTCAGCAACGCAACCTCCCTGTTGTCACAAGCAAAAATCCAGCTGCTCAAGCTACACGCCCTCATACCAAACCAGAAGACCTCCCATCAGCACCTCGCTCTCGCCCGCGAGGTCCTCGAGATCGGTGCCTTCGTCTCGATTCGCCAAAGGGATCCCGAGTCCTTCACACGCTACTTCCAACAACTCCAGCCATTCTACTCATTACCTCATGAACGATGGGGCTCCCACGACAAGCACGGCAACCAGAGCAAGATCACCGGTCTCTACCTACTACTCCTGCTGAGTCAGGGAGATTACGCCGGCTTCCACACTGTTATTGAGGGCCTCGAGATGGCGTTCGGTGGAAGAAAGCGCTTGGACGATGACGCATTCATCCAATATCCTATGAGACTGGAGCAGGCTTTGATGGAGGGCAGCTACGATCGTGTTTGGGGCGAGACTAAGAAGGAGAGAGTGCCCAGCCCGGAGTTCGCTGTCTTCTCAGAGGTAAATGATGGCCATCCATCACCGCCTCTTGATCACCTCATGCTAACACGTCTTCTCAAGGTCCTTGTCAACACAATCCGCTCCGAAATCGCATCGTGCAGCGAGCGCGCATACCCTTCCCTGCCCATCTCCAACGCAAAGAACCTCCTATACCTGGACTCTGAAGGCGCTGTCATTCAGTTCGCTCAGTCGCGTGGCTGGGTTGCCAAGGAGGGTCGCATCTACTTCCCTGCTCAGCAAGAAGAGTTGGCACAGGGCGAGAAGGACATTCTCTCAACAAGCGACAAGGTCATCGAGAACACACTTGAATACGCCAGAAAGCTCGAGACCATTGTCTAAGCCACGTGCGCTACCCTTTGCGTCTTGTAATCTAGAAATAACCTAGCATGGCTTGTAGCGGATGTTGGGCAAGAGAACTCACATCTGGTCTTCAAGGCCCTTATACTTCACTTCAATCAAGGCTTCCTAGATTTCTGAATGAAGCCACGATATCACTCTTCAATACTCGATAGTCTTCTGCTACTAGGGTTCATTCTTTTCGTGACCCCTGGGCATCACACAAACCCTGCAAGAGTTCTTGAGCCTCTTGCCTAGGAATGCAATGTACAGCACGCCTCACCTTCCAGTGCTCAAACAGTCATGGAAGTTTAGATAGCATATGGAAATATTTACCGTAATAAGTCAAAGCAGATCGACCCTGTCGTTATGCTGGCGTAGTGTTGTGTCATGTTTAATCGCGACAACGGCACGAGCACCCTGTATGCACGGCTCGGGTCTGACAAACAGGTGATATCAGCTTGTCCATCGTGTTGGTAACCCCTACAGACTGTCTCGGCTAACAAGTAGTGTGAATTATATTGGATACCCATCATCTCGGGGCAGATAGGATTAGACCAACAGTGATGCTCTCAGCCACAACCACCTATACCAAGTAGTGTAAGGTACGGTCGGTAGCGTTACAATGATTCAGCTGGCCACAACGGTCAGCGTGTCGTGATGATGAATGAACGGTTGGAACGGGCTGTGAGTGATTCTGCTTGGCATTCTCCACGTCTACGAGCGCGATGTGCCAGCTAGAGACCTTCGCGCATCGCATCTCACGACCTTTCTTGCACCGGAACACAACGACTCCACATCATCAAAACGTCAGCAACTTCCGCTCGCCCTGCTTGTGTGAGCATATCGACTCACAGACATCCAAAGGCTTGCATCACGAACGTCTGGTGATTGCGCGCCATCTTATCAAGGTGAGTGCAGAAGCACCCAAGTGGTGGACTGGTCGGGCGACTCACGGACATGAGACTCGTGGGCATTGGAGTCTTGGCCAAGGCTGGCTACCGTGGGCTATTGAGGGGACCCTTGATGTGTAGTGTCGAGAGGGGGCACAACGAGCCGGCGGTGTCAATCGGGCGATCTTTGAGTGGTGGCAGTGGTTGCTTGCTCCTTGGGGGCCTCGATACTCGCGTAGCATTGGCTTTACACTACTTGGCCGGTTTAGCCATCATCAAGACTCGTTGTCCATTCACGTTCATTGGTGCATCTTCTAACGCAGAGTTGCGCTTTAGGCAAACCCCTGTCATTCCTTCCGTTGTAGTAGCTGTGCTCTGCACTTCTCCGGCGCTTGACAGCTCAACCTCTACCCTTCCGTTGCCGTACAATGGGTGGTATGTTCCCTAAGCCTCTCCCCATCTCTCCTTCCCCTCGTCACCCAAAGGCTTATCACTCAGCAAACAGACTCCGACTCGTACCGTCCCCGCGAGAGCGTAAGTTGACAGCTTCCCATGTTGTTGTTTGTGTGTTGCGACCGTTGGCATTGGTGGTAGTGGCAGTGGCAGTGGCATTGGGTGGGCAGCTACGATGTTCGCTCAGTGGGAGGTGTGTCTGGCGAGGAAGCTATGATGGAGCTTGACAAGTCGATGGGTCGGATCTGGGCGGTTGTGCAGTCGCGACCGACTCGTCGCAGCGCGTGCTGGGAAGGCGCGCTGGAGGAAGGCATAGGCACCTGCCGCGGTCTCGAGCTTCTGTATCGAACTGGAGGTGCACCTGCATCTGCGCTGGCCTTCACTTGATCACCCTCACTTCGACATCACTCGAGCTTGTCGCCTGTCACCTGCGATCACAGCTCTTACCCACCCGCACTTTCGAACTACCCGCAGAGAATGAGAATCTCCGTCAGAAAGCTCCCAAGTCGAGAGACCAAAGTCGGTTCCGCTGCTGAGCTTCATCAATCGCTTCACACCTGCCTGCCTACTGCTCACCAATGCTGCCTTCACCAACACCTCACCGCCGCTCTGATCAGTTACCACTAAGGCTCCGTACTGATCCCACCCAGCGTGACAGATCTCGCTCGCGCCGTCGCTCCCGCAGTCCCGCTCGTCGCAGCAGTCGCCGATCTTACTCTCCCAGGTCCCGCTCACGCTCGCGTGACAACTACAGAAGAGACGAACGTAGATCCCGCTCTCCAGTCAACGGCTCCGCCGCCGCTCCCGGTTACGCTCCCAACAACGCCTATCCTTCTGACCGTGAAGGAGGTGCTTCAGCAGCTACCCCTAGAAACTTTGAAGAGCGCGTCGTCGCCAAAGAACAAATGATGCAGACTGTGCGCGAACACTCTCAACAAGACCGTCGTGTCTACGTCGGCAACCTCTCCTACGATGTTAAGTGGCACCACCTCAAGGACTTTATGCGCCAAGGTAAGCAAGATTGGGAGTACAGACACATGCTTGGATACATGCTGACAGTCCACAGCTGGTGAGGTCATTTTCGCCGATGTCTTGCTTCTCCCAAATGGAATGTCGAAGGTGGGCTCATGATTTTTTGGCTGGTTTCCCTGGCTGGTTTTTTTTTTTGAGGACAATGGATTGACGGAAGGACTTTGTTCCGGGTGATTGTAGGGATGCGGGTAAGCTCTGTCCAAAGCTCTTTGTCGTCGACAAATGCTAACATGTGACAGAATTGTGGAATATGCAACAAGAGATCAAGCTCAGAACGCGGTCAACTCTCTCTCGAACCAGAATCTTATGGGCAGACTGGTCTACGTCCGCGAGGTGTGTTACAATCCCTCCTTTGGAAGATTGACCTTTTTCGCTCACCTCTTCTCTCGCAGGATCGTGAAGCAGAACCCCGCTTCAGCAGCGGCGGTCAAGCCGGCGGTATGCGTGGTGGCTTCCAAGGAGGCCCCATGCGTGGCGGCTTCGGTGGCGGCGGCTACGATGCCATGGGTGGTGGTGGTGGCCCTGGCATGATGGCTGGTGGAAGCCGTCAAATCTACGTCTCCAACGTTCGTCTAACATTCCTAGCAGCAAAGTAATGTTACTAACTGTGATTTTAGCTTCCCTACACTGTTGGCTGGCAAGATCTCAAGGATCTGTTCCGCCAAGCAGGTGAGTTGGAACGCCTCCTGAGTATCCGCCAAATTTACTGACACCTGATGTAGCTCACACTGGTACCGTCGTCCGCGCCGATGTACACGTCACCCCCGACGGCCGTATGAAGGGCTCAGGTATCGTGGCCTTCGACAACCCCGACGATGCCCAAGTCGCAATCCAGCAGTTCAACGGATACGACTGGAACGGCCGCGTTCTCGAGGTAAGAGAAGACCGTTTCGCCGGCCCACCTGGCTTTGGTGGCGGCCGTGGCGGCTTCATGGGTGGTCGTGGAGGTTTCGCAGGCCAACAATTCGGCGGTCGCGGAGGTTTCATGGGCGGTCGTGGCGGCTTCGCAGGTCAGCAATTCGGAGGTGGTCGTGGCGGTTTCCAGGGTGGGTTCAACGGTCCTCCTCAGGGTGGCTTCCACGGTGGCCCCCCTGCCGCACCCGCTCCTCCCAACCCATTCACCGACTTCGCAACCTCTGGTGGCGAGCCTGGTCCGGTCATCTATGTCCGCAACGTGAGTCAAGTTCTCTCACACCGCTCCGGTGATACAGTGTTAACAAGAATAGCTTCCTTGGTCCACTAGCAACGAGGATCTCGTCGAGCTCTTCACCACCATTGGCAAGGTCGAGCGTGCCGAGATCCAGTACGAGCCTAACGGTCGCTCGCGCGGAACCGGTGTCGTTGAGTTTGGTAGCGTCGACGATGCAGCCACTGCCATTAGTAAGTTTTTACCTCATGTTTCACAATTGCGATATCTTCTAACAACTCCTCAGCCAAGTTCTCTGGTTACCAGTATGGTGGCCGTCCTCTCGGCTTGACATACGTCAGATACTCCAACCAGCAACCTGCCATGGACCCCATGCAAGGTCAAGAACAGACGGGCGGCATGCCCATGGGTCTCACCCAGGACCAAATCATGTAAACCTGCTTCACGCCTATCGAAGGATGGTTACGAAGACATCTTTCTGAAGCAATGACTTAACTAGCATCTTCTTGACTGCCAATGCTGTCTAACGATCAAACGGTATCTGACAAGTGATGGCATTACGGGTTACATATGATATGGTTGCACCACTCAATCTCAGAATTGGTCATTTCCTTAGCTTTTCATTAGTAAACAGATAGCTGAAGGTATACCCTTCTCTTCTTTAATGAAAAGTCTTGTTTCTATAATTCTATAAACGTGTGCCATCGTCTACTCTGGTCTGAGAAGGAAGCAACACGTGCATCATCCATTCATATACAGCCCATTGCACTGCGTTTACAAAGAAGGCTCTGAAACTGCAAACACCCAAGCCACGGAAAAAGACAGAAAGGCCCTCTTCTCGATATGCCCGTCTTGCGATCTGCATGGTACTCGAGCGACCCGAGTCGCAGGATGGCAGTACAGACTGCTCTCCCGACGGTGTACCAGGCCGTGACCTTGTGATATTCTGGGTCTGGACTCTGGTCTTGATGACATCTACACAATCCGGTCAGCGTTCTCCACAAACAAGGTAAAGAGGAAGTAAATGTACCCAAAGGAAAGACGGAAGCCCACGTCACCACACCAGCAATACCTCCACAGAGTAAAATGGTCATCCATTCTGGCTTTTCACCTTCTGCCTTTTCCGAGATCAAGGCTCTTTTACTCAACTCATACGACCAGAAACTGTGAATTGTATCAGCATTGTCTTCCCATCAACAGATCTGACCTGTCCCCAGAAGAAGAAGAACGGCAAAGCAAGGAACAGAAGAGACATACTAAAACCCGTAACCAACACTATCTCTCAAACTCGTGACCCCACCACCCCAATATAAGCCCCTCACACCCCTCTCCCTCCACAACTCCCTCGCAATGCCCCAAGAACTGGCTCCACTCCCACTGACCTGTGCTCTACATTTGATCAATTCTGTAGGTGCAGAAACCAGGAAAGTTGCAAGACCTCCTAGAGCACCAGCAAGCCAGGTTTTTGAGAGCGAGGTGGGATGGGAAGGGTTTTGGTGCAGGAGGTTCATGCAGCGGTTGTAGGTTATGAACATCAGAGCGTTTAGAGCGCCGTAGCCGAGGATAGGGGCCGCGGTGCCTTTGAGAAGGGTGGAGAGGTTTTTGGCTGCATTGGTCGTTGTCGTTGAGGCTGGTGTTGCTGGGGATGTGGAGGTAGGTAATAGGACTGGTGATGATGATGTTGTGGTTGTCGAGAGAAGAGGGGCGCCACGGTCTCCTCGTTGCAGGTTCACTTTCACTATGTCCAAAGGGTTTCCAATTATTATACCGGCTGCTCCGGAGACATAGCCGGCCCAAAAGTCTGCGGACATTGTTTGAGGTTGTGTAGGGTTAATGGTATGGAGACGTGGAGTTGAAGATGGAGATCTGGGGTGGCTTCGAGGCCCGAGGCTTCAGTGATTAGAGAATGAGAAATGTAGCCGAGGAGTTGTGGCCATGAGTTATGATATTGATGAAGTATCTAGTATAGATGGACTGGTGTATAAGACTTGTGTAAGAGCAAGCAATGAGTGTACCATTTGTTCTTGTGTGTGACTCGACATTGCGAAAGCGTCGTCAACATGAGGGACAACGATGGAGAGATATGATAAATCCGACAAGTCTGCGATGAAGAAGTGTGAAGAGACGTTGACCAGCTATTCATCATAAGAGAACAGAGGTTCAGGTCTTGTCAAGCATAGCCAAGATAGATCAGAGAAAGTGCTTTGTGTCGGGCGAAAGTCAGGGTCGGTGGCGGAGCTTTGGGCTTTGGGCTTTGGGTTGGTTGTTGATGTGGGGCAAGGATGACTACATGGGCAGCGGCGGTCAATTGACTATTTGCCTTCCTCGCCTTCTAGAACAGCACCACACATTATTATGCTCAAGTCCCTCACTCGCAGACACAACACGCCCACTACCCCCGAGCATTGCTCACCCCTGCAACACCACTCTCGCGCCCTCTACATCTAGCCCCCACACATTGCCACCCTTGAGCAACCCCCACCCCACCACCGCCACAACACTCATCGCTTCCTGCCTGCCTGACGCCCATCATGGCTGCCGCTGTACAGTCCACAAGGCCCTGGGACTTTTCCCACGTCCTCGAGCTGATCAACACACTCACTCCAACCAATTCTCAAGCAAAAGACATGCCGGCACGTCCTTCAATCACAAAACACGACAGTATGAACGAGTCATCCTCGTTACCACTTGCCTCACCGCTGCAGCACTTCAATGCCGTCGACGAGGGCGTATCGCTGGGCGACTTTGGCAAGATCTGGCAGTACCTGGGCACTCCCCTCAACTCACCCGCACCCAAGCCCGCCAATGCCTCCCCGACTCTTCAACAGCGCATGCCTGAGAAGGCCGACTATGCTAGTGACGGCGCCGCCTATGGCACTCCCAGCAAGCGCATCACAAAGGGTGGCATCAAGTGGAGAGACGAGGTCAATCTCGGCGATCTCACAGACTACGCCCCGCTAGAGGACGACGAAGACGACAAGAAGTTGACCAAGAAGCAACGTCAGAAGAAGAACAAGAAAGAGAGGGAGCAAAGACAAGCCGCTGGTGCTGCAAAGGCCACCAGCGACATTGACGAGCCCGAACTCCACACTCCCTCTTTCTACGAGACGCCCGCTCGCAAGGCCAGCACCCACGTCGTTTCTGCCGAGCTTGTCGGCAAGGCTCAACCTCCTTCGAGTCCTGTCAAGATCCCAGCTACAAAGCTTGTGGCCGTCGATGCCGCCAACACGACCAAGTCTCGCCAGCCAGAGAAGAAGGCTTCCACCCCACCCCAGCCTGAGCCCCTCGACTTCGACTCGCTACCGAAGTCTCTACCCAAGACATTACCCAAGACTCCCGAATCCAAGCACCAAAGAGAGTTCAACAAGCGATGGCCAGTCTCGACTCCATTTGCTAGCACCAAGACTTCTCCCCTGCTTCCCGCTTCTGTACAGCCTACACGTACCGCATCTACACCATACAAGTCCGCCGACGCAAACGCAAATCCTTTCCACAAGGTACAGCAAGTCAGCGAGACTCCCACCAAGAACAGTCGTGCGGCTATCCAGCCCAAGACCGTTCGCTCTGGCGAGGACCGCAACTGGGCCCTCCTCTTGAAGATCATCGGTGACTTCTACGAGGACAGAGCAAGTCTCGTCAGTCCCGCAAACTCAATCACTCATTCGAATGACCCTAACGGCATTCACGTCTTCGTCGACGCCTCTAACATTTTCATTGGCTTCCACGATCAGCTAAAGCGTGCTCGCGACATTCCGCAGCACGTACACGTCCCTAAGGTGGACCTTTCTTTCGATGCCTTGGCTCTTCTCATGGAGCGCCGTAGGCCTGTCGCCAAACGCTGCCTGGTTGGTTCAAAGCCCCACATGGCCGCCTTCGATGTAGCCCATCGTGTCGGCTACGAATGCAACATCCTGGACAAGGTGCTCAAAGCGCGAGAGCTCACCGAGCGCCAGAAGTTTTTCCAGGAACAGGAGAAGAAGTGGCATAGACGCAGCAGCGGCTACAAGAATGGTACCAGTACTGGAGGAGATAGTGCGGGCAGTGGCTCAGAAACGGGCAACACTGGTCCCGTCTATGCTCCCGAAAGGTATATCGAGCAGGGTGTCGACGAGATCATCCACCTGAAAATGATGGAATCTATCGTTGACACCGAGACTCCTTCTACCATGGTGCTGGCCACCGGTGACGCCGCTCAGGCTGAATATTCCGAAGGCTTCCTCAAGATGGCCGAACGTGCCTTGAAGAAGGGATGGAGAGTTGAGCTCGTCAGTTGGAGCAAGAACATTAGTTTGGCCTATAAGAAGGCAGCCTGGCAGAAGAAGTGGGACGGCCGATTCAGAATCATCGAGCTGGACACTTACGCCGAGGAACTACTTGATATGTGAGACGACGGAATGGTAGATGGAGTTCAGATGGGTGATTATCAGCGACCGATGTTATTGTCTTCGGTCCTGTCACCACAGGTACATTATGTTTATGACACTGCATGGACGTTGTGGGTTTCTTCTCTCTACACTTTGCGCATAGCACGGCACTTTTGGGAATACGAGGACAGGGATATATATGCTTCTCGTCATCAGCTCGCTACAACATTTACGAAACTCGTATGGACAGATGATCCACTTTTCTCTTTTACCCTCTTAACCAAGCATCTGTACAAGCAACGTCTTTCCTTCTCCCGTGAGCCTGATAAAGACCCACCAAACCCCAGCAGGTAAAGATGTGATGTGATCCGCAACGGCCATGCTCATACGAAATCAAAGGACGCGGAGATAAACCTCGTTCGGAGCGAACTCCTGTGCCGCGTCGCCCTCTCTGCTCTCCACACTTACGTGCGGAAACAACTCGACGAAGAAGGGGAAGAAACAAAGTCGTTGATTCGAATCGAGAAGGCCATCTCGCTGATCTCGACGCAATCATGTGCAAAAGACGGGCAGAGTTTGAGACTGCCGTAAGGAAAAGGATCGACGGCATGTTCGGAGTGCCCGAGAGCGACGTCCGCGTTGCTTGCTTTGGACAAACGCTTTTTCCAATTTACGGACGAGTAAGGGGAGGAGAGCTACATACCAACTGAGAGCGCATGTTCAATAAGCACTCGGCCGAGAGGTGTGATGCGTTTGATAACGCAGATGTGCATGCAGCCTACGCCCGGACAGCTGGGTTTGTTTCGTGGTGAAGATCTTTCTTAATTCGTGTCAGCTAAGGTATAATATCGTAGGTTCGTCTTGACCCTCGAGCGCCTTCCCTTCTCTCTTTGCTGTGTTGATTGCGAGAAGTGTTTCTTCATCTTCACTACTCTACCATCATTCACCTTTATCCTAATCAAGAAGACGACGACTGGGCATCTTTCTTTAAACTTCCCTAATCATCGAATTATACTTTTGGCGATTTCCCGCTGCCCGGGTCTCGTCGAATCGAGACATAGCCGACGACAATAATGGCAGAGAAACAACGCAGTCTTGGGTCGCAGTCTTCGCACTCTTCTCTACAGGACACAATCATGGGTTCGGCGCCAGATTTGCTGCGGACGGATCGAGTTGGCAAAGACGGCATGTTTGATGAGGAGAAGGGAGGAGTTGCTACGGCCGAAAGACCCACACTGGGAAGTGATGGACAACGACTTGCTGCTGCTGCACCGCCGCCGGCTTTCGACCCAAGAGAGAATCCTGATGGTGGGTTTGATGCATGGTTGGTCGTTTTGGGTGCATTCTGCTGCATGTTTTGCAGTTTCGGGTGGATCAATTGTGAGTCGCTGTTTCCCTTCTTGTGGATCAATACTATACGATCCATCGTTGTTTCTCTGCCCGCTGTGCCTTTGAGATCTTCTGTCAGACCTTGACTGATATCCATCGTAGGTATCGGAGTCTTCCAAGAATACTATGAGACACATCAACTACAAGGTTACAGCCCGAGTACAGTATCATGGATCCCATCTATGGAGACTTTTTTGATGTTCTTCTTGGGACCATTCATTGGCTACTTCTTCGACTGTTACGGTCCTAGATACATCTTGCTTACAGGAACTTGCCTCCATGTCTTTGGTATCATGATGGCGAGTCTTGCTTCAGACTACTACCAGATCATGCTGTCTCAAGGCATTTGTAGTGCTGCTGGAGCAAGCATGTGCTTCTATCCAGGTATGCAACCTCGACCCTCGTTACTCATGCATCTCATCTTGCTAACATGCTCAATAGCAATGAGTGTAATGCCTACCTGGTTCTTCAAGAAACGTGCCGCTGCCTTTGGCATCATGGCCGCCGGATCCTCAACAGGCGGTGTCATCTTCCCAATCATGGTCAACAGATTGATCCCTAGAATTGGATTTGGCTGGACCATGCGCGTCTGTGGGTTCCTCATCCTCGCCCTCATGGTCGTCGCCAACGTTACCGTAAGATCGCGCCTTCCTCCTCGACCCAAGCCCTTCCACATCATGCACTTCATCCGCCCACTCAAGGAGACACCATACCTGCTCACCGTGCTCGGAAGTTTCTTCTTCTTCTTCGCCATGTTCTTGCCGATCAACTATATCATTCTCCAAGCAGAGACTTTGGGCATGTCATCCAGGCTCGCCGAGTATCTGATTCCGATCTTGAATGGCGCTTCCTTCTTCGGCCGTGTGTTACCTGGAGTCGCAGCCGACAAGATCGGCCGCTACAATGTCATGACCATCATGATGGCCTTTGCCGGTATTCTCGTCCTCGCTCTCTGGCTCCCCGCTGCCTCAAACGCTCCCATTATCATTTTTGCCGCTCTGTATGGTTTCGGTAGTGGATCCTTCGTCTCCCTCGCTCCTTCTCTAGTTGCCCAGATCTCTGATGTCAGGGAGATTGGAGTGAGAAATGGAACGGTGTTTGCCATCATCTCTTTTGCAGCACTGTGCAGTAACCCTATCGGAGGAGCGCTGATTACACGATGGGATGGCGCGTATACCGGTCTCCAGATCTTTGGAGGCATCATGGCTTTGGCGGGTGCTTGTACGATTCTGGCAGCGAGGATCGTGTTGGCTGGGGCTAAGCTTACAGCAAAGGTATAGAACCTTTGTTGTGGCTATGATGTTTCTTTCTTATGACCTTGATGACAATATCACTTTCACTTCCCATGTTCTCTTGCCTTTTTCCAACTCTTAGAGACTCTTTTGTAAGCAAGTGTGAATACGAATCATACTCGTCCTCGGCATGCAGACATTCGTATATCCCAAGCATTACCCTAATGGCCGAAAGATGTACTGCAGCTATTAGAAAAAGTACCATAGGCTCACCCTCCGAACCACAATGCAAGATGAGCCCTTTTTGCCATGTCCCACGATCGATTTTCTTGGGGAAAAAGGCTTGGTTTGACGTTCCATTACTCTTTGGGGGGGGGGCGGCTTTACGTGCTTTAAGAGTCAGGCCATGTTTCCGGGATTCGGGAACCTCGCAGTTAGTACTGCTTTGGGAAAGAGGTGTATATTTGGCTGTGTCGTAGAGTACTGGGATATCTAGCGTGCGTTTTGTTAGTATATGGTCAGAAACTACTAGATCTTTGAGGATGCTAGCTACGTGCGTAGACTTTTGAATAACGGTGCTGGAGGGGGAACGTGGTATGGAATGTGAGGATATAGAAGGAGACTGAGTCATGCGTGTCTACTGATGATTATTAAGGCTGGGACCTTCCAACATCAGAAGTTACGTACTGTCTTACTTCCATACTGTCTTCATCAAGCCGGAATCTCGAGTGGTGGAGGCAAGGCATACTGGTCTCGCGACACAAAGCAAATTTACTTCTCGACAAGACTCTTTCCATCTTTCATACCGACCTGCACAACAAAGACAGCATCACGGCTACTTGGTTGCCCCAGCAAAGACAACCATAGCAAGCAGAAGTGATTCATAAAAGATCAAGAAACAAACATCTGCCAAATTCGGCAAACAAACTGTCCCCCTTGCGGTGGACAGAACAAATCGCACGCTTGATTTAATTTTGAAGGAAGGAGGAGGAGGGAGGGAGGGAGGGAAAAGAGGGCCCAAGGGCGCAAGTTGATTGGGCCATGCCAGGAGTCTAACACGTTGAAGTCCCGGCATAGTTGCCGTGGGCCCGGGCAATGGCACTGTAGCAGCTGTTATACCACAGAGCCAAGAGCCCGGGGGTTAAGGAGTTGGTTAATGGTCCGGTATATATAGGTAAGAGAACTGAATGATGTCTGAGAGTGATTGTGAGTGCTGCATTGTGTATCTTGATATTCAAGGTCATTGGAAGGCGACGATCGATCTTGGATATTTGTGAGTACAATTCTTAGGTGCAGGGCCCTCTATTGCAGTGTAGTAGATGATGATGGAACCGGACCCGAAAACTCAGAATTCTACAGCTCAGAAGCCCTTACCCAGCCTGATGGTCTCACCACCAGAGCCATACCAAAGAGGACCCTTACGGCTGTCAAGGCCCTTTCCTTCACCAATAATCCACTCACCACCAGCCTTGATATCCTTACCCTGTACAGGCCAGAACTCGGACTTGAGCCATTCGTTGATGTCGTCGACCGTCTTGACAATCTCCTGCATACGTGCTTGATCGACCTTGCCGTTTGCAGTCTCGGTGTCTGAGGTGGTGATGAAGCGACCGATGGTCAAGTGAGCCGAGGGTACAACATATCTGCTTGCGACTTTGATACCAGTGGCAGAAGTCAAAGCGTACAGATCGCGTCGCAAGTGGTGGTACGTGTAGTCGTCATCCTCGGGTTTGCGAGAGAAATCTGCTGCACACGATTCGCCAGCAGCAGGAAGGAATGACAGGGCGAAAGCTTGTGCATCATAGGAGATCGAAGGCTTCACCACGCGAGCTCGGTGCGAGTAGGTATAGTCCGTGATGGAAGGTATTCCGGGACGGACTTGCTCGACGAGTTCGTCAATCTCAGGTGCAGTCAGAGAGTGGGTGATCTCCAGAGCAGTCATGTGCAGACTGTCTTGTGGCATAACCCAAAGTTCTTCAATAGTCAGCGGGCTGTGTTGCCAACTATAGTCTCAGCAAGAGCTTACTGGGCGCGACTGCTTTGAGTCGCTTTTGCACTTCTGCAATGACAGACTTGACATGTGGCGGAGGACGAGCCCAAAACACAAGGCAGTTTCTCGGGTCTGCAAAACCAGGTTCAATGGTCTGGTCTTCCAACCTTGCGAGGATGGTGTCGACGGTGACTCCTGTGAAATCTGGAGATGAGAGTTTCTCCTTTTGCTGTGCACCTCGGTTGCTACGATGTGTTTCATAGCGGGCCTGAATCTCAGCCTAGACATTGTCAGACGTCACAATTGAGAATAGATCAGAGCATTCATACTGCATTGTCGTGGCAAGCCTCTATCAAACCATCATACGGATTGTCGGATACAGTTGGTGTGGGACCAGAAAGATCCTCGAAGGTGTAAGAAGTAGCCATGGTATATCTAAGCGATAGTCAGATCGGATTTGGACTCCATGTCCTGCGAATGCTATGATGCTGGTAGAGGTTTGTGAGCCGCCTCCATGGCGAGCATCCGACGACCTTTTGCCAGCGTTCACTTGCTCGCGCGTCCCCCACATACTCCATACAGAACGCGACACAAAGAGACCGAAAGACCTACATAGTTTTAGTTGATTTTCAACTGCACTTTGCTCAGTACAGCTGACTGGTGGTCTTGTGAAAAGTGTGAATATGTTTGACCGTGATAGGAGATGAGCTTGGGAGTTGCGGTGAGTCACGTATTCTTCGTATCCAGAATCGGCTTCATGGCGCCGCCAAACTGCTTGGAGGTTCGAATTCGCAATGTGCTTCTCCATTATTTTCACCAATACATTTAATCAATATCCTTGAGCTGGTTTCAACTGAGTACAACAGATCCGAGTTGCATACGATGTACATCACCAGGTTCTGCGGTCTGTTCGAGAGGTGTCACTGGAGACGTGAATAGTTATGCTTCATAGATCACGCGAGCGCCTGCAGACTTGGCAATATTTCTGTGCCTTCCAGCAAACATCAATTGTGAAGCAACATGGTGGCTGGGAGGCTCTGACTTGGACACTTTGGCAAGTTTCTCCACTCGGGGTATATCGAGGTGCAGGTGATGGATGTGCGTGATGTGTGGTTGCCCAGTGTTACTGTTCGCAGCAGGTGATGCACTGGCGCCCGGGAAACGAAGGACGCGGGATCAATCCAGCCATCATGCAAGGTACACGAGTCGGCCATAATGCGACGCCCAGCTTCTTGTAAACTCATGCTGAGCCTTTACACTTTCGGTGTGCGCTGTGTATAAATGGATAAAACCAAGAGGCAGAAAGTCTAGCCAATACCGTTCAATAAATCAATTGCAAATATTGACGTTCGCGCCGAGGAATGGTGCGATGGGTGTCTCTTTGCGGCTGCCTAAATGTTGGTGACGTAGTTTGAGGCTTGCCCGCGCCCGTGCTCGCCCCGGACAGCGAATCAAGAGGGGAGTACCGGCGCAGCCACCACCGTCTTGGTCCGACCGAGCTCTCTATCGACTACCTGTCCATCCGCCCTCCACAGTCTTCCTCCATCTACCCACACCTTTCATTCCCTCAAACACATCCCCACAGAAACATCAAGATGAAGGGCAGTTCTCTCATTGCAGCCGGTGCGCTGTTTGGCTCGGCTTCGGCTGGTGTCCACAAGATGAAGCTCAAGAAGGTCCCTCTCTCGGAGCAGCTTGTGAGTGGCGTCATGTTCAGCTATCTAACCATGCAGTCGACTGACAGCCATCATAGGAGGCTCACAACATCGGTGACCACATGCAGGCTCTCGGCCAAAAGTACATGGGTGTTCGCCCCCAGAAACACGCCGACGAGATGTTCAAGGAGACCTCTATGCACGCTGAGGCTGGCCACCCCGTTGCCGTCAGCAACTTCTTGAACGCTCAGTGTACGTCCCACGCCTTATTCTGCTCAGACTGTATGCTAACAACCTTGTAGACTTCTCCGAGATCGCCATCGGAAACCCTCCTCAAGAGTTCAAGGTCGTCCTCGACACCGGCAGCTCCAACCTGTGGATTCCTTCCTCCGACTGTGGATCCATCGCTTGCTACCTCCACAACAAGTACAGCCACAGTGACTCCTCATCATACAAGAAGAACGGTTCCGAATTTGCCATCCAGTATGGTTCGGGTGCCGTCAAGGGTTACATCTCCCAGGACACTGTCCAGATTGGTGACATCAAGATCAAGAACCAGCTCTTTGGTGAAACTACTGAGGAGCCCGGTTTGGCTTTCGCCTTCGGCCGCTTCGACGGTATCCTGGGTCTCGGATACGACACCATCAGTGTCAACAAGATTCCTCCTCCTTTCTACTCCATGATTGACCAGGGCCTGCTCGACGACCCTGTCTTCGCCTTCTACCTCAGCGACACCAACGACAAGGAGGCCGAGTCCGAGGCCATCTTCGGTGGTATCAACAAGGACCACTACACTGGTGAGCTCACCAAGCTCCCTCTGAGACGCAAGGCCTACTGGGAGGTTGACCTTGACGCCATCTCCTTTGGCAAGGA
Organism: Aureobasidium subglaciale EXF-2481; assembly: GCF_000721755.1. Lineage (NCBI taxonomy): Eukaryota > Fungi > Ascomycota > Dothideomycetes > Dothideales > Saccotheciaceae > Aureobasidium > Aureobasidium subglaciale. Next base: position 1,048,191 of record NW_013566994.1, read on the forward strand.
GACTGCCGAGTTCGACAACATGGGTGCCATCCTCGACACCGGAACTTCGCTCATTGCCCTCCCCAGCGCCATTGCTGAGCTGCTGAACTCGCAGATTGGTGCTAAGAAGGGCTACAACGGCCAGTACACCGTTGAGTGCAGCAAGCGTGATTCGCTCCCTGACCTCAGCTTCACCCTGACCGGCTATAACTTCACCATCACTCCCTATGACTACATCCTTGAGGTCCAGGGTTCGTGTATCTCATCTTTCATGGGCTTTGACATCCCTGAGCCAGCTGGCCCCCTCGCCATTCTCGGAGACGCTTTCCTCCGCAGATACTACTCTGTCTACGACCTCGGCAGCAACAGCGTCGGCCTTGCCAAGGCCAAGGCTTAATTGCCTAAGTCGTATGAAGAAGAATCTGAGGCGGATTATCGCATCAGCGTTGCTTGGGTAGTGATTGTAATCGATTCGTAGCTTGTCGGCATGACTGTCACAGAGATGCAAGTGGTAGTTTCATCATACTTTCTGTATTAATATTTTATATCAAGCTTTACCTTACTCCAATTTCCCTGTTGTCATTGTTGCAGGTGGTTGACGATTGTTTCAGTGATCATGACGTGACATCACGTGCGAGGTGCAGATTGCGGGGAGGCTTCAGGTGGCCACAAGGGTGGTCGCAGTAATCTGCGGCCTATCAAGGTGCAGATCGGACAACTACGGGCTTTCTGAGGCTCCAGTGCAGTACAATCTGATCTCGATGCACAACATGTAGTGTCGAGATATAGCAGCGCATAGAGTGATGCTTGACCGGACAAAGACATTATTCCATCTTCTACTGTCAGCAGCCTGTCACAAGCCTGGACCCTGGATTAAGCAGCAAGTTCGAGGGGCGCGTGCAGCATCCCAGTGGTTCATCTACCCTCGTGCCTCGACCACGTTGTTGCATCAGGAAACAGGCCGACTTAGCCTCGCCTGTTGCTGCTCTGCATTCCCAAATTCTCAGTCATCATGTCGACCCGCCGCAATACCCCGCAAGCTCGCCGACGAGTGTCGATGGAGCTGCCCGAGCGTTTCCGCTTCGACGATGATGTCGATGAAGACCAAGATCGGGAGGTGGACAGAGCACAAATCATCGACATGGCCATGATGCACCAGAGCGTCTTTGGAATCATCGCCGCAACTCAATCAAAGGCCAACACTATGCGCTCCATGCTGCAAGAGGCTGACAGCGACAGCGACGACACGACTCCTCCGACGAGGTTCAACAGGTCTACCATGGGTCCAACACTCCCGCTGCGGCACAGCCCGCTCTCCCGTAATAACAACCTCAAGAGGGTAGCCGACAACAACCTGGTCCAGTCTCTACCCGGTCTGCGATCTGCCCCCAAGACTACCTTCGCAACCACAACTCCTCCTCGTTTCTCGAAACCGGACATTTCGCCCGACCAGGGCCACCATGCGAGAGCTGACCTAGAGTCATCGCAGTCGACCATCAAGAAACCCGCCAGCAGGAAACCGAGTCCCGTCCCCGACATGTCGTCAAGTACCTCCCAAGTCGCCCTACCTGATGCTCTGAAAGACATCTTCGAATTCGACGAGGCCGAGAAGGTCGTTGCAAAATATCCCTGCTGGTACCTACAAAGTGTCCTTTTGCAAGGCTACATATACATCACCCAACGTCACATCTGCTTCTATGCTTATCTGCAGAAGAAGACTGGTGTGACTACCAAGTCTGGATATTTGACCAAACGCGGTCAGCGCAATCCGCGTTACAAGAAGTACTGGTTCGTACTCAAGGGCGATGTCTTGTCCTACTACAAGGACCCTTTGACTCCATTTTCCCCACGAGATGTTATAGATCTGCGTTACGGCGTGTCGGCAGAAGTTACAACCACTCAAGGCAAGGATCAGGAGAGCTCTTCTTTTTGTGTTGTGACAGACGCCAAAACCTACCACTTCAGAGCGGAGACTGCTTCGAGTGCCGCGGAATGGGTCAAACAAATACAAAAGGTCATATTTCGAGCACGCAACAACAGCGATAGCGTCAAGATCTGCCTGCCAGTCGACAACGTGGTGGATATTGAAGAGAGCAGCTACCCTGACTTCGCCGATACCATCAAAATCCGGGTCATTGACAACGACGAGACGTTTGCCGTTGACGAGGTAAGTGCTGTTTGTGGCTTGCTTTAGTCGTGACTGACCATTGTGTAGTATTTTTTCTCTTTCTTCGGTTTTGGTGACGAAGCACTTCGCGTATTACGAAGCCTGACTCAAGAGACAAGCGCGCAACGGGTGCTATCAAGCCGTCCCGTTTCGCCTGTCCTCACCAAGTCAGATCGTCGCCCTTCATCGACACATGGAAGAAGATCCCGATTGTCTTCTACGAGCCCGGCTCCGGGAGGCATTCATGAGAATGTCATGGCAACTCTCTCTCCCGCTTCCGGACTTGCCACCAAAAGCGCTCGCTCGAGTAGTGAATTGGAACACTCTACTCTCGACCTAACTCAGGCTAAGGAAGAGAGATATGTCAAACATTCTGCAATACAGGAAGGCAGTCGAAAACAGAGGAATTGGGGCAAGGCCACACGGGACCCATCAGAGTCGTATATGTCGTCTTCTGATCAAGGTAACGACAGCGAAATGTCGGAATCCGCGACTGGAACCGATGCTTCGGGTAGCCACATACTGAGCGGAAGCGTCATGTTCCACAAGCCAACCATTGGCAAGCACGACACAGATCACGCCGCGTTGCACACTGCATCGACCAGCGCTCAGACAAATGTTTCGTCTGCTTCGGCGAAAAGACCCAGCAACGAACCTGAAGCTAAGCCTTTCGTAAAGAGCATCCCGAATTCGCAGGTGCAAGATATGCATCAGTCAGACTCCTCGACTCTCGGTGGCTTGATGAAGGTCGGGGCTGTTCCGATTCAACGTGCCTCGGGCTTTTTGTACAATTCTGGCAAACGTGTCAGCGGTCTGTTTGGGAGCTCACCATTAGAGTACTATGACAAGTTCTCGGGGATGATCGCTGGTGGAAGGAAGCACTACGCCGAAGCAGACGAGCTGGTACCTGGAGAAGAGGTCCAGGATTCTGAGGATGAGATGACGGTGCGTGAAGCTGAAAAGAGCTTCCGAAGCCACTTCGCTCTACCAGACTCAGAGAAGCTCGTGGCGACGTTCTTTGGCTTCTTTCATAGAGTCTTGCCGCTGTATGGTAAGCTTTATGTCGGCAGCACAAGACTATGTTTCCGTAGCTTTATGCCTGGAAACTGGACAAAGGTACGCCTCAACGACATGCATGATCGAGCTCTTGCTAACTTCGACTAGCTCGTTGTCCCATTCAAAGACATCATGGATGTTGACAAAGAAAGAGGATTTCGCTTCGGGTACTCGGGTATGGTTGTTGTGATCCGGGGTCATGAAGAAATCTTCTTTGAGTTCGGATCGCAAGACCTGCGAGATGACTGCACTGTCACTCTGTTGCGCTCGCTGAATGCGTTAGAGTTCTCTCAAGAGTCCGTTCTGCTTACGGAAGACGAGAAGCGAGATGCCGAAGCTGCTGCAGCGGAGAACTTGTTACTACAAGAGGCTCGACAAGGTGATCAGGGCGGAGTCGAGTTCCAGCCCCATCGCGACATTGACCAATCAGGTGAGTTGATCAATTCTTCTATGCTCATCTTCCTCTCTGACACAAGCAGAACAAGACTCTCCGGCTATCTTTTTCGACGATCCAGCGGCGTCTGTTCTGGACTTCAAGCCACAGGAGTCACTTCGAATCACCTGTTTGACCATTGGTTCTCGAGGAGATGTGCAGCCATATATAGCTCTTTGCAAGGGTCTACTTGCTGAAGGACACAGACCAAAGATTGCTTCTCATGCTGAGTTCGGAGACTGGGTACGCAGTCACGGCATTGATTTCGCGCCTGTAGAAGGAAATCCAGCGGAGTTGATGGCCCTTTGCGTTGATCATGGCATGTTTACCCCGTCTTTCCTCTATGAGACCAATCAGAAGGTGTGTACAGTACCATCGTTGCTTAGACGCGGCATTGACTGACAGTTCTAGTTCTGGCCTTTCGTCAGAGGTCTTCTCAAGACAGCTTGGGCTGCCTGTCAAGACTGTGACTTGTTGATCGAGAGCCCTTCTGCGATGGCAGGTATCCACATTGCGGAAGCTCTTGATATACCTTACTTCAGAGCCTTCACGATGCCCTGGACAAGGACTCGCGCCTACCCACACGCATTTGGTATGCAGAATAATAGAATGGGTGGCGCCTACAACTACATGACCTATATTGTTTTCGACAACATATTCTGGAAAGCCACGTCGAGTACAATCAACAAGTGGCGCAAAGAAGACCTTGGACTAAAGCCTACCAATATGGAGAAGATGCAGCAGGATAAGGTCCCATTTTTCTACAACTTCTCTCCCTCTGTGGTCACGCCGCCGCTCGACTTCGGTGAATGGATCCGAGTCACAGGGTACTGGTTTCTTGATGAGGCAGAAGGTTTCACACCACAAAAAGAGCTTCTGGGCTTCATCAAGAAGGCACGCGCAGACAAAGCGAAGCTTGTATATATTGGCTTCGGCTCGGTCGTCGTTCCCGATCCAAAACAGCTCACTCTGGACATCATCGCTGCGGTTAAGAAGGCTGATGTCCGGTGCATCCTCTCGAAGGGTTGGTCTGACCGCATGGACAAGAAGGACGCCAGAGCGCTAGAGGTCCCGCTACCGGACTTCATGTTCCAAATCGCATCTGCTCCCCATGATTGGTTATTCCGACAAGTCGATGCTGCTGTTCACCATGGAGGAGCAGGAACGACCGGAGCGAGTCTGCGCGCTGGCATCCCGACCATCATCAAACCCTTCTTTGGCGACCAGTTCTTCTTTGGCAGTAAAGTGCAAGACCTCGGTGTTGGTCAGAAAGTGTTAAAGCTCACTGAGAATGCATTGGGCAAAGCAATATGGATTGCGACACACGACTCAAGAATGATTGAGAAGGCCAGGAAACTCGGAGAACAGATTCGATCTGAGGACGGTGTCGGCAACGTCATCAAGGCCATCTATCGCGACATGGAGTACGCAAAGACGTTAGTTCAGCAGCGCGTAGCCAGAGCGGCACAGGGCGATACAGACGCCGAGGACGAGGAGGAAGTAGAGGTGGAAGATAGCTGGACGTTGGTTGAGAACGACAGCGACCCGGAGGCGACAAGCCCGACAGCCATGATGCAGCCACAATCACCCTCATTAGCTGCTAAGGGGAAGGGTAAGTTGGGATTGAGCTATCTCCCGCTCAGGACTTGAAGGTTTCGGGATTATGTGAAAAATGACATTCGACAAGACAACATGACAAGATGATGACTATTTGGGATTGCGATGGTCAAGGAGTTTGATTTGATGGATTCATGCAGCATGGCGCTTATACGGAGGCTGAAGGCAATCTCCTTTTGTGTTATAGATGGACAAGAATCATCGAATAGAAATACAAACGAGTACGGCTGATGAGATTTTGAGACTGTGTATGCAAGCAATCGATAGACGTTGGAACGGTTGGTCGGGAGTTGCGGGTAAGGATGTGATGGACAGCGAAGTGTATCAATATAGACGAGACCACTGTTTCATCGAGTTGGCTGCGACAAAGGGGACGGGAAGGACTTAATTTCAGAAGTCAGTAGCGTTGGCTGTTTTGGGCCAATAGGCGGGTCTGGAGGGATCGGAAACAGGCGCGTATTTGCGGGACTGTGCTTTGGGCTGCTACACTGCGTGCCCCGCCATGGGTCGACAAGGCTCTTGCAATCGACCTTCTCGTTGAGCGGCCTGTCTTTCTTACTATCAAGCCAAAAGGGACACAAGCAGAGACCGGAGCTGAATACAAGACACGCACAATCAAACACACGACAAAGATAGGCATCTCCCCAGAAAGAAAGAACGGCTGGACCCTCTTTCCGCTTCACCCTCTCTCAAAACGGCCACTCAAGTGACATCTTTGGTGAGTGAAGGAATGCAGTCGGCAACATTCCTCGGCTGACCATGTTGAAGTGATTCGCACCTTCCTTCCATCATCGTACTTTCCACCGACAGCCCTATCGTCAGCTAGCTCGCATTCATGTCGCGCGCAGCTCCCCAGAGCGGATCCCGCAAGATCTCCTTCAACGTGTCGGAGCAGTATGACATTCAGGATGTAGTGGGCGAGGGCGCCTATGGTGTCGTATGGTAAGCGATCCATTGGTCATGCGACACATGAACATTGACTGACCATCTCAGCTCTGCACTGCACAAGCCATCGGGCCAAAAGGTAGCCATCAAGAAGATCACACCCTTCGACCACTCCATGTTCTGTCTGCGCACGTTGCGTGAGATGAAGCTCCTCCGCTACTTCAACCACGAAAACATCATCTCCATCCTCGACATCCAGAAGCCGCGCAGTTATGATACCTTCACCGAGGTCTACCTCATCCAAGAACTCATGGAGACCGACATGCACCGCGTCATCCGTACACAGGAGCTGTCCGATGACCACTGCCAGTACTTCATCTACCAGACTCTCCGCGCCCTCAAGGCCATGCACTCGGCCAACGTGCTGCACCGCGACCTCAAGCCTTCCAACCTGCTGCTCAATGCAAACTGCGACCTCAAGGTCTGCGATTTCGGTCTCGCCCGTTCGGCTGCTTCGACCGAAGACAACCAGGGCTTCATGACTGAATACGTCGCCACTCGCTGGTACCGCGCGCCTGAGATCATGCTCACTTTCAAGGAGTACACCAAGGCTATTGACGTCTGGTCGGTTGGCTGTATCCTCGCAGAGATGCTGAGCGGCAAGCCCTTGTTCCCCGGCAAGGACTACCACCACCAACTCACTCTCATTCTTGACGTTCTGGGCACTCCCACCATGGAGGACTACTACGGCATCAAGTCGCGTCGTGCCCGCGAGTACATTCGCAGCTTGCCCTTCAAGAAGAAGATCCCGTGGAAGGCCATGTTCCCCAAGACATCGGATCTCGCTCTCGACCTGCTCGACAAGCTTCTCGCCTTCAACCCTGCTAAGCGCATCACGGTTGAGGAAGCTCTGAGACACCCTTACCTTGAACCCTACCACGACCCCGAAGACGAGCCTACCGCCGACGCCATCCCCGAAGAGTTTTTCGACTTTGATAAGAACAAGGACAATCTCACCAAAGAGCAGCTCAAGCGTAAGATCGCATTCAGTTCACGTATGGAGTCTTGCTAACAGTGACCGAACAGAGCTCATCTTCGAAGAGATCATGCGGTAATACCAAAGCTGCGAACTGCTCCGTCTTCTGGATCTATTTTTCTTATCTCTTGCCATATATCTCTTACCATTTAAAAGTACTACTTAGCACTGTCCACAAAGCTTCCGAGGCGGATCACTAACCTACGTCCTTCTACAGCGACCGCACTCTCGACAAGCCTAAACGAAACGACATCTCCATCATCAGCTGCTGTCCTCCCGCCGACCCGCCTCCTCCTTCCTCGATTTCTGCGACTGAACCCGACCCACACATTCCTGACTCTGCTGCAAGCACTCTTTCGCAAGACACCGACAGCACATCTCGTCCTTCTGTCCATACTCCACGAACCACCACTTCGCCCGAGACAGCAGCATCGTGGGCCCCTCAGTTCAGAGGTATGCCCACCATGAAGAGGTTTTTCAACTCAATGAGAGGCTCGCCCAACAATGGAGACGACAAGCAGCAATCCCAGCCTACAGCTCCTGCCTCCGACGCCAGTCCAACCAGAAAGGCATCGGGCGAGAGAACGCCATGGGACCAGACCACACAGCGTTGGCTCTTGTGACACAGAAGCGGCAAACACAAAAACACAAAAACAAGCTAGAGATGAAGAGATTTGGAAGACTTGAATGATATGAACTGCTTTTCTGTTTCTTGTCGCAACTATTCATCTCGCAAGAGATATAGATTGCGGTTCGAGCATGTCTCTTTGTTTTCTCATCACAAATGTCTCTTTTGAAAAGGAAGGTGTCACAACATTTGGTGGGCGTTACTTCTGCTTCTTCTTCTTCTTCTTTTCTACCTTCTACACAATCTCCTTTGTTGGCATCAGCAAGCGTATCCCAGAAGTAAGATCATCAGTACAGCGGAATAGAAAGATCCCAATGATAAAAAGCATTTCACAATCTCCAAGATTATTTGTGGTTGCTTCCTATACAAAATTTATGATGCAATTTTGACCGAGTCGTGAGTCTGACGGTACGACCCTGTCGTGATTATCTCTTCTTGGTGTATCGTCTCTCTTGCCCTTGACTCTACGTTCACGTGTACTTGATTGCTCCCCTTGATATCGATATATGCCTACCGAGGTGCCACATCGTTTATGTGCCAATTGAGGAAAAATTGGTGGACATTTGCGTGTATTGTGAGTCTTTGAAGCTGTGATGCACACATTGACCAAAAACACCGAGTCATGTCTCACACCACCTTCTTGCTAATGTGAGAAGACAAGTAAGGTGGGGGTAATGACGAACGATTTACATGATTGGAAGAAAGCAAATAAGCGATAAAAGAAAAGAAATGTCGATATCGATAGAGCTTATTGTGCCATGAAGGCTCGCTCAGGCAGAATTACAGCACTGCAGGCTTGAGGAGTTGGAGACGCGAGTACACCCACTCTCTCTATACGTAGACTAGTATCGGAGGGACAAGGAGACACAAGAAAGCAAAGAGTAAAGCGTGAAGATGTCTGTTACATTGATTCCATTTCCCCCATTATATCCATCCTGATGAAAACCAAAACAGCAAAAGATGAGCGTTCTTGTAGTTCCCTTTCATCCATGCGTCCCTGACAACTATACGAAGAAAAACGCAAAGAACAATAACCCTTCTCTTTATCCATTTCCCATTACAGAAACCTAATACTACAGGCGATTGAAAGTCATCTGGTTACCATGTTGTAGGGACACTGGGGTACTCCTTGTGGGAAAGACCCAGATCGGCAAATACAGTGTCATCTCCCTTGAGATGCTCGACGCGAAGCCCATCTTCATGCTCAAGCTTCTCAATCTCCTCTTGTGGTGTCTCCTTGTCATCGGCGTTCTTGTCCTTTGACGTGGCCGCGAGAGCATGACTGTCATCCAAGGGCTCGCCGATCATGAGCAATTGTGCATTATTGAAGTCGAGATGCTTGGGCTCGGCGGGCATCCAGCTACGGTTGCGGAAGTCGTCGATGATGTCTTGAGAGAACTCCGCCGGTTGATCGAGGGTAGCGTAGGAAGGACCCTTGATGGTAGGGTTCTTAAGACTCAGTACGAAGCTGCCCTTTGAGCGGATGCCGACGTCTTCTTGCATCTGACCGGGCTCTTGAGGAATAGTGAGCATGTAGGCGAGATGTGATTCTGAGCGTGTGCCGGTGGCGGTAATTGCGTAAACACCTTCGCCCATGGGGGTAATGGGATGTGTGGATCGATCTCCTTGAGTTTTAGTTTGGTATTCTGAGTGTTGGAAAAAGTCCCTTCTCAATTCTTCCATGGAAGCCTTTGCCCTCTCGACAAAGACCATGAACTTGTCATTGGGTCCTTTAGGAAAGACCTTCTTGGGCAGAGCGAAGAGACGGTTGTTCTTGACGTCTTCGATGACGCCGTCGCCCAGCTTTGCGCCTTTGGGCAGGGGACGCAGGACGAAGTAGCTACGCTGCAGGTCCTGAACGCTCTGAGGGTCGTCAATGCCGACACGGCCTCTAGTGAAGAAGTAGATTATTCCCTTTTCTAGGATGTTGCTGGGCATCTGCTCAGCACGGTCCTTACTCTCCTCGACAGCACCTTCTTCGCCCTTGCTGATCTTTGACTCCTTTGACTCCTTGAACTCCTCGGGCTCCTTTGTCTCGACATTGGAGTCCTTTACGAAGTCGCGGTGAATGTCGTCCTGGAACAATTAGCTGATGAACAGATCAGTGGGTAGGTGTTACATACAATAGGGAGATTGTCAGGCTTGGGCTTGGGGTTCTCGGGCTCAAGAGTGTTGAGACCTTGACCACCACGAGAGTCCTTGAGGGCCTTCTCAGGATCGTCCTTCGACTCTCCCTCTCTGTTCTGACCCTGGTACGACTCGCCGACCTGTTTGATGGAGCCATCGTCCTTCATGTCTGCGTTAGGCTGCTCTGCTGGCTTCTCTTCAGATGCTTGCTCGGATGACTTTTGCTCAGCTGAGTCTGCAGCAGGCTTCTGCTCGGGTTTCTCGCTCTGACCAGCTTCCCCAGATGGCTTGGACTCAGAGGTACCGTTGCTGTCTGCACTCGGCTTGAGAGTCTCTTCAATAGTCTTTTGCTCGACAGTATTCTTGCGGCCCTTCTTGGAAGGAGAAGATTGGGAGTCGTCGGCTTTGCGCTTGTTGTCTTTGGTCTCTTGGGAAGCAGCAGGGGGGCTGGACTGCTTGTCAGCCAGACGGGCGGATGATCGTGTGCCAGGCATGATGTAGGTAGATGGTGAGGGGCGTGATGGTGTCAAGCTAGAGAGAGTGCAATTGGTTCGACGGGAGTGATTTTGATGGCGTGATGGAAGCTGACGATTGGTGATGTCAAGGACAAAAGGAATTGTCCAAAGAGGCTTGCAGCTTGCAGGAGAAAGGTAGGAGCTGAGAGTGTATATAAGGAACCTCTAAGAGTATTTATTGTAACGATTTAGCCTCGAAACGCGTCTGTTACGCGAGAACCGTGATGAGCACTTGCATACGTCATAGAATGATCCACCTCGACGTGTTTTTGGCTCGTCGATTTCCGTGATGCTGACGCACGAGATCTTCTCAGTTGAGTAAGGTTACTTCGGGACAGGCAGAAAGGGCTCAATCGCGCATTGAGCCCGCGAGCCTGTGCCGTCTTGCTCGCGTTGTTTGTTAACAGTGTCTTGGTTCTGACCGAGGGGCGTGGAAGCAATCGCCAGTCGCAGCGTGTGTGTAGACTGCAGCAGCCATAGAAAGAAGGCGCGATCAACCACATCGTCCGTCCTTCCAGCCGGTTCTCCATCGCTCTTCCCATTTCTTGCAGTCAAACGACTTCTTGCCCAGCTTGACGTTTACGGCGTTGTGTGCCTCACACATCCATTGTCCAAAGTCGGCCCTGCTGCTCACGCGTGGCTCGTTGCCATCCTTCATCCATGCTCTGAAATCGTCGGCGCATACCCAGCAAGGGTACATCTTGCCGAATAGTTGCATAAATGTCGTCGTCTCTTTTTGCTGCTCAGACGAAGCCTTTTCCGGGTAGCTTGCTGCCATTGTGTGAAGAAGAGTCCATGCTGAGCGTCCAAGCTGTTCTACGTCTGGTGGGCAGTCGGCAGGCATGTCGAGAGAGGCGGTTACTTGGGCCGGCGGCGTCGTCGTCGAGATGTTGGTGGGGTTCGCTGTGCCCTGTTTGGCCATGGCGAACCACGAGGACACCGAAGTGCATGACCGACACCTATAGTCTCAAATCAGTATATCAATCTATCCATGAATCCTGTCTCTTGACGTACGGCTTGCCATCGGGACCCAAGACTACCCCCTTCGGTAGCTGCTTGGGACTTCTGTCTCCTTCATCAACCTGAGCCTTCTGCTCGGGCGTCGCGTCTAGTGGTTGAGGTGGCATTCCGGTCGTCTTTGTCACTGCGCTGCCAAACTGCGAGAGGATCGGGTATGGAATCTGAGTGATAGGCATGTTATCGATCTTTCTATATTTCGCATTTGTCAGGTTTCCCGTCCGTCTCCGGGGCTCCTTCGTCCGTGCTCGGGTTCCATCGGGGTTCTTTGCAACCACCTCTCGGCCCTTCCCGCCTCTGCATTTCTACCAACCATCAACGACATATATTCGACATGTCATCCACGACACCAGACGTTCCTGTACTATTGCTCAAGACAAAGTCCATCCCGGCCGATGGATATCAGGAGATCTTTGCTGGCTGGAACAATTACCTACCGACATTCCTACCTGTCCTAGAACACCGCTTCAGGGAAGATGCCCTGACTTGGCTGAAGGATGTCACTTCAGGCGGCGGCTTTGGTTTCAATGAAACAGTCGAGGCCCCAGATCGATATGGCGGCATTATCTTCACATCGCAGCGTGCAGTCGAGGCCTTCACATCTATAGTGGAATCCCTTGATCCTCGCACTCGAAATGAACTCTTACCCGAAGCTTTTCCATTGTATGTCGTTGGTCCAGCTACTGCTAGAGGGTTACGATCATTAGGTCTGAAATGCCAAATCATCGGGGAAGAGACTGGCAATGGCGCGGCCCTCTCTGCATTCATGCTGGACCATTACAACCGCCTTCCCACAAGCCAGACGGTAAGACAGGATCGCAAGCTTCCTCTTTTGTTCCTGGTAGGAGAGGTTCGTCGGGATATCATTCCCAAGTCCCTGCAGTCCCCTGATCTCTCCCAAGAAGCCCGCATTGGTGTTCACGAGGTTGTCATCTATGAGACTTGCGAGATGGCTTCTTTTCATATCGACTTCGCTCGTGCTCTCGAAGAAAACATTGCATCTGAGGCCATGGAGCAGTGGGTAGTCGTGTTTTCGCCACAAGGATGCAAAGCAATGCTCAACTGCTTAGGCTGGCTTGATGAGACCGGCCGCTACAGGTCAGAAGTCCCAGAAGCGTCACCACTCACAACATTCATCGCAACCATCGGTCCTACAACACGCGACTATTTGGTCAGCGAGTTCGGATTCGAGCCACATGTCTCTGCTGAGAAGCCCAGTCCCGAGGGCATCTATGCTGCCATTGAGAATTACAGGAACACGAACTCCGAGACGCAACTGTAAGGCACCTGGGCACAAGACACGGTGACATGGACGCGGTAAAGATCGAAAAGGAACGGAACAAGGCTAAGGAACAGTCAAAGCAATGCGACTCTGACGTGATCTGGCATGTACATAGATGAAGTAGGGCAGAGCATGAAGCAAAAGCATTCAACGTGAATCATGATATATTTTTGTAGCCTTGGAGCAGCCTTGTCTTGGCGGACCTCGAGGACCTCGGCGTCGCAGCAGGGACAACGATCACGCTCGAGCTGTAACACAATTATCAGGCATCGCTCGCACCGCATGAACGCCCGGACTCCAGCATGATCTCTTGTGCACAGCACCAACAATGATGCGAACGGTTTGGTTAGAGCAACTCGTCAATCCACGACATGGCCGCTGCAGTGTCTCCTCAGACGAGGCCCCGCGAAGACCAAACACCCAAAAAGTCGCCCACCGAGCCTAATGTCCTGAATGTCGTGTTGGGAAACATCCAGATCAAGCCATGGTATCCGTCGTTTTATCCCGAAGATCTTGTCGGCAGGAAGGCTGAACGCCTCTACGTTTGCGAATGCTGCTTCCGCTACTCGAAAGAGCTCATGCCATACCTAGCTCACAGAGTAAGACCGCATTACCAGCACACGACATTCAGGCCAAGCTGACACAGTTCAGAGGGTCTGTCCGCTCAAAGACTCGCCGCTGCCAGGGACTCTGATTTACCAGACGGGCGACCAATCAATATATGAGATTGATGGTGAAGAGCACAAGGTACGCACGAACGATCACTTCTAAGGATTGCCTGATGGCTAACATGCCGCGCAGCTGTATTCGCAAAATCTCTCCTTGTTCGCCAAGCTCTTCCTCGACACGAAGTCCGTCTTCTACGATGTCACCACATTTCGATACTACCTCCTCGTGCTTACGGATCCGCAGACGGCAGAGAGACATGTCGTGGGCTTTTTTAGCAAGGAGAAAATGAGCTGGGACAACAACAACGTGGCTTGCATTCTAGTCTTTCCTCCGTGGCAGAAACGCGGTCTGGGTCAGTTGCTTATGGGCGTGAGCTACGAACTCAGTAGACGCGAAGGCAGACTCGGTGGTCCTGAGAAACGTGAGAAATCATCCATCACCGATTACTCGTGCGCCACACTGACGAAACACCAGCCCTATCGAGTCTCGGAAGAAAGGCCTATCTGGCATACTGGTCAGCCTCGATCTGTAGGACCATCTTGTCAGATCCTTCGAATCGATCATGGACCGTAGACCAGATCGTTCAGCAAACTTGGATTGCTCCCGAGGATGTGGTCATGACCCTGAGCGAAACGGCCATGATCGAGCCGAACAAATTGCCCGATGGATCAGTCGTGTTGGTCAGGGGCAAGATCGAAACCTGGGTGAGGGCACAGGAGATTGCGGCAACGACACCAGCCATCGATACGAAGGCCTTTACTCAGCATTTCCGTGATCAAAAACACGAGCACGAGGTCAAGAGACGAGACTAAGCATGCAGGTCTGAGAAGAAAAGGAAGACGCATTTCGCATCCAGTTCCACATTTGCAAAACACAGGTGATTCTTGTTTCAATTTCGAAACCACGGCCCCTCTGCGTGTATCAATCTGGTAGCTTCTTCACCGGTCTCCGAATGGGTGTGAGCTGCAGGCAAGTTAATATGCGCATGTCGACAGACCTCAGTAGACGCTGAGTGGAGCCACCCTCGCCGTCGGCGGTTACTTGCACGAGGAACTATTCATCCTCTATGCACGACATTGACCGTATGGATCTTTGAGTTTGACAGTTTCTAGAAGCAATCCAACTATTGCGTAGTATGTAGGAAAAAGCTCGTCGTTAGACAGGAACAGACACAAAAGTACGTCGATGGTCAAGACGCCGTCGTGGCGGGCATGTTCGGACGAGTGAACGGATCAACCAAGTGACACGCCACACGAAGACTATCCTTACACTTCTGCATGACAGGCTGTCAAGTATCGAAGCGGTCTGCAGATCTCCGTCCTATTGCTCTAGCCTGCATGAGGAGGATGCACCTTTGCGGGGGCTCTCACTGTGCTGTGAAAATTTGGAATGGTAACGAACTGCAGGCTGCTGCAGTGACGATGTGGTGCAACTGGGTGATAGATCCAATCAAGTGGCATTGCCTCGAAGACGTAATGTCTTTACAATCGCACAACGTGGCAGGATGAGCATGTCACTCGCAGCAACAGAACAAGTCGAGGTCAATGGTCGTATCGCAATTCTAGAACGCGCTGAATGCGACGCTCATTGGCAATCTCTCGAGGCATGTCTCATGATCGTAAGCTGTCTCTGTGAGCGGTGTATCAACTTACAGTGCATGCGCTGTCAAAGAGCCCATCATAGTCGTCACATTCTGCCGGTGCGGGACGACGAGTTGTTTCTTAGGCGTACCGTACCCCTTTCGCGAGTCGCGAATAACGGCTGAACTCTCTCCACTTTCTGGCACCGCGACGCTCCGCCCCGTTGCATGTCAAGTTCCCAAAACCACAGTTACGGTTCTCCACGTCGCGCTAATAAAGTTAGACCATATCGTGAATAGAGTGCCTTTTGTCAAGTAATAACGAGCGAGATGCAGCAGCGTTTGGTCGCACAAATTGCGGACATGAAGCTGCAATATACCGCAAATTCTCGGTGGACAGGTCACCTTAAATCAGGTTCTCAGTGAAGGGTCATGCCAGGCCCATGATACATCCAGGAAACAATTGTCGAACCTTGATATATCACGACACCCAAGCAAGAGCCGAACGGTGATGGGAGGATTCCTGGCGGCAGGGATCGAATCTGAAACCGGTTGTGTCGGTAGAACAGGAAGATCGCCATACAGCTCACCGCCGGTTTGGACGTCCGGTATCCGGGAAGGCGAACGGTCGATCTGACATGGGTGTAAAGACTGGTAAGAGTTGCTCTGCATGAATTGCTCCTGTTTAGGCAAGTTTATCTACCTCCCTGACGTGGCCAGTAGATTGATTAGTATTCAATCAAGGGCATCTCTATTTTCGACGAGTGATCAAGGTGGGATAGATCGAGTTGGAAACAGGAGTTTCGTGCTCCAAGGAGGCATACAACAAATACATTAATCTAACAGAATTTGAGAAGGACCAAGCTCAAGCAGATTCGAGTGAGCTAGGTTCTGGAAGCCCTCCCAGCGAGAGCAAAGCCGTTGGTGGAGATAGGCAAGGAGTCTGTCTGGTCGGGTATCTTGTACTGTCTGGTGCATCCAGCCACGCGCACCAGGGTCCGGCTATGCTTCGACTGCGAGTGTCGTCGAGCAGGGCAATAAGCTTTACCGCGGAGAAAGTAGTATATTCAGGGATCAGTCGACAATCAAACCAAGAGATACATGGCAACCCTGGCTGATTGAGCACGGCAGAGATTGTGCTCGGGTTGGTGAAATGAAGAGGCAACTGTACGAGATATGGAGGGTCGAATGAAGGTTTGAGTTGAATTCGGGGACACGAGTCACGGAGGTTGGGCTGGAGCTTTCTGACTCGCACAAAGCTCAAGGCGGGCGGGCAGGCGTCTGGGAGCTCTTCTTGTCTGCGCTTCTTGTAGCCACTAGAGCTGCAGGACGGTCGCTGATAATTCTCAGCGCAGCTTTGATGCGTTTAGTGCTTGTAAGTCGTTGGGCTTCTTTCTACGACGGAGGCTAGAGCCCTAGACAAAGACGCTAGAGACTGAGCGTACTTGGGAGTCGGGACCATAGTTCGTGTCTAGCATGCTCCTGGCCCTTGCCCAGTAGCGTGGATCCGCAAGAGAAAGGACGACTTTTGTCGACAAACGAGATCGCGGCGCGCACACCAGCGTTTGATGGACCCAGCGAATCGCACTCTATCTTGCAGGGGACGAGCAAATCGCAAAGATTCGACCTCGACGGCCATCCGTCATACTCTGCCAGGATCAAGTCATCATACTCGACTCGACAGCTCAAACTCGCGACTTGCAACTGTCCTGCACGCTGCTCTCGCCCACGCTGTTCCCCTGCCACTGCTGATACCGCCATCGCCGCCGCATCAAGATCTGACCAGATCTGATCTGATCTGATCTGGACTTTGAGCAGGTGCCATCTCACAGGTCACTGTACAAGGCCTCAGGTCGAACGTCCCCTCTGCTCATCTCCGACCGTCGCCGTCTCTGTTCGACCGAGTACCAAAGCTCAAGTGCTTCTGCTTCGCTCTTGCCCCTGCTGTTGCCACTGCCACTGCCACTGCCGCCCTGATCTGCCCTATCTGCCCACCTACCTGTCCTGCGGAGTCCTACGTGCACGCTTGCAACGTCTGAGCGCCACTGACACGGACAGCCGTCTACGAGTAGCAGCCGCCGGTCCATGGATCAACGACGTGCGCCCCTTGCCGGCCCCGACCAGCACTATCATCGTCCTTCGCTCCCTAACGACCAGTCTGTTCCTCCCTCGAATCAGCACATCTACCCTCCACCAAGACCACACAGTCTACCCAGTGTCGACTCCTTGCACCCTCCCCCACCACCGTCGCATCAATATCACGGCCCACAACCACCTTCCACGGTGATACATCCAGCGCCGCACCCTGAAGGCTCGGACAGGGCTGATCATCCAAACACGGCACCACCTGCTGTCCACGGCACTCCTCTCATCAAGTCTGACGTTCCCCCTGCGCCGCCCCAATACCCTCGTCCGCCCAGTAACCCTTTGCAATCCCATCCCCATCCTCAGTCACAGCAACAACATCATCCCGGGCAACCGCCCAACTCTCGACCACCCATGGACCATCCGCAAGTCGCTTATGCGCATCATCCACAACACCCGCAAGGCGAACATGTCAACTATGTAGTAGCACCAATGCTGGATCCGTATGGCCAGCCACCGCCAGGCTATTATCCACAGCACATACAATACATGAATCCGACCATGCAAATGACAAACCCAAACTCGCGCAAGAAGAGTATGCGCGCCAGTCAGGTAGGCCAACTCACGTCTTGACTCTTGTTGATGATTCTTATCTTTATACACAGGCCTGCGATAGATGTCGTGAGCGTAAATCCAAATGCGATGAAAATCGCCCTTGTGCAACGTGCAAAGACCAGAACCTGGAATGTATTTACAAAGACACACATCCCACCAAGGCCGACAAGAGTAACCAGGCTCTCTCTGACATGGTCACTGAAGTTCTCATGTCCATCAAAACCATCAGTGATCGACTCGGTGTTGTAGAGAACCACCTCGCCCTCGGCAATTCGACGCTGACTCGCGTCGATACGCCTAATGGATCCAGCCAGAATGGCTCAAGCACTGTGGCTGTAGCCCTCAACGACTCTGTGGAGCTGGCTGGAGTCCAACAGCAAAGCTGGGAACTCGGCGAACACACCACAGCAGCTCACAAGTTGTTGCTTCGTTGGCCATCCATCCAACCATTCGTACGAACCAGTAAATGCAATATCCAGGAAAATTATGTCATGAAAGGCGAAGACCGTGGCCTCTTACGTCTTTACGGAGCTGGCGAGCGCGACAGAGATGACAAAGCAGCCATCGGCGCCGCAAGTCCTGCAGGCAGTGCGAGTGGAGAAGATCTTATCGCTTCGACTCCTGAAAACGATAGCCGACGATCCGAGCCATTCACTCCTGGTTCTCCCGCCATGGCTATGGACATCGACACTATTGATAACTTGTTCATTTCATACAAGAAGAATATCCATCGACTGCATCCATTTGTTGACGTTGAGAGTTTTGGAAGATACCTCAAGGAGTTTCAACAAAAACACTGTGCAGAAGTCAAATATGCTCACTCGCCATTGTTTGTATCAAATGGCTCTGGTGAGCGGGAGGCTAAGCGAAGGAAGCGCAACGACAACTATGCCGTCGGCCTTCTGCCTGGAGACTATCCGAGCAGCTCCGCGTCGTTGCCGCCCAAGCGTGCGCCGGACAGGACAATCACCAATGCGATCGTATATTTAGTTCTTGCCTTAGGAAAAATATGCGAGGCTGGTGATCCACTTCCTGGTCCGGTCCAAGAACTCGGTCCGGTGGGTAAAGCTAACGCTCTTCAGGGCACGATGGCATCGCCTGTTGTGAAGCCAAGTGCATCTTCACCGCGACAGTACCTTAGCAACGTCGCAAACTCTTCTGCTGGAGTCACACGGGCTCAATCTTGTGATGGCACGGGCAATCAGATATCGGACAGGAGGCAGGCTCAGAACATCGAAAAGATAGCTGGCTTCGTCTACTATCGGGAAGCGGCCTCGATCCTTGGTGATTTTACAGACTCAAACGAGCTCGCAGCTGCCCAAGCGCGTCTCCTGGCCGGCCTCTACAAGGGCCAACTTGCTAGAGTTCAGGAGAGTTGGAGCTGGATAAATACGGCTGCACGGACATGCCTTTACCGTATGAAGATGTAAGTTTGAGTCCCTTGACATGTCAGAAAATTGCACTGACATGAGTCGCAGCGATGGCCTGGACAACTCGCTCGAGAAGATGAAGAAAAAGAAGCGAGCACTGACCAATCACGAGAATTTGACCATCCTTGCATTCTGGTCAGCATTACAGCTTGAGAGGTATGTGGTTGAAAAAAGTATGGTTGTTTCAAGCTAACCTGTCGACAGTGACATCCTCGCTGAGTGGGATTATCCACGCAGCGGTCTCCATCTACTCGAAAAAACAGTTATATATCCTGAGCAGTACATACCGCAATCACCAAACTGGTCCCAGGACGAACGAGAAAAGTACATCGTGACACTGTACTACTCGGCCCAACTCTATCTACGCACGAAGCTGAATCAGATCCACACGGGCTTGTATGGAGGACAATGTATGATTTCCGGTATTACATCGTGATGAGCCATCGCTAACGACGCCTAGTATCTGCAGAAGATCCGCGTAAACTTGCGGATCTCCTTTGGCAGCAAGAGGAGGACTTACAAGGCTGGCAAACACTCATGCCAACTTACTGTTGGTCTGACGATGATCCACCCGCTTCCGACATTGTGGTTGCACGTCTAAGAGGAAAGTATTACGGCGCTCGTTACGTCTGCACCCGACCATATTTGGACTTCGCTCTACACGTCATGCCCGGGCTCGGAGAAGGCAAAACCATTGAAGAGCTGACGAGAGATGCGAACGGTAAACAACGAGAGACCGAGCTTGCGCTATTCACAGCCATTAACATGTACCACGGCGAAGAAGACATCAAGTCCAAATGCCGCATTTGTATCGATGCCGCCCTGCGCAGCACGGTAGCATTCGACGGTGTAGAGAATTTTGACCACCGCTTGATAGTCACAAACATCATGGGCACTGCTCATGCGTAAGTCCGCTCAAGTCGTGAATTCGTCGTAGATCACAGCTGATTATCTCCAGACAATTCGGCAACATGCTGGTTCTTGCAGCAGTTTACAATTGCAAAATTGACTGGTTGGAACAGCTGGTTTCTAAGGACAAGCTGCAAAGTTTGCTCCATCGCACCATCGCTTTCATCCGACGTCTTCAACATGCTTCCAGTGTGGCAGTCAGCGACATCCTGATCCTCGAAGCAATCGACCGCACCCTGTTCCCTGACGGCACTGACATCTACAAGAACGAAGGCCTGACTGGCGACTCGCTCGGATCAGGAGACTCTTTCAACTCCATCGATCAAATTGTCTGAAGTCATTGAGTTATCAATACCGCTCTTGTTTTTGAAGCGCATGTCTCGTAGTGAGGACTCGTCACACTCGAGATCCTTCACCCAGCTTATTGCTTGCTTGTTGCATAAACGTATCATGGCTTTGTATATCTCCTTACTTTTATTGGCATCCTCGGCTTGCAGGAGAGGGATTCCTATCTTTCGGTGATTTTTTCTCAATGTTTTCTTTTTCTAGCATCTCGGGACATACCCCTTACGCCTCTGCTTTAGCCGAACAGCGTGGAGGGCATGTTTTTCTTGCTTTCTTTTCTTCATCATGTTGTTGTTTCGTCATTTCCCGGGATTCGGAGAGAAAAAAGCGAGAGAGTAATGCTGCATACCACTTGTTCTGCCCTTACGAAACTGGCGGACAAGTTGACGACTTGGGGAGTTTTGCTCATTTGAAGGCGTTCTTCGCTTTGAGCGTGATTTCTTGTTTTGGCTTCATCTCGTCTTTCGCTAATGATCAATAACGAATCATAATCTATACATCTGCCCATTTTCATCGGCCCATTTTCATCGAGGCTTCGAACACTCTTTAATTTGGTCATGCTGTGTGGTCAGTCTTTCTCTCTAAAGTTGTTCGATCGAATGGTGATAACACTTCTTCATGCCGTACCCAACAGAACCAGTGCACAATGTTCGTCTGCGTGCGCATTATTCCCGGTCGAATCGTGCTAGCTATAAACATTACTTCCTCGTCTTCACAGAAGCACGTTCAACCCTTCTTCATGATCACCCTCATCTACTCCAAGCTCGTCGCAGATGTCACGATGTGATGTCTGGCAAATTACTGGTCGCTCTTGCTCGCAGTCCCCAAATGGGTTTGCATTTCCAGATATCCATCGATCCCTCGATTTCCCAAATTGTCCCGACGATTTCTTCTTCTCGAGTTTCGGAGGGAGCGACCCTCGCTATTTTTCTCATCGTGCTGAGAGTGGTAGGCCTCAATCGGCCTTGCATTCATCCTGCGTGATACTCGTTTGCTCTTGTTTCTATTCATGTCGCCCCTGCACTTCAGGTCACCACTAGCCAAGGGGAGATACGGCCATCTAACTCGTCCTGCCGACAGGTGATCATATACCCTCAGAAGTTGTCTCAAACGATACAAAACCAGCAACAAAACTCAACCCAGTCACTCACCACCAATACAAGTAAAGTAACAATCATATTTTCCCCCTTCACTTACCAGTCACAGACCAGTAGAAAGCAATGGGGCGAGAGAGAAGTAGTTAGGAATTGCGGAAGAGGAAGGTAGGGATGAGAGAAAGAAGGAGAATTGCGAGGAGATGGAGGTATTTATAGGAGAGCTGGGAGGTGCCTGCTTACATAAGTATTGAGTCCAGTGATCTAGGCTGCCAGTTCACATGATGTGGGTATTTGACTCAATCTCACTCGTGGTGAGTGGGGGTGGCCGGGAGCGAAGACAGCATGATGGGGAAGTTGCATTGGGAAACACTACTCACTTGATGTTTGGTCAGGCAGTCTGCATGTAGAGGATGATAGCTGACGCTCTGGAAAGTCGTGAGACTCTTCTTCTCCATCAGCTGCCCATACACGCGATTCTTTCGATATCGACAACCCTGTACTCCCAGTCGACTCCCAACACGACCGACACAGTCCTGTTCTCTACGAACCATGCGAATCGATGTATTGCTCCCTCACTTTCCAGATCAGCGTCAAGGGACATGTTGCATCTTGAGGAAAAAAGCGCACTGGATATCGAACTATAAAAAAGACCATTACCGCACCGAATCAGAGATAAGAAAAAAGCAAATCCGTCCCGACATCTACACCGAGATCCTCGTCTTGGAACCTTCCAAAGTCCACACGCCAATCATTAATCTAATCATTGAACGCTGGTTGAGTGAGCACAAATCTAAGAGCCGTTGATCCCCTTGCGCTTTTCAACAGCAAGTGGCGACCCGTGAACAGAGTCATTACGTGCCTGCCCACCAGCACCATTAGGCATCTGCGCCATCCAAGCCGGCGGCAGCATACCAGTCTGATCCTGAATTGTCGAGAACAGCGGAGGCAAACTCTGCATGATATTCCTAATCGGAGCAAAAGAGTCTGCAGCACTGCCATCCTGGGCTCCAGTAGTCCAGACGTTGATTTTTGGCTGAAGTCCTCTGATGGCTTCGGCATTGGCCTTTGCGAGTTGGACGGGAATGTTGCTTTGGAGCATCATCCAGTCGCGTACGCCGGCTGGGCCGCCGAGGACGGAGGAGAGTTTTTCGTAGGCGGTGGCGAGCTGGATTATTCCGGCTGCTTCGCGTTCGTGGCGGACGTAGAGGGCTTCTGCTTCGGCTGTTTTGATCTTCAAGTCACCGAGCGCGTCTTGTTGTGCGCGGTAAAGGGAAGCGTCGGCGTTTTTGCTGTCTTGCATGAACTTTGCGTCAACGTTCCTGCTGTCTTGCAAGAACTTTGCTTCCGTCTCGCGTTGCTTCCTGTGGAAATGACCGTCGGCTTGCTTCTGGATAGTGTACAATTCGAGATCGGCGGTCTTGGACTGTTGGAAAGCGTTGGCTTCGGCGGCTTGACGAGCCTTGTACAGCTGCGCATCGGCATCCTGTGCTGCGGACTCCTTTGCGACTTTGGCCTTTGTGACGTGAGTGGCTCTCATACGCTCAAGCTCCATCAAAGCTTTGCTCTCTTGAACGCCTTTCTGGAGATCAGCGTCTCTGAGTTCAGCAGCGCGCTCGGCTTGGATGCGCTCAATGTTCAGCTGTCTCTCGATCTCGATCTCTTGAGACTTGAACTTCGAGTCTGCCTTTGCCTTTTCGATCTTACGCTCAGTCTCCTGGACGGCTGTGTAGGCGTTGATCTTGGCAATCTCTTGCTTTGTCGTTCCTACGTTTCTAGCTTCTCCGACATCACCCTGCATACCTGTTCTCGTGTGTCAGCGGTTGTAATGTGGAATAATGAGGGTACGGAAAACTTACGAGCTGCTGCTACATCCGTCTTGGCCTGGTTCATTGCACCTTCATGAGCCTTCTTTGACTGGAACTCAAAGTAGTGCGATCCAGGCATATCGCGAAGTTCTTTGATACTGGCGTTGTAGATGTGAAGACCGAACTGGGTAAGTTCTGACTGAACGTGCTCGACGACTCTTCTTCTGTAGATGCCGCGTTGCTGGAAAAGCTCGCCCATGGTGATCTCAGAGACGATCGAACGTGTTTCACCTTCGACAATACCCATGATGATGGCTTGGATATGCTCGCGGTTAGGGACCAGGGTGTCGGAACTGCCGTCAGTCATCAAACCAGCGTACTTCATAAGGGATTCTTCATCATCCTTTGGACCGATCGTGAAGACTGCTGGTAAGCAGACTTGAAGCTTCTCCGATGTCATGGCCTGCAAGTCGGTCGTGAAATGGAAAGGAGTGACCGAGATTTTGGTGACTTTTTGGAAAGGCCAGACCATGGCCTTCTTGGTGAGCTTCAGTCCTTTGACACCTGCGCCAGTGATGACGAGGTAGGAATTAGGCTCCGCAGCATGATATCCCCAAACCATCTTGATGTATAGGTAAAATAAAATTTGATCTGAACGGAGAGTTGAGTGTGAGACGGAGAAAGGTGAAGAGAAAGACTGGAAGTGATTCTTTATATACTTGGGTGGAAATCTCAATACTGCGCATATGACTGGTCATTTGCACGGCGAAGCTATCTGAGACCTCGAACAGGCTGACATGCCTTCGGATGAGCCACGACATACGGCCCTAACAACATGCCGTATCTGCCTGGTTGGAGCTGGGGAAAGTCAGGCGGTGACAAAGATGCTCTTTGATTCTCAGGAAACCACATGTCAGCGCAGACAATTACTAGTCGAGCGGCCCGTCGGCATGCTAGCCCGAACCGTTACGGGTTTGAAGTTCAAGCAAGTGGTGCAAGTCTCTTGGCTTGAGCAGAATAGAGGTGGAGTTGGGAAATCCCTCCACAGTCATTGGCTGCCAAGCCACACGGCTGTGGGCAGGCTCGGTGAAGCCGAACTTCCAGAAGCGCGTTGGAAGGATTCGAGAAGTTGCCTGGAAAGTAAAATCAGGCACCTGACTGTGCTCATCGTGAATCCGTCGAGGCTCAGGAGCTTGTACGACTTATGATCCTCCAGGCACATACACAGCCGTGAAGCGCAGTGAGTCAGCCTGCTCCTCGGTCGATCGGACCTCAAAAGAAGTCCAACAACGCGCGCATAGCTCCTCCTTGCAGAAAGCTCCGACATGATGGACAACCCTCCCCCTTACGAGAAAGGGTACTCGGGTAGACCGAACAGAGACGAAAACGAGGACACGAAGACGACGGATCGACCATACAACTTGGACGATCAAGCGACAGCGTCCCGTTCTATGTTAGTGTCTGCCACAGCGGACAAAGTCCATACAGCGCTAGAACATAGAGCGTGGTACGGTATCTCTAGAGCGACATTGGTGGTCATACCTTCAGGGCATGAATGCGGTAGGAGCAAATCCTCAGTGACAGCGAGTGTTATGACTGACATTTAGCAGACTTGTCCGGGCCATACAAGATCGCCGATTTTGATGAGAAACCTATAGTGATCGAGCTGACTGGGGAGCTCAATAGCGTGTATTTCTGGTCGCAGTCTCAAGCAGTTGACGAGCTGCGCAGACAGGTTGCCTCAAGGGTTGGCGGTGGAAGAGGTAGCATGCTACAAGTCAAGGCAGATGAGGTTCACGTCCGGTATGAGACGCCCTTCGGATTGTATGATACGAAGAAGGTTATGGCGATCGTGGTAGAGATGGGTTGACATGGTCGTTTCAAGATTTGGCGTCGTTTGCCTTGACATCTCCGTTTGAATCGAAGCCCAGATTGTACAGTTGTCGAATGAGCTCGTCAATCTTAATGACCTTTTGATACTGCTCAGGAAGCAGAACGTCACCCTTCTCTTTCTTGTCCTGTAGATCGCGAGCCTGGCGTAGCTTCTTGGCCAGTTTCTTAGCCTCCTTTGTCTTTTCAACCTCCGGGTCGACAAGTTCCTCCTTTACGGCTTCAGCAGGAGCAGCAGACACGTTTGATTTGGTTACAGTAGACGTATCCTCCTTTGTGGGAGCAGAGGCTGCGGCCTTCTTCCTGGCTTCTCTGCGTTTTGCATTCTTGTTGGCAGCGGCAGAGGGAAGGTCTTTTGTCGCGGGTGTTGTGTCGGCGCCTGGAACACCACCTTTGCCACGATTCTTATACGCTTCGGCAGTGCGATTCTTGTATAGCTCGACATCCTCCGGAGGGCGGTAGCCAGGACGTACGCGGATTTCTTTTCTCAAAGACCCATCGGGACGTACGGAGGCGGGAATGTGTCGCTCGCCAGAGGCTGAGGTTGTGATGCCCGCGCGGGAAACTTTGGTGGCTTCGGTAGGCATCTCGCTGCCAGTCGATTAGACAGCCTTTTGACCAGGCGTACTCAGTGAATCGAATTGACGGGAGGGCAGCAAACAGACATGCCAAGCAAAGTGCTGACCATGTCAATTGGCTGACCGCGTCCAACGGGCCCGTGCGCACAATTGGATGTTCGGCGACGGCTTCCCTCATCGCCATCAAAGTAGCAGATCCAGCACACGAACGTTCAGTCTCGCCCATCCACTCTTCACAATGGCCTCCTCCGTAAGTTCGTTGTCTACGCGCTTCTTGCGCTCCCTCACTGACTCCGTTTCCAGGCTCTCCAGGGTGTTTACAAGTCCGTCTTACTCCACCACCTCGCCCTTCCTCGATCACATTCTGACTCTGCTCAACAGCACCATCTTCCGCAAGAACTACGTCTTCCTCAGCGTCGTCTTTGTCAGCGCCTTCGGCTTGGAGATGTACGCCCGCTTCTCAATCAATTCCTCGCTCTACTGTACATGGTCTGACCCTTTCGCAGCGCCTTCGACAACGCCTCCAACAGCGTCTGGAACTCCGTCAACAAGGGTGTACGTCTACGTCCACATTCACATCCCCGAGTCATCGCCAGAATCCGTCTACTGACACAACCTCTAGCGCCAATGGAAGGACCTCAAGCAAAAGTACATGGAGAACGACGACGAGTAGACGTTATGGTCCACGCAACTTCCCGACCGATAATAGACTCCTTCTGCCCTTTCATGTATCATATCTGAAAAAATCCTCAAGCGCTCTTCCAATTCCAACTTCAGACAACTTCCGGCCCTTCTTTGATGAAGATGATGATACCAGCGTGACGAAGGCCATGCAAACTGTATCACGCTTGCAGAGTTGTTCATTTGCATCGGTCCATTTCCGCCAGGCAATCATAGAATATCTGAACGCTCATGTGCGTTCTGTTGGTCGGCCGAAGCGATGGACCGGCACATATTTTTCCAGACACTCTACCTTACCGAATCGCTCTCAAAACGCAGCCATGTTATTCCACGTCCGGCGAACTGTCGGCAGATATGAGTTATGCAAGTATGTGAGTAAATCATGCATGTCTGCTAGATCTATCAATATGAAGACACGAATCCGCTATCTCCGGATGATGTTGATTCTTCGAGGCTTGTGCTACAACGTGTGGAGCCGTGTTATTACGATTGTCATGGTAAGTCGACTTAGGCTTCTCGCGTCGTGCCAGAATCTAGATTATAATTACCAGCACTTTACGTTCTCGAAGTGCATATCGTGCGATACGTGTTGCCGGCCGCTAATGATGTCACTTTGACTAGAAGAGCCCTACCAACCTTCGATCCTGGGCCACCGCAAGATCGCTCAGCACATGTCCACACAAGCAACTTGATCACTATTAAGAAGTCAGCATATCGATATGCCTTCGTGGGACAACACACCCAGCGGCACGATGACCGCCGCAGCGCTGTCATTACCGGGCGCCCAACCGCCATCTAAATGCTTCACCATAGAAAATTATTACCCCAAGCCCACACTTCCATCGCAAAAATGGGTTCTAATAAAGGTCAAGGCCGCCGGTCTGAATCGAGCTGAGCTTCGTGGAAGAAATGGCGATCAGCCAGCACCACCTGAGTTCGGAATGTTTGTTGATGAGTTCCATCCCGATCCACCAAAAGTCCTTGGTAGGCCACGCCCAGCTTCATTCTTGACGACCTTAACTAACAGCAGTACAGGCGAGGAGTTTGTTGGGATCGTCGAGGAGGCAGGCTCCGAGACCAAATTTGGAAAAGGTGACATGTGCACTGGCTTCATCTATGGAGGCGGCAAGGCATTTGATGGAGCCTACGCCGAATATGTCATCTGCCCAGCTCAGCGTTGTTTTAGGCTACCTGAGACTTCTCTGTCATGGGACGTGCTGGGCGCAATTACAATGTCCATGTGGACAGCATACGGATCCCTGTTTGAGGCAGCTCAGCTCGCTAAGGGCGCGACTGCCCTCATCCATGGAGCAACAAGCAGCGTCGGCGTATGGGCTGTTCTGCTAGCCAGAGATCATGGATGTACCGTCATTGCCACTACCCGTAAAAAGGACAAGGTCGCAAAGCTCAAATCGATCGGAGCAGATCATGTTGTTCTCGAGGATGAGCTCAAGGAGCAGCTGAAGAGATTGGCCCCAAAAGGTGTGGACTGCCTACTGGAGCTGGCGGGACCCGACACCATCCAGACGCTAGCTCTGCCCAACCTGGCAAAGTACGGGTCTGTAGTGGTTACTGGAGTTCTTACCAAGCAATGGTCTATGAAAGACTTCACACCCGCACTCATCCCACCTACTCGGAAAATGACTTTCTACAGCCTGGAACCCGGACAGGAAGATATCGAAGGCGTGGAGAGTGTGATTGCAGATGTGATCAGCAGAGTAGAATCTGGGACATTCAGGTCTGAAATGTTTCTTGACAAGACATTTCCATTGGAGAGAATAGGTGAGGCACATGGGTACATGGAGGAGAATAAGGCAATTGGGAAAGTTGTTGTGACTGTACCTTGAGCATCACTCGACACAGAGAGTCTATAACAGAAGGGTGTGATTGGTCTTCGCAAGATGAGACATCTCTGAACGTGAGACCATGTGTTTGGGGTGTGCTCAGATAATGAGTCTAAGACATGTGTTTGATGACAATTGAAATCAACAATGCTCCTCGTCTATCTCAAGAAATCTACATTGACAGCAATCAGCGTGATGTTTGAACATCGAAGTGCCTCTTAGAGCACAGCGAAGAGGGAGCTTGAGTGAGCTGCCCGGATTCGGAAAGGGTCGGAAAGTTCTTCCGAGGCCGGCCGGCTGACTAAGTGAAAGGCGGTCTCAGGCTGCTGCTTCAGCTTGGACTTCGCCAACAAGACATCCTCCCCTTTGTATTCCATCAACCACACGACACAATCATCAGCCGCGACTCACCACGGCTCACCACGGCCATCACATCAGTCGTCTCGATTATCTACGCCAAATCGCATTACATCGCCCAAGCGCGCCCGTCGATAAGTGCAAGGAACGCGCCATCGTCGCTCAGTGAGTCAGCCGCGCAAGATCTTCACACGAGCAAGTGGAAGTGTTTGAGGAGTTGGTCTGAGAGGAGGGACAAGTCTGCGACTGTGCATGTTGCATACCCACATACAAAATCTTTGCCCTGAGGTCTTCACATCACCAATACACTCTTTCTCCCCTTTTACTCAGAGATCCTGTACCCCAGCTCTATTGCAATAGTGTTTAGTGTCTTGAAGACCTCCTAAACCTTCAGAAAAAGAACAAAGTCAAGAAGAAACATCCTACCATAGTCGGTATTCGCACGAGGCAAAATCTCAATAAGACCTATTGTCCTTCTTTGACAATCTGAGCCTGGAATCCATCTGGTTTCTCACCTTTCGGCTGTACTACTGCCTTCCTCTAGCTTTAAAACGTCCTTTGTGGTATCCCTAACCATGTCTTCTTCCGTTTTCTTCAGATTCAAGAACCAGAAGGATGTGCAGAGAGTGACCTTTGATGGCACTGGCATCTCCGTTTTTGAGCTCAAGCGAGACATAATCAACATGAGCAGACTCGGCGATGGCACTGACTTCGACTTCAACATCTACAACCTCGACACCAATGAAGGTAGGCGACAGTTGAGCCTGTGATACATATCATGAAACTAACCTCACTCAGAATACAACGATGACACTTCCATTATTTCCCGCGGAACCACCGTTCTTGCAAGACGTCTTCCTGCTTCTAAGCCCGGCGCCGGCAGAGCCGCACGCTATGTTTCCGGCAAGATGCCCGTCATGGCGAAGAACCAACATCGCATCGAATCCTCGAGACCCGCCGCCGCGACCAGAACGCCCATGGGCAACGGTGCTCCTCAAGAGATGAACATGAATATGACAGAAGAAGAGAAAATCGCGGCCATGTTTCAAGCTGGAGGCGCCCAATGGGAGCAGCAACAGCAAGAGATGGCTAACCAGAAGGCCGTCCATCGCCCTGGTGGCTTTCAAAAGATAGCAAACGTTCCCGACAAGCCTCTCCCCCCAGGCTACACTTGCCACCGTTGTGGTGAGAAGGGCCACTGGATTCAAGCATGTCCTACCAACAATGACCCCAACTTCGACGGTCGCCCCAAGTTCAGACGTACCACTGGTATCCCACGTTCCTTCCTCAAGGTCGTCGAAAAACCTACTGCGCTCTCGAGCGACGGTACCATCGACGTTTCTCAATTGCCCGCTGGTGTCATGTACACGGCTACTGGAGAATGGGTCGTTGCAAGACCAGATGAGGCTGCGTGGGAACAGTTCCAAGCTAAGGCCAAAGCAGCCGCCGACAAGGCCGATGCTGCCGACACAAACAGTCAGGAGCTGAGCGAGAGAGGTTTGGAATGTCCTATTGACAAACGCATGTTCGTTGATCCAATGAAAACTCCTTGCTGCGGGAAGACATATTGCCGTGATTGTATCGAGAACGCTCTTCTTGAAAATGACTTTGTCTGCCCTGGTTGTTCCTCAGACAACACATTAGTTGACAATCTCGTCCCTGATGAGGAAGCTGTAAACAAGATCAAGGTCTACGAAGAGGACAGAGCCAAGACGAAGCTGGAGAAGGAAAAGGAGAAGTCCGCTACCCCACCACCGACTGAGCAGCAGTCTACCAACGAAGCTGCTGCAATCGACAGAAAGTCAAACTCGCCAAAGCCAGCATCAGTAGACGGAGAAAAGTCCGCTGCCTCGACTCCACAAATTGCCGCGGCCGCCGAGTCAAAGAAGCGACCCGCCGAAGACGAGTTGGAGAATGCTAGAATCCCTACAGGTCCTGCAGCTATGCGCAAGCAGAACAACGCATCTCAACCACCAGCACAGGGAGGCGCCTTCGATCAGAACAACTTCATTCAATCTATGAACGCACTCGCCAGCCAACAGGGAGGCATGCCAGGAATGGGTGGCTTCAACCCAGCCATGGGCATGGGCTTCCCCGGTGGTATGATGGGCATGCCGGGAATGCCGATGAACATGATGGGCATGCCTAACCAGCTGATGATGAACGGAGGGTGGGGCGGCATGAACTTCATGAATGGCATGAATGGTATGAACGGCATGAACGGCATGGGCTTCCAACAACAGCAGCAACAGCAGCAACGGGGAGGAAACATGTACGGAGGCGGCTACATCAACAACAACCAAATGATGGGCCAAAACGGAGGATACGCACAAGGCCAAGGCCAAGGTCAAGGTCAAGGCCAGCAGTGGCAAGGCAACCAGAACTGGAACAACGCAAACAACAACAACAACAACAACAACAACCAGCAACAAGGAGCCGAGGGCGATGATGGCGCCTACATCCGCCGTCCCGTCAACCCGCATCGTCAGCAAGCACGCAACCGCAGACAGCGATCAGTCGACTACCGTGAGATGTGAGCCGATAGCCTGGGGGCACACATGTCGGCAACCTCTCCTTTGTTATCGCATTTTTCCTTTGGACGCCAGAAACATTCAGCTGGTTCCTTTCTATTTTATCATCAAGCGTTGGCGTTGGTTGGCAGTGCACAGAACAGAGGCCATGTTTTTGCCTTGATCATATTGGGAGGAAGGAAAGTTTGGGAGAGTTGGAGGAAAGCCGCAGGCACATTATCAATCCGATATGGGCAGTTGTCCACTGTAAATACCCAACAACAAATTATGAAGACATGTCACAGAACCCTTTCTGTGCCAATGGCCTTGTGACCAAGCAGAAGCCATGACCCTGCAAAAAGCATGTGAAACCACCGTTTGATGTCATTGTTACGGTCTCGAGATGGCGTGACAGGAGGCTTTGGAAGGCCAATCTCGACTGGCGGTCGGGTTGATACGAGAACGTTCTATCCACCCAACATCGAACATGATGAGCTTTAAGAAGTGAGCGCGTGTAGTGAAATGTAATTGGTGACACGGCAGGTGAACGATGAATAGCCGTTAGAGAAGACTATCGGTCCATGGGTTGAGTTTGTGAGTGATAGCGACAGAGATCGTCACGTGAAGCGGGGCTTGGTCCTTCCTCGAAGGGTCCGACGTCGATTCATAAATCCTGTACAGGCCCTGCGCATCTTGCCTCGATCCAACCACAACCAAACCACTCCGTCCACTTTCCACGCACTCGCAACCCTTCGCAAAGACTCTACGTCTCGCCAACTCGTCTCCGACAACCCTTCCAAACCGTACAGCCCCGGCACGCAACCGTGGCATACCCTTTCAATGGCGAATTATTCCAATCAACCCCGTAATAGTAGTAGTAATTACTACCAGGCGACCAAGGAAGTCGCCGCCCGTTCGAACATCCAGGCCAGCGCCTACACCGTTGATGCCGTCGACATGGCCCTGAAGGGCTTCCACTACTCTACCTGCGGGGCAGGCGGTACGTACTTGCATACCCTTCGTCTCTTATTGGTAGAACGGAGGACGGTGGCTAACGTGTGTTGGCACAACAGGAGCGGGGTGGTGGGTTTGAGGTGAGCACGGGAATACCGTCACCGCCGCCGTCTCCGCGCGCGACGCCAGCCAACAGGGCTTCGTCGTCGTCGCCGCAGCGTCCGGGCCTCAAGGCTCGCTCGCGCAGTGGAGGCGCCGCGTATACCATCACGGAAGAATGTGAGAGACTCTTCTGCGAGACACTGGACACCGTTTTTCTT
This sequence comes from Aureobasidium subglaciale EXF-2481, assembly GCF_000721755.1. Classification (NCBI taxonomy): domain Eukaryota; kingdom Fungi; phylum Ascomycota; class Dothideomycetes; order Dothideales; family Saccotheciaceae; genus Aureobasidium; species Aureobasidium subglaciale. The sequence goes on from NW_013566994.1 coordinate 1,080,601, forward strand.
GGTGAGGGAAACACCGTCGCTCAGGACTCGCTTGTGATGGGTGCGCGTTACAACAACAAGACAAGCAACGACAGAAGCGCCCCGCTGCCTTCTCCTTCGCCCTCGGCCGACAGCGCTATCGACATGGCTGTTCCAACCACTGCTGTGCGCGAGTGGGTCGAGATCTGGGAGTATGCTGCTGGACTGCGCTTCCGTGGCTTTGTCTCGGACAAGAATGGGATTAGCACCCTGTTCGTCTTTTTCGATAAGTCGGTCATCGGACCTGATCTTAAGAACGGGTATGTCTAACGCTCCTGTCTTTTTATGCTACAGTTCACTAACCATCGCCGACAGCCTCATGTGCCTTCTCGAGCTGGCCGGTAACGACGACCTTGGTTGCTCCAACCTTGTCGTCTGCCTCGATCGCTCTGCCGACCAAGAAGACCTCAAAGACTTGACCCGTGACCTCGGCTGGGTCGGCTTCGAGCTTACTACCCTCGACCGCTGGTCTAAGGGCGTTGCTTGCACAAGTGACAAGTGGATCTTCCTTGACATGGAAGTCTAAACTATCCTATCCTCCTGAATTGATGCAAACGTGCATCGAAGAATCATGCTTCCCTTTGCGTTTCGTGACCTTTTCAGTCACTGGAGGCGCCCGTTTATTGGTCTGAAGATGCTTTCCTTTTGACGTCGTCTTGCAAGTTTGATCTGCTTTGCTTTGATTTGCTTTGCACGGCACTTCCGTCTCCTATCCTGTTTCCTTGCTTTTAATCCCTCTTGGTACTTGCTACTTCCAGTATCCCAGTTTGTATCATAGGAAACCGTATCTTTTTCCTCCTCACCACTCTGAACTCTTGTGCATGAAAACATGTGAGCGGAGCGTAATCCCCCATATGTGTAGTTTAAGATACTGTCAATCTTGATACATTGTATCCTTATCGTTTTCACTTCGAGAAGAACTCGGGACATGAAAATTGCTATGCTAGTCTCTCGAGACATGAAGTATAGTAAGTCAAGAGGAGGGATCCACAACACCGGTCCGATTATCCGATGTTAGGGTACAGTCATCGAAGCACTCACGACATATGTGGCAGTCGAGTCTGACCACGAGAATTCCACAATGTCCATGGCTCTTGAGTGTTGGCTGTTAAGGAATACGCTTGACAATGTCTTAGCGGCTTCTGATATCATATCTTCGAGGTATGTGCATTTGGATATTGCGAAGCAGTATTGATGATTGATGTATGGTAAAGACAGTTGTCTTCTGAGTCTGATTTACGGCTTATTGTGGGAGCTTATCTAGTAGGTGAGGCGATAGTCTGGTTGCACTTGAGACTCTTTCCTGTGCTTGTGATACCTTTCCTGCTGACGTGCATCATTGAGTCCTTGCCAATCACTATGACTTGCTTCGGGGTTGTAAGATCAGATCATTAAAGGCCAGTTGGTTCGTGATGGATTGTTCAGTCACTGTACCTTCGACATGGGACTCCAAGGATCTCTTGCATGGCGACCGAGAGATTGGAAAGCCCACTGACTGATGGCACCATCTGGCCACTCTGACCACAATCCCTCCACAATCCGTCCATGGCCTCTTGAGTAGCAGGAAAGACCTCCGCTTGCACTTTCGCATTCTGCATGCTGTCTGTCCGCCTCTTCTGCAACTTCTTCACCGCCAAAATGCCAATCATCGTCATCGTCGTTCATGTATTCTTCTGCCCATCTCGACAGCGGGATGGACTCGTGAAGATCCAGGACTCGGCAGTACTCGGGGTCGTTGTCGACGCGGTCTGGTATGATCTCTCGCTGTCGAGCTGACCAATGGCGAACATCTCGATTGTTGAGGTCAATATCAACGTAATACTGCCAGCAATCTCTGCAGCAGTTGATCTTGAGTGTGATGTGACGGAGGTTACTGAGTGTTTTGGTGATAGTGTCTGTTCGTGAGAGCATGGAAAACTAGGACTCGGTCGAAGCCGCGACTTGGGTATAGGTTGTGACGAAAGTCATAGTGATCGTTGCAGTCTAGAGGGAAGCGGTTGATTCTATAGAATGCCGAAGTTGCTTCGAGACGAATTTGCCGACAGGTGTGTAGTAGAACAGGTTTGGATAAGTTCTTGCGCATCTGTGGAGGTCCATTGCTGTAGCAAAGGCTCTGCTCCATGTCCACAAGTAGAGCGGCCTCGTAGATATGCAGACGAATCTCCTTAGGCAAATCAAACAAACGGAACTGCCACTCAGAATCAGCGTTGCGCAGGATGGCGATGTAAGACTTTCTGTTGCAAAGCTTTGGGAACGGAAGACTGCGCTGCTGAAGGCTCGCGGCGAATTCAGCTCTGCTCCAATTAGTGTAAGGACTCATGTTGTCGTCTTAGAGGAGCTGATGTATGTTCCTACACGCAAGCTGGAGCCATTGGACTCCACTCAGTTCGTGGTCTTTGTCGGTGAGATCTACCCAGCCATCCTCATAGCCAGCGTAGGCGCAAGGTGAGATGGATGTTCTGCTCCTGAACTCCCTGACACGAGCCTTGATATAGCCTCTGAACGCCTTGAATCTCTGTTCTTTCGGGTGCATGGGCCGGATACCCCACGCGCGCATGTTCCCAGCACCGACATGGTTGACAAAGAACCTGAGGTAGCTCTCACTGACCCACTTGTGCCTCTCGGAACCACAATTCCAGCGATGGGAATCATCACGTTCGATTTGGAACCGATTGGACTTGTAGAACACTTCCGAGCCCTCTTGACGAATAAGGCGACATGTCTGCAACAAGGCTGGCTTGATTGAGTGGCGACCATCATACATGAGCGGTCTACCACGGTGCTTCATGTCGTGGGTGAGAGCAAACTCGTAGATCATGGTGCGAACCTCGGGAGGCAGGTCAAGGAAGTTTAAGGTGATGACCTCGTCAGCATCGAGCAAGGCCTGGACGAGGTTGGGTTTGGTACGAGAGCGAGGTAAAGGGATGTCTCGCATTTGGAGACGAGCCTTGAGCTCATCATTCTTCAAGGCGAGATAAGGAACGTGGAGGCCTGCACGAACCATTCTGTAAAGTCGCTTGTACATAGAAATGGGACAGGAACTGCGAAAGGTTGCGTAGCGACAAGGACGGAAGAAGCGACTTGCTTTGCACTCGTCGACGAGGGTGCTGTTGAAATACCTCAACGAGCAATCGCGTGCGTAGTTATTAAAGCCGAAGTTTTGTAGCCACAGCCCACAAGGGTCCTCCCACTTGAGAAATAGCAAGTTACTGCGATTGTAAGGATGTTTAGCGAGTTGCTTGCCCTCCATCTGTACAAGGACTTGGAGGATGATGGTCAGTCAATGAAGAAGTGGTTGGAACGAGTAATTCTTACATTCTCGGGTAAGACTCTCTGACAGTAGTAGTGCAAAGGAGGAGCTGTTGTCGTGCAGCCAGGAGGTGAGCGATGGAAGTATGCAAGAGTCGTGTTCACGTAATGAGCAGTGTACCAGCTGGAAGCGTGACTATGAGGACGTGACGACGCTTATTAGTGCTTTGCGATGATTATATAGCTGACCGTAGCTCAGGCGTGGGGATCCAAAAGGACCTGGGGCCACAGATACGGGGTAGCGGTTTCGTGGCTCGGCAGCGCTGACTTCGTTGTTCGTGGCAACGATGCGGTTGCTATTCGTGATTTCTAGTTGTTGGACTACATCCAAAGCCTCCTACTCATAGAAGATCTTGCCCTCCATGACACTCACTGACTTTCCAGAGAGTATGATGGTCTGTATCTCACCCCCCTTGACCTCGACTTCCACACCGATCTCGCTTGGTCTTCCAATCTCGACAGCCTGCAAGATGTCGAACTTGACCTTGCCATCCTGGATGCCCTCCTTGAGGACCAAGTACGCCGTGAGGGCGCAGCATGCACTGCCAGTTGCCGGGTCCTCGAAGCTACCCTCGATCATTCTCGTTCTCAATCTTCTGACGCCATCGCCTTGATCAGGCATCTGGACGAAGAACTTGCCGAAGCACGGTCCGACGTCCCAGTCCTCATCGAGGGAGAAGTTGATCTCTGTACCGGGCAAGACGACGGCAGCCAACTCCTCCAAACTCTTGAGCTCGACGAGGGCAAAGTTCATGCCCTTGACGGGGCTCACGACATCGGTCTTCAACTCGGCAGATTGGTAGAACGGCTTGAGACCAGATTGCCACTCCAGCATACGAGCAGAAGACAAATCGGTGGAAGAATGGACATGCGTGTTGTGAGGAATAGAAGCCTTAGCCACACCATCCACAAAGTCAAGCTCGATGATACCAGCCTTGACCTTGAATCTGCCCTTGGTCTTCCCAGTCTGTCCCAAGATATGGCAAGCAGTTCCAATAGTTGGATGTCCAGCAAAAGGAAGCTCAGTCTTTACTGTAAAAATATCGAGCGGCCACTCGGGCACCTCGCTACCTTCATTCGAGCACGGATGAAGGAAGGTTGTCTCCGATAAGTTGAACTCGACGGCAATGGTTTGCTTTTGCTCCTGAGTGAGGGTGACGCCCTTGGGGACTTGACAGACAGCTAATGGATTGCCAGCGAACTTCCTGGTCGTGAAGACGTCCAGAGTAGTGAAATTTAAGCTTGCCATCTTGAACTGCGACACTGAATTGGGTGGGCGATAGTCAAGAGAAGCTTTGTTGTCTTGTCTAGGCTAACGAGTGAACGGGTAAATCGAGGAGACTGCAAAGGTCGGTGACTCGAAGGATGAATGCAGAGGTCGAAGCAAAGCCGATACTTGACGACTGGGAAATGACAAGATGATTGTACTTCTCGAGTAATACTTATATTTGATCACTGTCGAGCGTGTTGATCACCGGTATGAGTCGATGCTGAAGTTGCCGCCGGTACCGGTTGTAGTAGGGCGTCGGTAGGACTAACGTTTGTCCGCCGGATGATAGAGCACCGCCCGGGTGCCTCTGGCGACAGCTTCTACACCAATGTCATTTCTCGCGTATATCAACTGCACAGTAGATGAATCGCGCGACAATTCGTTACCAGACTTTTGGTCTACTTTTGCGGCTTGATGCAGCTAGCGCAATAACACCAACTGGGCAACAGACAACTGCCGTCTGTCACTCTCCCTGACTCTCGAGGATACCGGTAATCGTGATTCAACGTCTGGAGATCTACTTGTTCAAGAATGAATTGCCGTGGAGGAAAGACCACGCAAGGAATTGGCAAATGCGACAAAGCTAAAAATGGACTTGTCACCATGACCCCTGACCGAGTCATTGCCATGAGATTGCCCGACACACGAAACGATAGTCGACTAGACTGCATGAACACATCAAGGGGAAAGTAAAAAAAGTCACGAAGAAGGGTCTGGAAGCAGGCACAGTTTTTATACCATGATTGCAGAAAAACAAAATGTGGGACTCTTTTCCCACCCAATTCATCAATCCATGTATCAGAACAACAGTAAAAAGTGGCATCGCCGACCACTAAGACAAGAAAAGCAGAGACGCCCAGGGTTTTAACTCCATCTCTCCAGATGCCAGAAACACTTTTGGGTCCCCTTTTCCGAAAATGCTAGCCTCCCCAATTTTCCGGTCCCTCCTTTTCAAGTCGCGGGAACGCCGTGATGAGAACATGAGTAGTATAACAAAAAGAGAAAGAAAACAGTGATGCGTAGTGATCAACAATGGTCGATGACATGTGTGCCTTGTGCAAGATGTAGGCATTGACGCAAGAATTTGTACAATTGCAGGAGGGGTATAATTGGAAACAAAAGAAGCATGGGTCGCAGATACTGGCGGTTGAGGTCGTGATGGTCGTTACTGAATGATGTGGTTTTGTATGTGTAGAGCAGGATAAAGACGGCGGACCTCAAGGTCTTTGCTGCTTTGCTGCATTGGCCTCATAGATGAGACGTTGTCGCTTCATCTCATCAGCGTCGAAGTGGGGGACGTCGCTGCGGTAACCACTGCTAGCCAGCGAGGTCGAGCTTGAGTTGGCCGAACGAAGGCCGCCGAGGTTGCTGAAACTGCGGATCTTGCGTAGACTCTTGGATGATCTGTCAGGTGTGGCTGCCTCGACCTCCGGGAAGGAAGGCGTAGGTGTAGGAGCAGATGGCTTGATCATCTCGTCGACATCAGTCCTTGAGAAGCCCAGGTGCTTCATGTCACGAGCGAACTTCATTAGACCCGATGACTTGAGGATACCAGACGATGACTTGCGACGCATTTCATTGACCGGCGCGTCCTCGGAGAAGGAACTCTTGCTGCTCTTGCTGCTGCTAGAGGAAGGGCGGCGGGTTTCGGAGTCAGGGAAACTGATACCTGAGTCGACCTTGCGGCCCTTGCGCTTGGTCTCGGCAGAGTCGACGATAGAATCGGTGTCGGTGTAAAGAATCTCCTGGCATTCAGAGATCAGACTGTTGGCAACCTGCAGGTACATGTCGAGGGTGTTGCGAGTCGAGGCCCAGCCATTCTCGTCGGTAGGCTTCTTGCCTTGTTGGATTAGGTTGACCAAGACTGAGGGACCGCTCTTCTCGACAGCTTGGATGTACTTGAAGAAAGTGTCGCGTTGCTTCTTCAGGATGCCAGGGGTGAGTTTAGAAGTGGGCCGGCTAGAGACGATGGGAGGGTATAGGGTGTTGAGCATGGCGACACAGTTGTGCTTGTTGAAGGGAGTCAAAGAAAGCTCGTTGATGAGAACCCAGCGACGGAGGGCGACATAGAGCTGTGTGTATAGAGCCTCAATCTTGCGTTCCTTCTCTTCAAGCGTGCGAAACCACGAGAGGACGCCGGGGTAGCGTTTGGATAACTCCTCCTCCGCGGCACCGATAGTGTCGCGGCTGATGCCCAGACACTCCAAGGCGGCACCGACTTCTCTGCGTCTTCTGGTCTCGAGGTCCTTGAGGTAGTCGAGGCCGGTCAATGATTGAGGGAAGTCGACGAAGCGAAGATCGGACGAGAAGGCTTTGCGCAAGAAGGCAGTGATGAATGAAGGTGGTAGCGAGGTGGGCTGCGAGGGAAGGCTAGCCATCTGAGCCATCAGGTTTGTCGTCAATGATTCCTCGGCAGTGTCGTTGCGGAAGGGGAAGTTTGGCGAAGTTGGCGAATCGCCGGCACGCGAGTCGATTGAGTTCTCGCGCGTACGTGAGTGGGAGAAAGAGTGACCAGCACGTGTTGCAGGCGTCGAGTTGATGGTGTACATGGTGCGCAGAGGGAGCTCGTAGGTGGCAGGGTCATTGAGGATGTGCTCCAGGATGAGTGCATAAGTGTGTTGATCCACAGAATTGGCACGTGAGTGCGACGCGTTGTCCATAGTGTTCATGTCTGGGGATGCTAGTACTCGAGCGAGTTGTGAGATGCGAGGAGTTTCTGCTTTGTACGATGGGGTGGTGGGATAAATTGTTGCTATGTCATCAGACAGGAAGGCTCCAAACGCTTTCCGAGAGAGAGACGCGGCGGTTTGTCTGGACCTTTTATGAAACAACCAAGCAAACGCCCCTTCTTACTTCAGGGCAAGTGGTGAGACTGAAGTCGAAGAGAAGATAGGATGGTTGGATGTGTTTCGAAGAGAAACCGGCACGGCCGATTGAGTAGAGACAGAATGGTTTGAAAGAGTGTTTGGCTATGTATCCAGCACGCGACAGAAAAGGAAAAGGTTATCGAAGTTTGTTTGCAAAGGGCAAGAACGAACAAACAGAAAACCAATGTCGTCGAGGTAGGATGTGGCGAGTGTTTTGATGCCTCTCTCGGGCCATCGAGTAGGTACCTCTCGCTACTCTTTATTGTTATCCACAGTCATCACACAGCTTGAGAGCAGAGCATGGGGCATGGGGAGGCAGGGCCATCTCGCTCTGCAAATCGAACCCAAGCTTCGTGGCCCGAAGCTTTGTGCACCGAACGGCAGGCGCTGCTCTCAAATTGGACCCGGCTTATGGAGACTCGACGACCACAGACACCATGCTCCGCCATGGTCCCTTGTTCCGCATCGTGTACCTGTCCAAGTCATGGCGCCACGCTGCCGCTAATGTAGGACCACTCTTGCCGCTTGCTGCCTCCTGCAAGCCCTCAGCCAGAGTATTGCGGCGCCTTCTCTTCGACTCTTGTCAGACTCTCAAACCGACTTATTCCATCATGCAGGTCTCCGCTAGACCGTTGACCCTAAACCTTCTTTCTCGTGCAACGTCGACGGCACTCGGAAGCTGAAGAGAACGCTTTGGACACTTGTGCCGTATGTATTGTTTCGACAGCTCTTCCCTCCTTCTCGCTGCCGATACATCGGTGCTCCGTGTTGCTTGTGGAGTGATAGATCCAGCACCTGCCGATTCTCCGGCGCCTTACGTGCTCAAGCCGATCTGGATTCTCCTTCTCCTAGATCTCTGTGAATCAAGAGACATCGAGACTCGGCCACTTCGAGCGAGTTCCACTGCACAATTTGGAGTCGATGCCGAATGCACGGGCCTGACGCCCACATGTACCCTGCGAGCTGTGACGAACAGGAAAACGAGCCGGCCGTGCTGGCTTTTCGTTGGTGCTACTCCGAAATCCACCGGCTTGTGCTTGTACTCTGAGGTGCAAGACGCATCACTAGTCAAGGTCAAGATCAGAGCAGACAGGTGTCAGCGAATGTGGACTCGCAATTTCAAACGATCCTGTGTAGACCGTGGGGCCTAACTGCCGTGCTCAACCAGGGCTTCATACCGTGACTCTTCGTTCAGATAAGGCCGCCTACGTGCGTACAGTCAACAATGTCAATGCCAGGACAACGAACATCGAGTCAATCGCGGACGAGAAGGGAGTGCACAAAATCGAGCACTGAACCTTCTTTGTGGTTCTGAGCTCTCGATCTCGATAGTCGTCGTGTCTTGCTTGTCTGACGAGATTGATTCTCCATGCCACTACAGTAGCCAACCGGACAAATAGCAATTTATGGCGCGGACTGGGCCACGACAGCCGACAAGCGCCATCCGCCCCAGAGCTCTGGGAAACGCCTCTTCGAATCAGCGACACGCCGACGACGAGCAGACAGACGCAGACATTATTCTCTGTCCGCGCGCTGCGGAAGCATCATCAACAGCAGACATGCACGCCTAGTGGTTACACGTCAGGCAATATTGGGCTGTAGCGAGAGTTTCCCCGAATCCCAACGCAGCTCGGCCTATTGAACAGCTACAGCAAGCAAGTAGGCCCATCGATTTGCTGTTTTGGTCGCATCGAGTGAAGATCCCCATATTTGTCGCTTCGTCAACCTGTCTTGCTTGCCGCATCGTGCCTCTTATTGCTCGTTTACTCCCGTGCTTGGGGCGGCTGCGCCATATCAAGTTTCCGCACTTTCGAGGTTCGGTTGACCGTGGCTTTTTGTGGCAGCGGGTTGTGATTGAGCTCCCCTCCACAAAGTAAGAGGGAAAGGAACGCCATGAGGGTCGGATAATGTGGTCTTTGACGAACGCCTCCAACAAACACAGAGGGTCTTGATCCTTCTCGCCAGGCTCATGGCGTTCATGTGTTTGTCTGGCCAGCCGAACGTGCACATGTAAATACCGTTCCTCCAAACGAGATTCTTGAAACCACTTATGAGCCAATGATAGTGGACGGAGCTGAAGTGGAGGCTCAAGGGTAGTTCAGCACATGCAAAACCGTTATCGAAGCTCATGCTGAGTAACCCATGCGGACCCGTTTCTGTTGGCACATCGTAGAAGGACCGTTTTATGCAAGATTCAAAGATGTACAGCTTCCGCCCAACGTCGAGATCTCGAGGCAGCTGAAATGCTCAACATCATGCAGCAATGAGCGCATCAACCAGAGAACCTCCAATGTATCGTGTACAACAAACAAGAGCTGTTGAAGACTGATGGGAAAAGTATGTTTCACACCACATGGTGTACAGTTATGATCAGCTCTTGCGATCTTCAGGCACGTCAGAGCCAATGTCACACTAACTCGAGTTTGTCCTTCCCAATCACCCAGATTCCTGGATAAACCTTGTGCCCTCTACATTGTACAATTGTACCTTCCGTACCTGCATCATCACACCCATGTCAGGTAATCTGTTTTACTTCCACACCAAACCTCACCCATCCAAAGTATGAACATGATTTTCTCCAACTTTAGTTTCGCGACGACAGCCGGAAGATCTCAATGATTCGCACGACCGGATAACGAATTGATTGCACTGATTGCGTTCTTTACTTTGACAGGCACGCCGTCTCTGGCCCGAGGCAGCGGCATAGGGAAGGGAACCATAGACGGCGGCGCTTCCGGATGTGCGTCAAAAGCAAGAAAGTCAAATCTAGCACAAAGACACAACTCATCGATCACTGCGATCACGTCCCTGACATTGCCATGGCTGTCAAACACATATTGCGTATAGATGAAAATATTGGCCTGCTTTCTCTACCTATGTCTCTCCCCTGCTCCGGAAAAGATTAGATATAGTGCTGTTTTCTTTTGGTTCCCGCTGCCCTTGCTTGACTCGAATTACCCTGCCCTCTTTTGCCTGACTCCTTCTCTCCAGTCTTTCAGTCTCCATCATGTCTCACATCCCACACCAAGGGAATCCACAAACCCCATCAAGGCCCATCACCACCCATCGGATGCCCAATATATGCCTTCTCGATATTAACAATCATGTAGTTTGTTGAGGGGAAAGCCCAAGCAGGATTTTTTGCGGGATTTACTCTCCCTCACCTTTTCCTGCGGCCGTGTTGACTCGTGAAAGAGGGCCCCTTCTGCTTGCGTATGCTGAGAAAAAGACACGCAACAGGAGGCGAAGGATCACGAGTACGGAGTTACGGAGCGAGAGTGCATGGATATTAAAGATATGTAGAAGGGAGAAAATATATTACACGAGGAGGAGTTGCTCGGAGCACGCCTGTTTTTTTCTTTCATGCCGTTGGCTGCTCTATTGATATCAAGAGAGTCATGTGTGATACGGAGATGTGATGGAGGGTTTGAGTACGTCGAGGTTTTGACACATGTCTTGTTGCCTCTTGAGGTGCTCTTGCAGTGATGGGAGATTTCTCGAGTTGTGCATTGGACATTTCATCCTTTGAGCATCGTGCAGGTGCAGGGAAACAGCACATTGAAGATCAGAAGCTTCTACTCCACTTCTTTTTAACTCCATTACTATTTATGTTTAACGAGCACACCGACGGGGGAATAGTTCTACCAATCGACTTTTACCTGAACGTCCAAGATTCGAAGAAAAGAGAACAAACTCCACCCTTTGCAACAATAAAAGACCACAGACACAGCGGGTCAATAGCTACTTTCGCTCGGTGACCGAGTTTAACGGCACAAAGAAAACCTCCCAATGCACTTACACAATCTCTATACTCATACCATCGCTACTGTAAGCGATGTATGCACACCCAAACGAACGGCTCAGCACAGCCAAAGAAGAGCCGTTTCGTGCAAGTCGAAAAGGTTCATGAGGAAAAAGCCATGTTCACGTTCAGCCGGGTCCCCCTCCCCAGCAAAACCTATCTGTTTTGTGTTGACTTGTTTTTATTCTCCTCTGCTCCCCGTAGAGTAGTTCGGGCCAAAACATCTGTCCAGTAGGTGGGAAGCTGAAATGTCGTCAAAGACCCAAGAAAAAAAAACCGAGCAGGAACTAGATCAGGGAAATGCAGGGGAGTTGGGTTTTGGCAAGTGGCGCTTGCGTGTGCTGTATGCAGCCAGCTAAGTGGTTTCTTTTCTTTCATGCAAGGGTGATTTCAACCAAACAGGTTTTTTTTCTTTCTCTCTCTCTTTCTGCTTGCATGAGCAGTCGAAGAATTAATTATTCTGCCATGTTCATAAGAGGAGACGAGGCATTTAGTTGCCATCACAATGATGCTGTCCACTTCTCCACTATGAGGGGCTGCTGGAAAGCTATCAGATCAGGCTAGGCAAGTGTACTTTGTACAATCTAGGCGAAGGATATATATCACCATCGACGATTGGAAAACACAATCCGCACCGAATTATAGGGAGAAAAAAAAGACCGTCAGACCGGACGAACTCCCCTACGAAAGCGGGAACAGCTTGTCGACCCGCTCACACAAATGGCCTTTACCGAACCAGACACTCCGTCCATGTGCCTAAATCATGTTTTTCCTACTTCAACAAAGCCTCTTGAGCGGCAAGCGCCATGTCCCTCGCATTGGTAATCTCCCATTCAAACTCTTTGAGTGCGCGTAACTCGCTTCCAACAAATAATCCTCCCATCAAGCCATCGATAACGCCGGCCGAGAGACCGAGTGTACCCAGGAGCATGAGCAAGAATGCTACAAAGTTGCGTGGGGACCACCAGACGGCGATCAAACAGCCGATTGCTATGACTAGCTCGAGGCCAAAGTGGTAAAGACGATATCTTCGTTGTTTGCGCTCGCGGAGTTCGTATTTGTGGACCATGGCGAGGATTTGATCGTAGGTTTCCAGAGGCAAGAAGGTTGTCGATTGTGGGAGTGTGTTTGTGGGGTGTGATGAGCGAACAAGGGTTGTTTCGACGGAAAAGTGGTCGGAGAGGGAGCAGAGGAGTGTTGGGTGTCGTTCTGTTGCTCCTACGTTGACGCTCTTGACGCTCCATTGTGCTGCTGGGCCATCGGCGTCGCCGCCGAAGAAGATGTAGTCTAAACGCTTGGCTCGAGGATCTGGTTGTGAGCCATCAATGTAGGTGTCTTCTCCCTTGTTCAGCAGCTTCTTCTTGTCGACCTTGTTCCAACGCCATGTATTGTACCTGTGGTCACAGGTGGTTCCGTGCTCTTGCAGACATTCTTCTGATGAGGGGACTGGTCTGCCCCTCGCCTTCTCGGCCTCGTGTATAGCAGCTCCAATTGCAGAGTCGGGGTGCAATATTCGCCAAACATCCTTGACGGGTGAATGGGCTTCGATCAACCGGTGTGCCAGTGAAAGAGGAATCATGTTGAAGTCACCCAGACCGATGACAAGATGACCACGTTCGGCAGCACCACGCATGAGTTTCGCAATCTCCCATGCTTGGGCGGTACGGTGGCAGATGTAGGAATCGTTCGGTTCAGCCTCGTAAGGCGCGTGCAGATGTGTGGTAAAGACTTCGACGACGTCTTTCTTGCCAGGACCTAGTCGGATGCGGGCGCAAGCTACACCTTTGCCGACATACCAGTCGCCACGATAGAAGGCAGCGGGGCGGCCATTGAGAGGGTATCTGAGCATGGTACTCTCTTCAATGGGCCATTTGGACAGGATGGCCAGACCACCGCCGAAGATGCCGCTCCAGTAGAACTTGCCATACGGCAGGAAATGTCTCGTTCGCTCACGGATAGCGAGATAATCTTTCTGAGTCCAGCATTCTTGTAGACCGACGATTTCCGGGGCGGGCGATAGTTTGGCGAGGTGGTTGCCGATCTCTACCAGGCGTTCATGGCGGAGCTTCGAGATGAATTTGAGGCCCCAGCAGTTGAGGGTCAGGACGCGTATCGAGCTCGGCAGCTCCAGTGTCTGGCGTGAAGAGTCCATGTCGGATGTTGTGGGATTGGTGGGAGGGAGATTGTCAGGAGGGGAATTGGTGGAGGCAGCATTTCTGATGTCATTTCGAGACGCTTTTCTGGAAACGCTTCCAAACATTCGCATGTGAAAGTCCAAATCCATCAACATTGTCGTCGCATCGCGTCGCATCCATTCCCATCGACTTCCCAGTGACCGATCTCTCCACTACACACAGCATGAGCATTGCCGACCAGGTACAAGACCTGATGGAGGATGTCATGGGCCCAGAACAGTCTCCAAAGCGTCGTCGAACAGAGTCAAATTCACCATCATCCTTCGAGGCCCATCACCAGAGTCTCAATCGCGACATCGAGAACGATTACAATGGATACGCCTACGAAGAAGACTCGGAACCAGTCACAAGCAATGAGCAGACTCCTCGAGAAAGAGACCAGCGGACGGACAACTCTCGACCATTTGGCGTCCAATACAAACCCTACATGACTCTGAGAGGACACAAGAAAGGCGTTGCCGCCGTGAGATTCTCGCCGAATGGCAAATGGATAGCTAGTTGCTGTGAGCCATGCCACCCTTTCACAATCTCCAGCCAGCCTGACTGACTCGAATCTCAGCCGCCGACCGTACAATCAAAGTATGGAATGCTCAAACCGGAACTCTAGTCCACACACTGGAAGGTCATATTGGTGGAGTCTCGACCATCTCTTGGGCCCCCGACTCCACTGTCCTTGCATCAGGTTCAGACGACAAATGCATCAGACTCTGGGACGTCAGGACGGTACGATAAGCTACCGACAGTGGGAGATCAAGGCTGATGAGACGACCAGGGACAATGCATGCCGACACCTCTGACCGGCCACCACAACTACGTATACAGCATCGCTTTCTCGCCCAAGGGTAACATGCTTGTCAGCGCTTCATACGATGAAGCAGTGTTTTTGTGGGACGTCCGCACAGCACGAGTGATGAGATCGCTACCAGCACATTCAGATCCAGTATCTGGAGTCGACTTTGTACGAGACGGGACACTGGTGGCATCTTGCTCGAGCGATGGTCTCATGTAAGTTTGCACAAGATAGCACTAGATGGAGACATGGCTAACACGGTGGATTAGTCGATTATGGGATGCCAACACTGGACAATGTCTAAAGACGCTCGTACACGAAGATAATGCGCCAGTCACGTCAGTCCGATTCTCGCCGAACGGCAAGTTTGTGCTTGCAGCAACTCTAGACTCAAGCTTGCGGCTATGGAACTATGTTGAGGGACGTTGCATAAAGACATATCAAGGGCACAAAAACCAGAAGTACAGCATCAATGCGTGTTTTGGTACGTATGTAAAGGAGGACGAGGATGAAGAGGAAGCGGCGTTCGCCATATGTGGTGACGAGGACGGCAAGGCGGTGCTTTGGGATGTCAACACGAAAAAGGTGCTGCAGGTCTTGACTGGACATGATGATGTGGTCCTTGGAGTCGATAGCAGCCCAGACAGCCTGATGGTGGCGACGTGTAGCCTGGACGGAAGCATCAGGGTGTGGAAGAATGGCGTGGATCAATAAAGACTGCCCAAAGTAGGCCATGTCCACTGAGCTGGTGAAGGAAGGTCTTGTACAAGTGAGGGCGAAAGCAGAAGGGTGAAGCTCGGACCGCGTGGGTTTGGCTCCATCGTCATCGGCTCGCATGTGCTTCTACCATGCCTAAACTCCACCAGCCTCAGGCAACAAATCAATCACCACAACATGGCCGAACTCCTGACCAGATTACTGTCGGACCCGCTGGTAGACAACAATGGTGATCGCCTGAGAGATGTTAGAGGCGATGAAAGCGTGCGCAAGCTGGTCAAGTACATGCGATCACTCAAGGCTCAAGACGTGCCGCTTCAAGTCCAAGGGAAGCCGCTGGTAGAGGTGACTTGCCCCTCAATCACGATTGCGACAGGAGACTGACTTGATACGATAGCTCCTGGATCCCAGCCGCAATACGATCGGCTACCTAGCAGTGCTTCTCGCCTACGCTCAACAAGCAGTGCTGGCGCAACAGGTGGCGCTGGTCACCACCTTCCTCTCACGATTCGATCCTGTCCAAGCCCGTTATGTCGGTCCAGAGATGCAGCAACTGCTCATATGGCTGACCAAATACTATGACCACTCCAAAGACGTGAGCCTACAACTTCAATCCTGGTGTGCTTGACTGACGCAAGGCTGCCAGCCATCCGTCATTCCCTACATCGCAACCGCCATCCTCCGTCTAGATCCAGAGTCTAGTACCCTCACCTCGACTCACCTCCTCCTATTGCGACTATGTCTTGCTGCCGGTCTTCCCCGCCAGGCTTTGCGTGTGCTCGACAAGGACATCTACAACCTACCCATGGACCCACAAAAGGGTGTTGACGAACGTTTCGCATGCGCCGACCATGATCTCAGTGCCACCTACATCACAAAAGCCTCAAACATTTCAGCAACTCTTACAGCTCCCGACGTCCATGAATACTACTTGCTTGGCGCCTATGCCTACATTGGCTTACGCCGCTATAACCGCGCTCGTCTCTTCCTCGAACTGGTCCTTGGTTCGCCCTCACAGAACGTCGCGACCCCTCTGATGGTCGAGGCTTACAAGAAGTCGATCCTCGTCAGCCTGCTATCTACTGGTTCTCTCTCCTTTACCAAGGGTTTGATCAACCCGCAGATGATCAAGACTTACTCAAGTCTGTCCAAGCCGTACGAAGTTCTCGCAGATGTCTTCAAGAAGCGTGACGTTCTGCGTTTGGATGCTGAGATTGCTATGGCCACCGCTGTTTGGGACGAGGTAAGATTGCTCTTAGCTGATCTCTAACACATCGCTGACCCTTCTCAGGACGGCAACACGGCCATTGTCAACCAAGTAGCCGACTCACTGCGTCGATACCGTGTCATCGACTTGCAGAAGACCTACGCTGCTCTTCCCATCGAAGGTATCGCTCTCCATCTCAATCTGACCCCAGGAGCCACCACAACACTGCTCAGTACCATGATCCGTGACGGCCACCTTCACGCCTTGCTTCCTCCACTCATTGCTGGTACCGACACCAAACCCGTCCTTCGCTTCCTCTCGCAAAATCCCAATCAGCCTGCAGTCGATCACGATGCTTTGTTGAAGGACAAGTCCGTTCACATCGAGCAGCTCGCCAAGCATGTCCGCGAAGCCGATCGTAGACTTGCCATCCAAAAAGAATATGTCGACTTTACTCGTAGAAACAAGCGCGCCGAAACTGCTGGTGCTCAGGGCTACGAGGACCCGATGGATGTCTGGGACGCGCCTGAGGATGGTGATCAGGATGAAGATATGATGGGCGACCTCTGATCGCAAAGCACAAATGACTGCATCGAACGGGGGCAGCGGACTTGATATTTCACGACACGACTGCATACGAGATGGCGTTTACTCTTGAGGCAAGGAACCCTCAATTCCTTTTTCCTGTTTCCTTTCTACACATGGTTAGATGAGCAGAGCTCAAATATTACCGACTGCGGTGCACTGGGAGCTGGACATGAGCGAGTCCGCTCTCAGGAACAGACATGATACATAGCTACAATGATCAAAACTACATGATCCATGCACTTGTTGACTACGTGCACCTGAGTCCATGCAACTTGACGTAAGTGGACTACGAACCCATCGACGTCTGGCCACTGCCTTGGATGACAAGACACGAGTATACACTGTACACAAGATGTGAAGAGGGAAGAAAATGTGTTCATTACTAACATCACCACCAAAAAAAAACGCCAGAACAAGACAGCCTCCCTTGCCAATTCTCCTAGAAGCTCAAATCACAAAAAAAGAGGTCAAACACTTAGATAGGACCCCCCCCCCCCCCCCCAAATCTCTACCTCTTCCTCGCCTTGACAGCCTCTTCCATCTTCCTAACCATCGTCTTCAACCCCACCCCTCTATCACAATTCGTCACCAGCCACCCCTCCATCCTCTCCCTCAACCCCTTCAACCCTTTACACAACGGCATCACCCCTCCCTCCTCTTGCCCCACAAACATGGTAGGATTCAACAGCATTTCAAACGCACTGGCCCAAATCTCCTGCTGCCAATACCTCTTCAAGCCCTCTTTGATTTTGTAATGTTTGGTTGCTCCTGCACCTACTCCTGCACCCTTTTCGGCAATGGTGGACATGTATTTGCCAAAGAGCAGGGAATGGAGTAATCCTGCCAAGCCGTGGTAATCGACTTGATAGGTCCAAGGGCGAAGTTCGCGCATTTCTGCACAATCTGCAGAGGAAGTTTCCCAATCTGCTACGAATTGTACACCTGGGGAAAATACCTTCATGTCTATGCCACGGCCAAAGTCAATCAGAGAGATTCCTTTGGACTTCCAACCAGAAGAGCCAGAGGGGTCGTAGGTGGATGACCACGAGGAGGTATCGTCTAGACGGACTAGAACGTTGTCACCCTTCAAGTCGCCGTGGATGAGTTGTTTGCTATGCAGGGCTTCTACTGTTCTCATCAATTCGACGGCGAAGAACATGGCGAGTGCTTCGTCTAGGGTGCCTCCTGCTTCTGCACGTGCGACATTGATCAAGTCGAGAAGAGTGCCTTGGCCGCGGAAATCTTCAATCAAAAAGCCTTCGTCGCGGAAAATGTGCATTTCGTAGGCGTGGATGACGGATTCTGTTGCGCGGGAGACGCCGAGGCGACGGTGGACTTGACGTAACATGTAGAACTCCCAGGCCGATGGTGGATCTTCCATCTTCAGAGCTTCGAGGGCATGGCGTTGGGTTGCTGAGAAAGCACCTTGGCCCATTACTGAGGCGTTCTCGTCATTGTTGTTGTTGTTGTTGTTGTTGTTGTCATCTGAGGTTGAAGAAGGGTTGCTGTTCTCGATCAAGTAGACAGGGGCAAACGCTCCGGCACCCAGTTCACGTTTCAGGGTGTATGTGCTTGATGAGTCCGGGAGATTGAGGGTCGGTGCGGGAGGTAGAGACGCGCTGCTCTTCTCTGTCGCCGTCTTGCCTTTTCCAACTGCTTTCGAGAATTTGCGAATCTCTGGTGTCTGTGCATGTTGGACGTCCTTGTGCTCGTAATAGCCTTCGTAAGAGCTCAAAGGTGGGTGAATTTGCGACAGGATGATTTGACGAAGTTCCGGATCCACAGGGTTAATTTGAGGGTCCTTGATGATTGGACCTTTGTGGGTTGGCTCTACCGTTGTAGCCGGACGAAGAGCAAGTGGTTTTGGCTTGGATGATACGTCTTGGTTCAAGGATACTATGCCTTTTGTCGTCTTTGTGCGGATGGGTTGCAGGATCTTGCGCTTGTTTTCCAGGTCGGCCCCACTGAGGACTTGAAATGGGCTGCTCATGAGACTGTCCTCGTCCTCATCTTCCTCTTCCTCTTCCTCTTCAATATCGGCAGTGTTGTGATTTTGTCTAGATGGTGTCTTGGATATGAAGCCTTTTTCCAGCTCTGCACGTATGGTCGCCGCACCGATGGAGGACTCGGTATGCTCAACAATAGGCGTCATGAAAGGAAGGCGATTCTGAGCCATGAGAACAGGATCCCGGTACTGCGATCTGACAGGTTCATAACCTTCAGGTGGTATCGGCACGTATCTCATCTTCGACTCTCCGTCCTCTCCATCAAACGGCGCGGAAATCTCTTCTATCGGTGTTGACAAGTCGTCTCCATCCTTGGAGTGTGCAGAGGTGACGGCAGTTTCAGTTACAGGTTTGCTGTCATCATAGTCAGACCAAGCGCTGACATTGGTCTTGTCGTCCTCGTCACCTTCTTGATCTTCAGTGTCTTGTGTTGTGTCTTCCTGAGATGATTGTTGAGAGGCCAGAATCTCTCGTCGCGTCTCATCACCATAATCGCTTCCAGCTCCTGAAACATGGCCAGTGGTGGTGTCTTCGCCATCACTACTGTAATCGGCATCGCTGTCGTCGTCGCTATCATCCTCAGTTTCTGACTCCTCGGCCTCGTCTTCTTGAGCAGTTTCAACAGGTTGACTGAAAATACCATAAATCTCATCCATAGCCTCGCGGGTGTTGATGGTCATTGTAGGTTCAGCAACTCTTTTTTTCCGTAACTTCTTGCCGGATGGTGAGTCCAGGTTCAGCTTGATGGTTTGTGTCTCTTTTTGTACATGTTCAACATCCATGACCTTGATCTTGCGTGTTCGGTTGGCACGTTCCTCACGTCGCATTTTTTTCGCAAGTTCGACATCAGCCTTGGAGGGAGGTCTGTTTTCGTCGTTCTCATCCTTGATGGGTACGACTTTGAGGGATGTGTCGATGGTAAGAGGTGAAGATTGTGCGGGCGATTTCTTGTTCTCCGAGTCGTCCTGGAAGATTTGGAATCCGCGTTGACTTGTCGGTCGTTCTTGTTCAGGTTGCTTTTCGGCAGGTGGCGTGTCGCTGAAGATGGCAAATCCACGTTTTTGCTCCTGTGGCTGCGGTTGTTGTTTGTTCGAGGCGTTGTCCTGTGCATGGTCAACGGGTCGTGTCTGTCTACGCTCAGCAGCCCAATCGCGATGCAGCCAGCCACGATGCCTGGCTCTCAGTTCCTCGAAACAGAACTCGACGGATGGGTTACTCGGATCTGGATAGACGGCTTCAAGATTCACAAAGACACATTCAGGTCTGCCCGTCTTCATATTAATGACTCGTTGAGAAGCATGTTTACTTGATTCGTATGCATGTCGTACAGTAGAAGATGACTGGAATACACAAAAACGTCACCAGCCCGTTAGTCCTGCATTCGTGAATATGTGGAACATCAATTGAGGATTGGAGATGGAAAGCTTACCCTGAAAATGGCCATCTTCTGCACGCCTGTGTTTGTCTTTCCCGTCTTCAACGTCTCTCCTGCCATTGGCTTAGGTGCAATGGCG
Organism: Aureobasidium subglaciale EXF-2481; assembly: GCF_000721755.1. Lineage (NCBI taxonomy): Eukaryota > Fungi > Ascomycota > Dothideomycetes > Dothideales > Saccotheciaceae > Aureobasidium > Aureobasidium subglaciale. Next base: position 1,100,884 of record NW_013566994.1, read on the forward strand.
TTCTCCTTCTTTCTGCTCTGGATTGACTCGATGTTGTCCCATCCATTCTTCTCGCCAGGTGTACCGAAAGCGCTCTGATCTTGCGGCGAGTCGTCGGCGAAGACGGCCATCTTTCCAGCCTTTGATTTCTTGGTCGCGGCAGGCTTGGATGCTTGTTGTGGAGTAGACGCAGCTAGAGCAGCAGCAAAAGGGTCAATCTTTGCGCCCAAAACGGCACGGGCGACTGGAAGAGCAGGACTTGATGGCTCTGGAATATCCTGAGGACGAGCAGCGTTGCGTTGGTCGAATTCGTTGAACTTTCTTGTCAAACGAGCGACCGGTGTGGCACCCTTCTCAATGCCCATGTTGTAGACCTCTTCCGCTTGCGTCCATCTGCCAGCTTGTTCCAGCCAAGCAGCAAACTCTTCGTAGTAGAGTGCGAGCGACTCTGCGATAGCGTGACGATTGAGAAAGACGAAAGTCTCGCGTGGGGCATCGGAAAAGAAGCGAATGTAGTGAAGCCATAGCTTCAAGTATCGTGGGTCGTTCTTGTATTGTGGTGATGAGAGAAAGGCCTTAGTGGCACGTTCGAGCAGGGGCAGCAATCGCGATTGCGGTGTTGATTGTGCTGAGGGGTATGTGTCGAGTGTCCATTTGACGTAGCGGTCGTAGATGTCGAGGGGGTCGTCGGCTTCCTCGATCAGAGCGAGTTCCTCTTCGTACTCTTTGCGCTCTTCGGTGTGTGCATCGTTGGCAAGCGATGTTTGTTGTTGTCCGCTGGTTAATGGCGGCGAGTACAAAGCTGCCAATGCTTTTGCTGATCTTCCACTGGGAAGCGCTTGGATGTTCTCTTTGTGTCCCTCGATGACCTCGAAGTCGATCAAGTCTGCGCCGGCCATGATTTCTGTGTGTGATTAGTTGTGTTCTGTCTGTCTCCAGATCTGATGCCGAGCTGCCCGCCGACAATTTATTGTTTACCCCGGCTTCTGTTGACTTTTGGCCTTGGCGTAAACAAATGCCCGTCATGACTCGCCGATCACATGCCAGCCAGAGTAGCCTCTTGTCATTTGCACCTAAGCCCTTCTACTCAGTAATCATCACTCCCTTCTCATGCTCTTGTCAGACCCTGAGAAATCGGGCTCACATCTGCACCGGCCGTGCTACGAGAGACACAATTGCATTGTGTTGCAACGTCACCTCTTTCACCCTCCATGTAGACTCTTTGTCCTGCTCAGACTTTCCTTCGTCCTCTCTCACAACACTTTGTTCCAAGATGATTTCCTTTGTTCTTACAACATTTCTCGATGAATGTCCTCTCATCCAACACGGGCAAGCTTTCAATACATATACCTCCCTAGTGTCCGCCACTGTCCCATTCTCCCATCCACTCCTACACCAGCAAAATCACCTACAACAATCTACGAAACATGAATGACGAGCAGCGAATCGCTCGTATCGGCGAGCTTTTCGCTAGAGTTGACCCTCAGGTCTTGATCATCGGATTTGCGCCTGGCACCCACGATGAGATTGTCAATGCCCACATCAACATCATGAACGCCATCGCTCAATTCTATGAAATCTTGAGATCTTATCATCTTCACGACTTCCTCAAGCATGGTAACTACCTCCACGATTGGCTTACAGCAGGTGAGTCTGACCCCAACCTTCTTCTGAGTAAGATCGTGTATGACCTTAGTGACAACATCGAGATCATCACAACTCACGACCTCGAATATGCCTGCATCGTCCCGCTCGCTGAGTACACTCCTCACATGGTCCTAGGGAGACAAGCTCCTTTTCCTGTCATCACGCCTCCTTCCTTTCTGCCAAGCTACATCCCGACTCCCACCATTCTGCCAAGCTACGTCTCCGACCCTGCGCGTCGACTTGTGCTCCGCTACTCTCCTGAGCCAGAGATGCTCGAGGGAGACGCACCCAACCTGGATCCACAGGTGCTCGAGGGGTTCGTCCCCAATCTGGCTCCTGTGGACACTGAAGATGTCACTATAGCTATGGACACTGAAGACGCTACTATGTCTGATGTCGAGAACAATCCCTCCGTTGATGTTGAGATGCCTCCTCCGGCTCGATCTGATGATCCTCTCGCTCCCGTCTACCCTGAGATGCCTCCTGATGACCTCCCTACTTCACCTCTTTTCTCTAGGCCAACTCCAGGCCCTGTCCCTATGTCACCTGCTGCCGTTCTTCCTGCCTTTACTCCTGTCGCTCCCGCTCCTGTTCTTCCAACTACCACCAACGCTCCTCTAGTCGAGATTCGTGACACCAGTATACCAATCGATCAGAGAAGGGTCTTCATCTGCATCCTCTGTGCACGTGGGTTCACTAGAGCCGGTGATCTTGCCCGTTATTGGCGCACCGTTCATCGCGGTCTCCAACAGCAGTAAGATGCCGAAGAACTCAACTAACCGAACTGACAAAGTAGACACATTCACGATTTTACAGTAGGTCAAGCTTGCGCTCATCAATGTAGTCCTTGCGAATGGTCTTCACGGGCGGGTTTTCACACGTCCTTGTACCAAATATCAAATTGAAACTATGGGGACAACTCTAGGGGAGTTTACGGTATATGCAATTACAAGCAAGGTCTGATGTTCATATTCTGCGAATGGTTTATGCAGGTATGTCTCGCGCAGTTTTTCTTCGAAATCCACCGAGTACGATTTTCTGTTTCCTTCAAACAACAACCACTTCCTCATCAACGTGACTTTACAGTGAACCCTATTGTGACCTCAGACAGCTACATATGTATTTGATGAATCTAGCATAGTTACACGCGGGTGAGCGGCGGAGCTCGGGCGAGTCGATCAGGCTATTGATTCCACGAGCGCCCATTGGCTCAGATGTGTTATTCAAAGTTCGCCTCAGAACACCCGACACATGATCGCGAGTGACTTCAACTCCTGCAGAAACCACACTTGGTTCACACTTCTCTGTACCCCTCATGTATAGCCGCAGTCCCCGCGTTGATCACTTGACAGCATGATGGGGCATTTTAGCCAAAACATCACCCGCTGCTAAGTTTCTAACACCACCTCTCTCCGGTAAGGGCATAGGCTTGGGCGCGATCATAGTGCGGGGTTTACAAGGATGACATTGGGATTGAGTACAAAAGCAAGCTCGATGCTCCCAAAACAAGTTAGGTCGCGTACAAGCTCATCACGAAGATCTCTTGCATATACTTGCTAGATGATTTAGCCGGCTGCTTGATGCTAGGGGAACAAACCACCAAGAATTGTAGACTATATAAGAGCATGAAGCAGAGATCCAGCTGTCTTCGAAGCATCCATGTAAGAAGCCCTGGATCCCATCTCTACCAACATGAAGTCGTCTGGCAACACTAGTAGAGGCATTGGCCTTGGTGTGCTACTACTCAGCACCTCGGTGCTGGGTGCCTCCAACTCCACTTGCCCACCTGCCATCGAATATACCGCAAACTATGATTATGTCGAGTGTCGACAAGACAGCTATTATGGTCGTATCCTTGGCAGAGAACGCAAAGCAGTTTTTCGTGATACCAACACCCCTCAGTACTGTGCCGACTATTGCGGGCGGTCTGGATATCCATGGGCTGGAATCGAAGCAGGGACGTGAGTTGTTTCTACTTCTCCGAGCAATTGTTGTTGCTAACTTGTATTCAGTCAATGCTTTTGTGGTGGTCAGCTTGACGGCGGAGCTGTGACAGGTAATGCCAATTGCTCGACATATACCTGTTCGGGCGATGAATCTCAGAAATGCGGCGGTCAATTCTTCTTACAAATCTACAAAGTCAACAACCCACTCCCTGTCGAGAAGGTCGACGGTGATGTCAGACGTCAACCTCTCTGCCACACTAGTCCTCTGTGCGAATACACAGTCTGCGATACATCTTTGCCTATTGCTGAGAGGATTGCGTCGCTCTTATCAGAGATGACTCTGGACGAAAAGATTGTCAATACCGTCAATGCTGCTGATGGAGTAGGTAGGCTCGGTCTTCCAGGCTATGACTGGTGGAACGAGGCTCTTCATGGTCTTGCCCAAGCTCCTGGTGTCAAATTCAACAGTCCCAATGGTTCAGCCTTCAGCTACGCTACTAGCTTCCCTATGGCTATCACCACTGGTTCGGCATTCGATGACCATCTCATTGGAGAGATTGCCAATGTCATTGGCAGAGAGACTCGTGCCTTTGCAAACTTTGAGCAGTGTGGCTATGACTTCTGGACGCCAAACATCAACACATTCCTTGACCCTCGTTGGGGCCGAGGTCAAGAGACACCCAGCGAAGACTCGTTCCATACCCAGCAGTACACCAAGGCATTGATTCCGGGCCTCCAAGGTGGTCTTGATCATCCGGAGGAGAAGCAGATCATTGCCACCTGCAAGCACTTTAACTTGTACTACGCCGAAACAAACAGGTATGCTGATTACTATTATGCTACATACTACCACTAACGAATTTGATCAGATACGGTGAGAATTACAATGCTACTACCCAAGACTTGGCCGAGTATTACAATCCACCCTTCAAATCTTGCGTTCGGGATGTGGCTGTCGGATCTGTCATGTGTGCATACGTGAGTAAATGAAATTAACAGGAACAGATCAGTACGAAGCTTACAATTATTACAGACTGCTACCTACGGTGTCCCGAGTTGTGCCAGCGAGTATTTCCTGCAAGACACTTTGCGTGAAGACTGGAGCTTCGATGAGCCATACAAGTATGTCGTTGGCGATTGTGGTGCTGTCGAGTATATCCATACCATCCACCATTTCACCGACAGTCCCGCCGAAGGCGCAGCTCTTGCTCTGAACGCCGGCACTGACTTGGATTGTGGCTTCACTTTTGGCACTTACCTCAATGAATCGATCATCAACAATTATACCACAGAAGCACGATTGGACCAGGCTTTGACTCGTCTTTACACTGGACTCCACACTGTTGGATACTTCGATGGTCAAAATCGCTATGCCAATCTGTCATGGGGTGATGTCGACACTGAAGATACCCGAGCTCTAGCTTATCGATCTGCTTGGGAAGGTATGGTCCTGCTCAAGAATGACGGGCTCCTGCCTCTTTCTGCAGACTATAAGAAGGTGGCACTTGTCGGACCTTATGCCAATGCTTCTAGTCAGATGCAAGGTATTTATGCTGGTCAAGCGCCGTACATCATCACACCTCTACAGGCGGCAGAAGCCAATTGGGATGATGTTCAGTATGCTTTCGGAACTGGTGTCAATGGCAGCAACACAACTTTCTTCTCGGCCGCTCTGGATGCAGCAAGATCGGCAGATCTCATCATCTACCTGGGTGGCATCGATGACACGATCGAACGCGAAACACAGGACCGAGAGTCAATCAAGTGGCCTGGTAATCAGCTTGATTTGGTACAACAGTTGAGTGAGCTGGGCAAACCGCTAGCTGTTGTTCAGTTTGGAGGTGGTCAGATTGACGACAGCGAATTGCTTGCAAACAGCAAAGTGAACTCTCTTCTCTGGGTAGGCTACCCGAGTCAAGAAGGTGGCAATGCTATCGTCGACATCCTGCTCGGTAGACAAGCTCCCGCTGGTCGTTTGACTACAACTCAATATGCTGCCAGCTATATCGACGAGGTCAGCATCTTCAACCCAGATCTACGTCCTAATGGAAGTTACCCTGGCCGTACCTACAAATGGTACACCGGCAAGCCTGTGCTCCCCTTCAGCTACGGTCTCTCTTACACCACCTTTGATCTCCAATGGTGCGGTAAGCCTCTAAAGCATACCTATAAGATCAAAGACCTCTTCCACAAGCGTCAGCCCCACGGAGCAAAACCAAAGCCCCTCGACACATTACCTTTTGTCACTCTCTTCACCACCGTCTCAAACACAGGCACCCACACCTCCGACTTCACAGCCCTCTTATTCCTCTCAACCCAAAACGCAGGACCATCGCCCTACCCGAACAAATGGCTAGCTTCCTACGCCCGCGCCCATACCATCACTCCTGGACACTCACAAACCATTGATTTAGAAATCTCAATCGGCTCGTTGGCCAGAGCAGATGAAAATGGGGATCTGACGGTTTATCCTGGCAATTACGTGATGGAAGTTGATAATAATGGGTTATTGAAGGGAGAATTTGAACTTGTGGGTGAAGCTGTTGTGGTGGATCGATTGACTAGACAGGGGGTTTATGAGTATACCGTTCCGGTGCACTATAATGCTAGTGCTAATTTGGTTTGAAAGGGTGGGGGAGGGTTTGTAGCTTCAGGTAGTCGTTAAGAGTGATTCGTCTAGCGGATGACTTGGGCATCGTGCTCGTTTGTCACTTTTGGATGTTCTGCATTAGTTCTGTGTCCCTCTCACAACTAGTCGTCAAAGAGACGGCGAAGGCCAGATGATTCGAGATTATCATGATAAGCTCAGAAATGCATAAACTGTTACTCTATGAACCAACAACCTTGTACTTGTCCAAAATAGCATCATACTGCTGTTGATCAATAGCCAACACTTTTCCATGCTTGACATCCTTTGGGAATCCACTCATATCATCACGCACCCACGCACCCATATCATCCAAAGTATCCGCCGTAGCAGGAATATACGTCTGCAGCGTATTCTCATCAATCCAAAGATGAAACTTGCCAGCATCCAAGTTATCCCTAAAGATCAAAGGTCCCTCATTGTTGGCATACTCGGAAGCAAAAGTGACGCGTACATCAGGCCCAGCATTTCCTACATTGGCCCAGTCGCCAAGAATACCGTTGGAGGAGCGTTGTTGGTAAATTGTGTAGTCGACCTCGGATTTTATCCAGCGGTACCAGACGTTGGGTCCTTGTTCGGGGGTTGCGATGAAGGTGGCGTCGATGACGGGGTAGTCGGGATAGAAGTAGAGTTGTGCTTCGGAGAAGGTGATGAAGTCGGTGGTGGTGACATACATCAGTTTGTTAGGAGGTTGAGGGCCGGTACGGTCAGGGTCGGCATCAGACCAGAAGCGGGAGGCAAAGATGACAATGTAGGCTTCAATCAGAGGTTCCCAGTATGCTTCCGGTGCCCATGCGTTTCCGGCGGTAGAGTTGACGAGGTTGGGTGTGAGGCGAGCCTCGGACCATGTAGCCAAGTCATCAGACTCCCAGATGACGAGCTGTCTGGAGCCAAATCTGGTTGCTGCATTGAAGTCGTTGGTGAAGTTGTTGGCAAGAAGATCAGTTGCGATGAGCCAGAACTTGCTTCCATCCTGGGAAGGCACGATGAAGGAGTCTCTGACACCTTTGGTGCCGACACCACTGCGCAAGATGGCTTGTGTTTCTGCCGTGCCATCTAAAGAAAGAGCTTGGTAGGACAAGGGGTCGTTGTCATTTGACAGGTGCATGTAGATAGCCTCATCATCGACAGGGAATGATGTAAAGAGATATCCCACTTTAGTGTCTCGCTTCGTAGGCATGGCCATGGTTGTGCTGACAGCAGTCAAAGCCAAAAGAGATTGAAAAACTTTCGTTAGAATCATTGTTTCGATTCGTTGCCAGGGTTATATTTCCAAGATGCTGGAGGAACAGATAGCGGAACAGGCTGATGATTTTATATCAACCGATCACCGCAAATTATTTCCTACGTCGTCAAAATATTGACAACGTCTCATGACGGTATGAGAAGCATATTCAAATCTTCCTGCATCTCGACAAGCCCGAGCCAAGACAATATTCCTTGGTAGTCGGAAGTCAGTACAATAAATATGTTGTTACCCGCTGAAGTTGGACGTCTTTGAGTGGCCAGTATGGTCGACATACGAGGGGATCTGCTTTCAGCCTGATTTCTCGCGCGTCGCGAATTGCCGTATAGCAGATCTTTCCGGACTAGGAAGCTCCCGCTTGCTCCCCACGGGCCTCCACACGTTGGCAGTCGTTGTTTGCGGGGTCTATACTATGGGCGCAGCATCGTGAGCTCGATCATTATGTTATTGGCAGTACAGAAAAGCAGACGATGAACAAGAAAGACGTCAATGGGCTGCCTGTTGTCAACCATTATAGATAAACATAAGGCTAAAGACGGGTGTAGCCCTTGATATAGTAACTGCTTAAGTCTCGAGACTTCTATCAACTTACATAGCATGCTATAATCTACATAGAAGTCTCCTAAGACCTAGCAGTCCTCTGCCTCGATCGAACTTCCTCGTATCATCTACTTATAGTATAGATGCTATAGGAGGACTAAATGCAAAACACCTATAGCAAAGGCGCAGGGTCGTCCTGATAACCAAAAGACTTGGGACTGATTATGCTGCATCGATAACTGACAAGGCCAATAAATGTAGACTCGTCTACTGATGTTGTTAAGCACAGTACACGGGTGTTCGTATGGCAAACGCATTTTGAATTGGGGGATCGCTGCTATTGTGTCCATTGGTTACCCATAATATCAAGTTTTGGTGATCTAGTCACGGCATGATGACAGCCCGAAAATTACTATGACCCGTCTTACTGCCGTGCGTGCGAGTCAACGCTCTTCCTTTACGAAACATCTACATGTTGTTCGCGAGCGACCAAAGCTTGTCTTTCGCAATATCACAACAGTATCGCGTGGATCATCCATCTCACCACCAGTGTTGGAGGCTCTTCTGGCTCGCTAGCATGACGCACGTTCCTGTACGTCATCGCTTGTCTCTTAGAACACCCGTCTGATCTGTTTTCAGGCGGCGATTGTACGTTTCTGTCCCATTTTATAAACTTTTCAGCCACCGAAGTTGACATATTCGCAAAGTTTTCGCGACATATCAGGTTCGGGAGGTGGTTGCAGATCGCCTCTTGAATGTTAACGGGCAGCCATCCTGAATTGAGATTAGCTACTGGCAGCGAGGCACCGTGCGAAATGTGATATTAACATACCATCGGAAACAGTGTGGCGAAGACTCTGATCTCCTCCGATCTTTCCGTAGCATGGTGTGTCCAATCGAGCTCCAAGGCCGCCTTTCCTACCATCAGAGCCATCGAAAGCGGAACGTAACGTCTGGCCAGGCAATCATGTGGACCTGCACCAAAAACTAGCCAATTCTTGGTCTGGCTCTCGGCGTCGCCAGTGATCCATCGGTCCGGATCGAAGGTGTTGGCCTCGGGATATACTTCGGGGTCGTGCAGAGCTGGATAGCAAGTCGGAACAATCATGGCACCTTTAGGAACAGTATAGTTGGGGGTGACCGGGAAGTCCTTTGTGGCCAGGTAAGGAACCATGATGACTGGCGGCCTGTATCTGAGGAGTTCCTTGATCACCGCATTGGTGTAGGTGAGTGACTTCAGCATAGACAGGTCGAGCGATTTGCTAGCATCACCCTCTCTTGCGGCCAAGTTCTCTGCTCGCAGGCGATCAAGCACATCGGGCCGTTGGGCTAGAATCTGGAAGATCCATGTGGTCGCACTACTGGAAGCATCTTGCGACGCGAAGAGGAAGGTGAAGAGCGTCTCGCCAATCTCCTCGTTGGTGAACTCGCGGATCAAGTTCGATGGTCTCTCAACATCGGTCTCACCAGCGGCAATTCGCTCACGATAACGATTAGACTCGAGCATGTGAAGGACCCAGAAATCGACAACGCAGGAAGGCTTCGAGCCGATGGCCATGTTTGCCTTGCATACAGCTGCGCACTTTGCGAATTCGCGGTGAACGGCATCCGCAGTGCGCTTGCCTTTCCAGACCTTGGTGCCTGGAATGTAGAGGGAGAGGGGCACATTGACCAGCTCAAGCGCAGCAGTAGCGAGATAAAAGTCGTCGGCGATCTTTTTCACGGCGTCTTGGGAGATGTAATCTCCGAAGAAAGTACGGCATGAAATGGCGCAATTGATTTCGCGGAAGAAGGTCATGAACGCGATCGCCTGACCTTTGTTCTGCTCCGTGGCTGCGACGAACTTGTCGAAGTAATCAGAAAGGACCTTTTCCTGCACAGGCATGTAGGCAGCCAAGGCCTTGTCGGTGAAGAGAGGAGTCAATCCTCTTCTGTACTCGGCATGGTCTTTCCCTTGTAGGAACACCCAGGCTTTGTGTCCGATGATATCTTTCGCTACTGGCACAATACATGGCTCGGCATACGCAGGCGACTTGAAGACCTTGTGGGCGATATCTCGGTCAGAAGCAAGGACGACGAATCTACGAGGATCAGCTTGGGGATCGAAAAGCTATCTGTAGCAATAAGCGACAACAAAGATGTACATACTTGTGGAAGACAGAAACACAGCTCAGAGGTCCACTGGCCCATTGAGCAAGGTATGCGTCGAATCTGGGGTGGAGGGCCTGTATGAATGGGCCCATAAGTGGGATTTTGAATGCTGGTCCTGCGATTGATCCTTTGCGCTTGATGTACATGACTAGACATGGGGTAAGTATTACATTATGGCTGGCATAGGTGACTTCGCCACTGACTTTGATCATAAAGGATGATTCCCAGAACCAGAGTTGCGATGTACTGCCAACTTGACCAGCCCGCGAGGCGATCCATCAGGTCACCATTGACTTTCCCAGAACTCATCTGCCAGACCTGCCATGCCTGTGGAAGGTCCAACAGCGAGTTGGTCATGTTCCCGAGTTTGCTTGACATGTTGCGCTTTGCGATGTGTGAGAACAACTTCAAACGTAAAGGGTCAACACAGATTATTATTACAGGAACTGGTTGCCAAGCCCAAGAGTCCCGGCAACCCACCGTGGTGGGTATGTAGCCAATCACGAAAACCACTAACGGAGATGGTTCATGCCTCTTCTTTGATTATCGCTCAGTACAAGATTGGAAAGGGCGCCCCTGCATTCACGAACAGCATCACTCGATTACGACTCCCCCAACGCCATTCAAGAGATGGGTAGTTGCGAGCGGACCTGGTATGTAAGTACGACAGCATCTTTGTTCAATCACGCCACGAACTTGCAACAGTGATGGAAGCATTCGCATTCGACGGAGATAATGATCTTCCGAAGATAGTCACAATATCTGCTACTCACCTGGATTTCAGCATGCTCTCCTGATTCAACCGCAATTCAACGACCCTCCCTCTCGGCCGGAAGTTATAGTCACTATATGCGGGATTGACGCGAAGGATGATACACGAAACAAGTCCCGGCTTGAAATCTCACCACTTGATCCTTCGGGCTTTCTGCCCTGGCAGGTCTGCCAGTCCAGCCTGATATTGTCCTCGATCTCGGCGATCAATCCTCGAGACTACGACCAGAACATCCTGCTCAGCTGATGAAGTCACAACCTATGTACTGACTTCGCACCATACTGTCGCAGCTCCGTTCAAAAGGGAAGGCGAGTTAGTTGAAGTTGTTTACTCTATTGATTGTGGAAATGGGGTTCGACGCGAGCGGTTCGTCCCGTGGCGCGATCAGGAAGGCAGCTCTATGAACGTATGCTGAACAGTGCACATGCGCGCCCGCAACTCGACTGCAAGCGGGCTCGGCTACAATGCCCCCTGCTGGACATTAATGTTACGCGTCTTGACGGATTCTGTCAAGCACGTCTTGTCATGACTCGCTGCTGCGACATGCCTGCTGGGTTCCCGTCAAATCAGAGTATGCTTGTTGGCGAATTCTGGGCTTCTCATTGCGCACTTCTTCCGGTCGGAGCGTCTTGACTAGACCAACTGGACTGACTGACTAGCTACCTGGGCGCTAAAAGCGCACATCCCAGAGCGCTTTGCGGAGACCTCAAAAAGCATCCTCCCGGAGTCTGAACTCCACACAAGTCTCCAGATCTGGAATTACAACGTCGTACATGCTCGTATTCTGCGGTCTCTGCCTGGAGCCGTCCTTGAAACGAAGGTCATACTTCAGAATGATATTGGAAACAATCATCTTCATGGAGTGGTCGGCGAAAAAGCGACCAGGGCACACGATCTTGCCATGTCCAAAGTGCAGACTGTTGTCGCTGGTAGTGGTGAATTCTGCAGTGGTCTTGTTGGTCATCAAAGTCGCACAAATCATTCTTGGGCTTTGAACTTACGGTTTCCATTGTTCTCAATGGATTGGATACGCTGCTTGAATGAGCGGAGTCCGTCAAACTCGTTCGGGTTTGAGACCCGGTCAGGATCAGTCCCTATTGCGTACGTAGCCATTTGGATATGGGCACCTTCAGGCAGGATTACTCCATCGTGGAGTGTCACAGGCTGACGCACGATGGCATTGAAGCCGACTATGGTCAATCTGTCAGAACCATGATCGTCGATAAATTCTCAGCTAGCAAAAAGCAAAAGACTTACGCAGAGTGGGTGGACTCAGGCGCTGAGACTCTTTCATAAAGCTGTCCATCTTCTTCATGGCCGCCAAGGACTGTTTGTTGTAACCACTGTTACGAAGGACTTCGTTGGCCTCTTCTCTCAACACGTCGACATATTCCGGGTGAACGCAAAGATCGAACAACACTTGTGCAACAGCAATGACTGTGGAAGGACCGGATCCCAGATACGTAACCATCAGGCGTTGGACCGTGGTCTCGTTGTCATCCTGGATCTCCTCACCTCCGTCCATGAGATATTGCAAGAAATCTTCCGGTTTCTGGTAGCTGGGGTTTTCCTTTTCTTGTCTCCTTCGCTCCTGGATCAATGGAATAATCATACGCTTGGCTCTTTTCAAAGCATTGTTTACTCCCCAGCTCGTGGGAAGTAAACGGGCTACAACAGGTTTGATCAGATCAGGAAAAACGCGTAGACAAAAGTTGTGCTTGAAACCATTCTCAGAGTAGTCAATGGCGACGTTGAGGTATTCCTCACTCTCTGCGAGCTCAGTTACGAACTGAGTGGCTACACCTCTATGGACCATTCTTCGAGCAAGATGCAGAGCATTCATACTCAACCACTCAGTCTTCGTCGCAGGAAGCTCTGTCGGGAGATGCTTCTGAAACTGTTCCTGGACAAGGGGAGCCTGGACGCCAAGTTTTGGCGTTAGTCTTGTGGTGATCATGCGTGTTTGAAGACTGTGGTCAGTGATCACAGCGGTGATCGCGTGTAAACGCTGGAATGCGTCTACAATTGCAGTGTTGAGACTGAGGCGCTCTGGAGGCATGCTTGCGAGCTCAGCGAGATACTTGTTGGGCACAATAAGTAGATCATTTCCAGAGACCTTGAAGAAGCCGTCTTTGTACTTTGCATAACCCTCGCGGATCAGAGCTGGACCATTTCGGAAGAATTGCCATCTTGCCAGGATTGCATTCTTATAGCCGATGATGGGTGCGTCGAACTTGTAGTTGCCGTAGATGTTGGGGTGATTCTTGCTGTCCGAACTCAGGATGTACCAAGAAACGGCAAGTAATAACGAGAAAGTAGTGAAGGCTAGGGTAGACAAGGAATGTCCTTCGAAGAGACTCGCACCAACGTCTGCGAGGCTGGTACCGTTCGAGCCCAAAGAGGACTCAGCGAGACTGGTGATATCTGCGCTAGAGGCATTCATGATGTGAGGTAGGTGGTGAGAACGAGGAATCTCCTATCTGTGACTCCCTGGAGCAGACTTTATAGCTTTATCACAAGCACTCAAGTCCGCTCAGCATGCTAAATACCGTAAGCTGCAGATGACTTGGCGAACAACCTCGCTATTGAATTGATGAGGTATATGCGGAGTATTCCTCCTCGCTTCAAGTGGCTCGAAACCGCGAAAGATCCAATATGTCTGACATCTGGGCGCTCAACATACCAACCTGCTTGATATCATTCGTTGACGGAGCTCACGACTCCACAATAAAGGCCGATATATAGTAGGAGACTAGGAGTATGATAACGCGCAATCCCTTAGCGTGGGGTGAACTAGATCCTTCGCAGTACTCTATGGTGGGTCCGGGCTCACATGCTGATTGATCCTTCGCGCAATATAGCCTCCGGTAGATTATAACATCAAGTAAGCAGCAGTTATGTGCTCGCCAAGTCGCTCCTCGATAGTTCCGATCAGACTACTGCCTAGCATCTCAATAAAGAGGCTGTCAAAGCCCTCGCATACACTTGGAAATGTTCGTCACCACCTTGCGAATCCTAGCCTGCTCTCCAAAGATGTCTCACATATTATATGCGATGATTGGAACCGTCTTTCTGGTCTACGCAGTAGAATATCTAATTAGCTCGAGGGACGACCCGCGAGAACCAAAGCGACTGCGTCCGAAGGTACCTCTTATCGGCCACTTGGTAGGTATCATCAACAGTGGTCCTTCATATCATAATCGCTTAAGGTGAGTCCGCTATTGTTCAATCTACGGTGCCAGCATAAATGTAGATGCGACCGAATCAGCTAACCGTTATCCAAGAAATGCGAGCGACACGGAGATCTTTACTCTGGGAATCCTACACTTCAAGCTTTATACTAGTATCTCAACAAGACTATTACCAGCAATACAGAGAAGCTCAAAGACATTGTCCTTTCGGCCTATGATTCAACATGTAGCACGTCGCTGGGGAGATGCGAGTGACGAGACCAATGACTTGTTTGGAAGTCCGCATCTCGTGACAGACTTTAGTCACGCAATGAAGTCAAGTCTAGCACCAGGACGTCACCTTGATGAGGTCAATGATAGAATGGGCAAAAGAGTCTTACTGGATGTTGATGATTTGCTTGACTTGTGCAATTCTACCCAGAAAGGTCTACAAATCAAGCTGTTAGAATGGACGAGGCATGTGGTCATGCAAGCATCAAGCTCGGGTGTATACGGAACGGCACACCCGTTCATCGATATCGAGGTCGAGAAAGCATTCTGGTAAGCAGAGCCGGCATGTGAACGCTCCCTGAGTGCCAAAGATTCGTGTTGACACGACTTCGCAATAGGAAATGGCACTCCCATCTTTCAGCACATATATCAGGACTGAACTTCGATATCCTTGGAAAAGGTTATACAGCACGACAGAAAGTGTTTGACGCTCATCAAAAATACTGCAAGAATATTCCTGATGACGCGTCTTTGCTTTTCAAGGAGCGCTGGCGTGTTCTACGAGAAGCTGGTGTGTCTGAAGCCGACTGTGTGAAGCAACAGGCGACCCTCCCTATCGGTATGCTGAGTAATACGGTACCTACCATGTATTGGACCATATGGGAGCTCTTCTCTCGTCCCGAGGTACTCGCCGCTGTTCGAGAGGAAATCGAACAGAAAGCTGTCATTCGACAGGATGATGGACACGTTCTCGACGTCGCTAAGCTCAAGTCCTGTTGTCCAGGCCTTCTTTCCGTCTTTCAGGAGACCCAACGCGTTCGACATATACATGCGGCTATTCGCAAGGTGTTGGAGGACACAATGCTCGACGGCAGATACCTCTTGAAGGCTGGCAATTATGTGCAAATGCCAGGAAACTCGATCCACCTTAATACCAAGATATGGGGAGATTCGGCGACTGAATTTGATCCATATCGGTTCGTACCGAAAGCCAGTGACAAGGGAGGTCAAAGAGTCGCTGGAAGTGGATTCCTTGCTTGGGGCGCACCACCTCATCTATGCCCAGCACGGCAATTTGCTGCAACCGAGATCCTCATTTTTATTGCTCTTCTGGCCATACGAGTCGATCTCCACCCTATTGGCGGAGTATGGGAGAAAAATCCGGCTCTAGACTTTGCTGATCCAGTCACTGTACTCAATCCTAAGAAGGATGTCAGCTTTGATGTCAAGCCCAGACAGCAGTGGGATGGAAGATGGACTTTGCTGATGTCTCAGAGTTCAGTCCGCGTTCCACTCGCGTCGGGCTGAATCTTATTTGCACAAGGATGTGCACAACAGTACTGTTGATACTGGATTAGCATATACTTTGGCGATTAGATCAGAAGTGTGAAGAGCTTGTGATTCGAAGAACTACAGTGCTGTTTTCCTCGTAAGACTTCAGGCTGATCAAGTCATTCGACTCACGATCCGAAGTGTTGATATCTTGTCAAATACTACCGTTTTGCTGCAAACAGTCGACAACTGAAATTATTGAAACTGTTTAGTCTGTCATACAATGTTGAATCTTTTTAGTTGGTCGTTTGTCTGCTCGAGTTATCCATCGTCATTGATGATGCTGAAGATGTGATAACAGCAGTTTTCGCTTACAAAGCTTGAGCTTGCCATCTAGTGTCCGCCGTGCTGATCTATGGCAAGGATGTCCTGACCCCAACATTCTGTCGAGAAAAGCCCGCCAGGTGCTCTTGCTGATCGAGGCCGAGTGTAACGCTGAATTCGCGGGCATCAAGTCGTGCACCGGCTGGTCAATATCACGCACCTTGCAGATACCCCAACATCTGCTCTCTGACTTAAGATGCCCTCACTATTCTTACCTGTATCGTCAAGCAAATTTGTATAACAGCCGAGCCGGATCACCCGGGCTCCGTCGATACCCGACATCGATCCAGAAGAATTACATCGACACATCTCCTTCAGTGGTATCCTGGCACAGGCTTCTGAGCTTAGAGATTGACAAGGCTGCACTTTCGCTTTCGAGCCTGACACAAGCTCGTTCTCGGGAAGTCAGTGTATCATTCTTGTGGCTGGATACACAGACAGGACCAAGTACGCTTCCCGGCTCCCTTGCCATTTTCGAAACTCTAAACTTGACGATCAACTCTTCTCCGATGAGCTAGATCATTGGAAAGCTTTCGTACGAAGCCGCATTCCTTTCATACCCCAAATCGTCGGTGGTAGCTTATCAACTGATAATCTCATCGGTTTTCCCTTGCTAGCGCTAATAGAAGAAAAAGTGCTGTTTGGCATGAAACGTAGCGACTGTCCGACCTAACATGAGATTTATTTGCAGATTTGCACTTTCCGCCAGGTAGAAGATCCAAGCTGAGGATAGAGGAAGGTCGGTGACCAAGCAAATGTTGGAGACACAGGACTTAGTCAAGAATTTCCAGGCCGCAGACCAGCTGGTAGCGGCTCATGCTCCATATCGATTTTGCAGGATGGCAATGAAACTCTTCATGGAGGCTGCTTCAATGTAGAAACGATACTGCCTTTTTTGAAGATCTGCTTTACTCCACATTCGATTTCTTGTCTCCGGGTCCGACTGTAAGACTTGATCTCCACCATCGATTATGCGGATAGCTGTAAGGGTCTAGATCTAGTGCCCAACGGATAAGGTGCCATTATGCTATGGGTCCACCTACATCTGGTCGCCATGACCTTTCCAGGAGAGGTGTTACAAATGATGCAGTCCCTTCTTCGCGTGCGTCCAGTCAATGTGGTTGCAGCCCTCAGCGCCTTGCATCTGAGTCCGACATTGATACTGGTCCTGGTGCCGATTCTGAGGCCGATTTTTCCGAAATCTGATCTCGAGCTTGATTATGCTTGGCCATGTGCGCCTTTGGATAATCTGAAGGGTACATCATGGGTCAGGCTTTGACGAAACATGATGTACACTGTAATACAAGACAGTCAGCCGATGCATAGAGCAGCAGCTAAGCATAGAGCTTCGAACCATCATACGAAGTGCTGTCTGGGGATCGTATGATCTGGTGGACCATCATGTAGCTTCCAGATGGTTGTCCTGGCTTGAAGGTGTTCCTGGCCTTGACTGTGCTTACCTCGTATTCATCATCTTCCTTGCGGCGCCACCACAACTTTCCCCCGTTAATTTTCGGGCCCCCGCAACTTGAACAACGACGAACGATGCGGTCGCTCGAGTGCTCCAGCACGTGAGTCTCCCAGAAAGACATCTTACCACTGCTCAACCTTCGGGAAGCTCACATGCGAAATGTTGTGATCGAACGTCTTGCATCGCGCTGCTCAGGTGTCATCCTTGCTGTAGAAGCTTGCGCGTACCTCCGATGGTCGTCTTTCATCTTTGCAAGGTAGACGGGGTCCGTCGCGTATCGCTCTCGATTGACAGCGTTACGTCTGTCGTGTTGCTGTCTGCGTTCCTCAGGATCTAATGACCACCTCCTAATGGCAGAGAGAGATAGTGATCGCGTCAAACTGGACCCCCGCCTTGAGAGTAGATTAACACGACAGCCTGCATCAGTAATGGTGCGCGACATGATTCAGATATTGGTTGCGGTAAAGATCAGAGACTGGAATATTCCGATGCAGAATTAGGCACTGGCGTGTGTTCATATAACGCGGACCTCGAGTCAGCAGACCTGTTGTGATGTCAAGTAACGTGGTGAAGTTTCAAGGCAAAGAGCTCCGAGGATTGGCTCGGTAGTCGTGTTCTTTGAGCGAGATAAGATTAGATCTCCGGAGATGCTGACCAAGGGGCTCCGCAATCGGGACGGGCGTGGGATGGGTAAGCGGATGGCGTGCTCACATCTCGCCCGTCGGCAGAGTGTTGACCATTGTTCGCGATATCGACTTTTTCCCGTGTCGTTTGCCTTGTCGCCGTTCGCTTTTCATACTCCTTTTCACTCGCTGTCTGTTTGTCGGAGTCGTCTTGTGCAATTAGCCAGGACCTTTTTTGTTCTCTCACAGCGGCATTGTTGAAGCGCATCTACTATTCTACGCCGCGTCTCACCCCTCCACAAAATATAAATCATGTCGGCTCCCGAGCAACAATCGTCGAGTCTGCCTTTCGGCCAAAACATCTCTCTGGGAGACATCAGCGGTCCCACGTACCTGACTGCTCAGACTCTGGTTCAGCAGGTTGCATACACGCTCTCGGACAAGATCTTCTCCTATTCGCCCGAGACCTTCGACCTTGATGTCGCGGCAAAGAGCTGGGAAAGTGCTGGAGAGCAGAATGCTCACGGCTACAAGACTGGTCTCGCGTCTATGGAGACTCGCTCCGGTGCTGGCTCCATCGCCCTCGGATACATGTTCTCCAAAGACTTTGACCTGAAGAAGCGCCACATCCCTCAATCCATCGTCGCCTCGTCTGGCTCGCTCGTCCACTTGCGCTCTGCCCTCGATCAATTGGCCCTTCTCTACAACGTCGCCAACCCCACCGTCGTTCACGTTGCTGCTGTTGACTATGCCGCCAACTCGTCCACTGGTCTCGTCACCGACTACGTCTCGGCCCTTCGCCTTGCTGAGGAGCTCGGCCTGGGTCTGGTCGCCAGCGCTTCCACTTACGAGATGCAGCACATGTCGCTGTTCGCAACCCTGATGGCCTCGATCGTTCCGTCCCTGCACGTATATGACGGCATCACTGTCGGCAGAGAGACCACCAGAATCATCGACGTCCTCGACAAGTCCGGCCTCAAGAAGACTTACGACGCCATTTTGGCCGACTCGTCTCTCACCGAGAAGAAGCACTCCGACAATGAAGGCAGAGTCAGCCGTCTCTTGAAGGCCTTCAACAACGAGCTGGGTACCGAGTACAAGCTGTTCGAGTACTCTGGTCATGCCGAGCCCGAATCCGTCCTGGTTGTTTTCGGAACCGTTGAGGCTTCCCTGGCCTCGCAGATCGCCCGCGCACTGTCTGAGAAGGGTGTCAAGATTGGTGTCATTAACGTCCGTGTTTACCGTCCCTTCGTTGAGGAAGAGTTCCTCGAGGTTCTAGCTCCCTCCGTCCAGAACATTGCTGTCCTCGGCCAGGTCCTTGACCAGGCTGCTGTCACTGATGAGAGCCAACACTCCAACCTCTACAGCGACGTTCTTGCTGCCCTCAGCTTTGCCTCGCTCAACAAGACACCCGCTGTCTTCGACATCAAGTATGCCAGAGAGCAGGTCTGGACACCCACTTCGGTCGCAGGCCTCCTCCAGCAGATTGGCCAAAAGATCGACCACGCTCCCACCGACGAAGAGCGCTTCGAGATGCCCACTGGTGATGTGCAGCAGTACACCTTCTGGGATATTGACAGCTCCAAGGCTGCTTCTGCTCCTCTCATGATTGGTCAGCTCTTGTCTGGTGACTCCAAGCTCAACGTTAGCGTCCGCAGCGGCCACGACAACCTCGCCGCTGGCGGTGCTATCCGCACTGACATCAGAACTTCGGCCAAGTCTATCGAGGCTGCTTACTCTGTCAGCTCTGCCGACATTGCTATCGTCAACGACTCTAGCCTGCTGAAGAGCTTCGATGTCATCAAGTCTGTCAAGGACGAGGGTATCGTCGTTGTTAAGCTCGCTGATGTCAAGGAGGACGAGATTGAGAAGCATCTTTCTTCCGAGGTCCGCAAGGCTCTGGCCTCCAAGAAGATCCAGCTTTTCGCCCTCAACACCGCTGCTTCTGCTAAGGTCGAGGAGCAGCCCGAGTTGGAGAGCTACCTGGTTCAGCTCGCTTTCCTCAAGCTTGCCCGCAGCGACCTCTACGAGACTGGTGTCAAGAAGCTTGCTGGCGGCAACGATGCCCTCGAGGCTCTTTCCAAGGAGATCGACGAAGTCATTCGCAAGGTCGAGATCCCCGAGTCTTGGCTCACTGTTGAGTCTGAGACCAATCAGCCCCTGCCTATGCCCGAGGACCTGAACATCAACAGCTTCATCAAGTTCGACAAGGAGGAGCCCGAGGAGGCTTACCTGCTCAGAGACTGGGAGAAGGTTGCCAAAGGTCTTGCCTTCAAGGAGGCATACGGTACCCAGAACGCTCTACGTCCCGACCTCAGCGTCAAGACTGCTGTTGTCACCGTCAAGGAGCGTCGCCGTCTCACTCCTAGAACTTACGACCGTAACATCTTCCACATTGAGTTTGACCTTGGCGAGACCGGTCTCACCTATGCCATCGGCGAGGCTCTTGGTATCCACGCCGAGAACGACAAGACTGAAGTCGAGGAGTTCATCAAGTGGTACGGTCTTAACCCTGAGGAGGTCGTCGAGGTTCCTTCTCGCGAAGATGCCCAGATTCTCGAGAACCGTACTGTCTACCAGGCTCTGCTACAGAACGTTGACATCTTTGGACGTCCCCCTAAGCGCTTCTACGAGGCTCTTTCGGAGTATGCCGATGACGAGGCCGAGAAGACTCAGCTTCTCCTGCTTGGTACTGGTGGCAACCAGGAGGCTCAGGTGGACTTCAAGCGTCGCGCTGAGGTCGATACTGTCACTTACGCCGATCTTTTGCTTGAGTTCCCCTCTGCTCACCCTTCGTTCCACGACATCGCTCGTCTTGTTGCCCCCATGAAGCGCCGTGAGTATTCTATCGCTTCTTCGCAGAGAGTCACCCCCAACAGCGTTACCCTCTGTATCGTTACCGTCAACTGGGTTGACCCCAAGGGTCGCGACCGCTTTGGTCAGGCCACTCGTTACCTCGATGCCCTCGAGGTCGGCAAGCCCGTCACCGTTTCCGTCAAGCCTTCGGTTATGAAGCTTCCCCACAAGTCCACTGCCCCCATCATCATGGCTGGTCTTGGTACGGGTCTTGCTCCCTTCCGCGCCTTTGTTCAAGAGCGTGCCTGGCAAAAGGAGCAAGGCATGGATATCGGTGCTGTCATGCTTTACATGGGTTCTCGTCACCAGAAGGAGGAGTACCTCTACGGTGAGGAATGGGAGGCTTACCAGGATGCTGGTATCATCACCCACATGGGCTGTGCCTTCTCCCGTGACCAACCTGAGAAGATCTACATTCAGGACCGCATGCGCGAGACCCTGAAGGAGATTCGCCAGGCCTACCTCCGTGACGAGGGTGCCTTCTACCTTTGCGGTCCTACTTGGCCCGTACCCGATGTCACCAATGTCCTTGAGGAGGCCATTGAAGTCGAGGCCAAGGAGACCGGTAAGAAGGTCGACCCCCGCAAGGTCATTGACCAGCTCAAGGATGAGGAGAGATACGTTCTCGAGGTCTACTAGATGCAACAACTTGTTGCTTGGAAAAATGTCTTTGGAAATTCTCTGTACATAAAATAGAATTTGTAAACAAAAATCGTGACTTGATAGAACACAGTTATTGCATGATCTCGATCCATTTGCCCAACCTCCAGTCTTGTCGTGCGCATTGCGATTCTCTTCTCCAGGCAATCGCATGACTGCAGTTGCTTTCCACTTTTTTTCCGTCATTCGGGCCTTGACGATCAAACAAAACATCAAGGCACTGGCGGGGATACCCGGTTGACTTGTGCAGAAAGCTTGCCTGCAAGCCGTCCGCTTCCGCAATCAAGAAAAGTTGGAGCAACGAAGAATTTTGGCAGGCACACAGGGCTGTGCAGGGGAACACGGTCGATCGCATCCTTCATTGATCAGGAACGAACAGTGTCGATCATTTTGCTGTTTTGTTTCTCACTCAAACACACAACAAATCCTGAAACTCTGGGATTTTGCTATGTTTTGACAGGGTTATTGTTCGATCGGTCTTCTACGTTCATATAGTTTATCTTAAGACGATTAGATAGAGTATCTTTCCTTCCCGACTTTATCAATCTTCCCCTGCATTTTGTCCTTCCAAGAAAGTTGTCGCAAGCAAATGACGTCGAAGTTCTTTTCTTAGGCCCCTTTTGCTCGTGCTCCCGGATACGGCTCGTACTTTAGGGCCCCACAGCACACTACCACCTGTTTTTCCACGTCTTTCCTGCAGGCCCAAGCAGACTCTGGCTTTTCAACAACGCTGTCAACACGCTAGCCCAAGAGTCTTGGCCAGCTTTGTTTGCAAGGCTCTACAGCAAGCTCTGATAAGAATAGAAAAAGAGGCGACCTAGGAAGGATGGGCTGGTTGCCGGGGGTTAAAATTATGCAGGCACTCCCGAAAGGCTGACACTTCTGATCATCACTGCGTGATAAGTATATTACTTGTAGCTACTTCTCGTACCTGCTTTCTTCCTCTCTTCTTTTCTCTCTCTTCAATCGACATCAACAAATCCAACTCTTACGCTCACACAAATCTTCCAACTTCACAAACAAACAACTTCAATCGCAAAAATGAGATTCTCCGCCCTTTTTGTTCTGGCTTCTGCCACCGCTGCTCTTGCTGCCAACTCCACTCCCGCTCTTTTCGCCCGTCAGAGCGAGGGTGCTACCTGCTCTAGTGGCGAGTCTGCTTGCGGTCAGGGATGCTACGACCCCACCGCCTACACATGCTGTGGTTCCGCCGGCCAGGTCTGCGCTATTAGCGAATACTGCGCCAGCGCCAACCGCTGCTGCCCCATCGGTGCCAACTGTGACGGTCAGGGCACTTCTACCGCCGAGGGCAGCTCTGCCACCGCCGTACAATCTGGATCCACCATTCTCGGAAGCTGTAAGTCTTGATCATCTTTTAATATCTTCCCTTCCGCGACTCGTAATGACGAGCCCTTTCTTGTAGCTGCTTCATCTGTAGCTGCTTCTGCAACTTCGTCCATGTCTTCTGCTTCCTCTTCTGCATCTTCGGCCGCTGCTTCTTCAGCCTCTTCTGTTTCATCGAGTCTGACATCAAGCGCCGCAGCCGCCTCGTCAGCCGCTTCTTCTGCCTCAAGCAGTGTCAGCTCAGCTGCTTCCAGCGCCAGCTCTAGCATGTCTTCTGCTGCTTCTTCCGCTTCCCGCTCGGCCTCTTCCGCTGCTTCTTCCGCTTCTCGCTCTGCTTCATCTTCTGCTTCATCTGCTTCTCGCTCTGCTTCATCCGCTGCTGCTTCTGCTTCCAGCTCGGCTGCCGCTACTTCTTCCGGCGCTGCTGTCGCGGGTACCGTCACCAACTTCGGTCTCGCACTTCTTGGTTTCGCTGCTCTTATCTAAGCATCTCCGTTGACGAATGCCGATGGATGCAGTGAAGCGGAGGATTTCCAGGAGCTTTCTTCCTTTCTCAAGATTATGTCAGACGAAAGAGTCTGGCTGGTTGTACCCAATGTATTTATGATACCGGGAGATTTGCATTGTTAATAAATAGGGATATACCTGTATGAACTAGACTTATATATCAGCTGGTCCCCATGATTTAAATTTGATGTACTTGGTGATGGCAATATCGCACGGTTCTCATGAGATGTCAAAGACTTTTTGAGGCTTTTTCCAAGGAGAGGTAAAATAGCACATGCTCGAAATGTTGGTGAGTCACTATATATCCCGAGCCTTCTGCCATACTACCTCGCCTTCTTCCTCCTCGCCCTCGGCTCTGCGGTGAATGAGGGGTGAGGAAGAAGATGCAACTTCCTACCTCTTTTTTGCTACAAAGGCCGTGTTCAAACCACTCGCACGCCGTTTTCTTGCGCCCCTTTTTCTTTGCTCTCGGGCTCCCCAGGCATGAAGTTGAATATCATCTGCTTTGATGCAATTGTTCAGATTAGTTTCCTTTTTTGTGTCGTTAGCAGTGTCTTTGATGTTTTTTTTGCACTGCGAGTTGAGAAATCACCACGAATCAAGGTTGACTGGGGAGAACATGACAATTGACTTTAGTAAAGCATTCGCACCTCCATGCCTAATATGCCGCTCCAATAGGTCAATCTGTGTTAAAAGCGTCTTATGCTAATTGACCAATCTCAGTTTCTAACAAAAGCAACATCATGCTTCTTGAAAAGTACGCTGGAATCCAAGACCTCCCCAGTGTCACTCCTCAAGAAATCCACTTGCAAGTTCTGCTCATCCAAGAACTTGACAGTTGCGTAACTGAATTCATCTCCGTATGCGAATACGTTGGTCGAGTAGTTGGCGCCCACGGCGCTCAAGCCTTCGATATTGCCTGCTCCTCCAGCAATAATGTACGCTGGTGCTGTTGGATTTTTCAAAGCAGCTGGGTCGGCAACATTGTTGTAAACAGGGTTGAAGCGCTGAGAATTATGGACATGGCCAAAGATACCCAGATCCACGCCGTACTTGTAGAAGAGAGGCTCAAAGGCCGCTTGACAGGGTTTGCAGATATTCTTGCTATCACCGGTGGAATACCAAGGACGGTGACCGGCGACAATAACCCATGGCGTAACAGTTCTATCCACAGAAGCCAGATCTGCGTCCAGGAAATCGAGCTGTTGGGTGGGTGTGTTGCCAAAAGATCCAGCGTTTAGATTGGCACTTCCATCTTTTCCGTCGGGGGCGGAGGGGAAATCGGTCTCGGTGTCTATCATTACTATATGCGCCATTCCGTATTCGAAGGAGTACCAGAAGGGTGGGTTTGCGAGACTTGCAGCTTTCTTTGCGAAAGCTTGTGCTGTTGCGTTCTTGGATGAGGAAGGGAAGGTGGTTGGCATTAGTCCATTGAATCTAGTCATGAAGTCTGTAAAGTTCTTTTGACCTTCGGGGCAAAGACCGGTGGTGTAGGGGATCTCTGTGCACGCAGCTTCGTGGTTTCCTGGCGAAGCCATGTAAGGCTTTCGGCTCGCGATGGGGGCGAGTTGGTCAAAGAAGTTTTCGAGAATGGCGGCGTAGGCATTCTTGCCGTCGAGGAGGTTCTTGGGCTTGAGATACCAGTCATCTGCGTATGCAAAGTCTCCAGGATGAAGCACAAAGTCGTAGTCGTCAATGGTGTTGGCTAGAGCTGCGATGGTAGTGTGGTTCAAAGCAGGCTGGACGTAAGGAATGTCACGCTTGCGAGAAGTTGTATAGCCATCTGCACCATACACACCGAGCTAACAGAGTCTTGTCAGTAAATTACACACATTACCCTCGCGAGACCATCGGCTTACATCAACCACAACATCCAAGTTGAAGGCAGTCTTGTCTCCAGGAGCACGAGCAGTCATGAAGTGGTTGACAGACGAATTTGTCGAGTTGATCTTGTAGTAGTACGTAGTCGCCGCATCAAGTCCAGAAAGTGTCACAGAGTTGGCCCAAGTGCGAGAGGTGCCATAAGTCAAGGACTGAGCAGAACACGCTTGAGAAGTCAGACTGTTTGCAGATTTGCCATACTGCACACAGCCCTCGGCGAGTTGCTCGTAGGTGTTCCAACCGACGGAGATAGCTTGTTGTTATCAGTGAGGGATCACAAAGTACGAACGGAGACCGGCGCCTACCATTAGGGCCCTTGAAGGCGATGCGTTGTTGCACAGGAGTGGTCAAGTCCTTAGGTATGCCTGGATAGTCTGCGGCGAGTGCCAGTACAGGTAGCAGTGGCAAGGCCTGAAGAAAGAGGGAAGTAGGGGCCATGAACACGACTCGATTCTGGAAGACTAGAAGCGAATAATCGTATCCGTCGTGGTCAAGTACACACAGATTCCTTCGTGGCAACCACAATCGATTATGTAGTTTTCAGGGCATCGACTCCTGACATTGTCACCTACCTATTTTGGATTGCCTTGCGACATCGCTTGCTACAGATATTACTTGCATGTGGTTGAAAATGCAAGCATTATTCATGCTTTCTCGAGGTTGTCGTCTTGTGAGAGGAGAAGGTCGGCACGTGGGTCAAATCCAAGCTTCAGCAAGCTTAGCTTTCGAGCTTAGCGAGACACGCTTTATGCGTGAACAAGATGATTGGTCAGAACGGCAAATCGGAGTGATAGACAATTGGATATTCGAACGCGTCTTTAGAAATACAGGAGACGGCACGATAATTGGAATGCCTCGGTAGAATAACAGTCCTGACCATTGCGCCCCCCTTTGAGCAAGCCAGTGGGACAATCGAGACTAGATATGTTCCTTCCGCCTAGTCTCTCGACAACCCATGTGGTATGAGTATCTTGAATTGTGCAAGACGGACTCCTGACTCCCGCAAGCCCTATCAGCCGCATACCATTGCAGTTCGAGGTTGTTAAGAATTTTCTCTGACGAAGAAGCAGGATTACTAGCCCCGTACAGTCGATTGGAGATTCTCAAGTGCTTTTCATTCTGTTCCTCTCTCCTCATTATCATTGCTCGGAGAAATGTGCGTTCCATCTCGTCGGCGATGTTGCGCACGTCACCAAAACACGGGTAACCTGCGGAATATCGTGTCTGCCAAGCAGATGACAACTCTTTAAACTGCTCTCTCCAGTATCGGTTCGAATGAGTAATCGTCGTAGGAGGTATGCATCGGTCGAAGTCCAGCGCATCCGTTACCAAAACTTTGTTAGCCCGGCCCTTCTGTGACCTGATGGTGACGCTGACAATGCCGCACATACGTGTCGTCCAGATGCGTATTTGACCGCACAAAGACACAAGATCAGCCAAGTCGGTGTGGCAGAACTTGGTCCATGACCTAGGGGGCCCAGGCCTGCTTGTTTGCAAGTCATGAACTAGAGGGTTGAAATGTACTCGGTCCAAAGCGATGCCACCTGACCAGGCGTTGAAGCCTGCTGCCAATTGTCCGCGATGCATTACGCAGAGACTCAGCTCGGTCCCACGCATAAGGATTGGCAGAGACTCGTATCTCAAACGCTTGGATGCAGTCATCAGTGGATGTGGGAACGGTGGCTCTCTATCGGTCAAAATTGACATCAGGAGGTGTTCGTAGATCATCAACCTGATCTCGGTGGGTAGGTCCGTGAGACCAGTCTCGGTCGGAGCCATAAATGAAGAAGAGACGGCAGAGAGTAAGATGTGACTGAAAGTGGGAGACAGTGATAAGAAATTGAGAGACAGCAAGCACCACAGAATAGAGACAGAAGAAATTGATATGAGATATGACTCGTCTTGAGTGGGACGACCTACCATTGCCACGCGTGATTATGCGGGTGTAATGGGCCACACATGATGGATGGCGTTGGTCTGACGCAAATTCAGATCAATGTACACGTGGGAAGCTGATAGCTTGAATGATTGCTCCCAGGCGTAGCTGGACATGTCTGGGTTTGTACGAATAGCTAGAGACGTGTCGATAAAGGAGTTGGTAAGACTCTTGAAGACGCTTCAACCAATAGGAAGACATGTCTTGGCGCTGATTGAGGTCGCCTCACCGCCCAAACGTCATGTATGTGGCAGTAAACATTCATGCCCCATCCGGACAATCAACACCAAGCATTATATAACAAAGGCCAGCAGCAGCGCATCTCATCGGTGATTAGGCCCACGACACTCGTTTAGATTATAGCAAGATGGGCAAACCACGAGTAGGTGCACAGCAACGAATCTCGACAGATAGCGGGTGGCTAATTGTTTGCAGATGATCATTGTGATTCGTCATGCACAGAGCGAAGGAAACAAGAACCGCGACATCCACCAGATGATCCCGGATCATCGTGTCAAGCTGACAGATGATGGATGGAAACAGGTAAATAGCGCCACCTTACTTCAGTCAGGTCGGGCAAAAAGCTCACCAAGTCACGCACAGGCAGAGGAAGCAGGTCGACGACTACGAGGCATGCTCAAGCCAGACGATACCATCCAGTTCTTCACCTCCCCCTACCGCCGTACTCGCGAAACGACCGAAGGCATTCTGTCATCCTTGACGTCCGAAAGCGAAGAAGAAGGCCCGTCACCATTTCCCCGCCACACCATCAAGGTCTTTGAAGAGCCGCGACTACGAGAACAAGATTTTGGAAACTTCCAGCCATGCAGTACCGAGATGGAACGCATGTGGCAAGAGCGCGCCGACTATGGACACTTCTTCTACCGTATCCCCAACGGCGAGAGTGCTGCCGACGCCTACGATCGTGTCAGTGGCTTCAACGAGAGCTTGTGGCGCAACTTCAGCGATGAAGACTTCCCCTCGGTCTGCGTGCTGGTCACGCATGGCTTGATGACCAGAGTCTTCTTGATGAAGTGGTATCACTGGTCCGTCGAGTACTTTGAGGATCTCCGCAACGTCAACCACTGCGAGTTTGTCCTCATGCAGAAGAATCTCGACAGCGGCAAGTACATGCTGCAGAACCAGATGCGCACATGGTCAGAGTACAAGAGACGCTCGATACCGCAGCAAAACGCTCAAGTCACAGCTTCGGCTTTTGCTTCCCCTGCAATACCTTCCCGCAAGTGGGGTGGTTGCGTCGGCGGTTGCACGCATCAACATTCAAAATTTCCTCGTCGCATAAAGAAGCAGAATGAAGCCTCGGACACTGCTCAAGCGTCAGCAAAAGACACAGAAGGCCATACGAATCTTGCCGAGCAGCTTCCAACACCCCTCCAAGCCTCAAGCACAGCAAGCACCACAGAGCCCAACTCGCCAATCTCCTTCCGTCTACCCACCCGCCCCAGTTTCCTCCACGGCCGCGACGGCGGAGGCTCCCTCTCCGGCATTGCCACCCCAGTCGAAGGCTTCTCCGACGTTTCCGGTGCCGAAAGCGATTACTTCGCCCGTCTCCAACATAAGCACCACCGCGACCTCTCCGACGCAAATCCCAACAACCCCTCCGCCGCCTCCGCAACCACAAAACGCACACACAAAGGCCGTCCCACCGCTACGGACCTGGATAACTGGAGGAGAGAGAGTGGGATGGGCAAGGGAGCTAGAGCTGACCCTTTGGGAGACGAGTACAACGATCACGACGCCGAGGAGGACGGGGATGATGAGCAAGAACTGGATAGGGTGACGACGAATGAGCCCAACGGGCCTAGTGAGTTTGTCGAACAGCTAGATCTGAAGGAGATTGAAGATAAAAGCATCAGGGGCAGTGTGTATTAGGAAACGGACTATATACCACATTCAGGCAGGAAGAGACCAGGATATGCTGGACGGAAATATGGCGGGTTTGCATTATGGCGTTTTCTCTGCCACACTTTTTACTACATGGACTTTACGACTTTTCCCATCTAATACCCAGATTTTTCTTTGACTTCTTGTTTCATGCCCAGTCGTGCTTTGTTGTAGATTATCAGCTGGTGAGGGTTCATTCGTTGATTTTCGAGCTTGGCCAACACTTTTTTTTGGCTTTTGGTGTCACCCTGACTGGACTATGACATGGCGAATCGACAGCGACGGCGACAGCGAACCTTGTATGATTTTTTGATCAAATCTTGGTATTCTAGCATATTTCGATTATGCGCAATTTTTGATATGGGTACACAGAGCTTTGCAGTGTGATGTTATCATTGATGGTCGCCGATGAACGACCAGTTTTTGTCAAAAGTGCTCTCTGATTTCGGGGGATGAGGCTCAGTGTATGGTGAAGACATCTACGTAATGTGACAAAGACGCTGTGAACAACATGCTTCATTACTATTTCTCGACATTCTTCATAAGTATATGCTCATCACCTGCCGCCTCTCTTTGACCAAGACTCTGTTCCCGAACGCCAAATGGAATAAAACATGAATAATCGTTTATCCGTCCTAGAGTCAAATGTTCACTAGAATCCCTTGGCATGAGGCTTCCTCATCCATCCCAGTCCCAACTTCTTCATCCTACTATTCCCATTCTTCTCCATGACGCCAGAGCCAACGCTCAGACTCCTCCTCATTATAATACTATGGCTATCAGCTACGGGCTCTGCCCCGACTTCCGCACTGCCTTCTGTGGTCTCTGAGCCCAAGCTTGGTCTCGTCGATTTATCTTCAGAAGTCTTGGGGGGCCGTCTGGTGGAAAGACGAGCTCGTTGCAATACAGCTAGTTCGGGATCCCAACTCCGCTCTTTGCAGCAGAGCGAGTGAAGATCTGCTTGTTCTAGCGCTGCGGCGATGCGGTCCCGTATTACGAGGGCAGTAGGTCTGTGGCTCGGATCTGGGAGGAGCATGTCCCTGACTACGCCGAGTATAGGTACCAACGCTGATAGCACGGGTACAGTAGGCGAAAGTCTGATAGCATCTGATGCCAGATGAGCAAGCCATGTGTACAAAGTGGCTGTATCGGTAGGTAGAGGCGCTTTCGATTGTGCTCGGAATTTTTGCAGATCGGAGAGCTTTCCTTTGACGATGTAGGTGACGAGATCAAGGTACACGCAGCCTAGACAGAAGACGTCGCTTTCGAAACCTGTGTCGGCTTGTGTGTTTCTCTGGATGTTGCTATTCAGAGACCGCTGAGATGTGGTCTTGCGGATGCAGAGAGGCTTGGGGATGCTCAGGGGCTCATTCAAGAGTTCGGAAAGCAAGGTAGATGGGTCCGAGGCTGTACTGGATGTTGGACATGGTGTAGTGCCCCACGAAGCCCACGAAGGCCGTCTGTCCACTCGGATTGGGCTGGGTTGTGAAAGACCGACATCATCAGGACAGAAAAACTTTGGACCATCGTCTGTCGACGAATCTGTGAGTGATACTGGTGGACTGTTAGACTTGCGAAACAAGCGTCGGGATCTACCAGAAGCTGAAGACCATATACTCGCTGACGCGAAGGTTGGAGGAGGAGGCAGGTGCCTGCTGAAGTTGCGAAACAGGGGTATCGGGGCCGGTGATGATGGATTAAAGCTGTTCATCGGGCTGTCCACCGGGGGACTTGAGCTGTAAACAAGGACAGGTTTTGAGGTATCCGACGGACTCGATGAGGAAATCGAGACCCCACTTATTGTACCGTCATTAGAGCCACGTTTGATCTCGACTGGACTGCTCGGTGCGTCGGCGAAGTGCACGCCACGAACTTTCTCTTCTTGATATATCTCAGGAGCTGAATAACCCGATACTTCGTTCTTCACTGCTTTCTTGCCACGCTGAAACGTTCTTAGTATACCTATGTCGGAAAATGCGATACAATTGTCGTGGTCCACAAGGATGTTGGACGGCCGTATAGCGCCATGCTGCAGACCTTGATGATGTAGCATGGCAAGCGCATCGACTAGACAATGCATCCACTCCAGTAAGATAATAGGTCGATCACCTTGAGGTACTCGCATGAACTGGTAGGGCGTCCGGTGAGCAATGAATGACGCCAGTGTATGTTCCGCCACAAAGTCAGAGAGAACATAGCCAGCGTCGCCAGCAGTGTAGGACGCCCAGACACGAGCAATGTGAGGATGGACCAGGCGTCCCGCCTCGCCAGTATCTCGTAAGTACGCTTCTCGTAGCTCATCTTTATCGTCGCCGGTTCCGAAAGCGAACTTTCGCCTGGCATAGACTTGCTCATGGTCCTTTGGGAAGTGGACTCTGTCCCAGCTCTGGAGAGATACAGCGGGTGGCACCTTGTGAACATACTCCATGGGTATGTGTTCCTGAGGACCGTAGTCGATGTGACCTCCTTGACCGAGTTGTCGCAGTAGATAGAGGAACTGTGTTGCATAGAATTTCCTGTTCAGCCGCTCGTCCGGCTCCACGCAGAGGTCCATATCAACAATGCTCTCGAGAGAAAATGGCAGGTCGTCATCATCCAAGGAGTCATCGATCAGGCCGAAGATCTGCTCCGGTTTGCCAATCTCTGCCATGATGAGGAACAATCGTCTTGCTCTTCCCAGTATCCATTCCATGTATGTGTCATCTGTTAATCCTTCACCGAATGCGAGTGGCTTGTCCAAGAAATCCCTCTCTTCTCCTTTGATCTGTGACACAACGAATTTCCTGGTGACTTTACTGTCAATGCGATCTTCTGTCCACCATAGTTGCTTGAGGGCAGCATGAGGAGTGACCAAGGAGTGACCACCAAACCCATAAATGTAGGCGTTGAGTGCTATCGTTGCTGCTGTTGGAGGAACTTGAGCATAGCTTATGGTTCCCATCGTCAGGGCATGACCTGGAAATCGATGGCAGTCGAGGATGGGCAGCTGAGTGTATTGATGTGTACAAGAGAGGCGGAGCCAGTCCAGTCGCGAAGTCGTGAAGTACCAATGAGTTAGTCCGACAGTCCGAACCTATCTTGAGTCTCTCAGATATGTGACAATTTGAAGAGGGCGTGAGGCTTCGAAGAGCGCAAAAGTTTGAAGAAAGTGTACGGATTCAGTGGCATCGTCACGGAAGGAGGGTAAGACTCGGATAGCGGTGTTCGAATGTTTAGACCGGTAGTGTTGCCCTGTGGGATACCAGATAATACTCAATGCATGTGTGAATCCGCCGAGGTTGTGTAGCCACCCATGTCGTACCCAGAAGAAAGTAGGCGCCTGTCTGCAGGGTTCACCAAAGAGATGGGTGGCTGACGCCACCATGCCACTGATCCAGGAAGTGGTGGTGTCCGATAAGACCGAGATACCTAGTGAGGATATCTATAGGTGACAATTATCCAATAGAAGTATTGCCAAGGTCAGGATGTTCGAAGGAGGCAGTCGAATCAGATATCGAAGGGCAGGAAGAAGAAATGATGACTAGAAGATTTGAAATATTGTGTGCGAGCATGACGCCGCATGTCGTGCGACAGTAGGCTTACTGCCCACGTTCTCTGCCGATTCCAGGACCAAAGAGGGAACAGATTGCGTGTCACGGGTGAGACGGCGACGGAGGTGCGGTCAGTAATGGACTCTAAGCCCAAGTCGTACGGATGATGAATACTCTGACGGGTGGACCTGTCCCGTGGAATGATTTATGATGTCGGTCGAGCTGGAACGTCACGACTCGCCGAGGCTGTCTAGGAGTAGTCGGTACCTCGTCGCAAAGTCATCTGTTTGCGTTTACCTGACAAGTCAACGTCGAAGTGCCATCCAGGAACGGCTCACGGTGTTCTGTGCCTGAATAGCCCAGCGAGCCCATGGAACGGGGAGTTCGTTGACAGGCGATCGATGTCAGAAAATAAATGAGCGGCGCGAAGCTGCGTGTCAGAGGAGCAGCATCAATTTACTCCGGCTCGTGCAGCGTATCACGGCAAGGAGCCCATGACGAAGCTTGATCGCCGAGTAGCCATGTTTCCTGTCATAATTGGACGTGCGGCGAGGAAAGAAAGAGCAGATTGAAGAATAAACATCGTATCATGTGCAGAGAGCATGATGATACAGCTTGTACAGAGGTTATCGGTTCGATCAAGTAATATGTAGAAACGCCTCCGCCACTCTCATACGAAAGAAACCAAAGAAACCTTTTGGACAGGAACAAATTCAAGAAACCGCTCTTTTAGACCCCACGACCAGCGACTCCGGTACTCCGACCATGATGATGGCGCCCACATGCAAACATAAATGGCAGCAGAAAGAAGAATGAGAGATCAGAGGGAGCTGGCGATCTAGTCCTTGCTCTTCTTCTTCTTCTTCTTTTCTGTCTTGTCCTCGTCCTCGTCGTGCTTTCTCTTCTTGGACGATTTGCCGGCTGCTTCGGCGGCCTTCTTGGCCTCCTTCTCGGCCTTCTTTGCCTCCTTTGCGGCCTTCTTTGCTGCCTTTGCTGCCTTCTTCTCTTCCTTGGTCATCTCCTCCTCGTCGCTGGAAGCCTCGGCACCGGCCTCGGTAACATCCTCCATCTCGGCGTCGGCGTTGGCGGCAGGAGCGTTGGCGGAGATACCATCAGCATCAGCGTTGTACTTGCGGGCCTCCTTGACCTCCCACTTGGCGGGCTGAGCCTGAGCAGGTGCGACTCCATTGACGGCACTGCGGATGGGCTTGCCCTCAAGGCCTCTCAATCTTCTCTCAATCAAAAGTCTACCTTGAACACCGACAGCCATCTTCTCCTCTTCAGTGGGCTCGGGCTTGTCACCCTCGCCAGAAGTTCCCCAGTCAGAGAGAGCGTCGACACGCAGACCAAGGGCGGCCTTTGTGGCGAGCATACGGGCGATCTTACCCTTGTTCTTACCAGTTGCCTGGCCGATGAGGGAAGCGTGGTAGATGAGACCATACTTGGGTGTGTCGTGCTTGGTCTTAAGAGCTCTGAAAAGGGCCTTCTCGGCACCGAGGATCTGAATGGTCGAGGCGGGCGACTTGGCCAAGTTGAGGAGCGAACCAGAGTGAGCAATCAGACGAGCACCGACAAGCTCACCGACGAGAGCGGTAAGGTTGGGGGCAATGGCCTGCATACGGGCGGTGAGGTATGATGAGAGCTGCTGTCTGTACTCGGTGAAGCCAACAACCTGCTCTGCGAGGGCCTGAATGTTCTCCAAATCCTCCTCGGTGATCTCGGTACCCATGGAAACCTCGGCGGCGGCCTTGACGGCGCCCTCGATCTCCTCAGGAAGAACGTCGGAAAGGTCGGTGGTGGCGGCGTTAGTACGAACACCCATGGCAAGAATGACACGAGCGAAAGCGAGGTTGTCGTTGATGATCTTGGCCATCTCGGGGAAATGCCAGCCGTACCATTCCTTGACACGCATAGCGTAGGTGTTCAATTCCTTGTCCAGATCGTCCAGCAGGGCAATGGCCTGGATGATCATGGTGTCGACCTTGTCGGGGGAGAACTTGAGCTTGTGGCGCGAGAGCGAGTGAGACAGACCAAGGGACATGGTGGAGATGTCATCGGGCATAAGACCGGGGATGAGCGAAGGAAGGTGCTCGCGGATGGCACGGTAGATGTCGTTGGTGGAAGAGTCGGCGATGCACTCAATGTCGAGCTTAGGGAGCTTGCTGATGGACGAGCCGAGCTTGGGGTCGGCGACGGCAAGCTGGACCTTCTTCTCGTCCTTCAGGCTGTCGAGCAGCGAGGCGAGCATGGGGGTGACCTTGCCATCGGTGAGAGCAGCGGCCTCCTCGAGAGCAGCGGCGGCGCTGTCGAACTTCTGGAATTGCTTAAGCTTGAGCCTAGAGACGCGGAATTAGTCATGAGCAGAGTGAATTGGATCTCGAGAGTCGTACAGGCCAGCGGCACCCTCGGCGGTGGCAGCCTCCTCGTGGATGTCGGTGCGCTTCAAGAGCTTCTTGTCCTTGGACTTGAGCAGCGCATAACCGGCGGCGGTTTCTGTGAGGATGAAGAGAGTCATCGTGGCGGAGATGTCTCTGGGGTCGTATTAAGAGATTGTCGAGGGTCGCGATACAAGACAGAGACCAATTCGACGCGACACTAAATTCTGCTGGGCTCGACGACCTTTTTCCAAAAAATCCAGAGACCGAAGCTTGGTGCAGGTTTGCAAAACTTGTCGAGAACCAAAATTTCCACGGCTTTTCTTCGGATCAGGGAAGCTTTTAGCGCGCGTCAGCTTTGGAGCAATCGGCCCAGGCACAAGACAGCCAACTCGCCCTCCATTACAGCCATGATGCTTCCATTCTGATCACAACTTTCTGGCGAGGCCCAGCCTCTGTCCAATCTACACTTTATGGCTGCTCCCGACTACTTTGCCCGCAAGCCGTCGTACAATCGCTCCCGTTCTGGTCTCGGTGTTCCTGGAGCCACTACCCCGGCTTCACCGCACACTCCGCTGTTGACACGCTCGCTCTCGTCTCAACTTGGCTCGCCTGGTGCTTCGTATCGTGCAGAGGAAGATACTCTGGTCTTTGAACTCGGCTCAAGGTCTCTTCGTGCGGGCTTCGCTGGCGACTCCGCACCTAGATGCATCCTTCCTTTTGGCCCCAACCAAACTAGACGCTTGAATGACTTTTCTACACCGTCCACGCCATTGCGCTCCGAGGATGACTGGGCAAAAGATTGGGAGCTGTGGGAGCTGGATATCCGGAACAACAACCTTGGTCTGGTAGAGGACAAGATTGAACGTGCTGTACGACATGCCCAGACCAACCACCTCCTGCTCGACCAACGTCCGCGCAAGCTCTTCCTCGTCCTTCCCTCGACCTTACCCCATCCCCTCGTTTCTATCACTCTGAACGTCTTGTTCAACGCACTCCAGCCTGCAACTGTGCAACTATGGGCACCACCTGTGCTATGTGCCGTGTCTGCCGGACTGCGATCCGCCCTTGTCATCGATATTGGTTGGCACGAGACGACTGCGACTGCGTTGTACGAATACCGAGAAGTTTCACACAGGAGATCAACTCGCGCTGCGAAACTCCTTACAAAGAACATGGCCAATACCTTACGCAAGCATGCTGCTGCTTCTGATGCCATCCCCTTCGAAGTCGCTGAAGATATGGTAACTCGCATGGCTTGGTGTCGTGATACAAGTGGCCAAAAATTTACCGATGACGTGACTCTTCCACTTGGGACTTCTTCCTTACAAGTATCGTTCGACAGTCTAGCGGATCCGGCCGAAGAGACTTTCTTCTCAGCGCCGTTCCCGTTGGAGCGAACCGATGACCACGACCTACCCCTACATATGCTGGCTTACAAGTGCTCACTCTCACTCCCTCTCGATGTTCGCTCTATCTGCGTGTCGCGCATTGTAGTCACTGGCGGCGCAAGCGATGTACCAGGCTTGAAGCCTCGTCTGCTGCGAGAAATTGAGAACATGGTCAGCACCAAGGAGTGGGATCCAGTCATGAACTACGGTTCTGTCAAGGGGAAGAAGCAGAAACGCAGTCAAGACCAGGTCATGAGCTTGCCGACTAGGACGAAAACGCCGCAAACCGATGTGCTGGATCAGTCTGATGGCTCCCCGTCGAACGAACAGGTGCTGGCTCGCGACGCACCACAAGAACGCGACGAAGTCGCCGAGAAGCTACAACGCGATGTTCTGAAGCGCGGCATCGCAGTACAAGGCTCAGTGCGTGGAGTTGAGACATTGGGTGCTTGGGCGGGAGCGTCGTTGGTCGCCAGTCTCAAGGTCGATGCAACCTTTGAAATCAAGAAGGATGACTTTCTTAAAAACGGTCTCAGTTCATTGGGCCAGGCTTTTTGAATAGCATACTTCTCTGATTGAAAAACAAAAGACTGTCTACTTCCACACCATGTTGAACCATTGCACTCTGCGATATTTGTCTGTCGAGTCGTCGTCGTCGTCGTGGCCATGCTCAGCTGGTCGCCGCGAGTCTCGAATCCCTCCGCCAAACTCACTCACATGCTCACTGTCATCTTCACTCACTGCGGCAATTCCTGATAACTCAGCAAGCTTAGTCAGCGCGAGGTCGACCGCCGCCTATAAAAACACCACTCCTCTCCCTCTCTGCTTCCCCCCTGTATCCCTACCCTTGCTCTCACCTTCTCACCATCGCTCGCATCGTCGGCTACTGGGCGGCTTCGGCTGTCCAAGTGGTTGATGGGTGAGGGGTGGCAGGGGAGGTGAGAGCTGGGGGGACCAGTCAATTCCTTCTGTTGGCGCTGTGGAGCATGTCTGTTTCTTCTCAGAGCGGTTCGCCGTCTTTGAGTTGTGATGGGCATGTTTCACAGGCTGATGGCTGGAGTTGACTGGTCTCCGGCACGAGCTCTCACCTCAACGTGGTGTGTCGGTCTAGTAACTTCTTTGGGAGTGAAGCCAACGAGAGCATTGTGATGGTCTTTTTGATCGTCATGGCCATTCTTCTTTTTTTTTCATCAGTGTGCTCTGGTTTTCAACTGGGCGCTGAAGAAGATTTGTTTTGATTGCCATCTACTGTCGTCGCTATCGTCGCTGTCGCCGTCTGCGACGCTTCGCTCGGGATGTTACTTGTGACCACGCGCGATTGCCTGCACGCACCAAGCTGCTGCCTTCACCTCAACGCCTTCGCGCGTGTGTTTTTTGGTATCATGCTCAGCGGCTTGCCCGGCGCAGTCGCCGTCGCCGTCGCGAAACGCCCGTCCTATTATTTTGGCATACGTCCCCAGCCCACGCTCAAAATGCTCGTCGCAAAGGAGTGATTCGCAATGTTTTACACGCCGTAGCTTCTGGTTCGGTCTCATATGTAGTTGCTATACCGTTAGTTCTTGCATTGAGTATATCATTGTTGTTTGCAGACCGACTGTCTCATGGTCATGGTAAATACGCCGATGGTCAAGGCCAGTGGCACGCTCGGTGAGAAAGAGAGTGAAGAAGTCAAGGTTATCGAGCTTCTTGTTTCCCAGCCACGTGTACGCGACATGATCTTTTTCGCGGCGAGGAATCCTTGTCCTGCTACGTGTCTGTCGTGAAAAGGCTACAGAAGGCCCATCTCACGCTACACCCTCGGTTCATTGGAAGACATATTTACCTTTCCAGCGGCAGATCTTTCGGGCGAGGGGGTCGGGTCAGATCGACTGTGCCCTCACCATACAAATCAAGTCGCCTCGCTGCAGACCCAACTTATAGTCGTGGTGAGTATTGACAATGTCATCTACACTTGGTCAAAAAGTTAATCCAATAGGAGTGTCGCTGTCAAAAACAGGTGACTGCGTTGATCTTGCAGTATGACTCCTTCCCTGACATGGTCCTTCAAATGCTGGTGAGTTGAAACAAGCCAAGAGACACGAAGATAGCATCATTTTCGGCTCCAGCACAAGATTGCACCTTCTTTCGGCCAAATCTCAATCCAACAATGAAGCCTTCGTCTGTCTCCCGGTCATCGGTCTGGATAAGATTGTCTATCTAGACAAGCCCAAAAAGCTTAGGGACACTCGAAGGATTTCTGGACTTGAGCTTTACTGGTACCATCCTTGAGACCAAGCTTACAGATTTTTGTCAGCAAACAGCAATCCAACAAGAAAACGCCAAACGTACAGCGGCGGGTGTGTCGTTATCGACAACGACGGTGCTATCTCCGCGATCGTAACCACACATGTTTGAGACCAAGAGAAATTTCTTGGTCCATTCAAACTTCTTCTGGGCATTTTGATCTGCAAGTACTTCTCGGGTTTCCAGGATCCGTTGAAACAGGAGTAAGATTTTCATCTTAATGAAGATTGTAATTGTAGGTTTCGATGCTCTGAGCTTGCTCATGACATTGACGGTCGACTGCTTTGTATCAGTATCATGGGTGTTACGTGGGCCAGCGGTAGGGGAATTTACTGCAGAAGGAGTCCGAATGTCGACTGACGTGACTGATGATGTGTCTCCGCTGCCGAATGCTCCAAAAGACATAATTTCGTAAGCTTCTGGTAAGGATGGTAGTCGTGGAGCAGGGACGCTCGGTTTTCTATAAGGTTTCGCATCTCAGCATCAAAGAAGATAACACGCCTTATCTCATGTATGCCGACAAAGAGCGATTCCTGTAATTCAAAGAGTGAAGCTTGAGTTATAGGTGTTTGCACCGATTTGCACGTCTTCCACGGCCTTCTCGATGTCACTTTCCTTTCTCACTTCGTCAATCACTGTTTCATGATCAACGACATCTGTCATGCCATGCTTGACAAATCCAGAGTCCGAATCACTCCTGGCTTCGAGAAGTACAGCTTTGCTCCGTCCCCCCATCTCAACTGAACACCAGAAGCAGACAATTAGCCAATCAATCTTGAAGTGCGGCAACTGATCGACCTTACCGAGCTTGGTGTGTCGCTCTCAAACACATGTCTAGAAGACAAGGCAAGTGCGGAATCTTTACGTGGCCGGCTCATGGCACCGACTCGATGCTGACCGTTGGCGCGGTAGGCTCTCGATTCCAAAACGTGGAAGCCAAATGACTCCTACTTCTGCCTCCTTCACAATAGCTTAGTTGATGGATCATGGATATGGCGGGTTCAAGTTTGAACGTCGAAATCCAGGATAATCTGCTCATATTACTGAACTAAGGTAGCCAATAGCCAGGAGGTGCACTTGCGTCAATATGAGAGTGTAAGCGAGTAATGAAAGGTTCTTCTGCCAAAGAACCAAAAATTCGTTGCGAGAAAGGTTCGTGTCACCTACCTTGTCAGATCCTGTACATATCGGTCTGCGATGTACAAACCATCAGGATCTGTTCATCGCGGCTCGATATTGCCTACTTGCAATATCCGTAATCTGGACCGGGAAGAGACTCCGAGAGCTATATCAACCTCTTGGCACGAAGAACCGCATGTCACCAGTTCGAGTATAGTGGTCCCATCAGGCGACATGACCACGACCGACTTATCTGCTGTTCAAGATGTACCACCCGTCGATGTCTTCGCAAGCGAGAAGAACGCGACACAGGGCCAAGCTTTCACAGGAAGGTCGAGTCATCAAAAGGAGAGGGAGAAGACAAGCGCCAAGCCTGTCAACCCATACAGCACGTCCGCTCCAGCTCCAAAAAGATCAAGATTCACTCAACTCTTCGGAGAGCAGAAAACGATCCAGTATCGAAGATACGACAGACCGGAAACCCGACATGCCAGAGGAGTCTGCATGCAGCAGTGAATAGACTTTCCACCAAGAAACGCGGCACACGAGTGCCGTGAAAGACCTTGCTGGGCTCTGGCTTGTACGGTCGGCTTGCTCGCCCGCCGAAGTTGCCGTTATAATGATGTGTTCTACATGTGGGATACGGTCCCTTGCAACTTGGGCTGGGGACGAATTTTGGATGAGCATACGGCATTGTTTGGCATAGAAAGGGCGATGAGCGAGAAGCTGGACATCGTGGTGAACGCATACAAAAATAGGCATTGAGGCATCCGAGTCTGTTAGCGCGTATGAATCTCCGATCAAACCGGATGGCAGTGTTCGTTGGGCGCTACGATGATAGCTAGATTCTGTGGTCCATAGTACGGGAAGGAAGCCAACACACGTATAGAGATCCATGTGGCTGGCAAATAGACGTGCGTAGCCAGACATATAGTGTAATCGTACGAAGACCACGATCGCCCACGTGTAGATTGATCCAGATACAACCTTAGCATCCAGTCGAATTTGCTCACTGTATATCGCAAAATCGTTATAGCGAAGAGTCATACCTTGACTCAATAGTAACAGCGGTGTCACGTATAGAGTCATATAAGATCAGAGTCTTCCTTGAGAATGTGAACTTCTTACCTCGTGCATCCATAACTCTACCATTTTCCGGCATCGTATGCTTATTGTCAGCTTTAGCCAAATCATCGAGACCACTTGCAAATCCAGAGTCTAGCTTCGGAAGGCCTGGAGAAAGATTGAATTTCGTCCCCCAACTTCGGATACAATGGGAACGCCATTCTCACTTCATCCGGCCCGGCGGAGATTCCGAGAAGACCAGATAAAGATACTCCTGACAGAACCAGTGACAGAGCCGAATCAGGCCTTGTTCATTACAGCAAGACTCCAAGATCTGAAGGAACGCCTGCTTCACATCGACTCTACGTTGAAGTTGGGTAGAAAGGACCTGGCACTGTTATGGTTAGGTCTCAAACCATATGCCACCACGATTTACGACCAGTATGCTTTCGGGCAACCCGAGTTGACCGTAGACCAAAGAAAGTACCTGGAAGTCGAAGAACTCAATACCGCGAAAGAGCAATTCCAAGAACTTCAGGCACGCTCCGCCGACATTGAGATATATGGCTGTCCGGTCGAAGGAATCGGTACAAACCATGAGATCAGGACCTCCGAGCACATCATATGGCGACGCCGAGTTGTGCAAGTATGGGAGGACTCCAGCCAGGATCCGCGGTTCCGAGCATGTCGTTACAGCGATTTGCTTTACTCAGCAGATACACCACCCTGCAAGTGGGGTCTGGGGAAGATACTCTCAGAGTACAAATCCAGACATGGCAAGCAGGCGATGGAGAATGACCCATTGAACATGATCTGTTCTGAGTACATTAATGAACATCAAGCAGAGCCAAGGTTTTGTCCAGCAGTGGTTCGCGAGCCTCCTGGACCCAACTCCGCGATCCATAACTACGACTTAGCACAGCTATAGTCGTAAGATTGAACATCCTAGATACTATAGCGGGCTGAGATGAAGATATAGAGAGTCTGAAGGAGGATGCCGGGTATCTCTCCAGTCTTCATATCGCAACACATGATGTAAAGAAAACATTTGGGCGCGCAAGGATTATCGAGGATTTGGCAAACGCGGAAACAGGTTTTTTTTGGATGACCTGGAGAGTGGTGTAGTCGGGATCAGAGTTCTGCAATAGACACAATGCACCGCGGTGAACCATCGCTTATCAACATAAACAAGATCGCGTACTCGTATAAATCAGGCAAGAGCTGAAGTGCATGGCAAGAGCTGAGGTCTCATCAAAGACGCAAATCCTTGGCCGTTTCACCCGTTTCGGCCAGAAGGCGTATATTTTTGAGCCTTGGTTCACTCAACCAACTCTACTTGTACGCGCCCGACGAGCTGACCCTGCATATTCAATGCTTGTACGGACAAATGGGCTCCTCCGAGCAGAGCCGCTATTCACGATAAGTTTTTAGACTTCCCTCATATATCTGTGAGACATTCAAGCAGGTCAAGGGAGAAGAAAAAGTCAAGTCTTGCTGGTTCCTTCCCTTTTTCTGTTGTTTCTGTCTATCGTGCCTTCCCACTTGTCACCTCAATCTC
Source organism: Aureobasidium subglaciale EXF-2481 (assembly GCF_000721755.1). Taxonomy (NCBI): domain Eukaryota; kingdom Fungi; phylum Ascomycota; class Dothideomycetes; order Dothideales; family Saccotheciaceae; genus Aureobasidium; species Aureobasidium subglaciale. The sequence goes on from NW_013566994.1 coordinate 1,143,373, forward strand.
TGTGTCTCTAGGCTTCACCTCAGCTTCAGTATCTTCAACAGTCGATCGCTATAATAATCGCCATTCAGGATGTTCGTCTCGGCCTTCGTCTCCGCTCTCTCGCTCGTCGCAGTCGCGTCCGCGCAATCGTCTAGCACTTCCGCCTCGGCTGCCGCTTCTGCTTCTGCCACCGTCGTTCCTGTCGCCGCTGCTGGCTCGAATGGATACAGCTATGCTGGTTGCTGGAACGAGACTACCAGTGTAGAAGGCACAGCCAACACTCGCGCTCTTTCGGGCGGCAAGATGGAATCAGTCACCACCACCACAGTTGCCGGGTGTTTACAATACTGCGGCGACTCAAACTACCAATACGCTGGCCTGGAATATGCTCAAGAGTACGTGTGATCAGGAAATAAGTACAAAGAGTTGGACACTAACGGGGTACAACAGGTGCTGGTGCAGCAACTACATCTCTGCACTGTCGGTGCAGTTGCCCGAGTCGAACTGCTCGCTTGCATGTGTGGCCAACAGCTCCGAGCTTTGTGGTGGCTACCTCACCCTCAGTGTCTACAACCTTACTAGCAAGAAGTCGGGCTCGTCGGGTTCTTCGTCTAAGACTGGCGCTGCATCTTCGGTCGCTACTTCTGGTTGGACTTATGTTTTGGGCGCAGGTGTCATGGCTTTGACGCTTGGTGCTGCTTTGTAAGAGATGGAACACACGAATCTTATACCCTTGGGAGAATACAATAGATGGAAAATTGGATAGATGGATCTGGCGTTTGAAATGTCAGACAACGAAGGAGTTCAGGGAATGCTACAACATGAATTTACACAATATCACGACGCTTACTCGCCTTCTTGATCTAACACTTGTTGACCCGTATCATACCGCATGTGTAGCTCTCTCTAAACTCTGAACCTCGGCATAATGGGACATATGTTGGTCCTCGGGATGGTAGGTACCTAAGTAGAGAAATCTGACGCTATTCAGTAGGTCCCGGATTGAGCGCAGCTGGAGATCGCCAACCTACTTTGCCAGCCTGCCGTGGACTCTGTTTCGAATTATCAGACAGCACGAGATATCCTAGTCGTGAAAGAGGAACACGCTACATATAGCTTCATTGGAACAAAAGTATCTACATCTAAAATATGGGCTCAAAAGGCGAAGGTAAGCGTCTAGCACGTCGTGGCTCCGAACGCTTCTCAACAGTCACAGGCATGAAGTTCGCGCCGCAAACTCTCTGTCGAGATGGTTAGTCGATGCCCCGAATAACGTAACCGTATCACTTACTTGACGCCGTTCCCTGAACTCGCGGTAAATCTCGTTCCAAATCTCGCGATTAGTGCAGTCTTCCTCACCCCCAGTTGTGTTGTGGCAAACTGGTTGCACTTCTATTCTCGTCTCCTCGGGACCGTAAAGCCAGGGCTTTGGGAAGGGCCAGTCTGAGAAGTGCAAGAATTTGGCTTCTTCCAATACTGCATGTGGGTTCCACTCTTCTGTTGTCGACCCCAAGTATTTGGAGTGGTTCTTACTCCTGAACTCTCCAGTAAGGAGATCGTACTTTCTGTGTGGGATGATCAGACAGTCTCGGCCGTAGATGTTGTTCATGATATCCATATCGAAGTCGTCCATCTTGCGGTGCTCAAAAGCATCCTTGATACGTTCAAACTCAATATTTGATGGTTGTATGATGATCATTTGGGAAGAGAGAGTGTTGTCCATCCAATAGGCTCGAGGCATGGCGACTGGAACTTGCGGCAGGAAGAAGAGCTCGTCCATAGGCTGACAGACATGTTAGTGGTGTCTCTTCATTCCAGAGTGATTGGGATCGACTTACTTGCAGAACATTAGCATCTGAGTCCAGACTGATAACGCGCTGGTATTTAGTCTGGTTGAAAGCCAGGAGCTTTGTGAAGCTATCACTCCATGTTGCTTCGCCATCATAATGTTGGACGTGAATAGGGACCACGTTGACTTTGTACTCGTCTCTTGCCTTGCGTAACAATACTGCTGCGGATGAGCTGTTCGTGAGCGACCATTCTTCTGGATACATCATGAGACGCTCTGCCCGACTTCCCAATCGGTGCAAGGTTTCGAAGATCATAACGGAGTTGCATAGATAGTCTTGCCGCGTGACATATTGCACGTATGCAAATTTGGACCAGTCTGTCTCGACATGACTACCCGGATATAGCTCAAGGTTGTTGTTCAAGAGAGGTGACTCCGGCGAAGTTTCCACTGCCCCCGAAGCTGGGAGGTGCATATTCGCAGACATTTTGAATCCAGCCAAAGCGAACACTCCGAGGAATAACAGAATCAGTATAAGTCGAATGTCTCTGGCAGAGATTCTGGGAAAGGAATGCCGTCCAGGTTGTGCTGTGGTCTCCGGTTTGTCATCTTCTTCGTCTGTTATTCGGACCGCGTTGTATTTGTGCACCCAAGGCGACAAGTTCTTCCAAGTCGACATGTCTGATCGAGCCAGATGGACGAATAGATACTGGGGATAAGCAAAGAGAATACCAGGTAGGGTCAAGAGAGAAATGCCGGAATCGAAAATTAAGGGGAGCGAATCATTGAAGACCTGAAAAGTAGGGGGAGCGGCGCAGAGCCGGGGTTCATCTGATCTACCTTCATTCTATTGATGTACCTGACTAGAGGTATTATTGCGACCTAATAGGCCAAACGTCTTTTCCCGTATGAGCGCTGCCATGTCGAGCTGAAGCTGATGAAAGATCGCGTCTACCGGCTCAGCTCAAGCACCGGCGTGCGCGCGCCACGGGGTCTCGAGCGCAGCCCAGCTGAACTTCTGAAAGCAAGCACCCTTCGACATGACTGGAACATTGAAACCCAATTTCAACTTCCATATCGATTTCCGAGGCTGCACTGATGCTCGAGTTATTCCACGTAGGTATGCCGGGCAGGGAGACCGCGATTGCTACCGGCTGTCAGGATGGCAACGGCGTCAACGTTGTTCTGCGGACTGAAATCCTTCCCTGCACGTTTGCCAAATCCTGCGACATCACTGCCCTCATGACCAAAGCAGATCAACGAAGAGCTTCAGAAATACACAGTAAGATATCATGATGATGGACACAGGGCAGGGAGTCGACGAAGATACGGTATCTCGACGACATTGCTACACATCGGTAAGATGTCCTGCCTTGAGACAGCTACGAAGCATGACAGCATTTCACACGCTGGGAGGTCGCATCCCGGGAGATTTGGGGCAAGCACGCGGGAAAGCAAAACTGGTCGAAATGACTGGACGCGCTACTGAAGTACCGCTTCGCTGCTTCTTGCCCAACATACCATGGACTCTACCACTGCTTGGTCGCGACTCCGAGGTTTAGCCGTTTGATCTTTGTCAGATCACGATTGTAGTGTGGAAACTGTACACGCTGCTCCAAACACTGATAGTCTGGCATCTTTCAGGGAGCAAGTATCTGTCAGATCGATTCCGCTATTGTGCCTCAGCCACCATTCACAACCTTGCTTTCAGGACCAAGGAGGGACAGATCTAGGTGCTACTCGTATACGACAACAAGCCATGATGTGCTACCTCCGGGCTTACTCTGTGCAAAAGCTTCGGGCTAAGACTGCTCCGCTTGTTGGCCTAAAGCTTTAGGGACATCTCGATAGAACGTAGGTATCGAATGCCTACATTTCTCTTACGCGTGACTCGATATTCGGACACGCATCTATGATTTGCTGAGATGTCAGGGCAGTGTGCGGCGAGGTACTGCATTCGTCTCATCAAATCGAGCCCGAGCTGCATGAGAGACGGTAGTTGTATAGCACAACGTGTTAGAGTCGGGTCCACTTCTCTCTGCAAGTCTCATCGATGACCTACGTGGGTCTGAAGCATACATCAGCAGAAGTGAAGAGGTTTGAAGAATGTGACCAATCTGCAGTCTCTATGAAAGCGGAGCCTACTCTGACCTGAAAATCGTATGCGGTTCCGATACGTACAACGTTCATAAAGCCATCATCGGCCCTCAGTCAGACTTCTTTCGAGCAGCCTGTCGACCCAACGCGTTTCAAGAAGGCAAAACGGGGATCATTGAGCTTCCCGCCAGCGCCGGTCGTAATCCTGACGCAATGCAGCGTCCAGTCACTGCTGCTGAGTTCGATTGGGATCTGGATGTCGAGGACACCGCTACTGTCAAACTCATGGTTCATTGTCTCTATCACCATGACTACCACGAGGATGTCGTGTGTTTAAGCAACAACAGCTCTCGTGACGCCCATCTTACCAAGGGTATCCTAGCCGAACACGCGAAGATGTACGCAATGGGGGAGAAGTACGGCATACCAAGGCTCAAGACTTTGGCACTGGCGAAGTACAAAGAATGCTTCGACACAACGAACAGCGGACTCTGTACTGCTCTCGTCATTGCTTTCAGTGGCATCGCTGAACCCGATCATAACTTCCAAGAGATGGTCACCCACGATCTGTGGTCATGGTCTTGCATGTTCAAGAATAATTCCATCATCCAAGACGTCATTCGTTCGACACCGGAGCTTTCTTATGGGCTCTACGCGAAATACTTGGAAGACGTGACTGGTGATGGTGGTGACTGGTGGTGACGATGTTGACTGAGGAACTCAAGTGGGAAAATTGCGTGAAGGTCTTTCACTTCCTCGGGCTCAATTGAACAAAATCGAAGTCGAAAGGGGTAGCACATTAGGTAGCCAGAGAGTGGGCATAAGAGCAGACGAGAGGATCTAAGTAGATACCAGAGCAGAGCAGGAAGGTTTAGCCAAGAGTTGCCCCAGATTCCAACCCACTCTGTGACTCCGCCGTGAATGACTCCCGCAGCGGCCAAAAAAAGTGAATACCATTCCACCACCACTTTGGGCTCACGACCGGAAACACATACATCATGGCGGTCAACTTTCCCAAGGAAGAGGAGCGTATCCTCGCTCAGTGGACTGTATGCGCACATCTCCACCGCGCGCACTATTAAAGCAGCAAACTGACACACGAGCTTAGGAGATCGACGCTTTTCAAAGGCAACTCGAGTTGTCGGCGCAGAAGAAGCCATACACCTTCTATGATGGTCCTCCATTTGCTACCGGCACACCTCACTATGGTCACCTGTTGGCCTCGACCATCAAGGATATTATCCCTCGTTACTGGTCCATGAAGGGCCACCATGTCGAGCGTCGATTCGGCTGGGACACCCACGGTCCGTTACACGCGCGAACAAGCACAACAAGCAGCTTTGTCTGACAAGAACTAGGCGTTCCCATCGAGCAGATCATCGACAACAGGCTCCAGGAAGAGCTCGGCGTGCGCGGTCGCGAGGCTGTTGAGCAGATTGGTATCGCAGAGTACAACCGCAGATGTCGCGAGGTTGTCATGACCTACGCCCAAGAGTGGAGAAGAGTTGTCGGCCGTCTCGGAAGATGGATCGACTTTGACAACGACTACAAGGTGAGGAATAGCAAGAGTACGGGACACACACACAGCCGCTGACGTTGCGCAGACGATGAACCCAACCTTTATGGAGTCATGTTGGTGGGTCTTCAAGCAGCTCTACGAAAAGGACCTCGTCTACCACGGCGCAAAGGTGCTCCCTTACTCGACCGCTCTCGGTACTCCTCTCAGCAAGTCTGAGGCCCAAGAAGACTACCGCGACGTCTCGGACCCTGCCATTGTCGTCAACTTCCCCATCCTCGGTCGCGACAACGAATACCTCCTCGCCTGGACCACCACTCCTTGGACCCTCCCCTCGCACACCGGGCTATGTGTTCACCCTGATTTCGAATACATCAAGATCCACGATCAAGAGTCGGACAAGAAGTACATCCTGCTCGAGGTTGGCCTGAAGATGCTTTACAAGGACCCCAAGAAGGCAAAGTACACTGTTCTGGAGAAGATGAAGGGTTCCGAGCTGCTTGGCGTTGAGTACGAGCCGCCGTTCGACTACTTCAAGGAGGAGTTCAAGGGTGTTGGCTTCAAGGTTCTCAACGACACGTACGTCAAGGTCGATGAGGGTGTCGGTGTTGTTCACCAGTCCCCCGCCTTTGGTGAGGACGATTACCAAGTCGCCTGGAAGGCCGGCATTATCAACGACAAGCGCCCTCCCCCCAACCCTCTCAATTCCTCTGGACACTTCACCTCGCAGGTCCGCGACTTCGAGGGTCAGCACGTCAAAGCTGCGGACAAGGATATTATCAAGCATCTCGAGAAGGCTGGCCGTCTCGTCAAGAAGAGTCAGATTGTCCATAGATACCCCTTCTGTCCCCGCTCAAAGACTCCCCTCATCCAGCGTGCTGTTCCTTCATGGTTCATCAAGGTTGAGCACGTCGTTCCCAAGCTTCTCGAGAACCTTGAAAAGACTCACTGGGTCCCTGGCTTCGTCAAGGACGGTCGTTTCCACAACTGGCTCGCATCAGCAAGAGACTGGAACGTGTCAAGAAACCGCTTCTGGGGTACTCCCATTCCTCTCTGGGTTAGCAAGGACTTCAAGGAGGTCGTCTGTATCGGCAGCATTGCTGAGTTGAAGGAGCTCAGTGGCTTTACTGGTGAGATCGCTGATCTTCACAGAGACACTGTCGATGGCATCACCATTCCCAGCAAGCAAGGCAATGGCGACCTCCACCGTATTGAGGAAGTCTTCGATTGTTGGTTCGAGTCGGGCAGCATGCCCTACGCTTCCCAGCACTACCCCTTCGAAAACAAGGACACTTTCCACGACAAGTTCCCTGGTGACTTTATCGCTGAAGGTCTCGACCAGACCCGTGGTTGGTTCTACACCATGTCTCTCCTTGGTACCTTCCTCTTCGACACCTTCCCTTACAAGAACTGTGTCGTCAACGGTATCGTTCTTGCCGAGGATGGTAAGAAGATGTCCAAGTCGCTCAAGAACTACCCGGACCCCAACCTAATCATGGACAAGTACGGTTCTGATCCTCTCCGTCTTTACATGATCAACTCTCCCGTCGTCCGTGCCGAGCCTCTGCGCTTCCAGGAACAAGGTGTCAAGCAGATAGTCTCAAGTGTCATCCTTCCTCTCTGGAACAGTTACAACTTCTTCGAGCAGCAGGTTGCTCTTCTGAAGAAGCAGTCCGACATTGACTTCATGTACGACACCTCCCTCGAGACTACCAACACTAACGTCATGGACAAGTGGATTCTAGCATCATGCCAGTCTCTGCTCAAGTTCGTTAACAACGAGATGTCCGTGTACCGTCTCTATACTGTCGTGCCTCGTCTGCTCGAGCTTATCGATAACACTACCAACTGGTACATCCGTTTCAACCGCAGACGTCTGAAGGGTGAGGCCGGTCAAGACGATGCTCTCCACGCTCTCAACACTCTGTTCGAGGTCATCTACACTATGGTCAGAGGACTCGCTCCTTTCGTCCCCTTCATCACTGATAACATCTTCCAACGCATCTCCAAGCACATTCCCAAAGAGATGCACTACGAGGACATGCGTTCAGTTCACTTCCTCCCCTACCCCGAGGTCCGCGAGGAGCTCTTCGACGAGGTTGTTGAGAGGCGTGTCAAGCGCATGCAAGTTGTCATTGAGCAAGGGCGTCTGTGCCGTGAGAGAAGAACCGTCTCGCTCAAGACTCCTCTCAAGTCACTGGTCGTCATCCACTCTGACCCTCAATACCTTGAGGATGTCAAGAGTCTCGAGTCATACATTGTTGAGGAGCTCAACATCCGTGACCTCATCCTTAGTTCTGATGAGGAGAAGTACCACGTCCAGTACTCTGCCCTCGCCGATGTCAAGTCATTAGGTATCAAGTTCAAGAAGGATGCCGCCAAGGTCAAGAAGGCCATCCCCAACCTCACATCTACCGACATCAAGGCATTCATGTCAAGCGGCGAGATTACCATTGAGGGCTGCCACCTCTTGACTGAGGACCTCAGAGTTCAGCGTGGGATCCAACAAACACCCGAGACCAAGCACCTTGAAGTGTCTGTTGACGACAGCTGCCTCGTCATCCTCGACAGTTTCGCATACCCCGAGCTCGCACAGGAAGGTATGGCCAGAGAGTTTGTCAACAGAGTGCAGCGTCTCCGCAAGAGCGCCGGTCTCGTACCAACTGATGACGTGCGCATGGTGTACAAGGTCGTCAAGGACGATAACAACGAGGTTGACAGCATGTTCAAGGAGCAAAAGTCACTGTTCGACAAGGCTATCCAGGGAGAGATCCAACGCGAAGATGCTGCCAGCGAGGGAGCATTGGCAGAGGAGGATGCCAACGTTAGAGATGTGCTGGTCAAGTTGATGCTTTTCAAGCTATGATAAGATGTTCTTTTGCAGAAATGTTGTTTTCCTTCTGATCGATAGAATAAATAGGTCAGAATTACGAGTAGAAAATACAAAAGCCGTGTTCCTCGATCTACGTTATTCGTGTCTATGTGATTATCGCTTTCTTCCTGCCGCTGCCTGTGATTGGGGCGTTAGAGCTGTCGTTAAATCAGGCTAGCAATCCGAGCTTACCAAATAGCAGTTCTTCAGTTGCATAAACTCTTTTGCGCACATGTCTTTGCGAACATTTTGATATTCAGCGGCGATACATTTGCCATATGCAGCTCCCTACAATCGAATCAGCATTGACCGACTGTGGAAAACGAGGAGCAAGCTACCTCAAGAGTGCACTTTGATGTGGCTGTAATGAATTTTTCGAGGGGCTTTACTCGTGGTGTTGACATGATTGTTATATGATGTATTGGTGATAGAATAATTGAAGGCGTTGGTAGAGAAGCAACTGGCGATGTCATTGACTCCCAAGGCGGTCATCGGAAGCAACCGAGGGCTGTTCTCTGCATGTGAGAGTTGCACTGCCCTGGTCGCGTTTCTTTCTGGCACTTACCCGAGACAACAACAATGAGTTGCGCCTAGTACATAGCAGCTACATTCTTTTTGCGCAAAACGACGAACATGACACCAATTACCAGCATTGCATGATTTATCGACCCGAAGACACGAAACACATGAACGCGCGAATGCCGTCTCGACCATCCATACAGCGACGGTACAGACGACCGAAACGAAACGCGTCAATAGCAACAAGAACACACGACACGAATGCCAGACTCGTCGGACATTGAGGAGTTGCCGCCACTGAGTGATCGAGGTGATTTGAACTTCCATTTCTACGCGACACAGGACACTCGACTAATTGACTGTCCACAGACATCAACATCCTCTTTCAGATTGTGAGCGACGCGCAACAATCACCGAATCCTCCCTTCCGAGCCCTCTTTGCGGCATACGACAAAGTCCTCGCAGACCATGATATCGCTCCTGAACATGACCAGCGCTTCTTCCGCTACCTGTTGCGCCTGGGCGAAGGTGGCTCTCACAGTTCGCGATCCTTGATGTCCAAGTTGCGCAAACTGCTGGCCAGATTCGACATTCACATTGTTGTACAAGACGATCAGGACGTCATCGAGGATGAAGCTCTAGACTTCCCAGAAGATGACGTTCGACCGCCGCAAGAGCTGGGGTCGGGAAGTGCGAAACGAAGTCGCAGGGCGAGCTTCAACGACACAAGACTGGATGAAAGCTGGGTCAGTGGTGCCCGCTCCGGACACAGCCCACACACTTCGCTGGACGATTTGTCGCGCAACCCACGTCACTCGGCCAATGCACTACCTGCCACGAACCGTGTGTCGCCGCGAGGCAGAGTCGATGCACAAGTTCAGTCGCATCCTCGAAGAAGCCGTTCTCTGTCAACTCAAGGCAGCGTCAGAGCACCGCGCCCTCCAGCTCCTGAACCATGGGCTCGACACCAACACACGCTGGATTACCAGAACGGCGTAACCGATGATGACACTGAGTCCGACATTCCTAGTTCACCCCCTGTCTTGCCTTCTTATCCTCAAGCCGCTGTTCATCAAGTCGGCTCGCTCGAAGCTGATTTGACATATGAGGCCGAAGCATTCCTTCATGTTTCTCAGATCAAGACTGCGCGCCGATGTTTTCGCCACTTGTCTCAGGAGTCTGCCAGCATCCAGAACATGACTCGGATAGCCCAAAATCATGATCAGCGTCTTCTCAAAGCTCAAGCTTTCAGTATCTGGGCCGCGAAGCTATCAGAGAAACGTCAGGCAGCTGAGACTGAGCTTTTCTTCGAACAGTATGAACGCAGAGCGACTCGTGCACGCGACCTCTTCTTGCTTAACAAGGCTTTCACCCATTGGGCTCAATTTACTAGCGACGAGATTGCTAGGACATCTGTTGCTAGAAGACACATTTTGCGCACACGTTACTTCAACGCCTGGCGTGACATCACAGCCGTCAATGACCTCAAGTGTCGCCGTCTGGGTCTACGCAAGTGGTTCTCGGTCTGGAGAACGAATGCCGCTCGCAAAGCTGTTGACAACGAACGCGCTGCCGCTATATATGAAGAAAATCTGGTCCAGCGAACTTGGTGGAAGTGGTTCTGGGCTTTCTGCGAGCGTAAAGCTCCAGTGTGGCACGACCATCGTGCGAAGCAGTCCTGTTTACATCGCTTGAGCAGTGCTGTAACACGTCTTCGTCAGCATGGAACAACTGCTACTCACAAGCGGAACGCCAACCTACTCCGGAAGACGTTCAGGACTCTAGTCGTGCGTCTTGCAGCGATCCGGTCGCTGAACCAGGCTGCAGAGGAGCGGCATCGAGCTGGCTTGGTGAACAACTGCTTCCATCACTTGCTACAAAAATCCAAGCTGGGACACGCTTCGAAAGTAATCTCTACAGTTGTATCAACGCGACTGATCACAACAGCCGTCTCTGTATGGCAACTCAACACTCAACTTTATCAACAAGCCAGCGCTATCGACCGGCGCCGTGTCTTGCAAAAGGCATGGACAAGTTGGAACGACAATCTGCGATCCCGAGCACTCGTCACCAGGATTGACGACAGACTTGTACTCGAGAACCTCTATAAGTGGGTCTTGCAATCCCGTCTAGCTCTCTTCCGACGAGTCATGGACAGTAAACTACAAGACCGTGCAATGCAGACTCTAAGCTTGAGATTGTCCGAGCAGCGCTTCCACCTCGAAGAGGCAGCTATGATCTTCCAGGAGCACAAACGAAGACGAACGCTGGCTTCTGTAATGCTGAGGTTCCATGGCATATCGCGAGCAGAAGAGATGATGGAGCGACAAGCGCTCGAATTCAGAAACACTCGTACCATGAATGCTGTCCTTCCATTCTGGTCGCAACGAACCAAGCATCTCCTGAAGTTGAATCACTGGTCAAACGATGCTAGATTCTACTGTCTGGCCAGTAGTGCCATCAAGAAGTGGAAAGATGCTGCGTCTCAATCGCAACGTAACAAGCGTAGAGATGCTTATGTCCATGTCAGGGGTCGAATCAAGCTTCGTTTGGTCCGTGATTGCTTCGCTGCTTGGAGGGAGAGAGCCACTATGGTCAGACAGCTTGACACCGATGCCATTGAGCAAGCCAACAATCGTCACATCAACGCTGGCACTGTCATCTTCGGCTTATGGCGTGACAAGACACAACTGAACAATCAACTATCTATTCAAGCTGATGAGTTTTCCGCTCGCTTGCTATTCCTTCGAACCATCGCAGTATTGGTCGCAAAGGGACAAGAAGTGTTACTCCATCACGCACAGGCTCTGACTCTTCACTCCCAGACCATCGATGTACTCGCAACTGGAACGCTCAAGAAACTAAAATGGGCTCTTTTCTGCCATCGACGCAATCTAGATTCTGCTGCAGCACTCGAAAAACGTAACTCGCAACAGCATCGTAGAAATATGTTGAAATACTGGGCAGAGCAAGCCTCACGACGAAGAGCAGCCAGGACTCTACCACTACCGTTGGACCCCCAGGATGATCCACCAGACTCTCCCACCAAAGCACCATCGCCAGTCGTCGCTCCTACACCTGCTCCCATACCCTTCGCGCCATCTTCAAATCTCTTCAGCAGTCTCAGACTACCTTCTGCACGTAAGACACCTGGTCCTGTCCCACTATCAGCGCAAAGCAGACTTGCACCTCTCCTAGACGATGATGAGGAAGACTCCGATGTCGAAGAATTTGATTTCGGCGCCACCCACCGCGCGGAAGAATGGACATCCTTTGACGTTCTCCGCGATGTCATCACTCGACCCCCACAGCAGAGATTTGATAGTGTGGTTACTGGAACACCAGTGCCTGGTTACATGACAAGAACACCGTCCAAACGCACTCAACGCGCAAAAGCACTCTCGGCTTTACCGTCTGCGAAGGCGGTGAGGAGAGAAGTGGTTGTTTCTACTACTCCTGCACCTATGAGGAGTAATAACATCCAGACACCACAAGTCACGCCTTTTGAGAGGAAAATGAGGAAAGGTGGTTATGGAAGTTCGACGGGCAGTGGAGGTGGTGTGGGGTTGGCTGAGGAAAGCTTTACACCAGCGACTTTTCGACGTACGAGGTTTGGAGGTGCGAATGGTTTTGGGACGAACGGGGTTGGTGCTCAACAAACGGGGAGGAGTGTTAGATTCTTTGATGTTGGAGGAGTCAAAGAGGAAGGAAATGGTGGTGACGAGGAAGAGTGATATTTCATCAATCTATATCTCTGGCTCTCCGAAGCCTCCTTCTCAATCTTAAATACATGTGATGAGTACTGTATAGTTTCCTCCTGCGAGATTATCCACCGTGACAGTATCGTCAGACGCAGTCTCATACTCTGGAGTCGACGGTCCCCATACGCCACATTTCCAAGGACTGGCTGCCGCACCATGACTCTGAACCTTCTTCGCCCAGTGGAAATTCTTAACATGCCCGTGGTCATCAGCTCTAGCATGTTTACCACCACTACCAATGACACCTGTAATGCTTATCCTAGCATTACACTCAGGAGTATCAAGCACAAGACTTCCCCTCGTACCTTCAGGCGTAGAAAGCTCATACCTCGCTCCCTCGGCAGTACTCGAGTAGTTCGCGGCGTAGAACCCATGCCCAACCTTGAACCCAGCTTCCACCCTCGTCAAATTACCAGGCTGAGGATGCGCAACCCAATGCGTAGAATTCAGCACATGCAAACCAGCCGCAAAAGTAGAAAGAGCAAGTACAGGCCCAGAACTCCAACCATGGGAGTGAGAAATGCGGGCGTCGTCTGCATAAGCTGGGTAATGGAGGGAGCCACTGGTATCGTAGCCTTCGATATATGTGCTGTTCGTCATGCGAGGGTCGTCGAGCATAAAGTCCGCCCACATGAAGCGCATGAGATCTATTGCGCGTTGAGGTGCACCGGCGAGGAAATGTGCTTGTAATTCAAAGCCTGTGATGAAGGGTGAGACTGTGGTTCCGGCTTCGGGGGCTGGAGCGCCGTAAGGACCCCATCGTGCGGAAAGGGCGGTGGAGATGGCGGTGCTTTGGGAAGGGGAGGCGAGGCCGGAGATGATGGACCAGACGTTTCCGTCTTGGGGGTAGAGGGTGGTGGTTTCGTTGTCTTTGAAGAAGGATGCTGTGGAGTTCCAGAGAAGTGTGTTTGCGGCGGTGACGATGGCGGAGGAGGCGTTTGTCCAAGTGGCGATTTGAGAGGTGTCGTTGACGGCGTATGCAAGTGTGACAGCTACATCTAGGGTGTGTTTCAAGATACTATTTGCTTCGATGTTGTGGCCTCCCATGCCTGCTCTCAACCAATCGAAGCTGGAAGTCACATTGGCTAAACCAGTCTCGTCTATGAAACTCAAGCTGTAGTTCAGACCGAGCTTGAATCTGTTCCAGTTATTTTGTAGATACTCGTCATCGCCAGTGTAGATCCAGTAGTTATGTAGGCCCAGTAGAGTGAAGAGATGGTAGTTGAAGCTGAAGACTCGTCTGCCAAGATTCAGGAAGCCATTATCTGGGAATGCATATAGAGGTTGAGCAAACCAAGGAAGTGCTCCAGTCGTAGTATTTTGACTAGCAAACAGTTGTTGAAGCGAGAGCTTGACGGTGATAGCGTCATCAGTAGACAGGAAGACTCCTGGGACAGAAATAGCAAAATCGCCCGGCCAGATCAACTTGTCGCGTTTCGGACCATCGGTGAAGGCTGAGCTACCATTGGTAAGTGTGCTATTAGACCACCATACTGTTGGTATGTTAGGATCGGTAGCATCGAGGTCGACTAGGGAGTTCCCGGACGTCGAAGGAATGGTGCAAAGTTGGTCTGTGTAAGCACCGGCATACCAGACACGATTCAGCTTCTCGTCGTTACTATGGAAATAGCCCGTGTACTCGCCAATGCCATCATCAGGGAAATGCGGCATGGCAGTAAAGTATGTTTGCAGATGACTCAACGTGACATTTCCAGTGGTATTGTGATAGACATTCAGATATCTGAATCCACCACGTTCATGCAGCGGTTCGACAGAGTAGTTTCCTGGCCCGGTGATTTTGAACCACAATGTCTCGTCGATGCCGATGTCTTGGGTGGCATCCGAGCCATCGGGCGATATCCACAGGGAAGATTCTGTAAAGGAGATACCAATATATTGGTCGTTGTCCGACGAACCGCTGACCACAAAGGAGACCAAACCGCCAATGTTCTTGGTATAGTCATAGGTGACAGCTGAGGCACTATTGAATGTGGTGTCTCCAGATCCAGAGGTAGTGACTCCAGCAGCGTTGGCCACGGTGCCATTGGCTCGATATACTGATACTGGAGATAAGTCTCGTTGCGAAGGCGCGAGGATATATTGAGAATAAGGTACAGTCGACGCTGAGGCGACTAAAGAAGTAGCCAAAGCCGCAGCGAGTTGGCGATGCATGTTGACCTTACTGAGTATGCTTGGAGCTGATGTTGCTGTCCATTGAAGACATGCTCGAGTTTTTATCGACTCTTCCCAGTACCTACATTGTCTACATCATCCCGCTGATGTTCGGTGCAATGCCCTCCGAGCACCAGAGTTTTGAACATTATAGATGATAGAACCCTGGATGATCAAGAAAACTGGGTTAGCTCGTCGCATCGGACAGACAAATTGGCATGAAGATCGACATGGATGAGAAAGAGTTGTATGCAAGGCAAAGGCGGGGTGGTGCGGGGTTGCGGATTGTCGATTTTAACACATCCATCCTCTTCCGATGATCAGAGCAAAGCAACGGTGAGCTGCAGCAATGCACAGTCATATCTCATATCGACAGACTTGACATACAGAATCATGAAAGACGTGCCTCGGAGCCATCGCTGAAGTTCCTGGGGGGTTCGTGCCTTGAGACAGCTACAAGTCCGACAGCATTTCGCACAAGGCGAGAAGGTGGCAGGTCGGTGCCCAGCGATAACGGCACCTGGCTTCTCGTGTTTGTTCGAAGCAATCGCATCGCGGAATGTGGAGGCGAGCGAGGTCGGGCTGGGCAATTCCATCTTGTGCCTGTCGTATGGACGGCGAGTTCGTCACAGGCAATTTTGAGCGGCGTTGACGACTGCCGACTTGGCTTCACAAGACCTCCTCGATTACAAGTCGGTGATTTATTATTCTCATGACTTCCAATACTGCTAACTTATTCCTCGCTATCATGGCCGAAAAGGAATGGTATGCTCGAGCAAGAGAAATGGTTGCGTCAGGTGCGCGACGACTTGAAATCGAAGCAGCAGAGGAAAGGATTGGTTTAGGAGCGGAACTGGTTCCTAACGCCAGCTCACTCTGGAAGGCAACAACTGAAGGCATCGAAAGCTCAAGGATGACAACCAGAAAGATGTTGATGGAATCGCCTCTCGAACCACAAACCAAACGACACTGAATACCCGACAGATCAATGTATACGGACGTACGCGAAGGACAAGAGGTGGAGATATCATGAGATCCGCAGTCTGGCTCTATACCCGAGCTTCCTTGTGACAACAGCCGTCGCCTCTTCCAACCTCGACTGACGGCGAGAGACTTGGCAGCTCTTGCCTACTCACTGACATATTGCTTCCAGTCACTAGTCCTCGTCGAGACTTTGGATTAATCAGTGCTCATAAGATATGGCAAGGGAGGCTTTTGATTGAATCAACATGGTCATAGGACCCGGTCGATCGCTTAACCAAAGTACAGTTTCTACGACACTTGTCTAATACTGATTGTGAGCCGCAACATTCGCTACTTTGTTAATACATGTTAAGCACATTCGCGGATATATAATCACTGAGCTGCTGTCCTGGCCCACCACTCCTCATCGGATATCTCGCTTGCAACGGTCAAACTTAATCAACACCCTATACCGCAGGTATAGCCTGATCTTTCAAGATCTGCAACAATGGACGGCCCTAAAGATCTCGGGACCTGTACTTCCGATTCTAGAGTCTCGTAAATCTGGAAGGACAAACCGAGTCGCTATTGAATATGTCATCTCGCCAGTGAGATGTTCAACATTGCTTACTGATGTGTGTCCCAATAATCGGGTTGGGCATCATATGTCTCCTCTAAGAGTCATTCAATTCCCCTGTGATATGTATCAGGCTCCCGTGAATACCACCTGACTCCCTGTATAAGGACTCAGAATATGCGGTCTTGACTTACAAGATGTCCTAGCTGACAAGATTGTCGTCGGCTCTATGTGTGTAGCAAGTAGAGCCGACCGTGGTGATCAAGATCAGCGCCGTCAAAGGATCTACGAGTACACGTTTGTATGCACCTCTACTTTCATCACTATCTCCGCTGGCTCTCCCTTACATCTGTGCGATTTCTAACTTCGATAGACTGACATCCGAGCTGTGGTCCACAACCATGACTGCTTGTTCGCGTTTGTCCTCGTGCACCTCGATGATAGATAGGAGTGCACGTCAGGTCTTACGTCCGAGAGGCATAATGATAGTGAGTTGAAGCAGAAGTCAATGGTGTAAAAAGAGGCATCTTGCCCGAGGAAGTAGACCAGAACAACCACATCTTCATCTCATTCAACCTACTCCATTCTTCACTTCAAACACACACCTCAAACACTTCCACCATCGCCATGAAGGTCTTCGCCAGCATCCTCGCCATCGCCGCAGTTGCATCTGCAGCCGCAACTCCCGACATGAAGCGTCGTTCTGCCACCCTCGACACTCGTGCCGCAGCAGGACTCTGTGGTCCCCTCGACACTCCCATGTGCTGTGCCACCGATGTTCTCGGTGTTGCTGACTTGGCCTGTACCTCTGGTAAACCTTTTATCATTAATCCTTATTACGTGCGATTGCTTATTCTCTGCAGTCCCTACTACTGTGAACACTACCACTGCCTTTACTGCTTACTGCGCCGATCAGGGCAAGCAGCCTGAATGCTGTGTTCTTTCCCTGGTGAGTAGAGTATCACGACGTACTGTGATGTTAAAGACTGATTGCTGTTGTTCAGCTTAACTCTGCTGGTCTTTTGTGCAGCGCTGCTTGAACCGGGAGCAAAGTTTCCATGTCAATGGAGCTATTATGATTTAGAAACGAGTTAATAGTGTTATTTCGAATTACAATTATTTCTTTCCACATCTTTGCTGATTGAGTTGAAATGACAGCTTTCAGTATGACAAACCAGTCAAATTTCAAGGGAAAAATTCGGCCTTGCTTGTAGCGCTACCTCCGACTTTGAGGCAGGGGTAGAAGAAGAGCTGTATAAAGGCAAGATGGAATTTGAAATATCGAAAGCCTCCTTTGAGAGCAAACATTCTTTTGCTTTATTTCATCAAGTCGGGTTTTCTCACAAACAGACTGTGCATTTTCACAGCTACTTTTCGCACTTTCATTGAGGCCGGAGTAGCCAAGTTTTTCAGGCCGAGTCCAGAACAATAGCTCCTCCGTATTGATTGCGTCTTTCGAGAAGGCTGGTGGAAATGCACAGTATAGTTGTGGTTCTTGCGTCACGTCTGTGGAGAGAAGGCACTTCTTTGAGAACAAGGATTTTTTGGATGGCATATATACACGACTGTTAATCGACAAACCACTCTCTATAAATAGGCGTATATACCGAAAAAGAACTTAGAATCATCTATCGTGAAGTGAAAAAGGAAAAAGGGGTATTGATACGGGGTGATGTTGGAAGAGTTGATGAAGCTTCCTTAGAAACAGCATATACTCTCTAGCGGCACTTAGTAGTACTAGCACTAAGCAGTAGTACCGTGATGCTCAAACTCTGTGGCCACATCTAGCAGAATGCGGTACCGTTGAATGCCGATTCTGGCTTGATAACGCCCTCGTTGATCAGATCGATGTAGGACCAGTAGTCACGCTGAGTTCCTTGTCCGTCGACCAGCGCAGTAGAGTAAGAGACAGCAGTCCAGAATGATCCACCGCTGACGTACTTGCTCCAAGCGTAGCGTTGGGTGTTGAAAATCAACTGACGGTCAGAAAGATTGTTGTTGAACTGAAAAAGAATTAGCATCATGAAACTGCATCAGAGGATACCATAACATTTACCATTACTTGTAAGGCCCACTCGCCAATGAAGTTGGGGAACTTGGTTGCCAAACTAATACTTGATGCTTGTCCACAAACAGCTGGGGCAACATATTGTGAGTAAGTCCCCGCGGCGGCGAAATAGTAAACATGAGAATCGATGACCAGATTAGCAGAAGCATCGAAATATGGCTCCCAGAAGCTAGCACCCTTGAAACAGTCTTGGACCATGACAGGGATACGGCTGTCAACTTTCGCGGTGCGAGAAACAACTCCGTTGATGTAATCAGCCACCCATTGGGCACCCTTATCGGTAAGACCAGCAGAGGTACCAAAGCCAGGAAGGTTGTCAGAGGCCTCGTTGATAGGTCCAATAGTCCAGGAAGTCATGTTACCGCTGGCCTTGATGAAGTCGAGAATGGCATCGACGGCTTCGTAGGCGTAGTTGAGGTTGGTGGTGTTGTAGAAGAAGTCGTCGTGCATGAGAGCCTCACCGATGTCGAGGTTGTTGACACCGCCGGGAAGAGAGTGGAGACCGACAATGATGTGCATGCCGTATGTGTTGATTGCGTAATCGGTGATGGCCTTGAGGTATTGTTGCTGGTTACCGTGGTAGAGAGCAGATCCAGGGACGTTGACCCAGGCAGCGTAGGTAGTAGGGATTCTCAAAGTGTTGACACCGACAGAGGCAAGCTGGTCAATGGTCGAGTGGTTGAGGAAAGAAGCATAACGAGCCTCGAGAGTGGGACCGCACTGGTCACCAAGAGTCTGGCAGAGAGTCCACTCATCAGGGGTAGTAGAGAGGTTGGCAACGCTAGCCCACCAGATGGGGTCGTGGGTCTGTTCCTTCTCGAGCCAGCCACCGAGGTTAGCACCGTTTGCCTGGAAAGTCTTCCAGTTGATAAAGCCGCCCGAGGTAGTAGGCTGAGCGGTGGCAGTAGAGCTAGCAGTGGCAGTGGCAGAGCTGATGACCCAGGTGGAAGTAGTGGGCTTCTTGCAAGTTCCGGCATCGGCAGAGCTAGAGAAACCATAAGAGTAAGAAACAGTATACTTGTTACCGCCGCTGTTGGAGCCTTTGTAGGTAGCGTAGGATGATGCCCAAGTCTGAGAGTAGAGGTTGCAGTACTGGCCAATAGCGACGTTGTTGCGAGACAAAATATAAGTATTGAAGAATTTGCATGTAGGCTTGTTTGCCTTCAGATTGGTAGCGCTTTGAGCATTGCAAGCAGCGGCGCAAAGGTTGGCATCGAAGGGGCCACCAGTGAAGACCTGAGATCCAAGGAAAGTGGACTTGTCGTTGCAGTCGTTGGGGGCATCAATAGCAGTGTTGCCGTAGTATGAAGGCGAGGTGAAGCCATCAGCAGGCTCGATGGTGTTGTTAACGTATCCGTTAGAACCAGCAATGACAACCTGGAACTTGCTTCTGTACTGGCCAGCGTTGTTGGCGTTGGCAGTGGTAAGTGGGCCTCCCCAGAAAACACACTATACGACGTTCGTTAGATCTTGATCGGAGTCATAGTCGCTTTGTAAAACATACCTTGATGTTGGTGGTCGATGAAGGATCCTCGCAGCCAGTTCCGGGATCCTTGCTAGGGTCACGCTCGAAGTACAGGTTGAAAGATGCGCAGCCAGAGATGGCATTACACTTGCTAGCACACTTCTCCGAGTCGTAAGAGGCGAGGTTGGTGAAGCCGAGGTAGCCGTAGCTAATGTATTGTCAGCACGGTTGACGAGAAAGAGGCTCACAGAGAGTACTCACGCGTTGTTGGAGGCGTTCAGGTTCTTGAAAGCCTGGGTGTAGCCAGAGGGAGTGGCGGCAGCCGATGCAGCACTGGCAAAGGCAGAGTATGAAAGGAAGGAAGAGGCGGTGTCGGGGGAAGGGACAGGACCAGAACCGCTGGCCTGAACAGCACAGGTACCACGTCTGCGAAGAGTGGAAGAGCTGGTGCTGTTGGTGGTGCTGTTGGAGATATCAATCTCAGTCTGACCAGTCAGGACCGAAGTCTGAACGGCGGCAGCAGCAGCATCAGAGTCGTAGCTAACGATGAGCTCATCGGTGTTGGTAGGGACGGTGACGTTCGAGGGTGTCTCGACAGTATCGATCAACGAGAAGTCAAGCTCCTGGGGAACAGGGGAAGCGAGCGTAAGAGCCGCAGCGGCGGACAGCAGAATGAATGAGCGCATGGTGAGATGGAACAAATGTCTTGATGAAGCTGTTGTCTGATCTTCTTTCGACTGGGGCATGGAGATCACTTTATATGTTACCTCGTGGCTCGCTACCTGCCGAAGATCGAACTTCAAAGCCCAGGCATACTGTCAAGCTCTGACCATGAATGTCGAATTATTGATGACTCGGATGCACTATGCTGGCCTTACCTGAGAAAGATCGTGGATTGGTACAAATCGGGACATGTCTCTTCTGGAAGCCCTAGAAGACGACCGTACTGGGTCATTTCTCAACTAGATGGTATATTCAACGAGGGCAGGAAACCTTGGCTATGCGTACTTGACCCAAGTTTGACACCAGTTCAGGGGAAGTTGGCAGCTGATGGAGAGCCATGAATGACAAGGTTTGTATGGCACATAGCACACACAGCTGAGGCCCGACACGAGGGACGGAACCTTGGGAATAGTGGGCTCGGTCTGTGCTTCCGGAAGGAAAATCCCCCAAGCCTCGTGCTCTCTGCATGCATGTAGGGGGTTTGATGATCTTTTTTAGCAAGATCTAGAAGCTAGAACTGTTGCACACTTGCAGTGAGGTTGACAAGTGGGAATGTGTGATATCTGCTGTATAATGAACAATCGTTTCCAGTTCTATCGTCGCATGTTTCGTCCTGCGTCAACATGCCGTTGCTGAACTCTTCTTCGTTGTCAGTTCGTGTTTGGAGATCAAGAAAAACGTCCTTCTTCGCTACCAGAGCCACCTAAGGTCTCAGCCGACCCGGTATGCCTATCATCCTTGCAACGGGTACAGATGGGAAGCAAAAGATAGTGCGTCGAGTCAGTGCATTCGTCCATAGTATGTTCTAAGATGGCAATTAAGGGCTTGTACGATCGGATACATGAAGGGTCTTCCAGAGCCCTAAGTCGACGACAGGAACAAGTTTAAGGTTGTCCGCATGTGGCTTGGCCACCAGGAAGCTTGGCTGGCAGTTCGGCGACTTGCTCCCGTTTCTGAGCCCTCATCTCGCTCTGTGTTTGGTATAGCGAGCATGCTCGCCCGTTCTGTGCCGGGCAAGGATCTGATCTGCTTCGATCAATTTTGTTTCGCCTCGGTGAGAAGCAGGAGTGAGGGGCGTCGGCAAATGGTAGTAGAAATGAGAGACTTGAGGATCTTGATCTCTTGACCATCATGTCGACCGAACAGATCATGATTTGTGAGATCATGACACAGCTTCCGTCATGATGGGCGGCCAAAATATTCCGAGTTCAGAATCCAGGAGGAGTAGAAAGTGGTCGTCTTGTTGGCCGTCAGTCAAAGCTCATTGAATCGGGCATTTGACCATGCCTTCGGGCGGTTGTTTCTCAGGCTGTGTCACTCGATAGATGGAGAGCAGAAGGGCGAGAGTCATGAAGACTCTTGGTTTTTGTTGATCCGACTTCATCTACTAACCCAGACTAGCTATCCTCGTGCTCAATGATACCATATGAGCATAGATCTAGACGAATAGCCCTCATGACACCCTTCTCCCCTAAGCTTATACGACGCGCTCAATCCTCCCTCTACAGAACATGCGCATTCAAAGCCTTACCAGCGAACCAGAAAAGGCGAATGCAAACAATGTTACCGGCCCACCAAAGCACACTTCTTAAACCAGCAGCCTGCCTTGTAGTATTCTGTCTGTAGACATAGAAATACGCCGCTCTAACCAAAGTATAGATGGTCGCGTATCTGTTCAACATGCCACTATCCAGCTTCGCAATCAGCGAGCACAGGACAGCAGCAGTGAACACAGTGTAGTGTTCCATGGAGTTGGAGTGAGCGGATTGGATGCGACGGAGCTGCTCCAATTGCTCTTGGGTGAGCTTGCCCTTGGAGACGAGCTGTTCGGCGCGAGGGGACTCGAGGTCATAGCGGGGGTTGATGTTGTTGTCGCAGCCGTAGGAGTTCTTTTGGAAGCGGGTGGTGGTGACGACGTATGAGAGAAGGAAGTTCACGAGGAGGAATTGGGGGCCGTAGTTGGGGAGGGGAGCCAAGGAGTTGTTGGCGGTCAAGCCGAGGTTGGTGAGGAAAGACGTCCTGTCTTGTTGTCAGTATACGTGTCGCATGTGTAGCGAAGCGATGGAAAAATGGACATGGTGAATTGGCTCTGTGTTTTCTACAGGATGTGGGTAGAGAGGAAAAGGAGAGAATGGGAAATGGCAGAGTACAAAAGTCGATGATGTATTTGCATTTACTTGTTGGAGCTTCTCTAACGGTTCACGGAATGTCTCACTCTCACCCGCCTCAGAGAAAGTTTATCCTACCTTATCCATTGCTCCGGGATAATGGTTTGTGCTATACACGTAATCTCGAGACTGGTAGCATGGAGCAGGTAATGTATCTGTAGCTGGATGGTTATACCGACGAGCAGGCGGCCTCTGTTTGCGACAAGGCTAGGTCTTGCATACCACAGACAGTGACGTAACTGGTAACCCTCGCTATAACGATCGCAACTATATCAACGACTCTATCAAGAAATTTCTCCCGAGATATTGAGATCGGGTAGAATATCTATAGTTGCGTGTTCTCTACCACGTACCAATCATTGATCTTGCTTGCGTCACTTTGTGAGACCGACCATTGCCTTCCACAGTGCCTCATCGGTTTCACCCTCGGGAATAGCAGGCTCATCTTCTTCGCTATAACCATCCAAGGGCAGTCTTTCAGGCGAACAAATTGTGCCAACTTTTGGCAACACACCAGTCTGGAAGTAGTTTCTGATGGTCCTCGCAGTACAGAAGCTGACACCAGCAGAAGAGCAGTGACCTTCAGCATCCTGATGCAATACAACGGAGCCAGGGAAGCCTTTCGACATCCTATGGGCATTGCGGATAGGAGTGACATTGTCGACTGAGTTTCCAATGAAGAGGATGGGATGCGCAGTCGTGGCATTGAAGTGACCTTCATATGGCCATTTTGGACGAGCGTGCCAATTTGTGCAAGGCATTCTGATGGTCGTCCATACGTCTCCCATCAGTCTACTCTGCTTCATCAAATCCTGCACGTAGTCCCAGTACGCTTCTTTGGTCATGTTGGTTTGGCCTTCTGCATCACTGCATAGAACCGCTGCTGAGACGATGCGGGTATCATGTCCGTCGTAGTAAGGATTGCAAGCTCTTGAGTAAGGGCCGTCTTTCTTGCACTGCTCGGAGAGTCCTTGTTTGAGTAGCTTACTGCCTGCACGTCTCCCTTGTACCAAAGCGGTGCCATTTCCTTTTTCGAGTTGTGCCATGGTTTCTGCGAGTTTGTGAAACTTGGCGAGTGGTTTGTAGGCAGTCGCCCAGAAGTACATCTTAAGGTCAGTGTATGTCGCCAAATCAGCCGAAAACTCGTCAGTTTCTGGTACGCCGATGGGAGTATTCTTCAGATCCTGGATGATTTCAGAGAACCGTTGGGCGATGAAGGCAGGTCCATCATCATCGTAAAGAGCGCAATTTTTGGGTCCACCCATCCAACAATACTCTGCAAACTTCACAATCTCCATGTCGGTGTCTTGCAAGTTTGTAGTCCAGCCACCTTCGTAATAGTCGAAGGAGTCGACCACGCCGTCCAGAATGACCCGCTTGACTCGTTCGGGGTACATGTCGACTAGTGTAGCTCCCAAAACAGTGCCATAGCTGAAGCCCCAGTACTGTACCAACTCCTCACCAGGTACGTACTTGACGTGATACGGTAGTTCAACCAGTTTCGCGGACTTCTGAGCTTCTTTCTCTCTCCATTCGCCGTGCTTCTCGAAAATTTCGATGATATCTCTGGCTACACTTGTAGTTGACATGTATTCGCCAATGCCTGACTCAATAGCTCTCTTTGAGCATGAATCTGCGTGAGTACGCACTCGAGCCCATAAATTGCTGAACGCGACGTTACTGCTACCAGGAGCACCATATGCTTCAAGTTCTTTCTCAAAGGTCATACGCTCGATAAAGTCCGGGAAGCATTGGAAAGTAGGTTGCGTGTTGTTGACACCACGAGGGTCGAAGCTGATAATGTCGAAGAATTTTGCCGTTTTGTTATCGGCGTCTGGGCCAGCGCTTACTATGGTCTGGATCTCCTTGCCCTCTCTGTGCACCAGATTGATACCAGAGCCACCAGGACCACCTATTCACATCGTCAGTGGCTGGAAAACGCGTATCGAAATGTGATGCCGTTTGACTTACCAGGGTTCAAGACTATGGCACCACCATATCTGCTATCCGTCACAGGAACGACTGCAGGCACTTTGATAATGGCTATCCCGATGGTGCGATTATCTGTTTCGTCCTCGTTAAGCCAGTCGAGAGGGACCTGCAGCCTTGCACAGTGGAATCCATCAAAGCAGTCTTGATAGACGAGAGACTCATTTGCCGGGAGATTGTCCCATGAAAACTCCGGTTCTTTCAACAACAACGGACTCTGAGTGATCGGAACAATATTCCTAAATGGTTGCAATAGATTGGTATTCGCCAACAGCAGTGCCGAAGCCTTGTCGAAAAGCATAATTGCGGAATGCACTCAAAGTCAACCCAGCAGCTTAAGACGGCTTTATCAATGCCTTGAAAAAGTGCCTACGAATAAGTTGTTGCCTTGATCATGCAATCCTTCGCGCGGAGATACCGGGTATTGACTGTAACAAGGCTTGGCAATTTGATATAGGCACCTTCCTAACGCGGAACTGAGTTGTCTCTGACATTATCAACATGAGAAGTAAAGCGTTTTTCTGAATCAATACAGGAGAAGTAGAGATCAATTCTTATACATGTCTATAAACCCACAAACACCAGGCAAGCCCCTTGAACGCCAATGCTTTTCTACAAGGGTATGTGCTCCGAGTCCCAATCAATGTGGTAGTAAAAAGTGTCCCGGTCGAAACCCAAGCAAGAGAAAGAGATCCCAGTAGTTGTACAGTAGTTTTGGTATCCCCTGACAAAGAAAGAGGAAAACGCCGATGAAAATGCTACTCAAAAAGATCATATCTCAACATGTCGGGTATGCTTTTTGAGTCGGGAGATTAGTATGAAGACTCGCCGCGACCGCCGAAGGTTCTGTCACTGCGCTCGCGAGCACCGCCAAAACCGCCGCCGAAGCCGCCTCTGCTACCACGGTCACCACCGCGGTCACCGCCATATCCACCTCTGCTGCCACGGTCACCGCCATAGCCGCCGCCAAAGCCACCACGGTCACCACGGTCGCCTCCACGGTTGAAGCCGCCACGACCACCAGAGCGGTCATTCGAGAAACCGCCACGGTTGCCACCGGAAGATCTGCCTCTGCCAAATCCGAAGCCGCCGCCGTTGCCACGGATGGGTCTGTCGTCACGCTCGTCGTATGTGCCTTCGATGATTCTTCCGTCAATGTTCAGGCCGGGAATTCTAGTCAGGCCAACACGACTGGCGAGGGCTGATGAGATCTCTGGGGGAGTTGACATGCCCCAGGCGTAGCGGGAGAGGTTGTTGATGGCCTTGACAAGGGCGCTCTTGCGGACAAAGCCGTAAGTACCGATGTAGCCTCTGTAAGCATCGGCCTTGAGTTGCATAGGAATGCGCTTGTATGACTCGGCGACCTGGCTCAGAATAGTAGCGGCTGACTTGGGGACATCAGCCTCGCGGGTCATGTCAACGGTGGCAGTAGTGATGGTATTATCCTTCTGAAGGGGAAGGTCTCTGAGCTTGCGGGGAAGCTCCTGGGCCTCGAGAATAGGAGAGATCAACCAACCCTGACCCTCTCTGCCGGCACGGGCGGTACGGCCGATACGGTGAATGTAGGTTTCACGGTCGCGAGGTATACCGACCTGAATAACGTGTGTTACATTGGGGAAGTCCATACCACGGGCGGTAACGTCCGAGGAAACGAGAATACCAGAAGAGCACTTGCGGAAGTTGTCGGAAGCACGAGTACGCTGGGCCTGGCTCAAACGCGAGTGGATCTCGAAAATGCGAGCAGGGTAGAGGGCACCACGAACATCGCGGTAACGGCTACGACCGGTAGGCTCTTGGGGGGGCATGGAATCCTCATCGACTGGCAGCTCAGTAAGAGCAGCAGAAGCCAAAGTGACTTCGGCGGTCGAGTTGAAGTAGACAATGGCCTTGAAGGGGCGACCATCAGGCTGTTGGGCGTCGGCAACTGCGTTCTTGCACAGCTCGACAATGGCAGGGACGGTATTCTCCAGGCCATTGACAGTGACTAAGTATTGGGGGACGCGGGCGTGGGTGGGCTCTTCGTCATCGCGCACAGTCTTGACAAATTCATAACCAGGTCTGAGAGTTGTCTTGACCAGTCTCTGAACCTCTTGCGGGACAGTGGCGCTGAACATGAGTGTCTGACGGCTCTTCTCCTCGGGCTTTGGCAAGAGTTCCATAATCTCCTGAATCTCGGGCCAGAAACCCTGGTCGAGCAGACGGTCGGCCTCGTCGAAGACCAGGGCGTCGAGGCCAGGAGCCTCTACTCCAGAGTACTTGTCGCTGAAGATGTCCTTCAGTCTACCGGGAGTACCGACAAGGATGTGGCAGCCCTGGCGCTGGATGGCGCGCAGACCGGCCGACTTTTGTGTTCCTCCTACTGCCGTCTGTACAACAACCGATGTGTTTGCAACAAGACGCCTTGCCTCTACGGCGATCTGCTCGGCCAATTCACGGGTGGGCGAAACAATGATGGCGCGAATGTCGTCGGCGGTGGCCTTGTTGTTTCTGCGAACGTAGCCTCTGCTGGGCTCACCGAGGGAAGGATCGGTCTTGAGGATGTTCTGCAGGACGGGGATCAGGAAACCCAGAGTCTTGCCGGTACCGGTCTTGGCCTGAGCGAGGATGTCGTTTCCTTCCAGAGCCTGATTGATGGTGGCAGTCTGAACTTCGGTCATGTTCTCGAGGCCCATGTCCTTGATCAGCGTCTTGACAACGCCCTTGCTGACCAGCTTTCTGTTGCCCAGCTCGGCGAAGGTTGTGATTGGGCTGTTATCGGCCTGCTCCGACTGGAATCCAAGGCCCTCGTTCTCAGCGTACGCGGCATGTTGCTCTCTCCATTGACTGGCCTGGTGCAGACTTCTGGTGATGAGCGCGGCGTTGTAAGGTCTTGAGATTTGCGAAACAACAGAGCTTCTGCTTGTGCTTGAAATCTGGGCAATACTGCGAGGCAGTACCGTCGAACATCTTCTGAGAACTCCCAGCATTACGAAAGATGAGATTATACAAAAACGAGGGGGTTGGAGAAATGTAGAATGTTGCGATGAGGCAAAGATAAATTTCCAAGAGACTTTCACATGGAAAGTCCAAGCGTTGAGACTTGCCCCGGACTTGCAAACTCGCCTCCTGCTTCCTCCGTCTGTCGTGCTGCCTGTTTGGCCACGAATCCACCAATGACCATGTTACATTGATTCGACCTTCACTGATTTCGCCTTCTTGTCATGGCCAGGACGTGTCCTTCAGCAGCTTCTTCCTGCATGTCTCGCATGCCCAGATTCTCTTCGTAAAACTCCTTGCCATCGCCTGGTGAGGCCATGAGCATTGCTCTCATTAGATGTGGTTTTGAATCGAGAATCTCCCTGCAGCATGAGATTAACCACTTTCCCAGTCCTTTGCCGCGCGACTCCGGCTCAACATATACGTCTGTCAGATAGTATACTGTGACATGATCTGTGATGAAGCGAGCAAATCCTACTTGTTCCAGCTTCTCTGCTCCTGCTCCGGTTCCCTGGAATTCGTCGGAGAAGTAGAATGATGGATCCTCGAGTGTAGGAGAGGGTGTCTCTGGCGATGAAGGCTCTTCCGCCGTCTTGGGCGAAGGGAACTGCACTGCATAGACTCCAAGTACTAGCGAATTTGATAGTATGTTCCGCAGAATGGCCGTAGGCATTGCTTTCGCCCAATACATGTCATCTGAGCCATAGGCGTTGTTGACAAAGTCGTGTGAGATGCTGTTCAGGTCGGTTGATATGAGAAACTCCTGTTCAGATATGCTTATCCGCCATTCTCTTGTCTTCTGGGATGGAGGCATACTTGAAGAACGTGCCGAGTCTGGACTCTGTTGGTCGTCTGTCCTTCGAAGGTTGATGGTCTTGATTAGATACGTCATGAAGAAGCCGCTGCCGAGGCGTGACTTGGAGAGTCGTTGGAATTACCCTTCTGCGCATGCATACCTAAGCTACAATACATCAAGGGACTTTAGGTCCTGACGATCACGGCACACAGGGTGTCGGTGGAGACCTGCCAGGAAACTGGAACCCCAACAAGACGAGATACGTGTTCGAGCGCAATTCTACCTAGTCCTCGCCATGACCCTGGCCATGACACGGATTCACCCGCATCCCACAGCCAACGGAAGCTCGAAATGCATACAAAAACCTGAGTATGCGCAACCTCAATCTTTGCTTTTCAAACTTCCTCATGAGATCCGCCATCAGGTCTTCTTCTTGGCTCTGGTCAAGCCGCTCTCTGCGACGATCCTCGACTCCTCTCACGATGACAAGCTAGACGCTGAGCCTGCTCTTCTGTCTACTTGTCATCGCGTCCGCGCCGAAGCCCTCCCCCTGTTCTACAGCGCCAATGACTGGGTGGTCAAGACGCGACGCGTCGGAAGTGACACTGGTCGTCTGGACTCCATCAGCAAGAGTTTGATCACCTATCAGTGTATACCTCGCTGGCTCGATGCCTTGCCAGATAACAAGATTGCTCTGATCAGGTCTATTGTAGCCATTGGCTCTAGAGGATCCTTCGTGGACTTTAAGGGCAAATGGTGGGACGGCGACCGCACTGCCTTCCGGTTGCAAAGGTTCAATGGGCGCACTGCTTTTCGCGTCGATGAGCTGGACTTTCGGGATGAGGAGCTAGAGCGCGCGGCCAATCAAGAGAAGGAAAAGGAAGCTTTTTGCAGCATACACCTCGTCGATCTTCTGAACGCGAGAATGCGCATCAACGTGCAGACCTCTCGTGGGAAGTGGCTTTGGACAAGAGAGCGCGTTCATGATCTGGCCTTCCTGCTTTGATCTCGTGTCGAGGCACGAGTCGTGGACAAACTCACCAGCATCACAGGTTTCTTACTGGCGCCTTTTACAGAACTGCCTCATGGTTGAAATACCTTGAGTGGGACTGAAGGCCTGCACGCATGCCATGGCCATTAAACAGTACGTCATCACCTTTCCTACTACACCCCTTGCACCACACTCCCTCCCTAAAATGATGACTACACTTCGTTATACCCAGCTCACTTTGATGCAACAAATGTTGTACTTGATGCAAACGCGATTCTGTTTCTGATTCCCACATCCATTCCTCTCTCTGTTATTCACACACTTGTCGAGGCAAAGACTAACGTTGAGAAGTAGGTCCTACATTTTCTCGAGGACGTTGTCATGCTATATTCAATGTGACACTTATATGTATCATCTATATATTGCTTACTCTATTCAATAATATCCATTGTCAAAGTCTCGCTCCCTCATGGCTCAATGTACTTCGAATCACGGCAAAAGTCATAATGCTCAAGTATCTTAAGCCAACGCAAGTCTCTTATGGGGCGCCTGGGCTTCCTGGATGTCCATTGGAGGGTATCATGATCCGGGTGTCTCGGTAGCAGGGTACTTTTGTACCGGCCACGTCCCCAGCACAGAACACCTTAATTGATACAAGTCCTGTTTGTTTGCACTTTGATGGATATATGCTCATGGAGACTCGCACAATGTTCCTCTTCGCCAGATTGCTGGCTTTTCGGACCCGGCAGAAGAGTCCTTCGTCACAACTGTTGACACCATGTGTTACGGTAGCACATTCCCAGACGAAGACCTTCAAAAGTCAGATTTCGATATTTGAGCAGCAACACCATATCTCAAGGACCCGAATTTGTCGCCGGGGCTCGGATAGTTGTACAAGGTAGTAATTGATAGTAACTCATAGACTCCTGAACTGAGCCAGAGACTCAGAACTCGTCACATGTGTGTGAAATGCTTGAGATGGGTAGCACCCTGACCGGAGGAAAAAGATAAAATGGAAGAAAAAAGAGATTCCGGCAACGCACGCGTCGACGCGCCCGAGGTAACGACTTTCTTGCATGGCACCACGACTTCTCGCAATACATGACCTGCCCGGTGGCCGCGGCTTGGTCTGGATGCCTCCAATATTGTCACAAGGTACGCCGCGTGCGAGCAATGCAGACATGGATTTCAGAATCGCTTCAAGAAGCTACCAACACTGTCGACACGTCTCGGTGCCGCCTTCTCTCCCACATCTCCGATCTTGAATTCATCACGAGCCTACACTCACTTTAGCAACGTGCCATACACAAATTCTTTACTACGTGCGTAAGCAAGATCCCATCCATCAATCGACCCACGCTCTACTGCGCCAGGCGCGCGAGAGCGCCAGGTATTGATCGCTATTGGCAAAACGTCTTACACGCTGCTTGGCTGCTATACCAGCACCCAACCAGAAACGTTCTCAGCTACACAGTCTGCTCAAACACACGAGCGTTTCAACCTGAGATACCTACGCAGAAGCCCTGGCTGCCGTGTTGTCCCGTCCTCCAGCCGGTAAAGACGTTAGGTTCCGCGAACGACGTTTAGTTCTATATATTCTCCGGTAGAGGCGTTCGACTTGTCTCACTTCGAGCTTCAGGACCACTACCGTGACATCAGCCGATGGTCTCTTTCTTCCCGCTGCCTTCCTTCAAGACTGCTAGCTATGACAGCGCCATGGTTTAATGGTCGTCCGAGGAAATGATAATCAGCCGTCGCTTTCACTTACGTATCACAACCCGACGCACGTGTCACGGGGAAGAGTTGCTCGCGTCTTGATGGACAAATCGTGGTCGGTGGAGAAACATTCTAAACGTTCATCCTCGTCTATGGCTTGACTGCCGTTCGTCTTCTCCTGATCGCACTACCAGGGCACAGAGGCGCCTCACGACAAGCCCTCGACAAGATACTCGAAATGGCCAACATCTCAGGGCAACGTCCGAAGCCCCATCGGTATACACTCTCTGCCTGCCCGTTTAATCGGCCACTCGGACTCTTGCCATACTCGTCTTTCTTGTAAGAGCAGCAGAAGCTGCACACCAACATAAGGTCATCCGAGACATGTCACGAGCTTGCTCCGTACTAAGCTCTGGCGGCACGGCAGGAATGCTACTGGGAGGGAAGAGTGGTTTGACAGCGCCGTTGGCGCCGCATGGCCTGTCCAAGAAGCAGCGCAGTGACCCTTACTCCACACAAGCAACGGCCCCAGTCAAGCCACATCCGAAGGCACGAGTCGATAGATGGAGAGGTAATCGCTATAAGTACTCCTGATCTTCATCCCCTAGAACTCTATTCCATAAGTCCATCACGTTGTCTTCCCGCGTACCTGGTTCTCTGGAAGCGCCAGCGTCATCCTGTCGCTGTGCTTGTTCTTTTCGCCCCTTTCACGCTCTTTATAATCCTTGTGAAATCCGCTGCGTTGGGTGGTAGCTGTATCTTACATACTCCCCGTTTCCACGCACCGAACAGTATGCACTTTACCAGAACCCTTCAATGCACCCTCTCACTTGCGAGCTTGGTCGCGTCTTCTCCGTTCACATCCGAGAGACGTGATGTCGCATCAACAACCTGGCAGACACCTGCTACTTCCACAGCATCCTCAGGGACACCATGCCCTACCACACCAGAAGCGGGGACATACTGTGGCTTCATCAACCCAGAGGATCCCTGTGCTCCCCAACCTGGCGGTCAAGGTCCCACAATGGTACCTGACACCGTGGAAGCGTTTGTCAACTATATCCCGTTCCAAAGCATGTCTTTAAATAACGTCTACGCACCTGGCTACACCACAATCTTCAAGAACTTGACAAAAGCCGCATGGAATATCGACAACTACATCGGCCTCTACTATCTCGACACCTACAATCCTTCAGCTTGTGCAGACAAGTGCAATGCCGTCTCTGGATGTAATTCCTTCAACGTCTATGTAGAGCGCGACCCCAGTCAGAATCCGACAAAGAATGACTCGACAGCACCTACGGTCTGGGGCTACTGGTGCCCAAATCCTCCCTCAATGACCAATTACAAATGCGCGCTATGGGGAAATGGCATCTACAACTCCTCAGCCACAAACTCTGGGCAGTACAGGGGAGGAGACTTCCAGGTTATGATTGCTGGTAGCAACGCTTTTGTCAAAACCGGCTACTTCGATACGGCGACTTATCAGAATGGCACTGCTTCGGTCCCTACCTCGGGTATGCCCCAACCAAGCAGTAGCATCGTGCCATTCACAGGTGCTGCCAACACGATCACAAAGTCGAGCGTATGGAGCGTGTGCGCGTTTATTTTGGCGGTACTGATGGCTTTGTAGATGCGTGTCGACCGGTTCCTTTTGGCTTCTTATACCCTTTTGCTTCAAACTCCTGCCAGGAAATGCAGTTGAGCGATCTGTATTCTATGTATATATATCTAACGTGTAATGAAACGCATACTTGACATTACCTACCTTCACAGCAGTACAATTTTATCTCAATCTCACAGCAGCCTGACTTTTGAGATCGTCTTCCTGAATATTTAAGGCTGACTGTACACTTTCAAGCCTCTTGGTGATCGTATCGTCCAGCTACCTTCTACACACATATCCATATTCTACGACGTCTTTATACCATACCAAGGAAAATCCCATTCCTCATTTTCCTTATCGTCGTCAGTGCACTCGCTGTCCCGATCGATGGATCTACGATCCAGTCTCCTCTGGATGTTAGTGACAACGATAAGCATTCGAGGAGACGGTGCGACTCTCCACTCTCACCTCTCCGTGGTCCCGAGTACGAGAAAGACGTTTGTGTTAAGAAGTTAATGACTCGGAGTTCTGCGTGGTCGAGCTGGTAGGAGATGACATCGATGTTGGAGAGAAGATGGCCATGATCAGCGGTCCTTGGTTTGGCACATATTGCTCTACTACTCTATCTTGTATGTATCCTATTTGCCCGCCACATCATGTACAGAATAGACAGATACCTATCTTATGAATCTACTGAATTACTTAAACATCACTCACGATCATGTGATACAACCCCTGACCTCCATCTTACTTTTTGTTTTTGACCGAGTAGACTCACCTCACTTACCATCTCATCGAATACGCGAAACCAAAACCATCAGCACCTCGAGAATTTTTCCACTCTCCTCTTACAACATCTCAACAACACATGCCATCACCCACCAACCCCCGCCTCTTCCTCCCCTCTTCCTCCTTCGTAACAAGCAGCGGCACAATCCCCATATCCCTCCCCGACAAAAAAAAGTCCTCCGGAAACTTGTCTTTTGGTTTGGGGCAAGTGTTTCTGTGGATGAGCCGTGTGAGAATTGGACGAGGCAGGAGGGGGGAGGAGTTTGAAGCTGTTTGGAGGGATCCTAGAGATGCACTGCTGGCTTTTGACATTACAAGACGACAGGAAAGTTGCAGCGATTGTTTTACGTGAGGTGTTCAAGAAGGAGTTTGAAGTGTAAGAAGGGTTCGGAAACGAAATGGAGCGAGTTGCGAATCTCGCTTTTCATGACCACCATGCTGAGAGCTCGACCGTATGAACTTTTCCTAGAATAGTGTTTTTCGTTTCCGTCAAAAGGACTTCGGAGACTTTGAAACATTTCGTCTCGTCCAAAGAGAGATTGCGTGTCCAAAATAGATAATCAGAGCCTGTGATGGTGTACTGTTGCGTCATGAACATACGTCATTTTCGCAACACTTCACTCGGCAACACTTTCACCTCTTGCTTTACATCGACGTCAAGGAGCATATGATGTTACGGATGTCATCGGGATGGGCAGGGAGTCGAGAGGCTGATTATGTTGGCTTTTCGTGAAAAATTCAAGAGTAGAGAGAACTTGTATAGCCGTTATAACCGTTGGAATTGCGAAAGCATGGTGTTGGAATGTCCACTGTGCTCGAGAAACTCACATCCTCAAAATTCACCAGACGTCTAATATGCTAGATGGAAAAACCATCATTCACTGTTTTTTTTTACTAGAACATTTCTTTCTTGTTTCCTATCCCCACTCCTTACTGCTCATCCATTTTCCAATTTTTCTTTGTTCCAATCATTTGATTCACATCGTTGTCTCCCCTAATTACTGCCCCTATACTTGCAAACGACTACGTTCTTCAATTAGATACTCAAAAGCGACAACTGTAGACTCAGAGGTGTTAAAGATCAGACACTTTGATCCAGACGTCTTGATTGCAAGAAAAGGCGACGAGGCATAAAGTCCCACTACGACAAGGAGAAATTAATATGACAGTTTGTAGTGTTACGGCAGGGTTTTGCGAGGTTAAGAGATTTGTAAAGTCGTAGTCGGAGCCAAGTAGTCTAGAATGCTTGGTTCGGTGACTTGAAAGAGCTGTGGGAGAAGCGAGATCTAGATATCCCTTCTTGAAATAGCAGAGTAAAGATCGAGGTATTCTTGACTTTGAACCACCAGCGTAAACCAGTCATTCTGTAGTGCTGTTGGTCTCGGAGCAACCACATGTCACGAGTTCACACTTCGGAGATACAATCTAGCTGAGAAGAACAAGAATCTGTGTATACGCTAACACTATAGGGGGTATCGTTTTAAAAAAGGGAGAGAAAACAGCTAAAAGACAAGGGCTCAAAAGGCAAGGTCAAACAGACTAATGAAGACCGCTCTCTCCGGTCTCTGCCATGAATTTTTGACACTTGACCAGGGTCTCGACCATCTTGCCGACTTCCTCCAATCTGCTCAACACGACCTTGTTGCCGTCAACGAAGCCGTAGCATTCATACTTGATGGCGGTCTTGTCGCAGAATTCGCGGACAAGGACTTGGAGTCTGCGCAGGTTGTGGCGAGGGACGCGGGGGAAGAGGTGGTGGATAGCTTGGAATTGCAGGCCGCCGTGCAAGAAGTCCAACCAGGCAGGGCAGTCGACATCCATAGTAGTACGCAACTGACGCTGGGGGAAGCTCTCGGTAGGTCCCAAGTCGGCAGTGGGCATGCCCCAGTGGCTCAAGGTGATCTGGACGTGGAGGAGCATGGTGATACAATGGGAGATGAGCACGAAAGCGACTCTGATGGGCCAGGTGGGAAGAGTGCACCAGAGAAGACCGTAGCCGAAGACAGCCCAGTAGCCAGCCATGAACACAATCTCAACGGGACGAGTCCACCAAGCAGAGCCAAGGTTGGCAGCACGAGGCGACATGAGGTGGAGCCAGGACAGAAGGTACAGGTTGAAGCGAGCGATGGCCATGACGGGGTAGTAGGTGTACTTTTGGTAAGGGACGAGGAAGTCGGCGGCAGCATCCCAGACAAAGGTGAAGTTGTAGAAGGTGCTGAGGACGGAGCGGAAGTAGGTGGGCGAAGTAGCGAACAGAGGGACGTTTTGGAGGTCGGGGTCGTGTTCGGGCATGTTTGTGATGAGATGGTGCACGTTGTGCGAGCTCTTCCACCATCCAATACTAAGGCCACAGCAAAAGTCTGCGATGAAAGCACCGACCAGAGTGTCGGCGATGAAGTTGCCAGTAATGCCACGGTGGCCAGCGTCGTGAGCAGTGAACATGATCTGTTGCCAGAACATGCCCAAGAAGCAGGCAGAGGTGAGGTACCACTCGGCGCGGAGGAGGTAGAGGAAGGTGCCGAAGAGGAGCGAGTAGCGAACCATCTCCTTGCCGTACTCGAGGTAAGGGCAGTCGTAGAAGCCCTCGTTCTTGACACGCTCGTGGAGGGCGCGGAAGTCGACGGCGATGGCCAGCTGAGTCGTCTCATCTACTGAAGGCATGCTGGCGAGGCCCTCGGCAATCTCCTTTTGTTCCATGGCCGAGGTGAAGGCCATACGAGACGAGTGCTCAGCCTTGAGGGCATCGGCCTTGCGTTGCTTCAGGAGGTACTCGGTTTCATCGAGGATCAGCTCTCCTTGGGTCTTCTCATCGTAGGGCAGGTCGTCGTGTTGGCGAATGGCGGCGCGGCGGATAGGCGGCTCCAGATTCCTCCAGGGTTGAGCTATCCGGCCGATCCGGTATGCTCTCATGCGTTGCAGCGTGTGCGCAGAGTGGTACCTGGATCATGTCAGCAACTTAATCTAATCAAGCCCAAGACGAGCCAA
The DNA here is from genome assembly GCF_000721755.1 of Aureobasidium subglaciale EXF-2481. Taxonomy (NCBI): domain Eukaryota; kingdom Fungi; phylum Ascomycota; class Dothideomycetes; order Dothideales; family Saccotheciaceae; genus Aureobasidium; species Aureobasidium subglaciale. Next base: position 1,179,890 of record NW_013566994.1, read on the forward strand.
TAGCGGTACACGCCATCATCTAGATCTCTGTATGCACCGTTGTTGTTATGCATGCCGCTGCCGACCCCAGACGGATCTTGTTATTTTGAGAAAGGAGACCCTGAGACCCTGACCCCAGAAAAACAAGCGTTGCTCTCCGCGGAACACAAAACGTCAAGCAACGTACTCGACAAGAGCCTCCTCGATGATGATGAAGGAATTGATGACTTACACATTGATTTCGTCTGTCGCATCTCTGCCGACCATGTGGAGAATGGCGAGACGACCGCCGGGGTGCTTGTTGAGCCAGCCATCCAGCTTGAGGGCGTATCCTTCGTGAACGACAATGATGTGACCTTCGTCAATCGACTGTTCAATGGCCGCCGCGCACAAAACCTGGTCGCGACTCATCATGTTGATGCAATGAATGAAGAGGTAGAGGAGAGAGAACAAAAACAGAGCTTGGGGGAGCACAAAGAAGCCGCGACTATGGACTCCGCCTTCACTTATAATAAACCTTCAAAATCGAATCTCGGTGACATCCCACAAAGCAGCCAGCCCATCGCCTACGGAGACCCGCGTGCAGCGCAGAGGGAATGGGCCTCCTCCCCCGAATTTCAACAACACTGCGCCCCAAACACGACGAACCCGTGTCCCCTTTGATGATCTGCCACCAAAAACGAAATCTACCCACAGGGTCTCGAGGGTCTCACGCTGTGACCTTTTTTGTGTGGATAGATTCCGCCAAGGGCCTGGGCTCTGTGCTGCAACTTCCACCGTAAACACGCGCGTCTGTCCTGCGAAATGCCCCAGCCGACGCCTTCTGATTCGCAAGCACGGTTGCAGTTGTGACGACTTTGTGTTGAGCGGCCACCCGCCTTGCAGCCAGGGCCCAATTGGCCCCTCCAGGCACCATTCATTGCAATGCTGTGGAGCTTGCTATACGGAACACGCCCGTCGCAGGATTATTGGGGAGCATTGACCCGACAGAAAACACGATCAACGCGACCAACACGACCGAGCAAGAAGAAGCTCACTGTCGTTTTGAGTTTCATTTTCTGACATACTCAAACAAAACTGACAGGACTGGGATACGGCTGAAAGGGGGGGGGGAACTTGACAACGTACTCCATACGGCTCCCTGCATTTAGATTCGGGCCAAACTCCGCAGAATCGTTTGTCCGCAAGGGGACACGAGCCTCTTGCCCGTGTCGCCCGCAACTATATACCGGTTTAGGAAAGTCGCTAAGGGGCGGCAGAGCGTAAGGACTGATATGACGTGACGAGGCATTATTGTCTCGCTTCATCCTTCACAGAGACCAAATCCTGGCGCCCCTGCTGTCAGATGATAGCTGCTACACCAAAAGGGGTACCCGTTCTTAGCAGGTCATCTTGTACTATAATCAACACCTGCCTTCTCGTGTTTCGAAGATCACACTTATCGCTGGGTCTGGTGTTGGTGCAACTGTAGATCGCTTATATGCAAAATAGGACGCGTGAACCAAGCATCGTAACCCGCATGTTGTGATTGGACCCCTATCTTACGATTCATGTACGTATCAATCGACCTTGTATACGCTCTTTGGCCATTTTAGAAACTCTCATCTCGTCAAGTTTGCCCCTCACTTCGCTCAGGCCGAGAACCACGGGAAATATGCATCACTCCAAACGAATGACACGCAAACAGGCTGATCTTTGACTCAGTCTCAGGGTTGACAGCTTAGAAGATGGAAAGCCCTTACTCGGAGAACCTTGAAGATCAAGGTTGTGATGCCTCAATGTACCATTTTGTTAGAGACCTGCATATCGACACAAACATGAGGCCTTCCCGGGTGCTCTCCGTTCAAGGTGTAGTAAGAGTGTACGTCTTTCCAGGCACGGTCGGCATTACCTGGATGATGAGACTGTCGTCGTAAGCCTCAGTCGGACCGTCAATTGTACTGATGCCACCTGTCCCGGGTTATTGATCGCAGCTGCCGAAGCTATTCGTGGGGTCCTCGTCGATGACATTCTCTACGTCGGTATAGGTATTGGCAACGAATGAAGGCTTCTAGGGCTGATTGCATAAGAAGAGACTCATGAGACCCGCGTCTCGAGACTCCTGTATAAAGTCATTACTTGGCCAGTATGTCAATCTGGTTGAACACATCTCGACTCTGGCAAGCTCTACTCGTTACAATCAACCAGAATGTATCTCAAACGAAATGCTTACGGGCGGGAATAGAAGATGGTCCACTTGACAGCTTGCGGCTCACCCGAGTAGGAAGCTAGTAACCGCTTGCCGTATGATCGCAGGATTATAGTTGTTCCTTCGAAACGGGGACGGTCGACGCGCACATCGAGACGACGCGCGACTCTTGATAAAAAAGAAAAACACGACTTTACTTTCGTGATCTTGATGATGACAGTGGTGTTATGAATCAAGCCACAAGGATTCTGCGCCCGCTTGATCCTTCAGATGTGGTGAAGTGCGTCTCTGCTGACTTTGACGCAGCCGAGCTCCACAGCCTCCAGCTTCCACTCCGTTGAGGTACCTGACAGCGATTGCTGAAAGAAAACCTTTCAGCTGCGTATCGCTATGTTTGACCAAGCCGTGTGTACGACTGTCCTTCAATGGATGCCGAAAAGCCTTCGACGTCTCGAGTGAAGTAAGAATCGTGGAGACCAATCAAATCAGAATGCGAAATGTGTGTAAAATTACAACAAGTTTCGCAAATTTAGCCAGACGCCCCGGACGCCGAATTAGCGCGCGTCTCGGGTCGCTTACCCCAAAGGATTGTCACGTTTCGAGTTCTGGCGCTCCGCGTCGGAGCCAGACCATTGCTCGGCAGGAAATTCTCGCAGCCCTTTGCTGAGCTTTACGACAAGCTTTCAGGGTTGCCCATTCTCGCCCGGATGTCAGCCGTCTTTGAGATCAGATTGATTCGACGTTTGTCTTGGTTCGAGGGAAGATCTAAGATCTCATGTCGATGTTGCAATGTCCCGCTCCTTGCGACTATAGAAGATCTGAACAATCATCAACACTCCGCGTAACAGCATGACTCCAGAGAACATAGTAAGAGTCCAGCCGATGCCAATCGCTCGAATACACGGCGACACAGCAGCAGTTCCGCCAGCGCCTAGAAGACAACGGACAATGTTCAGTGCTGCAGTGGCAGAAGCACTGCAGTCAGGATAAAGATCAACCAGGAATGTCGAGACCACACTTTGTATGGAAGCGGCCGCCCAGCCGATGAAGAAGAGGCAAATGATAGGCACCGAGACATGAACATGTCTATCCACAACCCAACCGAATACCAAGACTGCGATACACTGCAAAGGCCCGTAGAAGACAGACATGCGCAGCCGGACCTTTTCGAGTGAGCACGATGAGTCTGAGTGTGACGTGCGTTTCATCCAGCGACGATAATCGACGTCCAGCAGTTTACCGGTGGTTAGAGTGCCCAACATACGCCCTACACCATTAGCAAGATACACGAGACCAATCTGAAGGTCAGACATGTTGTAGGTGGTTTGGAAGACAGATGATAGCACTGTGACCACCATCTGCCAGACCATGTGGCACAGACCGACGAAGAGGATACTGGATATTGGCCGGCGTTCCATCAGCATGGTGATACTTCCAAGCACATTGATGCACTTCTTGGACGCTAGACTGCTGTCTGCCGGCTTTAGGTCCTGTCTCGCGAGGCATGCTGAAAACAACGAGACAGCATGGATTGGTGGCGCAACAGAACCATCACCAACGAGTGATCTCAGCGTCTCGGGCAGTAATGCAACCAGTACGAGCAGAAACACGACAGCATAGATGGTCAAGAACCAAAAGATGGAACGCCAGCCTAGAGAATCGGCCAGAGCGCCACCAATCAGAGGTCCGAAAGCTACTGGCAGCAGGAGGCCAGCCTGGAAGTATCCCATGTATCCTCCTCTTTCTTCTCTGGTCGTAATGTCACCGACTACTCCAGCACCAATAGCGATAGTGCTCGCGCTGCCAGTACTCTGCAAGCATCGTAGCACTAGCAGTTGGGCATAGCTCTTGGTTTCTGCTAAGCCAATGCCAGGCTGACATCTTGTATACTGAGATTTCTGCAAGCCTGATGTGTTGATTTGCAATACCCTCCTCTCTCAACAACTGTGCTGACTGTACCCTTATCTTTAGATGGTTCATAAGGAAAAACGACCCTGAGCTGTGGGAATGCATTTCATGCTTCGCTGCCTCAAAGGTATCCGACGTTATACCCATCGAAGGACAAGAGAGATTCTATAATGGTAGATATCTTGCCTACGAGCGCGTGGAGGAGGAAACAGCCCTCGGAACAAACAACGAAGCAGAGGTCAACGAGAAAAATGACGACACGAGAGACAACTGAGCAAGTCTCCCGAGAATGAGAAAGCGAGAAAGAACAACCACATGCTACGAAAGTTACGCGGTCGCGCCAACCACGTCTGTGCACGGCGGCAGACAAGTCAGAAACTCACCAGTGAAACATCAACCTCTTTAAAGACAGGTCAAAAGACGAATCAAGCTTCATTGAATTATACATGTTCAAACGCTCAAAACGAGCCCAGCAACTTCGACTCTTGCACGTCCGCACTGACTTGCTTTCATGACATTTTCTGCTGACGAGAACTTTGTCAACTGATTTCTAGCACTTCCCATAAGACATCGGCAGGTGCTCCTTTGCGAGATAAGGTACCACAACGTAGTAAAACTGGACCCGACTACATCAAGTCTACTCAAGATACTCGCCAATCAAAGCCAAATTCTCAATCGCCGCCAATCCATACTGACCCACATCATTCGTACTCACCCAAGCCGCCTCATCGACAGGGAACAATACTTTACTTCCATCAATCCGCTCACTCTTCCAAGGCGCGTCTGGCTTGAATCCATCGGTACTGTAGAATTCGCTCCAAGCACGTGCGGCTAAGGTGGCGTTGCCGAGCTTGTTCGCAGCATATGCTGTCAAGCGCGAGTGTCCTTGGTATAGATTGAGCTTGCCAAATGCCTTGCCATATCGAGCTTGTTGCTCTGCTTGTGTGGCGCTGAAATAGTAGCAGTAGTCCAGCCATGCTTTTTCGAAGTCTGCTGGGAAGTCATCGCCGAAGTGCGTTGTGAGCTCTGCAATCACCTCGACAAGTCCAAAGACAGCCGTCAGATGCGATACACCGACCACACCTTGGTTATTGGGATCTTGAGAGGGAGGACGGATGGTGCCGTTGTAGAGGTTGTACAGTGCTTCTCCGGTCACGAAGCCGTTCTTCAGGTTCGCGATGCCTTTCATGGTCTCGAGCAGCTTCGACTTGGCCTCTTGCCAGCGAGGACCTCGGCGCTCCCACTCGATCAGCCAGGCGGCCGCTTGACCAGACCAGTCTAGACCGACGTCGATGAGAATGGCTTCAGGATCTGCAACGTATGTGATGTTGGCTGCCCTCACTTTTCTCCTCGGGTCCACAACCAGAAAAGCCTTCTCGGCGTCTAGGATCTCGGTGAGAAGCTTACCAACTCGCTCATCGCCACCAGTCAGGTAGTAGAATACTTTGCGGTACTGCGATTGAGAGATACGGATTTGCTTGGACGAGTCCGACCAATGAAGTACACCGTGTCTTGTACCCAAGCCCTTCCAAGGCCCAAGGTGATAGACGTCAGTCTCACCCGTATGCCTAGTGTGGGCTTCAGCAAAACGATAGAGATCGGCCTGTCCAGTGCGAAGGAATTGGCCCCAGAAAAATAGGTTAGGACTGAGTTCAGAATTGTCCCAGGCATACCCTCCAACATCGTAACGCCATTCATGACGATCGACATCATAGGTGTGCATGACGTCGCCATGATCCCAGAAGCCGTACCATTTGCGCTGGGAGACTTGACCTCGGTAGAACTCCGTAAGGAAGTTGAGATGGTCTTCGATGGTCTGAGCCGATTCGCTACTGTTCTCAGGACGCTGCCAGTACGTCCCAAGCGCTTCTGACTGGGCAATGTGGTTGCGATCTGCGATGAGGACAGGCGGAGCCTTGATGTAATCTGTCAATGTTGCAAGAGTGTCAGACTCAGGCGTGCTATCGAAGCCAAAAAGAAACAGCTCGCTTGTCTTTGCGATACCATAAGGAGAGTCGTAACCTCCCTCCCAGTCCTCGTAGGTAATCTCGAGGGCATCGAGCTGATCTGCATAGGTCTTTTGACCTAGCCCGTCGTGGAAAGGTCGAGTGTCTAACGGTTGAGCCGAAGGACTGTACAGCCAGACAGTGATGGCACCAGTGTCCGTGGTAGCGTTTGAGATATCTAGCTGGGAGGGATACTGCTTCCAGAAGTCTTTAAGACCGACTGCAAGACCACCTTTTGTGGCTCCTCCTAGATAAGCAAGACCACCAGCACGCGTACTACCTGGGATGTTGATCCACGATTGACCGGCTTGTGTACGCTTCTTCAGCGTGAAGCCATCCGATGACAGCTGAGTCAAGGCATAATCATTCCAAGTAGGGATCCACTTCAGTCTGGAAGAGACTCGTGTATCCCAAGTCTCGAGTGCAGGAGTTTTCTTGCCTTGATACTGCGCCGTGCGTACTTCTTGTCCTGGATCTCTTCTAAGGCCTGTGATGCCTTGTACAGCTTCATTGAGGATACCGCCATCAACGCCAGCGATACGAATGTGACGATTGTAGAATTCGTCTGCAAGAGGGACATCGAAGCGAAGGCCAATACCACGCACGAAATCGGTCGCAGGTACGCCGTCATAGATGAGAGAATGAACAATCCTGATCGACTCGGAGTTGGCGTAGAGATAAAAGCGGATGACGAATGGGAGCCAGTCTTTGTGAGCGGGACTAGACGAGTCGCCAGCATCGATCTGCCGATGATCGCCACGCATAGTGACCAAAGCACGAGCAATGTTGTTCTTGGAGACGGTGACATTGTCAATCTTGCTCTCAAAGTTGAAGTAGTCGATAACAGGTTGGCCTTGTCTATCCTCGTCGTCGAAAACAGAAGATTGAGATCGAAGGATAAGTTTGCCATTTTGTCCCACAATTTGTCCCTTCGAGGTCTTGATCTCTTTGAGAAGAACACTGCCAGTCTTTCCAAAAGTAGCAGTGATCTTTCCTGTACTGATTTCAATAGCATCAGAGCTCTCCTTAACAGTCAGCTTGGTGGGGGGAGAAGATCTGGTTGTCGAGTTCTTGGCGCCGGCGTGGACAGTATACCCATCTTCCGCAGCACTAGCTGTAATAGCATGTGCAGTCCACTTGACTGACGAGTCTGCCCAATATCCAGTAATCCAAGATTCAGAAGCAACCGACTCGCCATTGTCAGAAGAAACTGTAAAGACTGTATCATTGGCCTGGTATCTGCCTCGTGGCCATGGCACTCCGAAAGTTGTGCCTGGATTGTAGGCAGGCTTTGGGTCCAGCCATTGAACCTTTACGCTCCCATCTTTGGAAGGTGTTGAGTTGCTGTACAATTGGGCTGTCGCTTGAGAGCACATGCCAAGCAGTGCAACCAGGGAGTGTGCTAGAGAAGACATGCTTCAACGAAGCGCGATGAGTTGGAAGGTCCCGGGCGAGATACAAAGTCACCCACCTTAGGAAAGAGACACATTTATGGTCATATATGCAAAGCGAAGTCGACATCACTGCTGCCATCACGCAAGGCCATGGCGTGCTACACTGCAAATTACGGCTTGATGATCAACCGACCACCGAAGCAATTCTTCCATTTCTGCACGCTTTGAGGCCTGCTCCGGTGGGGTGACATCATAAGAGTACGGCGATCAACCACCTACAGTATTCTGAGGGCAGAAGTGAAGATGGTATGAAGCAGTCGAAGCCGCACGCCAAGCGCCCAAGAGGAGGGGTTGTGGTTTAGCGAGCTGCAGTCGGGCAGAGATGTCCCTTCTCCCTTCTCCCTACATGCTCGATGTAATTCTTGTTCTCAATCTCGTGTGTAGTCATGCAGCAGCGACGCTGGAACAATCATCGGATCAGCGAGCGAGCTTTATTGATGCTGCATCCCTGGCCGCGGCATCTGCCAGCAAAGACTTCTATTTGCTACTTGTAGGCTCGGAGCAGACAATCCTAGGATATTTCAAGACTCAATGGTACCAGTTTGAAACGGTAGATCTAGAAGACATGCAGACGTTGTCGTCGTTGACCTGTCTTAGCAGATGGAACACCAGGATCGGACAGACAGGAAAGAAGCTCCATGTTTGAGTCGGCCGCTATGTTTCTGCTGCAACTCACAAAGAGAAGCATCCGGAGCAAACAGCCACGTTTCGACGACGCCTGAACAGAAGCTTCCGGACCAAGTGTACTCAATTATATAGCACTTTCACTTCCTGGCCATGTATGTGGTGCAAATCGACCAGGAGGAAATTCGGCACCACAACAACAGCAACCATGGGTCTCAAAATGTGACCTCTTCAGAGCGATAGCAATCCTGCCTTGACCACTCAGGCTGCCGAGCCAGCAACTCCTGAAGCTCACTATCCAGAAGCACCAATCGTCGCCATTCGTTGGTCTACCCCTTCAAATTCCCCTGGTGGTAGATTCTGGCATCTCGAAGTCCTTACGTTCCATCTACACGAGCGCATCTTTGACCGCAAGACCTCTGATCATGACAAGGCCCATTGGACCCAGGACGTCGGCCATCACCTAGACATCGATGCCATTTGTGCATCTGTAAGTTCACTACCGGGAGTCCAGGTAATTTATATCTGACGTGAGTGTGGCAGTTCAACTTACAGAGCGGTCACAGGGTCTTCGTGACCACCTCAACCCACTACCCTGCGCGTTTCGATGAGAACGATATGAATGTGAGTCGGCTCGTTTTCAACACCAGTGCTCTGACCTTATTTGCTGACGTTACCAGCGTCCGGATCCTTCAAATAGATGATACACCTTCGTCCAAAACTTTCCAGAGCCTACATCATCAGTAACAACTGCATCAACATGGAAACCTTGAATATCGCTCTGCACAGTCTCATACCGGTGGCGTACATAGGAACTCGTGCAATTCTTCCACCGCTACCCCATCAGCAGAGTCGACCTTCCCAATAAACATTTGAATCTCGTTTGGAACACTAGACTTGTCGTTCCTACAGTCTTGGCTTGGATGCTGACATCTCCCTCCGATGATGTGTTCTCGAGGTCGTCTCAAGCAGTCATAGACATTGATTGCTAGCGATCAAACTTTTTTTTATCGCAACAAATATTGGCTCTGCCATTTGACTCTACTATGTCTCAAGTGCAGTATCCTTGATGTGTCTCATGCCGCTAGGGACTGCTCGGCGATAGCTGTGAGAACGGACAATTTCTGTGAAGAACGATGGTATGCCGAGGAGCGAGAAAAATCGACTTATACGTAAACGTCAGAGTTCAGGAGACTGAATAGATGTATGGTGATAGCGGGATCTGCAGCTGTGTGGTCTGCAGAAGTGACCAACTAGGTCAACCTGATGTAGCAGCGTTCGGGGCTCGATTCTCACATCGTTTGATGGCGACAAATCTGCTTCTAGACACGCTGCGCGAATTCGAAATATTCAATCATATCGAGCTTGCAGGACTAACGCTCTTACTAAGAAAGTCCCAACACATAAATATTACTGTGCATGTTGATAGGATTATTCAATGGCTTGCAACAGCAAAGACTCATATACGCTTGAACCTGCCCTTTTCGCGCGCGGCCGAGCTTATTTTATCACCGCAGTGGGGTAATCCAAACATGCTCATTGGTCACTCACCCCGGCAATCACGGCGACGGGCTACGTGCGGAGAGGGCAGGAACAAGAGATGGCATTACGAAAGAAGATACGATATAGAGCCGTGCTAGACTGACATGGGGAAAGGCTTGGTTTACCGTTAGCTAAGGACAGGTGGGAAAGGGTACCAGTCCTCGGTGTACACTTGCACCTGATATCGGTTTTTAGTTGTGTATCTCTGAAATTTTCTGGGGGTCCAGATTAGCCAGGTTTGGGCGTTGTGGATGACCAGCGGGAGCTTTGATGATTCGTCAATGACGATCCGCGGTGTTTGGCTCCTGCTGTCTGGTTTTCTACATAAACGTGTTGGCCCCGTGGTCTTCTAGAGTCTTCTCTTTTGGCTCTGTTGTTTCACTCTTCTACACAACAATTCACCCGTCAACAGAAGGTCAACCATATCCACAATGAGTGTCAGCAAATTGGCAGAGTTTGGCGCGAAGCACGTCGCCCGTGGAGTTGGTCGTCTCTCCAACCATGTTCTCGAGAGCGGCGCTGGCAGCTATGTGACGACCACTGAAGGTCGCAAGATGCTAGACTTTACCAGTGGTATCGGAGTCACCAACTTGGGTCACTGTCATCCCAAGGTGACAAAGGCAGCACAAGAGCAAGTTGGCAAGCTCGTTCACGGACAAGTGAACATTGCCTTCCAAAAGCCTTATCTGGAGCTTGTGGAGCAGCTGCTTCCCGTCATGCCGCACAAATCTCTCGACACATTCTTCTTCTGGAACTCAGGAGCTGAGGCTGTTGAAGCCGCTGTAAAGTTGGCTAGACACGCAACTAAAAAACAAAACATTATCGTCATGCAAGGATCTTACCACGGACGCACGTTCGGCACAATGGCCATGACACGATCAAAAACCATCTACGGAGAAAACTACGCACCTTTGATGCCTGGTGTCTTCTCAGTACCATTCCCTTACTGCAAGCAATGTTCAATTTCGCACAGCACCGATGGCAAGTTCGGCTTTGAGAACTGCTGCATGGACCCCGTTCTTCAGCTCGAGCTGCTTTTGAAGCGTGAGACTGCTCCCTCAGACACAGCCGCCATCTTCATCGAGCCTGTTCTGGGCGAAGGCGGTTACGTTCCCCCACCTGCTGGCTACCTCGCCGCTCTCCGCAAGATCTGTGACAAGCACAACATTCTCCTAGTCTGTGACGAAGTCCAGTGCGGTTTCGGCAGAACCGGAAAGATGTTCGCTGTTGAGCACTGGGACGTCCGACCAGACATTCTGATCATGGCCAAGGGTATCGCCAACGGATTCCCTCTTTCAGCAATCGTCTCGCGCAAGGAGCTCATGGACAAGCAAGCCCCTGGAAGTATGGGTGGCACCTATGCCGGTAACGCAGTATCATGTGCCGCTGGTGTCGCAGTTGCCAAGGCATTCAAAGAGGAGAAGATTCTCGACAACGTCAACGTCCGCGGAGCAGAGCTCAAGGACGCTTTACTGGCAGCCAAGAAAGAGACAGGAGAGCTGATTTTCGATGTCCGTGGCCTTGGTCTCATGTTGGCACTCGAGTGTGCACCAGGCAAGGGTTATGCCTCCAAGATCCAGGCCAAGTGTATGGAGAAGGATATGCTTGTTCTCACCACATCAATCTACGACACCCTCCGCTTCATCCCTCCGTTGAACATCACCAAGGAGGACATGGCCAAGGGTATCAAGATCATCACCGATGCGATCAAGGAGGTCGCCGCTGGAGAGCAACCTCAGGAGACAGCGACCAAGGGTCAGGCTCCCGAGTAGCGGAATCATGATACCATGTACGATAGCAAAATCAAAGCTTCAATGACCAACCTTCTTCACCTGACTCCTGCAACATCTCGTTTCACATAAACAGACGCAGGAGGATTATTGAAGCTAAGACAAAACATATACTCCAAAAGTTAACTAGAGGGTATCAAACGCGACCAACCCAGACGCCTGAGCGTTCGTCCTTCTTATGTACCTCTTCTCAAACACACATTTCTCTCTGCGCCCTCACTTTGCAATCCCGCACTGCTGAGCCTGCTGAGCCTGCTGAGCCCCATCATCACCAACCTCAAAACTAAACGGTCTATTCTTGCCCATACTCACAGGTCTAGCAGGCAACGGCTTATTAGGACTAGAAGTGACCTGCGTTCCCATAGATGCAGCAGTAACAGGTCTCTTTCTGCCCCCACCAATCTTCAAGATCGCCGGAAGACTCTCCCTCTTTGTTTCCTTGGGAGTGACGGGCGATTCCTCAATAGGACTAACGGGACTCGAAAACAATGTCGAAGACACAGCAGCAGAAGGCGTGGGAGGCAAGAGTTTGAACTCCGGCACTGAATATGAGGGACGATGGTTTGTAGATGCTGCAGCAGGAGGATTGGACGTCAATGCTCTCCCTACTGGATTACTGACCTGACGTCTCGGCAATAGTGCAGGCGTCGCGATAGCAGAAAGTAGTCTTGAATTCCTTCTACTCGCACTACTCGAGATACTAGAATGCATACTGCTCACCGGACTGCGCGAAGATGCAGCAGCAACGGCGGGAGAAGGCGTCATACGAGGATCGTACAGCCATGCGCTTTCGGGGAAGGAGTTGTGCTCGTCCTTTATAGCTGCAGCGGTAGTGGATTTACGAGCTCTGTGGCGGCGATAAAGTGCGAAGAGGAGGAGGAAGAGAATCAAGGCGGCTGCGACAGCGCCGAAGGATATACCGGCGATCTCTTGGGAGGAGAGTTTGTGTGAGGTTGATTTGTTTACAGGCGTGGCGCTGGGATTTGAAGTGTTTGAGTCTGAAGTGGCTGTTGCAGTAGCGGTCGACGAGCGCGAGGAGGAGACGACGGTCGAGGAAGAAGAGATTAAAGTCGGGGACTGAGACTCGGAGGTGGTGGGAAGGACAAGATTCGAGCTTGGAATTGCGTTCGAGGTCGATGCAGTGGCGCTTGGTGATCCTGATGCAGTCAAGATGGACGTGATGCTGCTTGAGCTACTCATCGGCTCTGTACTGCTAGCAGGCGTCGACGTCGTACTGGGTACGGACGAAGCTATAGAACTTGAAGCCTCGGTCGTGCTCGGTACTACACTGCTGGTGGCAGGCGTGCTCTGCGCGTTTGTTTCTGAAACACTGCTTGCAGTTGGCTCCGATATAGTTTCTGATGCTGAGGAGATGGCTCTGTTGGCTGTAGACGAAGTCGAAGTCAACGGAGCCGCTGTAGAAGTAGAAGATGAAGAAGACGTCGATGCGTTGCTCGAAGGTGCTGCTGACACCACTTGTAGCCCGGTGTTCGAGGCTTCAGCTGCCACTCCAGGTATGATAGCTTGGCTAACAGCAACAGTCGCAGAGGTGAGCAGGAGAAGGGCAGTGGTCGTGCTCGAGACGGGCGATGAAGATGGTGATACAGAAGACGACGCGAAGGACGACGAAGATATCGAGGTATTGGTAGATCTGCTGCTCGTAGACTTCAAGGTAGACATGGTCGTAGGCACTGAGGTTACGGTGGCGGAAGAGCCGAAAGATGAGGTGACAATGGACGACAGAGACAAGCTCGATGTCGTCGAGGAGGTAGCATTACTCAGATTTGCGGTTGAGAGACTGCTTTTGGTAGATGCAGACAATGGTAAGTCTGCAGATATTGTTGTATACTCAATGATAGTGGTCAATGAGCTTATCGTAGATATTGCAAATGACGTTTCGTTAGGATTCGAAGATATCGTACTGAATAATGTCGATGTCGATATGATTGTAGTAAGTGTGGTAGTTTGGTTGTCTGAAGAAGATCTAGGGGAGAAGGTGGAATTTCGCCATGCTACAAGGGCATATAAGCATCGAGTGATCGCCTTTGTTCCTCAGAAGCCTTACTGTAAATCTCTTTGATGGCGGCGACTTGATGTAACTGAAGCCATACAAAGAGCCATAGCGTATTTCCAAGCCACATGATGGCACACCTAAAAGTTAAGAAATGAACACGAGCAATCGCGAAACAAAGGAAGAGGCAAAGAAAGAGATCATGGTCTTGAGTGACTTTTGCATGAAGACGACAGCATCATCTTGCAGACGTGTAGAAAGGCACAGCATAACCACGAGCAAGGTTAGTATGTGGTGCTATTTACTGCACTTGGGTGTTGGTTCGCAAATCGCCTGCAGAGTAGAGCTGGCTGTGCATTTGGGGCACAGCCGCTCTGGTAAATCCTTCGAGTTGGTTAGCCACACTGGAAGTCGCGCGACCTAATATTAGTTGCACAATGGCCATGTTCAACAACGAGACGTAAGCGTCTCTTGGTGGGTGACGTCCTATCATATGTTGTGTATCTTTTTGCGAGAACGAAACTTATCTGTAGCCCGCTAGCCTTGTCAGCCACGTGAGGTCCGAGAAGTACTTGATGACTTCAGCGATAGGTATAAGATCCATGGCCACCCTCTCGGTGGCCAACGGAGTCTCCTGCCTAAACCCTTGTGACGAGGTTTGAGCAGACAGCGAAGTCCTGCAGTCGCTGGACCGCTTGACCTTCCAATGCCTCGTGGGTGGTACCTGGAGGGTTATCTTATATGTTGGCCAGCATTTCTCTGCCTTACAAGCAAGGTGTGGTTCTCCTGAAGCCGGTAGCCTTGATCGGTCACCAAGACATCTCCAATCGCGTTTCGTCCTTTTGTTTCCTCACAAGGTATAGCAAGAGATAGTAATACATTCAGCGTAGAACATCTACTCGAGTACACATATCCAGGAAGTCGCCCGAACACGCGCGACGTTCAACATCAGTAATGTCTCCAGCATCGAAACCACAGCTGAACTTTTCGGTCTCGATGGTCGGCATATGGAAGTATTTGGAGGAAGGTAGGAGGACCTCCACAACTCGGAAGACCGAGACAAGAGCGACGACTCGGATGGCCATCTCAGGCTCGGCACATTGCGCGGCTTCGTCTCGCAAGGTGGGGGAGCCGATGCTTCGATTGTTTTATTTTGGGCGCGCCAAACGATTGAACAATCCCCCAACGAAACATGGAAGTGTTCATGATTTGGGCGAGTACTGTGCTCTGGATGCATTTCTTGTAGTGGAATATGAGATAGAATCACAAGATCTATGCTGGGTCGATACTGATGTCTCCGAGGAGTTTGGTTCTACTGCATGAACAATGAAACAGTGAAATCGATCAGAACAAAAGTCAGGCCCTCCTCAGATTTTCCGCGGGCGTGTCTGCGTTATCTTTGTTGGCGGCTCTAGCAGTGCCGGATTCAGTGCTGGACTTCGTTTATTATACTACCAAGCCCTGTGCTACAGATCTGGCTTGACGAGACAGCGGTTGAATTGAATAGTCGCGGCTAAACAGCATATCACGGTAAGTCGAAGATGACCCGGAAGGCTGGTAAAGTCAAAGCGATCATTTCTTCGGTGGACTGTTGCCCTGTCGCCCTGGCAGAATTCATACCAACGAATACTAGTCCATGACACTGTCTGGAACACAAACTGACGGCAGATTCTATAACGAAATCACGGCGAACGACTTACAGGCACGTCAGTGTCCACGACTGTGAGGCTCACACTCGTGGGTGTTGTAATATTATGGAGATATCACGGTACTGCAAGCGTCAGACGGGTTTCTCTTGGATCAGTTCATTGTTCGGAAAGATGCCACTCGCCGGTAGAAAGCACATCATGCAGACCCAAAACGCCCTCGCTAAAAATTATGTTTCAACGCAACAAGATGAGAGCGCGCCAGATTTATCCAAGCAGCTGCAGATATAAATCAGCAACGAATCTAGACAAGTTCGGGGGATTGTTACTAACCTTGAACTGACCACCGCCGGGGGCCTTGGTCTGCTTTTTCTGGATTCCAGCGCCGGTGTTCGCTCCGAGTGGACCCTTATCTTCCTTGACCTTGTCTTTGTTGTTCTTGTTCTTGTTATTCTTATTGTACTTGTTGTTGTTGTTGTTGTCCTTCTTGACGACGGTCTTGATCTCGGTCTCCGCGCGCTTGATCAGAACTGGATGACTGCCGATATATTTGCCCTGCATCTCTTTTGCGGCCTGGAAGAACTCATCGGTGTTGGCCAGACTGACAAAGCCAAAGCCCTTGCTCTTGGTAGTGCGCTTGTCACGGATGACACGAGCCTTTTGGACGGATGGATATTTGGCAAATGCTTTGAGCAAGGACTCGTCAGTCACCTCACCTGCGAGGTTACCAACGAACAAACGCGGATGGTCACCCCATTCGAGAAGGGTAGGATCTTCCCACTTCTGCCCACCTCCTTCGCGCAGCACGGTCTTCTGCTTGCCGGATGTATCGACAGGCGCCACAGGCCCGGCAGAGACAGTGGATGTAGAGGGCTGAGCTCTGTTGACACCGAGTGGGATGTTGTTTGCGTTGCCTACCGTTGCACCTTTGTTTGCTGCCTTTGAAGGATCGTCTTTGTTTGTGTACGCGCTCTGCCACTGCTGGATCTGCGCCTCAAGCTCGGGATCGTAGCTGCCATTACCATAGAGAGAGCCTTGGCCTGCTGCTGGAGGAGGTGCGAAGGGGTTCTTGATCTGAGGTGGGGTGTCGGCGTATTGCGGTTGCGCAGGATAAGCAGCAGCGCCAGGGTAGGACGCGCCGGCGTAGTATGATTGAGCGGCAGGTGCTGCTGGTGCCGAAGAGTATGTAGGAGGGTAGTATGACTGTGAAGCTGGAGCTGCCGAGTACTGAGCAGGATAGCTCATGTTTGTTGCAGCGTATGGTGCTGGGGCAGCAGAGACAGGCGCGGCAACATTGCGCGGCTTGAAACCACTGAAGGCGGCAACATTTCGTGCGGGCTGAGATACGGCGGACGGCGGAGGCCTGGCCGGAAGGTTTGCTGGAGGTTGCGGCGTGGAGCGAGCAGAGTTGGACTGGCTGGTGGAATGTCCTTGAGTTGGGTGCGACATGATGAACAAGGGTATGCCTACGTTGAAGTTTTTTTCTTCCTTGCCTCACAAATCGTGCACTAAGTTGCGTCGAACGTTGCTTTCGATCAGGTCGTTATGCGCGGAGCTATTCGATGCAAGCGAAGATGGCGGTATGTCTTAGCAAATCGAAGTACGAGTCTTGACAAAACTTCCGTGCTCTCCGGATAGGCAAGGCGTGCAAAGCGAGGAGATAGAAAATAAGTCCGGGGTCCCGGTCGGCTAGATCGAAACGCGCAAGACGCGAAGAAGCTGATGGAAGCCGAAGCACGATGTGCAAATGGTCCGTCGGAAAATTACCCGCGTAGAGTGGCTAGCTAGAGACCGAATCGCAGCGAGAAAGAGGCTGAACGGATACAGTGATGGTGGATGGGAATGTTGCCCCGTCGGCGTTTGATTTGGCAGTGACTACTCTCTCAGGCAGATGCTGTTTGAGAATGGCAGCTTCCTGCGACGAGACGGTGAGCACAGACGCAAGGCATTCGCGGGAAGTGACGTCTAGCGTAGTCCTGGGGGCAGGTTGAGCAAGAACGATCGGTAAACAGCCGTCATCGGCGTTCCATCGGGAAGGTACTCATCCAAATTGGCGTCGGCGTTGGTCGGTTGTGGGAAGGAGGGGGATATGGGCGAGCAAGAAGCGCGCCGAGACAGGCAGCTACCCATTTAGAAAAACCACCAGTGTCGAAAGATTGACAGAACTCACGAGTTCCTGCACAGCTGCATCAAACTCAGGCCTCACGCCGGAACACCAGATAGTAGGTACAAACTGTCGTTCGGGGCTGCTGCGGCATCGAGAGACGCTGACAGAGCATGTAATGTTTAGCACACTTTAGGGTCAATGCCACCTTGGCCCCTCCGCGTTAGTAACTCCGAAAGGTGTTGGGCTGCTTTTTCAACACCTCCGGCCGCATCGTCTCTCTCCCTCACACAAATCTCCACTGACACTGCGTCTTCTTTAAAAGCCTCAAGCCGCCCGGAGACTTCTTAGCCTCTCTTCCCAACTCAATCACTCCATCTCTACCACAATGTCTTCCGAAACTGCTGTGTAAGTCAACGTCCCCCAAGCATCTATCCCATCCTGCCCCACCATCCCACCAAAACATTTCTTCCGCTCCATTCCGTCAGCGGTATACAACAACATCATCATGTTGTTGCCACTCATCAATGCCATTCCAAGCAAAGCTCCATCAACGAGACAGCTTCACCAATTTTAGCTGTAGCTGTAGCTGACATGCCTTTTTCTGTAGCGGAGACTTCGGTCTCATCGGTCTGGCCGTCATGGGTCAGAACCTGATCCTCAACGCTGCCGACCACGGCTTCACTGTTGTTGCCTTCAACCGCACTGTCTCCAAGGTCGACCGTTTCCTCGAGAACGAGGCCAAGGGCAAGTCGATTGTTGGTGCTCACTCCATCAAGGAGTTCTGCTCCAAGCTCAAGAAGCCCCGCCGTATGATGATGCTCGTCATGGCCGGCAAGCCCGTCGACGACTTCATTGAGCTCCTGCTGAACGAGGGTGGCATCGAAGAGGGTGATATCATCATTGACGGTGGTAACTCTCACTACCCCGATACCAACCGCCGCACTCAGTACCTCGCCGCCAAGGGTATCCGCTTCGTCGGTACCGGTGTCTCCGGTGGTGAGGAGGGTGCCCGTTACGGTCCCTCGATCATGCCCGGTGGTAACGCCGAGGCCTGGCCTTACATCAAGGATGTCCTCCAGGGCATCTCCGCCAAGTCTGACGGCGAGGCCTGCTGCCAGTGGGTTGGTGACGAGGGTGCTGGTCACTACGTCAAGATGGTTCACAACGGTATCGAGTACGGTGACATGCAGCTCATTTGCGAGGTAAGACATGGATTTGAAGCCTGTGATATGTTTGCAACTTTCTGACTCTTTTCAGGCCTACGACATCATGAAGCGTGGTCTTGGTCTCTCCAACAAGGAGATGGGTGATATCTTCTCCCAGTGGAACAAGGGTGTCCTTGACTCCTTCCTTATCGAGATTACTCGTGACATTCTTTACTTCAACGACGAGGACGGTTCGCCTCTTCTCGAGAAGATCATGGACTCTGCTGGCCAGAAGGGTACCGGCAAGTGGACCGCCATCAACGCTCTTGACCTCGGCATGCCCGTCACCCTTATCGGCGAGTCTGTCTTCTCCCGCTGCCTGTCTTCCCTCAAGCAGGAGCGTGGCCGTGCCTCCAAGCTCCTCTCCGGCCCCACCCCCAACTTCACCGGTGACAAGCAGAAGTTCATCGACGACCTTGAGCAGGCCCTTTACGCCTCCAAGATTATCTCATACGCCCAGGGCTTCATGCTCATGCAGAACGTGAGTAAAAGATCACTTGGTGATAGAAAACAAAGCTAACACGTATCAACAGGCCGCCAAAGAGTACAAGTGGAAGCTCAACAAGCCCGAGATTGCCCTCATGTGGCGCGGTGGCTGCATCATCCGCTCCGTCTTCCTCAAGGACATCACCACTGCCTACCGCAACAACCCCGAGCTCGAGAACCTTCTCTTCGACGACTTCTTCAACAAGGCCATCCACAACGCACAGGAGGGCTGGAGAAACGTTGTCGCCAAGGGTGCCCTCTGGGGTCTTCCTACTCCCTGCTTCAGCACCGCCCTGTCCTTCTACGACGGTTACCGTGCCGAGAACCTCCCCGCCAACCTCCTCCAGGCCCAGCGTGACTACTTCGGTGCCCACACTTTCAAGATCAAGCCTGAGTTCGCCAACGAGAAGTACCCCGAGGGCAAGGACATCCACGTCAACTGGACCGGCCGCGGTGGTAACGTTTCGGCCTCTACCTACAACGCTTAAGCGAAGATACGATGAGACGAAGGAAGAAGAATGTCTGCTGCAGAGATACAGATGGGCCATACCAATAAAGGCACCGGTCTCTTGCTATGCGTAGTGCAATGAAAGATAACCCCAATAGTCATGAACAAGCAATTTCTTTTACAGTTAAAAATGATACACCCTTTCCTACGGAATTTCCTATTATCGAGCCAGTTATTACATGTGTTGGTGTCTCTGATGTGACACGAGCGTTGGGGCTGGCGATTGTGGCATGTCAGGCGTGAATGCGGGTGGGATGCTGGACTCTAGGTCTTCGACAAGGCAAGAGTGCAGGACGTTCCTTCCAACGCGGTGTCTCCTTCTCTTCTCCAGTCACTCTTTTGGCCGTTTAACTAATTGATTGTCAAAGTGCCGAAGCCAGTGACCTTGACGGCGCAAGTGAGATTAACGCCGGAGCGCAGTCGGTGACGAAACGTCCAACAACAGTGGGGTGTCTACCACCATTCACTTGACACCATGGCCGACGTCAAGCGCAACCCAGGCAAGGCCGGCGCTACACAGCCTGGTGCTTCGGAAGTGCAGGATATCAATGACACCATCACGTCTGCTATTGGCGCTCGGTAAGTCGCATGAAGCCCTCCTGCTTGTATAATCCGAATGCTAATCCGAGCCCAACCATAGTGTCAAACTCACGACCG